>NC_135014.1:41308485-42516921 GCF_051020955.1 Megalopta genalis | reverse complement strand
ACGAACAACAAACAACGAAGAACGAACAACAAACAACGAAGAACGAACAACAAACAACGAAGAACGAACAACAAACTACGAAGAACGAACAACAAACAACGAAGAACGAACAACAAACAACGAAGAACGAACAACAAACAACGAAGAACGAACAACGAACAACGAAGAACGAACAACAAACAACGAAGAACGAACAACGAACAACGAAGAACGAACAACGAACAACGAAGAACGAACAACAAACAACGAAGAACGAACAACGAACAACGAAGAACGAACAACGAACAACGAAGAACGAACAACGAACAACGAAGAACGAACAACGAACAACGAAGAACGAAGAACGAACAACGAACAACGAAGAACGAACAACGAACAACGAAGAACGAACAACGAACAACGAAGAACGAACAACGAACAACGAAGAACGAACAACGAACAACGAAGAACGAACAACGAACAACGAAGAACGAACAACGAACAACGAAGAACGAACAACGAACAACGAAGAACGAACAACGAACAACGAACAACGAAGAACGAACAACGAACAACAAACAACAAACAACAAACAACAAGCAACAAGCAACAAACAACAAACAACAAGCAACAAACAACAAACAACAAGCAACAAACAACAAACAACAAGCAACAAACAACAAACAACAAACAACAAACAACAAACAACAAACAACAAACAACAAACAACAAACAACAAACAACAAACAACAAACAACGAAGAACAAACAACAAACAACGAAGAACAAACAACAAACAACGAAGAACAAACAACAAACAACGAAGAACGAACAACGAACAACGAACAACGAACAACGAACAACGAACAACGAACAACGAACAACGAACAACGAAGAACGAAGAACGAACAACGAACAACGAAGAACGAGGAACGAAGAACGAACAACGAACAACGAAGAACGAACAACGAACAACGAAGAACGAAGAACGAACAACGAACAACGAAGAACGAACAACGAACAACGAACAACGAACAACGAACAACGAACAACGAACAACGAACAACGAACAACGAACAACGAACAACGAACAACGAACAACGAACAACGAACAACGAACAACGAACAACGAACAACGAACAACGAACAACGAACAACGAACAACGAACAACGAACAACGAACAACGAACAACGAACAACGAACAACGAACAACGAACAACGAACAACGAACAACGAACAACGAACAACGAACAACGAACAACGAACAACGAACAACGAACAACGAACAACGAACAACGAACAACGAACAACGAACAACGAACAACGAACAACGAACAACGAACAACGAACAACGAACAACGAACAACGAACAACGAACAACGAACAACGAACAACGAACAACGAACAACGAACAACGAACAACGAACAACGAACAACGAACAACGAACAACGAACAACGAACAACGAACAACGAACAACGAACAACGAACAACGAACAACGAACAACGAACAACGAACAACGAACAACGAACAACGAACAACGAACAACGAACAACGAACAACGAACAACGAACAACGAACAACGAACAACGAACAACGAACAACGAACAACGAACAACGAACAACGAACAACGAACAACGAACAACGAACAACGAACAACGAACAACGAACAACGAACAACGAACAACGAACAACAAACAACAAACAACAAACAACAAACAACAAACAACAAACAACAAGCAACAAGCAACAAGCAACAAGCAACAAACAACAAACAACAAACAACAAACAACAAACAACAAACAACAAACAACAAACAACAAACAACAAACAACAAACAACAAACAACAAACAACAAACAACAAACAACAAACAACAAACAACAAACAACAAACAACAAACAACAAACAACAAACAACAAACAACAAACAACAAGCAACAAACAACAAACAACAAGCAACAAACAACAAGCAACAAGCAACAAACAACAAGCAACAAGCAACAAACAACAAGCAACAAGCAACAAACAACAAACAACAAGCAACAAACAACAAACAACAAACAACAAACAACAAACAACAAACAACAAACAACGAAGAACAAACAACAAACAACGAAGAACAAACAACAAACAACGAAGAACAAACAACAAACAACGAAGAACAAACAACGAACAACGAAGAACGAACAACGAACAACGAAGAACGAACAACGAACAACGAAGAACGAACAACGAACAACGAACAACGAACAACGAACAACGAAGAACGAACAACGAACAACGAAGAACGAACAACGAACAACGAACAACGAACAACGAACAACGAACAACGAACAACGAACAACGAACAACGAACAACGAACAACGAACAACGAACAACGAACAACGAACAACGAACAACGAACAACGAACAACGAACAACGAACAACGAACAACGAACAACGAACAACGAACAACGAACAACGAACAACGAACAACGAACAACGAACAACGAACAACGAACAACGAACAACGAACAACGAACAACGAACAACGAACAACGTACAACGAACAACGAACAACGAACAACGAACAACGAACAACGAACAACGAACAACGAACAACGAACAACGAACAACGAACAACGAACAACGAACAACGAACAACGAACAACGAACAACGAACAACGAACAACGAACAACGAACAACGAACAACGAACAACGAACAACGAACAACGAACAACGAACAACGAACAACGAACAACGAACAACCAACAACGAACAACGAACAACGAACAACAAACAACAAACAACAAACAACAAACAACAAACAACAAACAACAAACAACAAACAACAAACAACAAACAACAAACAACAAACAACAAGCAACAAACAACAAGCAACAAACAACAAACAACAAACAACAAACAACAAACAACAAACAACAAACAACGAAGAACAAACAACGAAGAACAAACAACGAAGAACAAACAACGAAGAACAAACAACGAAGAACAAACAACGAAGAACAAACAACAAACAACGAAGAACAAACAACAAACAACGAAGAACAAACAACAAACAACGAAGAACAAACAACAAACAACGAAGAACAAACAACAAACAACGAAGAACAAACAACAAACAACGAAGAACAAACAACAAACAACGAAGAACGAAGAACGAACAACGAAGAACGAAGAACGAACAACGAACAACGAAGAACGAACAACGAACAACGAAGAACGAACAACGAACAACGAAGAACGAACAACGAACAACGAACAACGAACAACGAACAACGAACAACGAACAACGAACAACGAACAACGAACAACGAACAACGAACAACGAACAACGAACAACGAACAACGAACAACGAACAACGAACAACGAACAACGAACAACGAACAACGAACAACGAACAACGAACAACGAACAACGAACAACGAACAACGAACAACGAACAACGAACAACGAACAACGAACAACGAACAACGAACAACGAACAACGAACAACGAACAACGAACAACGAACAACGAACAACGAACAACGAACAACGAACAACGAACAACGAACAACGAACAACGAACAACGAACAACGAACAACGAACAACGAACAACGAACAACGAACAACGAACAACGAACAACGAACAACGAACAACGAACAACGAACAACGAACAACGAACAACGAACAACGAACAACGAACAACGAACAACGAACAACGAACAACGAACAACGAACAACGAACAACGAACAACGAACAACGAACAACGAACAACGAACAACGAACAACGAACAACGAACAACGAACAACGAACAACGAACAACGAACAACGAACAACGAACAACGAACAACGAACAACGAACAACGAACAACGAACAACGAACAACGAACAACGAACAACGAACAACGAACAACGAACAACGAACAACGAACAACGAACAACGAACAACGAACAACGAACAACGAACAACGAACAACGAACAACGAACAACGAACAACGAACAACGAACAACGAACAACGAACAACGAACAACGAACAACGAACAACGAACAACGAACAACGAACAACGAACAACGAACAACGAACAACGAACAACGAACAACGAACAACGAACAACGAACAACGAACAACGAACAACGAACAACGAACAACGAACAACGAACAACGAACAACGAACAACGAACAACGAACAACGAACAACGAACAACGAACAACGAAGAACGAACAACGAACAACGAAGAACGAACAACGAACAACGAAGAACGAACAACGAACAACGAAGAACGAAGAACGAACAACGAACAACGAACAACGAACAACGAACAACGAACAACGAACAACGAACAACGAACAACGAACAACGAACAACGAACAACGAACAACGAACAACGAACAACGAACAACGAACAACGAACAACGAACAACGAACAACGAACAACGAACAACGAACAACGAACAACGAACAACGAACAACGAACAACGAACAACGAACAACGAACAACGAACAACGAACAACGAACAACGAACAACGAACAACGAACAACGAACAACGAACAACGAACAACGAACAACGAACAACGAACAACGAACAACGAACAACGAACAACGAACAACGAACAACGAACAACGAACAACGAACAACGAACAACGAACAACGAACAACGAACAACGAACAACGAAGAACGAACAACGAACAACGAAGAACGAACAACGAACAACGAAGAACGAAGAACAAACAACAAACAACGAAGAACAAACAACAAACAACGAAGAACAAACAACAAACAACAAACAACAAACAACAAACAACAAACAACAAACAACAAACAACAAACAACAAACAACAAACAACAAACAACAAACAACAAACAACAAACAACAAACAACAAACAACAAACAACAAACAACAAACAACAAACAACAAACAACAAACAACAAACAACAAACAACAAACAACAAACAACAAACAACAAACAACAAACAACAAACAACAAACAACAAACAACAAACAACAAACAACAAACAACAAACAACAAACAACAAACAACAAACAACAAACAACAAACAACAAACAACAAACAACAAACAACAAACAACAAACAACAAACAACAAACAACAAACAACAAACAACAAACAACAAACAACAAACAACAAACAACAAACAACAAACAACAAACAACAAACAACAAACAACAAACAACAAACAACAAACAACAAACAACAAACAACAAACAACAAACAACAAACAACAAACAACAAACAACAAACAACAAACAACAAACAACAAACAACAAACAACAAACAACAAACAACAAACAACAAACAACAAACAACAAACAACAAACAACAAACAACAAACAACAAACAACAAACAACAAACAACAAACAACAAACAACAAACAACAAACAACAAACAACAAACAACAAACAACAAACAACAAACAACAAACAACAAACAACAAACAACAAACAACAAACAACAAACAACAAACAACAAACAACAAACAACAAACAACAAACAACAAACAACAAACGACAAACGACAAACGACAAACGACAAACGACAAACGACAAACGACAAACGACAAACGACAAACAACAAACAACAAACAACAAACAACAAACAACAAACAACAAACAACAAACAACAAACAACAAACAACAAACAACAAACAACAAACAACAAACAACAAACAACGAAGAACAAACAACAAACAACGAAGAACAAACAACAAACAACGAAGAACAAACAACAAACAACGAAGAACAAACAACAAACAACGAAGAACAAACAACAAACAACGAAGAACAAACAACAAACAACGAAGAACAAACAACAAACAACGAAGAACAAACAACAAACAACGAAGAACAAACAACAAACAACGAAGAACAAACAACAAACAACGAAGAACAAACAACAAACAACGAAGAACAAACAACGAAGAACAAACAACAAACAACGAAGAACAAACAACAAACAACGAAGAACAAACAACAAACAACGAAGAACAAACAACAAACAACGAAGAACAAACAACAAACAACGAAGAACAAACAACAAACAACGAAGAACAAACAACAAACAACGAAGAACAAACAACAAACAACGAAGAACAAACAACAAACAACGAAGAACAAACAACAAACAACAAACAACAAACAACAAACAACAAACAACAAACAACAAACAACAAACAACAAACAACAAACAACAAACAACAAACAACAAACAACAAACAACAAACAACAAACAACAAACAACAAACAACAAACAACAAACAACAAACAACAAACAACAAACAACAAACAACAAACAACAAACAACAAACAACAAACAACAAACAACAAACAACAAACAACAAACAACAAACAACAAACAACAAACAACAAACAACAAACAACAAACAACAAACAACAAACAACAAACAACAAACAACAAACAACAAACAACAAACAACAAACAACAAACAACAAACAACAAACAACAAACAACAAACAACAAACAACAAACAACAAACAACAAACAACAAACAACAAACAACAAACAACAAACAACAAACAACAAACAACAAACAACAAACAACAAACAACAAACAACAAACAACAAACAACAAACAACAAACAACAAACAACAAACAACAAACAACAAACAACAAACAACAAACAACAAACAACAAACAACAAACAACAAACAACAAACAACAAACAACAAACAACGAAGAACAAACAACAAACAACGAAGAACAAACAACAAACAACGAAGAACAAACAACAAACAACGAAGAACAAACAACAAACAACGAAGAACAAACAACAAACAACAAACAACAAACAACAAACAACAAACAACAAACAACAAACAACAAACAACAAACAACAAACAACAAACAACAAACAACAAACAACAAACAACAAACAACAAACAACAAACAACAAACAACAAACAACAAACAACAAACAACAAACAACAAACAACAAACAACAAACAACAAACAACAAACAACAAACAACAAACAACAAACAACAAACAACAAACAACAAACAACAAACAACAAACAACAAACAACAAACAACAAACAACAAACAACAAACAACAAACAACAAACAACAAACAACAAACAACAAACAACAAACAACAAACAACGAAGAACAAACAACAAACAACGAAGAACAAACAACAAACAACGAAGAACAAACAACAAACAACGAAGAACAAACAACAAACAACGAAGAACAAACAACAAACAACGAAGAACAAACAACAAACAACGAAGAACAAACAACAAACAACGAAGAACAAACAACAAACAACGAAGAACAAACAACAAACAACGAAGAACAAACAACAAACAACGAAGAACAAACAACAAACAACGAAGAACAAACAACAAACAACGAAGAACAAACAACAAACAACGAAGAACAAACAACAAACAACGAAGAACAAACAACAAACAACGAAGAACAAACAACAAACAACGAAGAACAAACAACAAACAACAAACAACAAACAACAAACAACGAAGAACAAACAACAAACAACGAAGAACAAACAACAAACAACGAAGAACAAACAACAAACAACGAAGAACAAACAACAAACAACGAAGAACAAACAACAAACAACGAAGAACAAACAACAAACAACGAAGAACAAACAACAAACAACGAAGAACAAACAACAAACAACGAAGAACAAACAACAAACAACGAAGAACAAACAACAAACAACGAAGAACAAACAACAAACAACGAAGAACAAACAACAAACAACGAAGAACAAACAACAAACAACGAAGAACAAACAACAAACAACGAAGAACAAACAACAAACAACGAAGAACAAACAACAAACAACAAACAACAAACAACAAACAACAAACAACAAACAACAAACAACAAACAACGAAGAACAAACAACAAACAACGAACAACAAACAACAAACAACAAACAACAAACAACAAACAACGAACAACAAACAACGAAGAACGAACAACAAACAACGAAGAACGAACAACAAACAACGAAGAACGAACAACAAACAACGAAGAACGAACAACAAACAACGAAGAACGAACAACAAACAACGAAGAACGAACAACGAACAACGAAGAACGAACAACGAACAACGAAGAACGAACAACGAACAACGAAGAACGAACAACGAACAACGAAGAACGAACAACGAACAACGAAGAACGAACAACGAACAACGAACAACGAACAACGAACAACGAACAACGAACAACGAACAACGAACAACGAACAACGAACAACGAACAACGAACAACGAACAACGAACAACGAACAACGAACAACGAACAACGAACAACGAACAACGAACAACGAACAACGAACAACGAACAACGAACAACGAACAACGAACAACGAACAACGAACAACGAACAACGAACAACGAACAACGAACAACGAACAACGAAGAACGAACAACGAACAACGAACAACGAACAACGAACAACGAACAACGAACAACGAACAACGAACAACGAACAACGAACAACGAACAACGAACAACGAACAACGAACAACGAACAACGAACAACGAACAACGAACAACGAACAACGAACAACGAACAACGAACAACGAACAACGAACAACGAACAACGAACAACGAACAACGAACAACGAACAACGAACAACGAACAACGAACAACGAACAACGAACAACGAACAACGAACAACGAACAACGAACAACGAACAACGAACAACGAACAACGAACAACGAACAACGAACAACGAACAACGAACAACGAACAACGAACAACGAACAACGAACAACGAACAACGAACAACGAACAACGAACAACGAACAACGAACAACGAACAACGAACAACGAACAACGAACAACGAACAACGAACAACGAACAACGAACAACGAACAACGAACAACGAACAACGAACAACGAACAACGAACAACGAACAACGAACAACGAACAACGAACAACGAACAACGAACAACGAACAACGAACAACGAACAACGAACAACGAACAACGAACAACGAACAACGAACAACGAACAACGAACAACGAACAACGAACAACGAACAACGAACAACGAACAACGAACAACGAACAACGAACAACGAACAACGAACAACGAACAACGAACAACGAACAACGAACAACGAACAACGAACAACGAACAACGAACAACGAACAACGAACAACGAACAACGAACAACGAACAACGAACAACGAACAACGAACAACGAACAACGAACAACGAACAACGAACAACGAACAACGAACAACGAACAACGAACAACGAACAACGAACAACGAACAACGAACAACGAACAACGAACAACGAACAACGAACAACGAACAACGAACAACGAACAACGAACAACGAACAACGAACAACGAACAACGAACAACGAACAACGAACAACGAACAACGAACAACGAACAACGAACAACGAACAACGAACAACGAACAACGAACAACGAACAACGAACAACGAACAACGAACAACGAACAACGAACAACGAACAACGAACAACGAACAACGAACAACGAACAACGAACAACGAACAACGAACAACGAACAACGAACAACGAACAACGAACAACGAACAACGAACAACGAACAACGAACAACGAACAACGAACAACGAACAACGAACAACGAACAACGAACAACGAACAACGAACAACGAACAACGAACAACGAACAACGAACAACGAACAACGAACAACGAACAACGAACAACGAACAACGAACAACGAACAACGAACAACGAACAACGAACAACGAACAACGAACAACGAACAACGAACAACGAACAACGAACAACGAACAACGAACAACGAACAACGAACAACGAACAACGAACAACGAACAACGAACAACGAACAACGAACAACGAACAACGAACAACGAACAACGAACAACGAACAACGAACAACGAACAACGAACAACGAACAACGAACAACGAACAACGAACAACGAACAACGAACAACGAACAACGAACAACGAACAACGAACAACGAACAACGAACAACGAACAACGAACAACGAACAACGAACAACGAACAACGAACAACGAACAACGAACAACGAACAACGAACAACGAACAACGAACAACGAACAACGAACAACGAACAACGAACAACGAACAACGAACAACGAACAACGAACAACGAACAACGAACAACGAACAACGAACAACGAACAACGAACAACGAACAACGAACAACGAACAACGAACAACGAACAACGAACAACGAACAACGAACAACGAACAACGAACAACGAACAACGAACAACGAACAACGAACAACGAACAACGAACAACGAACAACGAACAACGAACAACGAACAACGAACAACGAACAACGAACAACGAACAACGAACAACGAACAACGAACAACGAACAACGAACAACGAACAACGAACAACGAACAACGAACAACGAACAACGAACAACGAACAACGAACAACGAACAACGAACAACGAACAACGAACAACGAACAACGAACAACGAACAACGAACAACGAACAACGAACAACGAACAACGAACAACGAACAACGAACAACGAACAACGAACAACGAACAACGAACAACGAACAACGAACAACGAACAACGAACAACGAACAACGAACAACGAACAACGAACAACGAACAACGAACAACGAACAACGAACAACGAACAACGAACAACGAACAACGAACAACGAACAACGAACAACGAAGAACAAACGACAAACAACGAAGAACAAACGACAAACAACAAACAACAAACGACAAACAACAAACAACAAACGACAAACGACAAACAACAAACAACAAACGACAAACAACAAACAACAAACAACAAACAACAAACAACAAACAACAAACAACAAACAACAAACAACAAACAACAAACAACAAACAACAAACAACAAACAACAAACAACAAACAACAAAGAACAAAGAACAAACAACAAAGAACAAAGAACAAACAACAAACAACAAAGAACAAACAACAAACAACAAAGAACAAACAACAAACAACAAAGAACAAACAACAAACAACAAAGAACAAACAACAAACAACAAAGAACAAACAACAAACAACAAACAACAAACAACAAACAACAAACAACAAACAACAAACAACAAACAACAAACAACAAACAACAAACAACAAACAACAAACAACAAACAACAAACAACAAACAACAAACAACAAACAACAAACAACAAACAACAAACAACAAACAACAAACAACAAACAACAAACAACAAACAACAAACAACAAACAACAAACAACAAACAACAAACAACAAACAACAAACAACAAACAACAAACAACAAACAACAAACAACAAACAACAAACAACAAACAACAAACAACAAACAACAAGCGACAAGCGACAAGCGACAAGCGACAAGCGACAAGCGACAAGCGACAAGCGACAAGCGACAAACGACAAACGACAAACGACAAACGACAAACGACAAACGACAAACGACAAACGACAAACGACAAACGACAAACGACAAACGACAAACGACAAACGACAAACGACAAACGACAAACGACAAACGACAAACGACAAACGACAAACGACAAACGACAAACGACAAACGACAAACGACAAACGACAAACGACAAACGACAAACGACAAACAACAAACCACGAAGCACAAACAACAAACAACGAAGAACAAACAACAAACAACGAAGAACAAACAACAAACAACGAAGAACAAACAACGAACAACGAAGAACAAACAACGAACAACGAAGAACAAACAACGAACAACGAAGAACAAACAACGAAGAACGAAGAACAAACAACGAAGAACGAAGAACAAACAACGAAGAACGAAGAACAAACAACGAAGAACGAAGAACAAACAACGAAGAACGAAGAACAAACAACGAAGAACGAAGAACAAACAACGAAGAACGAAGAACAAACAACGAAGAACGAAGAACAAACAACGAAGAACGAAGAACAAACAACGAAGAACGAACAAGAAACAACGAAGAACGAACAACAAACAACGAAGAACGAACAACAAACAACGAAGAACGAACAACAAACAACGAAGAACGAACAACAAACAACGAAGAACGAACAACAAACAACGAAGAACGAACAACAAACAACGAAGAACGAACAACAAACAACGAAGAACGAACAACAAACAACGAAGAACGAACAACAAACAACGAAGAACGAACAACAAACAACGAAGAACGAACAACAGACAACGAAGAACGAAGAACGAACAACAAACAACGAAGAACGAAGAACAAACAACGAAGAACGAAGAACAAACAACAAACAGCGAAGAACAAACAACAAACAGCGAAGAACAAACAACAAACAGCGAAGAACAAACAACAAACAACGAAGAACAAACAACAAACAGCGAAGAACAAACAACAAACAACGAAGAACAAACAACAAACAACGAAGAACAAACAACAAACAACGAAGAACAAACAACAAACAACGAAGAACAAACAACAAACAACGAAGAACAAACAACAAACAACGAAGAACAAACAACAAACAACGAAGAACAAACAACAAACAACGAAGAACAAACAACAAACAACGAAGAACAAACAACAAACAACGAAGAACAAACCACGAAGAACGAACAACAAACAACGAAGAACGAACAACAAACAACGAAGAACGAACAACAAACAACGAAGAACGAACAACAAACAACAAACAACAAACAACAAACAACAAACAACAAACAACAAACAACAAACAACAAACAACAAACAACAAACAACAAACAACAAACAACAAACAACAAACAACAAACAACAAACAACAAACAACAAACAACAAACAACAAACAACAAACAACAAACAACAAACAACAAACAACAAACAACAAACAACAAACAACAAACAACAAACAACAAACAACAAACAACAAACAACAAACAACAAACAACAAACAACAAACAACAAACAACAAACAACAAACAACAAACAACAAACAACAAACAACAAACAACAAACAACAAACAACAAACAACAAACAACAAACAACAAACAACAAACAACAAACAACAAACAACAAACAACAAACAACAAACAACAAACAACAAACAACAAACAACAAACAACAAACAACAAACAACAAACAACAAACAACAAACAACAAACAACAAACAACAAACAACAAACAACAAACAACAAACAACAAACAACAAACAACAAACAACAAACAACGAAGAACAAACAGCAAACAACGAAGAACAAACAGCAAACAACGAAGAACAAACAGCAAACAACGAAGAACAAACAGCAAACAACGAAGAACAAACAGCAAACAACGAAGAACAAACAGCAAACAACGAAGAACAAACAGCAAACAACGAAGAACAAACAGCAAACAACGAAGAACAAACAACAAACAACGAAGAACAAACAACAAACAACGAAGAACAAACAACAAACAACGAAGAACAAACAACAAACAACGAAGAACAAACAACAAACAACGAAGAACAAACAACAAACAACGAAGAACAAACAACAAACAACGAAGAACAAACAACAAACAACGAAGAACAAACAACAAACAACGAAGAACAAACAACAAACAACGAAGAACAAACAACAAACAACGAAGAACAAACAACAAACAACGAAGAACAAACAACAAACAACGAAGAACAAACAACAAACAACGAAGAACAAACAACAAACAACGAAGAACAAACAACAAACAACGAAGAACAAACAACAAACAACGAAGAACAAACAACAAACAACGAAGAACAAACAACAAACAACGAAGAACAAACAACGAACAACGAAGAACAAACAACGAACAACGAAGAACAAACAACGAACAACGAAGAACAAACAACGAACAACGAAGAACAAACAACGAACAACGAAGAACAAACAACGAACAACGAAGAACAAACAACGAACAACGAAGAACAAACAACGAACAACGAAGAACAAACAACGAACAACGAAGAACAAACAACGAACAACGAAGAACAAACAACGAACAACGAAGAACAAACAACGAACAACGAAGAACAAACAACGAACAACGAAGAACAAACAACGAACAACGAAGAACAAACAACGAACAACGAAGAACAAACAACAAACAACAAACAACAAACAACAAACAACAAACAACAAACAACAAACAACAAACAACAAACAACAAACAACAAACAACAAACAACAAACAACAAACAACAAACAACAAACAACAAACAACAAACAACAAACAACAAACAACAAACAACAAACAACAAACAACAAACAACAAACAACAAACAACAAACAACAAACAACAAACAACAAACAACAAACAACGAAGAACAAACAACGAAGAACAAACAACGAAGAACAAACAACGAAGAACAAACAACGAAGAACAAACAACGAAGAACAAACAACGAAGAACAAACAACGAACAACGAACAACGAACAACGAACAACAAACAACGAACAACGAACAACGAACAACGAACAACGAACAACGAACAACGAACAACGAACAACGAACAACGAACAACGAACAACGAACAACGAACAACGAACAACGAACAACGAACAACGAACAACGAACAACGAACAACGAACAACGAACAACGAACAACGAACAACGAACAACGAACAACGAACAACGAACAACGAACAACGAACAACGAACAACGAACAACGAACAACGAACAACGAACAACGAACAACGAACAACGAACAACGAACAACGAACAACGAACAACGAACAACGAACAACGAACAACGAACAACGAACAACGAACAACGAACAACGAACAACGAACAACGAACAACGAACAACGAACAACGAACAACGAACAACGAACAACGAACAACGAACAACGAACAACGAACAACGAACAACGAACAACGAACAACGAACAACGAACAACGAACAACGAACAACGAACAACGAACAACGAACAACGAACAACGAACAACGAACAACGAACAACGAACAACGAACAACGAACAACGAACAACGAACAACGAACAACGAACAACGAACAACGAACAACGAACAACGATCAACGAACAACGAACAACGAACAACGAACAACGAACAACGAAGAACGAACAACGAACAACGAACAACGAAGAACGAACAACGAACAACGAACAACGAACAACGAACAACGAACAACGAACAACGAACAACGAACAACGAACAACGAACAACGAACAACGAACAACGAACAACGAACAACGAACAACGAACAACGAACAACGAACAACGAACAGCGAAGAACACACAACAAACAGCGAAGAACACACAACAAACAGCGAAGAACAAACAACAAACAGCGAAGAACAAACAACAAACAGCGAAGAACAAACAACAAACAGCGAAGAACAAACAACAAACAACAAACAGCGAAGAACAAACAACGAACAACGAACAACGAACTAACTAACTAACTAACAAACAAACAAACGAACAAACTAACTAACAAACAAACAAACAACCAAACTAACAAACAATCCAATCTAACAACCAACCAAACATACGGACAAACAAACAAACCAGCAAACAAACAAACAAACAAACCAATCATACAAACAAACTAACAAACAAACAAACTAACTAACTAACAAACAAACAAACAAGCAAACAAGCAAACAAGCAAACAAACAAACAAACAAACAAACAAACCGATCAAACAAGCAAACAAGCAAACAAGCAAATAAGCAAACAAGCAAACAAGCAAACAAGCAAACAAACAAACCGATCAAACAACCAACGAAACATACAGACAAACAAACAAACAATCGAACAAACAATCAAACAAAAAACCAATCAAACAGACAAACAAACAACCAAACTAACAACCACCCAAACATACAAACAAACAAACAAACAAACGAACTAAGAGATTACACGGATTGCTAACGTTTGCAATTTATCTAAATTAATGACAGATGCAATTCCGAGGATTTCGGCAACTTCGTGTAATAAATCTGAATGTTCCTTTGCAATTTGCGTGACAGGTACTGGTAATTGTTTTTGCAACGTAAAATACTCATGATTTAGAAACATTGCAACAGTAAATTATAGTGCGATTTGGTTCATTATAATACTTATCGTTTAGGATAATTAAGATTCGTCAGAAAACGATTTAATTTTCGTTGTGTCATGGAATTTCTGAAAATTCAATGCTGTAAATGTTCGAACAAAGGTTCAAATAATCGAACTATTCGAAATGAAACGTTATTTTTCATATTAGGTTTTACATTTGCCCGAAAATTTGAGAACTGTTGTTCTAGTTCGAGTGATCCGTCTCGCTTCGAATCGCTTGTTATCAGCAAATCCTGCTAATAGACACAGACGGGGCGCCAGTGTATCAGGAATCAAGCATGATTTGTATCTCGTTTGGTTCATATACAAGATAGAAATGGATAAGGATTAATTATTACCGAATGTGTGTGTATTACGCATTTGCAGCAGCTGTATTAACATACAAAGCGTAATGCAATGAAAATTTTAGCAAGCTTCAACGAAGCGACCATATTACTTTTGACGACATGGATATTTTAATGTTGGGAATATGTTTCTGTTTCGTTTTACAAAATGGCTTGGAAAAATATGAATGTTGTTCCGACAATTCGTGCAACTACGTAAATACGCATAAAGTAATTTTCACGGTTAAGTTCCTGGTACATATATTTAAGCACGCTTGATCATTTGTAAATATGTGCGGTTGAAGTTGTTAATGACTGTGACTTGTATGCATTTGGGATAACATTGTGTGGGTAAAACGAAAATAATTAGCAGATTTGGTAAATAGCATTAATATTTTATTTTTGAATTTATTGAAATAATTAAAGAAGAAAGAATCTTTTAGTTGGTTTTTATCTCTTGATTAAGAACATTTTAAGATTCGCAGTCCATTGATTATATCCGTGCAATTTGGATCATATTTGCTCTTCACCTGATACAGATCATTTAAGACCTCATTTTATTATTTAACAATCGCAGGCAAGAATAATATTTTAAATGCTGATACATGTTAATAAATTTTACTGTTTAGGCTAATCAAATAATATCTCACTGAACCGAATAATAATTTTATGTCGATAACGTTCATTTAGCTTTGTATGACCTTATTAATAATAAAGCTGTGATCTCTTGGACAATATACTAACGTCTATCATAGTTTCTTCCACGCTATTGTGTAGAAGCCAAAGTCTTTACTGTTACTGTTTACCATTGCACGTACCCACTATTGGATTAATTTGGCGCGCGCACTATGCCATAATTAGCACTGACGCTATCATAACTAGCGTTGTTACGGCAAGTCATCTTCCGTCACATTCCAGCAGAATAGGCAGATTGTTAGTTATGCGTAACTGCACTCATAAAATAGATTAAGGGCTATACACTTTCGCGTGAAAACTTCTAATCGAAATTCCGGAATAATAACATCCATGCGCTAGACGTTATTAATTATACAGCTTGCTAGATCTTTTTCTAAGTTGGTTTACATCACCAATTTTCTGGAAATTAATTTGTCAGCGGGAATAAGTGATGCGTCATTGGAAAGACAAGTCGGAAACATCGGAGAAACGGGAAACCGTGGACTAATCGATCTTTCCACGACTCATGCTTGAAGCATTTCAGCCTCGTTTAAATTAATTGAGATTTTAACAATGTCATTAGAAGTTCGCTTAATTAACAGTTGTCAGGCCTTATGAATTTTTAAATAAAGAAATGTGAGAACGGTTATTTTGACCTAAATGGTAGGTTTAGTATTAAATGATTTCAAACATTTAATAATGATGTGTGTGTCTCTATCAGTAAATTGTTAATTATAGAGATTACGAAATTTGAGTAGACACTTGAATAAAAATAGTTTTCTCTTCTCGAACATTTTCCTCACAGAATTACAGAAGTATATTAAGGGTGTGACTTGCGAAGCATTGTCAGAAACACAATCAAGAATGATTGGTACTATCATTGATTATGCAACACTAACTCTATTAAACACGTTTGATGACACGACAGTCACATATGGATGACAAAATACTTCGTACATGTTTTTAATTTTATTCGTTTCTTTTCTAATTTTTTTTGTAAATTTTGTTAGGATTTGAAACTTTATTGTGAAGATCTACATGAAATTTGATTAGGATCTAGCTGCAATAAAATCAAACTCTGTAATTTCGATTATTAACAATATTATTTTAACTTTTCTTTGAAATAGTGGCTCGATGGTCAAGGTGTTAATTATCCTAATTTAACTGATGCGGTTTTGGCGTTCTAATGTATTTAATTGAACTATAACTCTTTACTGAGGTAGCACTCAAAAATTCTCTTTTTTTAATATTATTTCTTTTTAATATGGTTTTTCAGTTGCATCAATCCTTCGGAATCATTAGCAGCCACGTTAAATTATGTACAACAGAGACGTGGACATTTGTTTATATCCGGTATATTTTATCTCGATTAAGAAATCTAATACGTCAGTTAAATTATTAATCAAAAATTGCTTCATGGCCTCAAAAAATTTGAGTTTAATGCCAGATATGGATACTATAGAATAGTAACGATAACAATTACGTACTTAATTAATGTTCAATTGTCAATCAAGTTTAGAACTTAACGATCAGGGACAGTGAAAAATGTAGAAATCTTTAGAATTTGTAAATAACAAATACATTATATTTACAGTGGTATTGGGCGAAGGCATGATAGAACTCACAAAAGTGAATGATGGTGAATTAACGTTGCGATGCACGGAAATTAATACGCGGGTTTCTGAACAAATCCGGGGTTGTAACACCCGTATTGAACCGATCGCGGACGCATTTTGATTCGCTGAAATATTGCCCGCCAATGTAATTTTAGGCAATTGAATTCGATCGGTGGAGCGGTGGTTGCGCGTACAATTTTTTTGTGATTATATGTTCCCGACTGATGGAGAAGGATTGTCCTCAACGGTGAGGATTGTCCTCAACTAATATAAGAGTTCACGAAACGTTTTATGCGACTCCTCACTCAAACCGATCGCGAGACGGTCGAATCACCCTTTGCCTTTTTCGACTGCTGAAGGAAGGTTGTCTCGAACGATGAACCGTTTTTGAATGATTGTTAATGTAAAAGTTCGCGAGACGAACTCTTCACTCTCTCTTCACCCTCTCTTCACTCTAGTTGATCGCGAGACGGTCGAATCAATTCTTTTCACAGGAAACGTGAAAAGTTTGTAATGCCTCCAGCCATGAGTTGTTTCGTTTTTTTCGGGAGTCCGTATGACTGGTGGGAGTCCGTCCCCACCTATCCTTAATAAGGGTGGAAGCAGTACCTGCACGATCGTGGAATCTCCAGGTCAACCGTCGGTAACCTCGAATGTAAACGTCAGGTAAGGGACTGTCACAGACGAGGTATAAAGGAGTGAACATAGCACAGACAAGGTATAATAGTAGACTTAGCACAGACGGGGTATTGCAAACTTAACAGAGATGAGGTATGGAAGTATACCTATAGTCGATTCACTAACAATTGGCAGGAAATGTAAGCAGCTGCCCCCGAGTGATGCGTGATCAAACCAGGGCAGAAACGTGAACGATGAGCGCGACACGCTTCTGAAGCTCCATTTTTTGGTAACAAAATAATATCACAGATGATCCGTACAGACATTGCATCTTATAGGCTTTTCTGTCTCAGTTTTAGGGAGGCTCTAGAGTTTACATTAAAATATTGCGAACTATCTTCCAATAGCATCGTTTGATATAAATTTTTTTAAATTATTAACCAGATATCTTTTTTCATTTAAAAAATCATTTTAAAAGTGTTTCCAAACATTTAGAAAGAATTTGAAACTACATGGACTGTATCAATAATAACATGACAAACTATCTTCGAACTTATTATTGATATCGAGATATTTTCAGAGTATGCGATGAAAAAAGAAAACGTAGTCTCACTTCAAGTATAAAAAAGAAGGGAGAATTTTAATTTTTTAGTTCGAGGTCGCATTAGTATCGTGGGAGGGCTAATTTATGGCACCCTCAAGTACTGACACTGCTGTGTCTCTTTTTCTGGGTTCTCAGTCGATAAAAATGAAGCTATCATAGAATACATTAATCGATTGTATTTTCGTATATACTATCTCTTCTCGATATTACACGTGTAATAGTAAAAGAATTGTGTTAATGCAATAGGCATACTTCATCGTTGTCGGAAAATAATACCGAAGTCACAATATTTAATACAACAATCCCAACATTCTTGAATTTTACGAAGCTGGTAAATTAAAAAAACTCTTTAGATTAAAAGGAAGTCCTTTCGATTATTAAGGACATTAATTGAAATATTTGTAATATCTACAAGCTTAGTTGTTTATATATGTATAGATATAAATCATGCACAATTAACTTTTTAAATTTTCTGGATGTGCAAAGATTTCTTATAATAATATAATAATTGTGATATCCTCGGTTTTTAATGATATAATTAATCAAGTTAATTGCAGATAAACTCTTGTAGTGAACTTCACTATATTTTATCATTTTCATCATTCGGATGTCGCGTTACATGATTTCGTTGCTTCCATATCATTAAATATGTTATAATATAAACGTGGTATACAGAATACTCGATCCTCGCTAAGAAACTTAAATTTCTGATATATTGGTAATGAAGAGGATTTGGGGGGAGATTTGTAATGGGAATTTTGAATAGAATTGTTGGAATACATACTCTGCTCGGCTCAAAAACCGAGTCCCAACTCGGTCCGGATTTCGAACCGCTCGAATATTCAATTATTCCGACAGCCTTACTTCTGAAACCCTATTTTGAGGGGACAAACCAATGCATTGGACGTCCAGACTACCTGTGATATCGTCTGAGCTCGCGTCTTTTATTTAGTTGGTCTGATCGTTCACAGATGGCAGTACTAGAGATTTTTTCATTTTCTAATTAATTTTACTGTTCAAAAAAGCTATAGTAAATTTGTTACCTAGTAATTTCAATGTGCAGAGAATGTGTTATATGAGCCGTTTATTTTGAAAGTGGCATAAGTCACTTTGTTTTTAAGTCGAGATATTTAAGGGTTTGCGTTTTAACATGTTTAAGAATATGGATGCTAACTTTCGATGTATTTGTTATCTCAGCATATTGATATTTTTCTCAGTATAAATAATTTCGTATAAACATTAAAAAATCACCACTTTTTATTACGGTAAAGTGACTCAAGCCACTTTCAAAATAAATAGTTTAGAAAAATGACTGACATATATTAATTTTGTCCGACGTATTTTACTGAAGTGATGTTTTGAAAGGACAGTGATTTACTAAAATTTTTGAATAAATTTCATATATGAGCCGTTTATTTTGAAAGTGGCATAAGTCACTTTTTTTTTTTAAATGGAAAGATACCGTTGAATTGTAATTAGTGTTACCATTACCTCGATTTTTTTGAAAAAGTGACTTATGCCACTTTCGAAATAAACGGCTCATATGGGAATATAATATCTAAATTATATAATATAATATGCGCTTGACTGTAAAGTACTTTAATTTTTGTTACCTTCACAAGTTTTATACATTTAACTCTGTTATTTACTAAACATCGTTAGACATCAAACAAACAAAAAATATCAATTAAAATGTCGATTCTGAATGTCGAAGTAACAGTTCTGTAAAGTATCAATTAAATTTTTCTCCTTTGCGATGGAAGTGGATTAGAAAGCTGTTTGTTTGATTAAGATTTTCTTATTCCCTCTAAATAAATTCTATAACAATGATGAAATTGCTGTGAACTCGAGAGACTGCTTTGCATATTTTAGACATTTATGCTAAACTATACATCAGCCACTGTATAATAGATGAAGCCAAACTTGATGATGATAACAAAATATTTAAATAGTTTTTTTCAGTAATTTCAAGAACTTTTTTATTTTTTGCAGTTGTTTCCTTATACGATAAGTCGTATTTAATCCGAAAAGATCGAAGAACGTCTTCAATTTTCTTAGACAAAACCCCACACATATTTAAATTGACCACGATAAGATCAAATGAACTTCCCGCTTCTACCTATTTCCATTGGCAAACGCACGATTTCCATACCATTCACGGAACAGAAAAACAGTCTCTGTCCTACGTAACAATTGATAGGTATATTAAGTTCCATAGAAAATTAGTGTTTTTAAGCAGCATTCTTTACCAATCAAGCGCCTCTTGTAGCTTTATCTATACACGCACGTTTCGTTTACACACGTGTACAACATATTCACAGTTGCTCATTACACAACGTCAATATCATTCTTATTACATCCTGTTCTTCAATTTACCTTTTGCTTTCCATTGTTTTATCGCAGTTCTTTTATTGGATAAATATATTTGAAAGATTAATACTTTAAACCATTGGAATTCGATGATAAAAAAAGATACGACCTTTTAAATTAATAATACCACACATTTTATGAAGGATACGTTGACCGTTGATCAGAAACAGAATACAAAGCTGAAGGTACCAATTAAGTGACGTCATGACACGAATTTAACAGACTGTTTTAATTGCTGCGAATGGTTACCGTGTAATAAAATCATTAACTTCGAGTTGCAGACATTTATAAATATAATCGATTATGTTAAACGTACAATTATTTTTATTATTAACTTATTATTAAATTTTATTTTATTAACAATTATTTTCAGTGAAATGCAAATTCCTGCTGCAGAGTTCCTATAACAATTTCTGCAGGTTTATTTGTGTATACCAAAGAATGATGAACATTTCTCACAAACCAACTCGTACGATCTTTAAAGGTGGAAGATAAAAGGAAATAACATCATTTTCTTCTCGATTGCATAAAAAGATTGCTAGAAGATAGCATGGTATTAGAAACAATGCTAGATGCTGCTACTATTATTATCATCAAATTAGAGAACTTAAGCTCTCCATCGCTTATTCCTTGACTTTAATAACAATACATATACGTAACATATATAGTAAGATTTTCTTAAGAACTGAAGTTCTCTATCTGTCATTCTTGTCGCGACTTTTAACAGAAATACATATAAGAAATACCTACAATAAGATCTTAATGAGAGCTCAAGTTCTCTATCTCTTATTATTGTATTGTCTTTCTAGCAATATGCATACTGTGCATAGTAGAATTTTAACGAGAAAATTATATAAAAAAGGATTCTTTAATACGTTCCATACCGAGCCGTTTATGTTCGATTTTTCATTCAGGCCATTTGTTGTTTTGACTAAAGATTCAAATATAATATGTAATAATTAAACTTATTTACTTCGTTCTGTGCCGCATTTTTCGTAATGTTTCATTAATTTGGTAGAAATATAATCTTCAGTCTTGAAATCGTTGCAAGATATATGCTTTTAGTGCGTGAAACAAATATGCCAGCGTGTACCACCAGTGGTACAGGCGGCCTGAATGGAAAGTTTAACGTGTACCATCAGTTGCACACGTGGCACGGGACGTGTTAATAGAATATTCTCCGCAAGGTAACAACTTTAGGCCAATTCAATTCGTCAAATATTCGTGTAACAATCGTCTGCGTTTGCGAGCTCGAAACACAGATAGTAGATCGAATGCCTCCCGAAGCCAGATGCGACCGGTTGAAATAAAACCTTTCCTCAACAAACTGATTACCATAGTCGCAAGTTCATTGCGACCTGCTAGGTTGTTCAGTTGTTTGTTAACGGGCAACGTGACGGCTTGTACGTATACGAGCAAACGCGGATCTGACACGCGTGAGCAGGTGGCGCCCGCATTGAATTGAAAAGAAAAAATCTCGATGAAAAATAAGCGGCTGTAAGCAGCCAGCCATGCGCAAGAAATTTAATTGGACATTCGTTTTAGCTTAACCTTAACGTGGCTCACCGTAAATTGCGATTCGCTCGTTGAGGTCTCGTCGCAGATAACATCACGCGATTACGGCTTTCGTGACCCTGTGAGCACGCGAAGTACGGAAAGTCTCTTAAGATGAAGAAGACACGTGCCACTGTAGAGACAAATTCGTTACTCATGGAATCGTTAAGATTTTAATAGCGTCTTAATTGGCCATGCGGCGAGCACAGATATACATACATATTTATACAGAGGCTCACAAATGTGTTCGAACACCATTTAAAACGTAATAATTTTTTTCGAACTAGACTAAATGACTTGAATTTTTTTTAGTTGATTGAGGGACCAGTCCTCTAGGCAATTACTGAAATGCTTTTTCTTAATTTTGCTTTTAATTGGAATGACGGAAAAGCAAAAAACTCTCGTTCTTTGACTTTTTTATCTGAGTGTATAAGAAACATTGAAAAATGCCATTCGTAGATCTCGGTAACTCAGATGCATGATGAAAATTTGATCGAAATCGGTTAACTATAAGCTACAGGCGTTGAAAGATTTAAAAAACTGCAGATTTTTTACAGTTTTTGGTCAAAACTGTCAAAAATTGTGACAATACTGCGATTTTTGCGATCTTCAATTTATTATAGCTCATAACACGTAAACCGATTTCGATAAAAAACGAGAATTCTTTACTTTTTTTTGTGAAAGTTTAACGTCGCATTGATATCTAGGTCATTAGCGACAGGGTTCAATAATGGGCCATTCATATTTCGTGGACGAGATTGAAGTCAATTAACATTGGAGTCAATTAAATTGGAGAAAAATTAAGAAAAAGCATTTCTATCATCATCTAGTGATGTAGTCCCTCGATTATCTAAAAAAAAAAATTCAAGTCATTTAGTCGAGTTTAAAAAAAAGTTATTGCGTTTTAAAAGGTGTTCGAACACTTTCGCGAGACTGTGTATGTACACGGACTTGTCTGCGTCTGGATATGTTTTCAGGAAGTCTGCTGACGTGGTCTCAGATTGAAGTCAAATTAAAACGACATTTAATTGCAACATAAATGTAGAACTTGTGCTGCGTATATTAATTATGACGATCAAAGACAAACAGTTACATTTTTTTCTATTTCTTCAAGCATACAAAAATTGACAATTCATCTTAAACTTTTCAATGTATGATTAAAGAACAGATGTTTTCATTAATTGTGGAACTTTTGGATCAAATAATTTCAAAATTGTTACGCTATCCTGACAAAAGTACAACATACGAATATCTTTTTTATTATTATATTAATTATAATTTAAATTATTTATTATTTTATTACTAATTATAATTAAATATAATTTACAATTAATTATATATTAATAAATTTATATATATATTTCAATTAATTAATTAATTTCAATTTATTAAAATCGTCGGGGATCAAAACGAATGTTTATTTCGTATTTGGTTCACGTAAACTTATTTATTGCATAAAATCTGCACGTCGGTGTGATAGCACTTTATCCATACTATTGCACAAGAAATGTTCATATTTAATTCCTTGTCGGAGATACTTGATTGTGGTACATTTTGCTTCATGCGTTTATGCAGCGCCCATCGACGGCTGCGTTCCATATTTCAGTTATGTTAAGGATACGTTTCCATAAAAATTATGCACGACGAATTGGTGCGAAACTACAGGGCGTAGACTGATACCGGGGCAGGTTCATGAGTTGCACCTGCGAAACGAAGCAAAACTAATGTAATCATCTTCTCCAATTGGTGGTACAGCCGGAAGAAAAATTTTAGCGAACCAAAAATTGCATTTCACTTTATTTTTCGTATCGGTTCAAGCACCTTAATACATTTTCAACGCTTACTAAATAAAAATGTATAAAATAGAAACACTGAAATTAGAGCAAGGTTTATTATTTCGTTTCCACTTTTCTTTTATTACATTCATCAGCAACAAAGTTATACCTATAACTGGACGTTTCAACTAATTTTCATATTGCCAAGGAATATTTGCATATTGACAAACTTGTTCAGATCCCATATCTCATTTAAACATGGTATCTTCAACATTATGTTTACTAATTCCGTGTAATTACCTTATCTGTCTACTTATCAGCACAGGTGCACTAAAAGGATGCTTATTTATCTGGGAATAAATAAACAAGTATTAAGCGTACGTAAATGATCCTATTGAAATTCTACAAAATGTAAATCTTTTTCCAATATCAAGTAACTGTATGGCTATTTAAATATTTATACAAAAACGAGTTAACATAAAATCATTTTTGGACAATTAAGAAAAGAATAACGTTGAGCTTCGACTCGATTGCTGAAGTCTTGTTAAGCCACTGCATATCACAATTCGTTTCCCTATGGGATTGTAAATCCAATTTCGCAATAACGACGTCGATTTAAATACAATTAATAAACCGCGGATTTTTACATAAAATGAAAATTGTCCGCGTTAATTGCAAGATACAGGAGCTGCAGAAACAACGATTTCTTTTCTTAATAATTTTAACGAGATGCAAATAATACGATAACGTTTATAAATTCTCTAAATGTTTTTACTGTTTCGAGAGTGATCTGCTCAATTTTGTCATAATTAATATAATCAAATTTATATATACGCACTTCCGTAAAACGCTAAACTCTGCGACACGATTTCTCCTGAATATTCCTCGCTCGGTCTCGAGAAAATCATAACGATTCGGATTTATCTCGTTGGTATTATCGGAGCCCGACAGCACCGAATTTTCGGAGGGTTGCATCCTGACAACCCTCTTGAATGCGCGCATCGAGGCTAACCACGATCGCGTAATGGTTTCTCCGCAGCTTGTTTTGCGCGTTACAGCGCGTGTTTTAATACAAGAAAATTGCAGGTCTGTGGTCCGCGCAAGGGTGAATTTCATACACCTGGATGATTTTATACACCTGCAGAGCGGCGGGTGACCAAAGCGGCATCCTCGCGCGTAAACTAGCATGCCTTCGAGTCGTGCAACTGCGAACGAGGAAGAGCGAAACCAGACGAAAATAAATGCTCGCCGCTTATAAATATTTTCGCCATCGAATGGGACCGACGCGAGTCCGGAAATATTTGTTCTGCTACATAAGTTCCAGAGGTACGCTTGTACGACCAAGGGGCGCGTTCGAACATACAGGCTGCTGCAAAATTGATGGCACTGATGGTCACGTGATTATTCTACTTGCAAGCGTAACTCACAGAAAGGAAGAATTGTCTTCTTAAATAATCCGTTGCTGTAGTTTGACGTGTCTGACTCGCAATTACTTCCAGCAATAATTTATTATAAATGCTTATTTCCAGTAACAAGTGAGAAGTAAATAAGTAGAAATCTTTTTGACGAAAATATAACCCAGTGTACTTGAGATCATTTACGATGTTGTTTGTACTTTTTTCGAACGTGACAATTATTCGTGCCTTACGGCTCGTTTTTATAATTACCGATTGTAAATAATGGTCGTGAATACCGATCGTGAATAATCGTATCTTCTCTTCCGAAATTGTCCAGTTTTGTGTACAATCTGAACGCGAATTAGGTATAAATTACTGTAATCGAATGACTGCCGATGTTTAAGCATTCGCGTAAATATAGACATATGTTAGGTTGGCCAATAAGTCATTACGTTTTTTCCCGTAGACGGCAATACAGATAAACATAATGACTTATTGGCCAACCTAATAAATTCTCTTTCTCCTCTAAAAGATTATTGCAATAAAAAAAATTCGCACTTTTGTAATCCGGTGAAGATAGTGGTACGAAAATAGTTAACGAACGTCGCTTTACGATTTTTTGAACACGTGTGAATTAATATTTACATGAAAAGAAAAGTATCGCTCTGCGATCTTAACTTAACTTAACTGTATGAAATCAGATTTCCAAATTTCTGCTTGACTTTGTTATACTCTCTTTCCGAGAAAATTCTGTATCAGTGCACAACACTTTTTACTATGCAAAATATGCGTGCTATACTATTCGAGTTTCAAATAGTATTTAGTGTAAAATGTTCAACATATATCCAGATACGTAAATTAAAAATGACAAGAAAACAGCGAATTTTGTTAAAGACGATAGTAGTACATCCTCCTTTCATATTTTTAATCTGAGCAGGTACACTTATTCTGAATTCGTGTTAAATAATTTCGTGTCATACAAAATTTAAATAGCAATTTCTGGAAACCTCTATGAACCTGTACTAAACGATTACATACATTTGTTGCTTGCAATTCGTGTTATTACAATGAATATTTAAAGATCTTATTTAAATATTACTTGAAACGGTGCCGACCAATTACCATTTACGAAACATGCAATACGCACAGCCATATTCTCTCATGGGATTAATTAATACGGATGGTACATAATGCTCGCATCAAACGATCGGTGGTCCCTTTCTCCTTGTGCCATATTTCGAATTCATTATTGTACCCTTTAATACTTCCTGCGCGAAATTAAGGTACTCATAATTGGAATGATATCTCGCTGGAGAAGTGTTACATCGCGTAACGATCAAAAATTACTAACAACTTAATGCGCAGATACGTTTCGTATGAAACTTGTTACATTACGCAATCTTTATAACAATCTTACTTTATCTCATTGTGTCAACGCCGCAAATAGTTCGTATCGATAATTTCATGAACCACAAACCAAGAACAATAGAACTCTTTCTATAAAAGAAATCAATTTGAAAACGATCATTGAATCTGCAGGCAAGGACAATTATGTATATGTGAATACCTTTTAAAACGAAATCACTTTTCTAGAATCGGACCAAACGATTTGAATTTTTTTCTGATAATAGATCTAGCTTGCTAGACGATGCATAAGAAAAAGTTTTGTAAAAATTGCAATTGTGAGGAATGATTTGTTAAAGACCCCAATAAGAGAGATGCGATAATGGTACGACGATTTTTAATTGCTCGGCTGGGTCCAACATTTGTTGGGGAGGGAGGTCAATATGTTTAATTAAAATACTTTGTATCGGATACAAAGAGTAAGGAACGAGATTAACGAGCGCAAAGTTTCGCATCTGTGTTTTTCATATAAGATCTAAATGCATTGCGTTTATTTTACAATGCCAGGTAGATGCACTGATGCAACTACATGCTATATAGTGTAAGTTAAAAATACCAGGTTGTGCTGCTTAGAATTCTCACAATTCATCTTCCAAGAGACATAAAATGTGCCATTATAATGAATTTGAATTCCTTTCTAATTGTACTATCTATTTGTAATTATATCTTTTGCAATACTAAATAATGTATTTTCCACAATACAAAATTTTGACGTACTTATAAAATGCTGTACTTAATATTATCTTGTGCTATATAATTATCATTTGCAACTGACCGCTGTTAAACGCTGGGTTCAAAATTACTAGATATATAAGTCAAACAATCTGTATTTACCATATATTTTCAACTATAATTATTTTCCATATAATAAACAATTAAAAACTGTTTAAGAATGTTTCTTCCTGTATGTTGTTTTGTAAGAAGTTTCTTGCAAAAAAACAGTTCCAAATCAATTTAAATGAAAGATTTATTATCAAAAACTTCAGTGAAAACATTTTTTACGCTATATAACGAAAAACTTCGTGTTAACATTCAGTTCCAGAATTAGAAATAAATCTGGCTCCCTTTTTGGTAAGAGAATGTAACGAAGATCATCTTCACTGCTCGAAAATTCAACTTTATTGACTTTCTTCTCTATTTATTTTTAGTTAACACATAGTTCCATATCCGTTGTATCCGATTCATTATCTGATTGGTCTTCCTTTATTTCTATTAGTTTTCTTAGTAAAAGAAAATTTTTCTGATCTTTTCCCATAATAACAACCCTACGTAATTAGATGTAAAATAAATATCAATTGAAATACTTTTTACAAATAAATATCAAAATTATCTCGGTAGAGCGAATTTTTGTTGGAAAAAATTGATTTTATAAGATTATACTATTTCACTAAAAATACTCTGTTCACACGCGATATATAAATCGCGCGGAATGATGAAAGAGATGAATAGATAAGGCTTTTTTTGACTCCAGTTAACTAATAAATTGACAAGATTGAACATGAATGTTTACGTATCAAGTGTTTTTAGAATTCCGATAAGAATTTTCTTCACGTAAGCCATAAATTCCATGTGTTTAGAACGATTTAACTGTTAAATCATTTTATAAATCAAATTGGCTCATAACTGTAAAAATAGGTATACCATATTCGATAATGTAAAATAAAGGGGTCGGCGGAGAGAAGGAATTAACATTTACATACATTTCATTACGTAACTAAAAACCAACACAATGAGGAGCAAAACTGAATCACCTTCTAAAACGGTATAACTTTTTTAAAACTTTTTTAAATGACCTGAATATTTTTGGAGATGTTAGAAGGACTAACTTATACTTATGGCTTAAATACTTTTTTTAAATTTTGCTCTTACTTGGAGTAGAAAGAAGGCAACAAAACTCTCGTTTTTTCATTTTTTCATCTGAGCCTATGATAAAAATTTAAAAAATGCATTTGATATTTCTCGGTAACTTGTATACATTTTGAAAATTTCATTGAAATCGGTTGACGCATAATTAAACTACAGCCACCGAAACATGTAAAAATTACCTGTTCTTGATTGAAATTCGTGAAAAACTGTGATTTTCGCGATGTTTAATAATCTACAGCTCATGTCAAGGTCAACTGATTACGATGAAATTTTCATCATGCATATAAATATACATTTTCATTATAGGCTCAGACAAAAAAGCGAAAAAACAAGAGTTTTTACATTTTTTTTAATTCCAAATAATAGCAAAATTTTTAAAATATAGTAAACTAGTTCTTCTAATATTCTATAGTAAACTAGTTCTTCTAATATCTGTAGAAAAATTCAAGTCATTTAGACCAGTCCGTAAATCTAGTGTTAATGAATATGATCTTATATAAACACAGAAATTCAAAATTGTCGCTACTTTTCCCTGAAAATATCGCATCACTTGTTTTACGACCTCTATTATTTATAAGAAGTATAGGTTAATTATTAACGCCTTCACAGATGCCGGAATGTTTCTTCGAAAGCAAAAAGCCGTGCAATAAATTTCGGACGCGAACAATAACTCAACTCCGAGTCAAATCGATGTACGAATGAAAGCGATAATAAACAGTGGCCGCGTTCGCAGCCGCGAGAAGTAACTTTCTATGGACGAAAGATTCATCAGTCTCATCCGAACTACACGCGACATCGAGGCGTCGTAAAAAAAAATCATTTAGTGATTACACCTGCGGTATTCGAGGTTGCACCTGGAACTGTTGCGGCCGACATTGAGTAGAGGATAGGAGGTGGAGATATCGGGGGGGGGGGGGGGACGGACATCCAGAGCTATTCTCTGCTTTTCCATGACGATACGTATCGAAACGCAGGAAGTAAAAGTACACGAAATCGTACGGAACGATCCAGGTGAAACTCCGAGAGTCCGCAGGTGAAGGAGAGCTGAGTCGAAAGGACAGGAGAATCCCGTTGTTGGTCACCGATGTGCAAAAGAGTAGGGTCGGAGCCTCTCGGGAGTTTGGTTAGCCCAGCTGGAAAAGGAAGAAAGGAGATCAACGAATCTCTCCCCTGCTTCTTCATTTCTTTTTTCCGCCCCACGAACTGGGCCCCCTGTTCCTCATTGCCAAACTTCCCGGCCAAGCTGCACGCCATTCTCTATGCACCCTTAGAAACGAAAGAAATCTTCTCGACAGATATGATTAATCGATATGTATCGGACTTCCGTCTAGCATTCGCGTTTCGCCGAAGAAGAGCATCGAGACGTCGCTCGACTGTTTTTAATGTGAACGCATTTGCATGTGACGAAGAATGGCCGGAATCAGCGCAATCATTTACGATGATCATGACGCGTTCATTACAGGAAATACACGCCTCTTAACTGTCAATGACGATTTCATTTCATGTTTAAAAATATTGCAGGCGAGAAATTCATTTACAATTTGATATTTTCTTGTTCCAATTAAACATAACCTTGACATAACCTTGAGCAGAGTGAGTTCCATGTACAGGCTAATAACTTATAAATTATTACAGATTTATTACTTCAAAAACATTCATTTAGTAAAACAATTTGAATATACTGTTGCAAAATGAGATAATGAATTATTACAGATTTATTACTTTTAAAATATATATATAGTAAATCAATTTAAATATACTGTTACATTAATAAGAACAAAGTATGGTTTGCAACGAATTATATATCGATGTAATCAATTAACAAATAATACATTCATTCCAGTGTAAGAATAAATTATAGAAGATTGTTATAAATTTTACACGAACAAGATTGCTTATAATGTTATTCTTATCATTCTCATTGTTTAAGATATTAAAAAGAGTTCGTATGTTTAGTTATACAAAAGAATCCGTTATTTTATATTTGGTAAAAATAGCATTCAACGTTTCATAAATATTTTTCTAAAATATCGTTCAGCCTTCTATATTATTTATTTGATATATGTACATACATATGCGTATACGATACGGGTATAATAGGGGAAATATATAGAGTGTCCCGCATTTTTCCGTATTGTATTTTTCCGTACATACTTCGGGAGTGTGTTCTACAAGTAAAACTAAGACTAAAATGTAATATAATAAAAAGTCCATAAATGCTTTGTTAAGAATTTGTGACAAAAATAAAAAAAAAGATTCAAACGCTGTAAAATATACCTATAGTGTTCACGTGACAAGAAGGCATTTTTGTGTTTACAATTCCCCTCTTACTAGCTGCCCCACTGTGGCAACTATCGGTCGGTATTGACCGCTGCCGATCTTCGTCACCGTTTTCGGTCAATAACGACTGATAGCTGCGGCACTGGGGCAGCTAGTAAAAGGGAACAAAGGGGCCATCTCGTCGCGTGAGAACTGTACACAGTAAATTCTTTCCAATTGTCGCTCGTCATGTAAACAGAAATGGACAATTTGGGAAGAGGGGACACGATTATTCGAGCCTTGCGAATCGATTTTATAGTCGCCGATTGTCAACAACTATAAAAACGTGACTCCTCTTCCCAAATTGTCCATTTCTGTTTACATATTGAGTGACAATTGAAGAGAATTTACTGTATCTCCATTTCAAGATGACGCTCGCCTTTGTTGACACAAATTTGACATCGACGAGTTATTGAATTTATTGTTAATTACAATTGCTCATGATTTTGTCTAATCTCTTCACAGGCGATATTAATTTTTGTAATTAATTCGTCTCTTGTGTGTGTGTGTATTCGTTATTCTTATCATATCTTTCACATTTCTTATTTTTGAAATAACTTCTCAACAAAGCATTTATGGACTCTTTCTGTTATATGAGCCGTTTATTTTGAAAGTGGCATAAGTCACTTTGTTTTTAAGTCGATATATTTAAGGGTTTGCATTTTAACACGTTCAAAAATATGGATGCTAACTTTCGAAAAGATTTACTTGTATTTGTTATCTCAGGATACTGATATTTTTCTCAGTATAAATAATTTCGTATAAACATTAAAAAATCACCACTTTTCATTACGGTAAAGTGACTTATACCACTTTCAAAATAAACGGCTCATGTGTATAACATTTTAGTCCGAATTATGTACGGAAAAATGCGGAACACCCTGTATGTGTACGAGATGCATGCAAATGATATGTATGTATGTGCAGTACATACAGAAAATATGCACTTCAACAATATTAATGTTCAACTTATGTATTCGGGAATTATATTAATATTCACTTATTCACTATTATTTTACCACGTAACAGTATAATTATTATAGTCTGTCATAACGAAACGTAGAGAGAATGATATAACATATTTAACAGAACTAATACTAAAAAAAATCTGTACATGCAAGAAGTATCTAGAATACGTAAGATATCTGCAAAATATCTGTCGTATGCAAAATGAACAATATACAGGATGCACCACGGAACGTGATCAGCTTAATTTATTCTGTTTTATTGCAAATATTTTGGGCTAAAATGACATGGTTTAAGGAGAGCTTTCAGATGATTGTGCCTAATTTTTGGTCAACTTCTTTTCTCCGGAGTTATCATGGTTTTGTATAGATAAACCTACAATCTCTTTTTTAAGTTCGTCCCCTAAAAGATGGGAACAAAAAAATTGTAGGTTAACCTATAAAAAACTGAAGGTGACCTTGATAATTCCGGGGAGAGAAAAAATTGACCAAAAATTTGGCACAATCGTCTTCAAACTCTCCTTAAGCCATGTTATTTTAGCTCAACAAATTTTCTTTTTTTCTATCACTAGCAGCAAAACAAATTAAGCTGATCACCTTCCGTGGTCCAACCTGTACATTTGATATCATGAAATATATTTCCCACGAAAATACGCATTTACATAAACTTCCGCAGCCATTAATATGCCACGAAGTAATTCCATTCAACGGCCATAGTCACGACACGACTTTGATCGAACATTCGCCGGCAGCAGTAATACGGTAACATTTTCGTGAGTACAACAGCTCCTCGATAATATCGCTTTTCCTTCCATTTTCGGCGCATTAAAGCTACATGCAAAATCAACCCTAATTCGAGACTTCGAATTGTTCTGCTTTCTAGGTCGCACCGAAAGCCATGCTCGAAACTGTTATCCCCTTAATTCCGTACTTCCGACTTTTCTTCTTGCATTGCATTAAAGCCGAGGTTAAGACCTCTCCACAGTTCCCTTACAATAGTCAATGTTCATTTGTTCGCCAACTGTTACCGATCGGGAGGTTTCACATGTGGAGCATTTATCGACACGCAGCGCGATGCGTACGAAAAGGTCAAGCGAGGGAAAAAAAAGGCGCCAGGGAAGAAGCACGAAGCGCAACACGTGTTCAACGCATAAACAGGCGACCACAAAGCGTACCGAGCGGAATTTAATTTCTGCAAATTAGCCGATAGAAGTCGGACGGTGCAGAGTGAAAACGAAAATACAAAAAATACACGCCTGGAGGATGCGACGGTGCCAGGTGTGTGGCACGTGAACCTCCTACCGTAATGGATCCGAATTGTGTTTGCACTTAATATCTGTTTTCGGTCCATTGTAGCTATTTCAGTGACACGGAGGACATTGTACCGGATAAATTTTGTTTACAGCGTTAGAAGATGCAATTCTAATTTCCAAAGATACTTCTACACATTGTCTGATAAATTCTCTCAACTTTTAACTAACTCTTTTAATTTTCAAAAAGATCGTATGTTTATTAAAGGGCTTCTTTATATCATCTGAAAGTTGGCAACCCTAAATAATGAATTTCTAAAATCGATAAAAGAATAGAAAATTGCTGCTAGATGAATGTTTGTATACGTGTACGTAATGATTTTTTAGCTGAAAATTAATGATAAATGTAATCTTGCATGTAATCGATAAAAATTTTTATTTACATCGTATTAATAAAAAATTATAATATTATTAAAATTACATCATATAACATGTATACAGAACTTGACAAGACAGACACGTTAACGATATCTTTTTGAAAACACAACCGAAAATAATCCTTTTTGTGCGTAGTTTTACTGACCGTTAAAGTAAACGTTATAAAATAAGAACTAAATATTCAAACCTGTCAGTTGCGATTGATAATTTCACTTCTTTTATTATCTGACCATTATATAAGTGGAAAAAGATGAAAAGTATACATCAAGATTAAATTATAAATATTCGATGCCTCTATAGTCTCACAAGTAAAACAAAAAAAAGTATTGTAAATTTTCTACAGCAACATAGTGCCAGTAAACACAAAAGATGCGTCGTATGGGATAAATGGGATACATTAAACTGATTGACAGAAATTGGACAGCGAAAGTGGCGCAGATAAAAATCGCTTCAAAAGTGAGCCAGAACCGGGTGTTACAACGTGATTTGCATAAAAAGAAATATCCACAACTGCAATCTTCCCATTTTTTCCAATTTATAATCTTCCCCAAACGGATGTGGAACAACTATCAAATTATGTTAACGAAATGATCCTGCATTAGTCCGAATAATAATACGCTATTTCTTCCCTGCTATACTAACACCTGAAACATAATTGGATATTTATCTATTTATTTATACTAATATAACTTTATATTAATTTAATCATAATTATATAGATCTACGAAGCACTACTAGTAATTATTTTACATTACTTTTTAAAAATAATGGGAATGCATCTATTCGGATTTTTAACGATTCAATTATTATAATATTTATCCAAAGAAATCAAGTTATTGAATAATTCTGTATTTCTCTATCTACAGAGAGTTCCATAATTATGTTAACACCCGAAAAGGGGTGATTCCTGAAGTAATTTGAAGCAACTTTTTCCTTAGCGAAAATGCAATCCGCGGCTTTGTTTACAATGAGAGGCGAAAAACACTGGCCAATGGGAGGCGAGCTTAGCTGGCGTAAGGCGGCCGAGCCAACGAGCGCTCGAAGCCCAGTTCCGCTGATTGGCTCGGCAGCCTAGTTTGCCTCTCATTGGTTGGTGTTTTTTGTTAATAACTCGTAAACGAAGCCGCGGATTGCATTTTGGCTAAGAAAAAAGTTACATCAAATGATCTCAGAAATCACCCCTTTCCGGGTGTTGACATAATTATGGAACATCCTGTATACAGTCATGAATTGCAAAATTTATCAAACAAATAGTATCAAACAAAATTATGCTACGATATGCATCAATGGTGTTCATTCGATAACATTTCATAAAATATGAAAATCCAATTTTTACTTAAGAAAATTATAATAACATACACATATATATAATAATTAGAATGCAGATATTTCCGCAAAATAAAAATAGTCTGCATAAGTCGCAAAACTTTTTTCTGTAACAATTTTAAAGAGTTGAAAGTAGTGCATATTTTTATCGTTCTGCACGTGATCTATTCATGTTTGTAATAAAATCTGCAGTCTAGTAACAACGCTCAAGTGTAATATTTAAACCGCGGATCTCATTTTGTAAGATAACAACTGTCTTACTCGATCATAGTAAACAGAAATTAATTAAACACGTACGTTTTTGAACACTTTCAATAAACAAAGGATAACGTATGAACATTCTCAGTTTCTTCCAATATCTTCGTTGCTTGACATTTCACTTATTCACTTTTAGCATAAATGCATAAAATCCGCGGTCTAATAACGATTCGCAACGGTTCGCGGCGAAGTCCCCGAAGAAGAACATAAATAACTATGAAACTACCGGCGACATAGAACGAAGAACGGAACGAAGCAAAACAAAACTAAAGACGATCGAATTGCGAAAGTAAAATAGGAGATCTTGTCGATCTTCGTTTTTCGGCGGATTGACGATTATTTATCGGTCGCGTGGTAGCGACAGACACGCTCCCTCTTTTTTACCTTCGATATTCATTGGGCTCTTCCACTACGCGGTGGAGCCTCCATAAACCGTGGCCCATTAAGATGAAAAGGAACGGGTTAAGGCCTTGGTTCCTTCGGTAAAAGAAGATCGCGAATTTGCAGCTGTCGCTCTCACAGCACCTGCCTCTCCTACAATCAATCCTTTCACGTGCGTGTGCGTGCAGGTTTCGGCTGGCCGGTAGTGTGCGTGCGTGGCCTGCGCGTATAAGATTTTACCTGTTTACCTGCAGGCTGGCCGGCTACACGCGTACAAGTACGATTTACCGGCGCATCATACCGGGGCAAGAAAGGAGAATGAAGCTGGGTACATATGGCAGAGGTTAAGAGGGAGAGGATACATGTATCCGATCTACGAGTCTGGTAGGCCGCTTCTTTTTTCGCCATGTTTCGTTACTCGGTCCTATAATCTGTTCTTGATACGCAGTGCTGACGGTTTAGGTGCCAGCGAAGTTCATGGGCATTGCGTTGTCTCATATTACTGCCACGGATTAAGTCATCTAACTTGATTCGTTTCGAGTTGTTCAATATTCCGCCGTTATTGCAAGGAATCGTAACGGGAGCATTTTACGCGCTGCAACAACCGAAAATCCCTTGATTATTATCCGTGAAATACGACTACGTGATGGCAGAACTTCGAAAGTAATTGCTAAAAAATTCCATGTATTTTTAAAAGGCGGTTAACAAAATTGGCCGGAATTTACGAGTCCGCGTGAAATTCGGTCCCGAATATTTCAGGAGAAAACTTCCTCAAACTTTTTTAATTGCATACTTGCACGGTTTTCGTTTTATATTTACAAGTTCATATTATTCGAGCTATCAGACGTTTCGATGATGGAACTTTGTAAATTATTATATTTATATCTGCGTGCACACACATCCTTCAGTAATAAAAATAAATATGTTATATACGCAGCTACTTTTTATTCATTCCCTTCTTCAGAGAATTATAGCACGCAAATATATGCAGCTACTGCAATTTCAAGTTATTATACTCAATATATTCTCCCGTTGTGTGCTTGTTAGCGGTTCTTCAAATGTCATTTGCACGATCCTCTTGACTTCACAATTGTCGTTTGCCTTTGTGGGCGGCACTGAATCGATTACCATCTATGTATATTTAAATTCATCAACCCATTGAAACTTGAGCATGGAAATCAAGTACAATCGACTCCATAGAAAACGAGTCATTTTTCGCGAAAGAATCGTGATAGGTAATAATATCGTGTTTCAAGTGCATATTCTGTAATGTCATTATGTGATACAATATACATTGAAGAAATCCGCGTTTTGTATAAATTCAAAAGATTATCGGGAAATAAATTACAATAGAGACTCCCATAGCCGAACATTTGTTTTTACAATGTTCTGGTATCCAAATGTTCCATTATTTAATCATTGTATTATTTAGATACATTATCGCCTAGCAGAAATAGAATGTTTTTTGGTATATCAGGATATTAAAAAAATAAAATTCTACTATATTTACAATATCCTGTTGAAATCGATTTCACAGTTTCATCTGTTGAAGTATTTTATGCAAATTTCGACGTCTTGACTTCGTAATACGAAACGAGGTGTTGAAAGAATTCGGATACAAATACTTCGTCGAACATTCTTCTTTTGCAGATCAATGCTTGATTTATAAGAGAACGACGCCGTCGAAGTGAACAACAATGAAAGACGTCATGTATTAAAGTTATAAAAATTGAAGATACCATACGTTATGTATACGGAAATTAAAGATATCGTTTATTAAGTTTACAAAAATTTTGGATACCATGTATTAAGTTTACATAAATTGAAGATATCATGTAGTAAGTTTGCAATAATTGATGGTATCGTTAGGTCATCAAAAATTCAAGATGTCATGTATCAAGTTTACAAGAACTGAGGACATGCATTAAATTTACTAAAATTGAAGATATTTTTTAAGTTCACGAAATTTGAAGGCATCGTGTATTACGTGTATAAATTAATTCGTGGCCCTCACAAATAATAATCAATTGCAATATTCCCTTAACCAGTTAGTCGTTTTCGACGAGTACAGTCGTCATAACTGAAAATGTTGCACAAAATTTCTTCGTGACGAGTATATTCGTTAAAATCATTTAACTCTGATTAAGAAGAATACATACTTTGATATACTTTATTAAATTATTCGTAACATATACGATAAAATTACAGTAACTTTCATATTTTTCAAAGAGATTGCAACAGCTAACTGGTTAAATTCAAATCGTTCGAATTGCAAAACTTATTTGCGATCCACTAACTGTAAGATGGAGCAAATCCTGGAAACCTGGTACAGGTTATAAACATCAAACGAATCTACGAAGAAATGTTTACAAATTAATTTGCACGCGCAGTAGTCCCAATTAAAATACTTCTTGAAAGCGTTCAAACTATGGCCCGGCGTTCCGAAGGACCAATTTCTAAAGGAGCAGCGCTACTTCAAAATTCATAAGGTAACAGGATAATGCGATCGTTTGGAACAATATTCAGAAGAACGTCAAAGTTTCTTAGAATGGAACCGCCAGGTAAATACAGAGGCACACGCGACACAGTGGTAGGGGGTGTCGTTCACCTCCTTTTTCTTCTTTGGTCACGTGAATCGGCCTTAAGAGGCGAGGTAATGTGGCGAGCCATCTGCCCTCGGATTGCGTGTTCAGGAGAGAGAGACGAATAAAAATCAGGCCCGAAAGCATTATCCAGCTGGCACGCGTCTACCTCGCAGTCATTATCTTTAAACAGGATCAGATCGCGAGGACTCCACGGTATTTCTTCTTTCTCCACCTCTCGATGCAGCTCCTTCTGCTTGGACCTAGCTCTCCCCAATCCTCGTGCTCGTCTTGTTCTCCAGAAACACCTGCTGCCCCCATTCTGGTGTTTTCATTCTGGAAGGCCTTCCGCAAGACTCTATATTCCTGGTTCCTCGGTTTGTTTAGAATTGGTTGCGGGGGTTACGGCTTACAAAATCGCAAGGATTAGCGACTTCGAGACCACTGGAAAGACTGTCGGTCAATGACAGCCGACCATGATGCACGTTTACGTGGACCATGGGTAACCCCGGATGCCTGGGAATTGAGTTACCTTGAAATCGCCAACAAGTATTTCACCGACAATGCTTTCATCGAAACGATTATTATTTTATTAATTTTTATTTATATTAATTATATTAACACCCGGAAAGGGGTGATTCCTGTGGTCATTTGAAGTAATTTTTTCCTTAGCGAAAATGCGATCCGCGGCTTTGTTTACGAGTTATTAACGAGAAATACTGACCAATAAGAGGTGAGCTCGTGGCTGGCGAGAAGTGGCCGAGCCAACTAGCGGTCGAAGCTCAGTTCCGCCGATTGGCTTGGCCGCTTAGCGCCTACTCGATCTTGCCTCTCATTGGTCAGTGCTTTTCGTTAATAACTCGTGAACGAAGCCGCGGATTGCACTTTCGCTAAGGAAAAAGTTACTTCAAATAACCTCAGAAATCCCTCATTTCCCGGAAGTACCACAATTTTGGGACACCCTATATAAACAATATATGTGAAATGCGACGTCGCTGAAATCATGTCAATGAAAACATTACCGATGAAATAAGTGCAGGTAATTTCAAGGTAGCCCCTAGGAAATGACTTACGATAAACACAACTAATTTCTCAATCTTTAGGGATTCTGAGACATCATTGTAATTCTACAATTGGATAGTCTGATGCTTTCGGACCACCGACTACTTACAGATTACAAAAAATCAATGGTGTTCACTTTTGTTGAGGGGGTTATTTGAAATAAAAAGGGTGTAGAATGAGACACACGTAAATAACTATATTTAAGAAAGAAATGGAGGAGACACGGTGAACAAGCGCATAGTATGAGACGTACGGAAGAACCTGAGAGGTCTGGGCGACAATGCATGTTTTTATACCTGTGTACTCTCAGGAATATGGAAACCCTGCATTTCAGGATGTGGAGGCTTTCCAAGACTCAAGAAATTACTTCTTGCTTCAACACTCCCCTTAAAGCTCTACATCCTTATATTACAATGAAAGAATTCATTCTGCAGTCTCTCTCATACTTATAAGGCCTAATTTCCTACTTAAGTTAATATATCTCGGTTTCGCTAGTGCTTTCGTGAATATATCGGCTATTTGTTCTTCACTCGTGATATACATCAAATCAATTTCACCTTTTTTATACAAATCACGCACAAAGTGGTACTTAATATCTATGTGTTCTCTCCTTTGGTGGAATTCGGGATTTTTAATCAATTTTAAAGCACTCATATTATCTACATACAGCTTATAGTTAACAGTATCTATTTTACAGTCGTGAAACAATTTTTTAAACCATACGATTTCTTTTGCCGCTGACGCTGCGCTTACATATTCGGCTTCAGTCGTCGATAGAGATATGCATTGCTGTCGCTTACTTTGCCACACAATTGATGCATTCGCAAATTTAAGAACTAGACCAGATGTTGATTTTCGAGTCTCCTTATCTTCTTCAAAATCAGCATCACCATACGCTTCGAAATTCCCATTCTTATTATAAAATAAGCCTGTGTCTGCTGTACCTTTTAAAAACCTTATTATACGTTTCAATTTCTATATTACCCCTTCCGTATGCTGGAGTAGGATCTCCATTACCCAGTTGAACGATCGTCGGTTCTTCAAACTCTTCAAAGTCGTGGAAAAAGTCTCGTCGGTGCGTCATATGATCGGTTGCACCCGAATCAACCACCCAGATTCCGTCACCTCTGAAGTCACTGCTGCTTCTTACAAAAGCCTGCTTCTAGCCCGAAGTCGAAGTCGAAGTTGAGGATTGCTGCACGCCACCGTTGTTGCGTGGCCGGAAATGTCCCTTCCTCTTGAAACAATTTCTGCTTAAATGTCCTTTAGAGCCACACACGTGGCAACCAACACAATTTTTCCGTATGTGGTCCATTCTACCACACGTATAGCAACCAGAAAAATCATTCTTTTGAGGCTCGTCATAATTCGATTTGTGTTGATAACGATTTTTCTGATTTGATATATTTGTCGACTTTCGTTTCGTTACTAATGCCACAGCCACATTCTCGTCGTTATCCTGTTCTTGAATTCTGACTTCCTCAGTCATCAATCGCGCCGTCAAGTTTTCAACGGTTTTCTTTTTATCTTCCACTAAGTCCCACGCATTATGAAAGTGATTAAATCTCATAGGTAATATTGACAATATTCGTGTCAATACCATGGAATCAGGAACTGCACCCCCGAGGCTCTTCATCTTCGTCGTTAGCTGTTCAATTTTAGCTAAATTGTGATTTACATTTTCACGCAAGTCCCATTTCAAATAGAAAAATTGTTTTTGCAGTATAGAAAGATTTTCGTCATAAACTATATTGAGTTTCCTCCACATTTCTTGAGCAGTTGTACAACTCAGGAGTAAATTAAGAGGTTTCTTCTCTACTGAAGTAACTATCAACCTACGAGCTACTCTATCAGCCTTTAAAAACCTTTGTAATTTTGCTTCATAATCCGGCGAATTCTCAAACGGACGCTGTAGCCTTCCTTCGCACACATCAAGTGTATCATCGTCATCCTCGAGCAATGTACGGATAACGAAGCGCTATTGCAACCAATTATCTCATTGTCACGAAGCTTTTCTATTTTTAAGCTCATTGACTCCATTTTTTTTTAAATTATGCACAATTCGCTTCCTTTTAATCGAGTTATTTACACTGATACTTTGTAATAACCTGGGCCCATGACCTGTTGAGGGGGTTATTTGAAATAAAAAGGGTGTAGAATGAGACACACGTAAATAACTATATTTAAGAAAGAAGTGAAGGAGACACGGGCGAACAAGCGCACAGTATGAGAGTACGGAAGAACCTGAGAGGCCTGGGCGAAAATGCATGTTTCTATACCTGGGTACTCTCAGGTATATGGAAACCCTGCATTTCAGGATGTGGAGGCTTTCCAAGACCCAAGAAATTCCTTCTTGCTTCAACAACTTTCTATAATTCTGCAATTTATCAAATACTCCCTAACGTGCGTTAATTAACCCTTAATACTCTGAAGATTTTTCTGATGACGTACCTACCAGCGACTTGGAGCAAATTTTGCCAAAATTGTGATTCTGCTATGCAAAATTGAATTGAAATAAAAATGATGGCTAAACTTTTCCTCGGGAGTTTCTATTTTTTTCACTTTCCAATTGATTTTATCGAGAAAAGGGTTAAACTTTTTCTTGGAATTTCTATTTTTTTTACTTTCTAAGGTACATTTTAATGAATTTTGTCGAGATTATGTCAAGGTTAGAGGCGTCGCTCATTAAGCTAAACTAACCTGTCAAAGACGCTGACCTAACGCTGACCTAAGCTGTCAACTTTGCACGCGCATAACTTTTTAACAAATAAATTCAGGACTTATTTTTTTGATTTTCAGACTTTTTTGACAATATCCATTAGAATGTACACTGGAAAGTCAAAAAATAGAAACCCTCAAAGAAAAGTTTAACCAAAATGATTACGCTGCTTGAAATTACATTTCAAATTTCTTCTATTATATAAAATATAATAATTTAGTATCGTCGACATCGGAGTGCAAAGGGTTACTATCATCAATTGCTTGTTCTGGCCAATTGTTCCCTATGCTATAAATTTGTGCTAATAAAATGCTATTTTGTCTAAATCGCTATAAAATCATAACCAGACTTCAAATTTTTGTACCCGTTTACCGAAATTTCGATAACTTAACAATAACAGGAATCTTCCATTCTTGCGACATATTTCCTTATACTTTTCACAAGTGTATAAAATCCACAGTTTGAACGTGACAGACCCCCGTTTTCGATCAATAGACAATGTCGTAAATTGGATGAACGACTTTATCGATTCTAGCGAACCGGAGAAGGCTGTTTCAGAGAGACATCCATACGAAATCCGCAAATACGCGTGCGTTCAGCTACTTATAGAAGCAATTGACGATGAAGCTTAAAGACTTGAAGGATCACGCGGAGGCTCGAGCACCTTCAGCCGATGTGTGTTCTTTAAATCGATGCACCTCGGAGGTAGCAACGCGAGATGACGGGCATTTAAAAAGTCTGGCTTTTAATGCGAGCTCGGTAACATCGGATTCCTGGTACACGTCGTATACTATACAAACGCTGTTTTCCTTTCCGAATTTGCCGTGTTAATCGTCAGAAGACCTTCTTTTTCGTCTTCAATTACGGACAGCTGAGTAACGGTGGAAGAAGCCACGGGGCAAGAAACAGATGTTGGGTGAACGAATCCGCGTTAATTTTGACAACAAATACAGGTCGACTCTTTGTAGTGGTTCCCTGTTATTAGGCGGAGTGTTCCAGCATTTCCCGCCAAATGGTGGAGTCATGTCCTTCGAATAGAAATAAGAAAGAAATGAAATGTTTCTTCGAAAGGAAAAGATAGAGAAGTAAAGAGAAAAGATGGAAACTTGTATGTATAACGTGGATGCTTGAGTATCAACTTTAACTGGAAACATTTGTTACGTTGTATCATATGAGAAATAAATCGAGTGGAACTAAGGAGAAATAAAACGTAGGAATATTGTCAGACCACACGTTCGTCTGTAATATTAATACTCGCGACCTTGTTGTTCAGAAACACGTTTTATTAACCATTAATCAATATCAACAAGGAGCTCGTTGCCACATTTTCCTATGTCAACATGGCATAAAATATTATTGGGTCATTCGAAAAGTTGTTTCATTTTCAAAAAATTTCGTTTTGTAAGGGTGTTGGAAAAGCACTTGATTCGATATTTTGTCAATTAAAAAAAGCATCAAACGTTATCTTTCATTTTTTCGTGAAAGAACGAAACAACTTCTCGATTATATAAACTAATTTTTTTTAATGATTTATTTATCATTATTCATTTATTTTATTTTCTTTATTAGTGCAAAAATCATTGTCAAAACTGTACTATTGCAACGATACTCTATTGGATTATTAGTATATAATCGAATAGATTAGTGCAAAAGTAATTATTAAAGCGTCAACTTCAAAATAAACGTTTCGACTAAAATGAGTGAATATCTAGAACGATGTATTGTACAAATTAATAAAGATTAGATCTGACTCCGTAACTAACTAACTGTTCTATAATATTATCAGAATATTTACCATTGTATCAAATGATTCCTGATACATCAAACGAAATTCTCGAAACCATTTTCTGTTATTCGTCAATTAAAATCTCTTTTTATAAGAACATGTCAAAACGCTTCGATTAACATTGGGAGACCACTACTCTTATGGCGTTGTATCTCATCCGGAATGCTTTCACTGTATCTTTATATCATCAGCGTCAAGTGGACATCGCGAAATGGTGAAAGCAAAAACCAAAAATCAATTAAGTAAACTCTGCACTTTAGGACTGCAGAACGCATAATGAAATAACTCGAAGTAAGATACAGAAAATGTTGAAAGAAAAGCAGGTAATAGAGACCTGTGAATTTAGTGCAAAAATATTTTAAAAAATACACACTCACGGACAAAAGTTAAGGCACGTGTTACACAGTTGCATATTCTTGGTTCAAGTAAACATTCTTAACGTAGGATAAACACTCGTATTGTGCCAACGAAAATATTAATTTATTTATAACTTCGACCAATGTTTCTTTTCCTTATCGAAATGTTTCTTGACTTATATCAACCATGAAAAATGCAATACATCCGTTTATTTGTCATATGCACTAAATAAAACAATATTACAATATAAACAATGTGTTACACTCTTCACGATAATATATACTTTTAATTTAATAAGACGTATATGAGTTAAAATATCAAATTCTACTCAAATATTAACGATACGTCTTGAAAAGTTAAAGTTTTTTAACTTTTGTCCGCAAGTGTAATAGTTGATAGAGTATCTATAACAACACCAAAAACGTTCATGTGAAAACATGCGTTCGAGTTTTTGGTAGGTGATCCGTGAAGATTCTGCTAGTGTAAATGGTTAAAACAGGCTGCAAAATTTCAAACGGCGAGAACCCCAACTGCTTTCCGACTGACCTAATACAGGTTGGAAGAAAAAAGTCTGACCGGCGTAAAAATGTCCGCCAAAGTGTGAACACGTGCGGCAACCGTTGGGAACAATTGTGGCGCAGGACGTTTTCCCAGGCTTGGCCAGTGCCAAATCAACGAAACTCCAATTTCGTCTATCGTTAACCATCGTTGTGACCCCGTCCGTTTCGAATTGAATCCTTTGTGCGCCCTCGGAATGTAATCCTTTCTTTTTCCCGACCTAAATCCTCCTAATGATCTTGCGAGCAAACCAAAAGGAGACTGTTTGCCCGTGCCGCTAATGACCGGGTTAGGTGATTCTTTCCTTCCTGCACGCGAGCGGGAACATCGGCGAACCAATGCTCGCCCCGAAAATCAACCGTCTTCGCAGAACGACCTCATGCGATCCGCAATTAACCGGCGGGCATTTCGTGGAGGCAGGTGAACTCACCCCGGCGTACGGTGCTCCCGTTACGACACACAGATGACGCGCCCCGTGGAAATCGTGTTTTTGCAACCAGCGAATCGTTCGTGCCGCCGTGTCAGTGCGTGTGCAATGTACGGCAGGTTGCGTAAACGCTTGTCGTTTAACAATCGCGTGCCGTGTCCTGTCGCTATCGATGTGCCGTGTATCTGTTGACGCGTTCCGCAATTGCCTCCTTCGCTTACAGAATGATCTGTGGAGACTGGCGGCTGAATCGCGGAGGCGCCATTTAAACGGACGTTTGTCCCAACCTTATTTCATAGAGGAGTCTCCCGAAATTTTTTAATTTGCACTGGCAGAATTTCCTCGGATCACATACCAAAATATATATGCAACATATTTAGTCGCAAAGTAGTAAATAACGATTAAACCCTTGGCCTACGGTTTCTGTCATTTCTCAGATTGCACACAAAAATGGACCATTTGGGAAGAGGAGATACGATTATTCGAGCCTTGCGGCCCATTTTTATAGTTGTTGACAATCAGTAATTATGAAAACGAGCCGCAAGGCTCGAATAATCGTGTCTCCTTTTCCCAAATTGTCCATTTTTGTGTACAATCTAAGCGTCAATTAGGGAGAATTTACTGAACTAACTAGATTGCGGATTTCTGCGGAGTAACGTAAACGTTTATTTCTTTCCTCAAGGGGTCATGCTTAATTAGGAGTTGACAAAAATTGTGTTTTTTAGGAATTTTGTTCTCAAAGCTTTTAACATCTTTTTCAGCCAATGTTCCTTTATTTGAACGACCAGACTTTTTATTATTAACTGTATCCTTTCATTTAAAAATATGCAAAAATGTGTAAGTTATGACAGTGCTTTTGAGGGATTCCCAAAAATATATTCTTCGTGGTGGTCAGCTTCACTCAGTCCACAGATATCTGAAATCATGTACAAAAAATATTTCTTTAATTGATAGTCTAAATTTGTCCTTGAACCGCCGTAGCAGAAAAACGGCCAGAATTGGCGAACCGAGGAGGCGTCGTTTTTCATCACGACAATGCAAAACCGCATGTTGCATTGTCTGTAAGAAAGAAGCTTTTATAGTTTGATTGAGACCTTCTATCGCATCCTCCGTACTCCCCGGATCTCGCTCCATCCGACTCGTTTCTGTCATTAAAAAAATCTCTCCATGATAAACGGGTTTCAATCCGTAAGCGAAATAAAAGCGCACCTCGAGGAATATTTTGCAAGTAAGCCCCAACTAATTTGGAAAGAGGGAATAATGAGGCTTCCTGGAAGATTGGAGAAGGTGATCGAACAGGACGGTTCATATATATTACGCATTAAATCAACCTTAAACAATAAATATCGTGTATTTGTTTCATATCGAAAAAAGGAAAGAAACTTGTTGGACAAGTTGAACACAGAATTTCATCGAACATTCGACACTTTGCCAACAAAAGACAGTCTCGTTGCCAATTTATTATAGCGACAGAAATAATAACGACACGCAAAAACACCGTAATTCGCGAGCACGGGTCAAAATAACACGAAAGAACATCCGCCAATAATTTACCGTAACGGAATTGCGTCGTCAAAAGCGAGAGTATTATCGAACAACTTGTCACCGCGTCGGGGCCCCAGCTGCACCGAATTTCATTTAACGCGTTTCGTTCTCTCGTCGGAGACAGTCCGACTCCGTGGTTGATTCTCATCCTTCGGCTGGCCGTAATTTCCACGCGCGTTACACTCTCGTGACTGATTCTCTAATTATCCGCGCGTATTAGTGGCTTGTACGAGTACATAACACGCAGAAGATGTAATTTCCGACACGTATTTCCACCGGAAACGTTGCACGGAATACTAAGCGGCACAAAACTGTCAAGATAATCGATGGACTCGTCGCTTTCGACCAGCCCCCCACCCCCCTACGATCGTCGTCCATTGACGGTTGGATCTCTAGTACTTGATTTCAAATCGCGCTACTGTTTTCCAACAACTATCACGTGCTTCTTGGAAATGGTAGGTATAAAAGCGAATTGTGGAAATACTCTTCAGCTCATTCAGTAACAATAGACAAGGCATCACTTGATATTTAATGTTAGGATTATTTATAATGATTTATTGTAAACAGAATTTAGTGTTTCCTGAACGACGGTTACTTTATATCTGAAGAATATAAGAGAGAGAGAGAGAGAGAGAGAGAGAGAGAGAGTCTAATGCCAGTAAAAATATTTTGGCAATTATACAGTAGATGTCATAAAGAACATAACATAAACCTTATTTTTATACGCGATTAAACTACTTATTATTTCCGGTCCGAAAAATTAGAAAATATTCTTCAGACATTCTGGAATAAGGATGAATAGCATTTTTCTTAAAATTATCACTGTAACGTTGTAAAAACAAAAATCGAAAATTCTTGCTCCGTGACTTGTTCATTGATTCAAACACAGCACGGAGCCCCGATCTTCTGTCAAACTCTGCGGTCGGAGCACGTTGCACTCGAGCGATCAACCACGTTGTAGTTCGCGCGCTCGCCTCTCATTGGTCAGTGTTTTTCGTTAATAACTCGTAAACAAAGCCGCAGATTGCATTCTCACTAAGCAAAAAGTTACTTAGAATGACCTCAGCTACCTCCCCATTTCCGTATTATGAGACATTTTTTTGGGACACCCTGTAGATACATACATACAGGGTGTCCAGGGTTTTAATGTTCAAACTTTGATAGTGTATTCTATGGCACAAAGTAAGAAAAAAATGTTATGTAAACATAGGTCATATAGAGCTTTATTAAGAAGTTATAGCAAAAATTCAGAATAGGAATAGTAATCAACTTGCTGTTACTGCGAGCATTGGCTTGAATAGATCAGCACATGCCGTGTGTTTATGTAAGCTTCGAAATGTTATTTCGAAATGTATTAATAACCGTTGTTGACAATACATGATTGACATCGAGCGAAGATTTTTTTTTATTTTTTATTTTTTTTTTTAGTAGATTACTATTCCTATTCTGAATTTTTGTTATAACTTCTTAATAAAGCTCTATATGACCTATGTTTACATAACATTTTTTTCTTACGTTGTGCCATAGAATATACTGACAAAGTTTGAACATTAAAACCTGGGACACCCTGTATTTGCAGTTACTTTCCCAACATTGGAACATACCAGTGAAGTCGAAGCGAGCATTAAAAATAACGTGCAGGTTTGTTTGCACCCATTCGAGATTGTGAGGCCCGTATTGAACACTCGCATTGACTCCCATGTCGTCGATAAATTTCCCGCCAAATTAATCTTGGGCAATCGGATCTAATTGATGGAGCGGTGGTCGCGCGTACAATTATTTTGTGCAAGGAAACGGTTGATCCAATTGTTCGTTTGGACGGATGATACGCGAGTTCGTGAGAAGGAGAATGACTTGTGCTAGTAAATGATCGCGAGAAGGGTGATGTTACTCCTCATTAGTACTGATCGTGAAACGATCGAATAACTTCTGACTTGTGTCGTCTCGATTTTTTTTTTTGGTCTCCGTACTCCCACTGTTATGCAGAGGAATCGCGCTGATTTATCCTTGCCGAAAAGATGCAATTTTCCAATCTGTGCATCCTTCAAAGAAGGAATCTTCGAAAGAAAGGAAGAAAGGAAGGAATCTTCGAAAACCTTGGCAACGTTGCAGGCTTCCTCCAGGACAGAGGTAGCCTTGAATACTGGTACAACTTAGGGTAGACCCTTCGGAAGTGCCTACTTTACGTCACGGCTATTGAGAAGGACGAAACGGAAGTTGGTCATCGAATGGTCGCCAAATGTGAAATTTGTCCAAATCTCAGAAACAGCTATTCGTCGCGTCCGTGTCGTAAATCCTGCTGAAGAAAATCCCACATGTTTGTTCCTTCACGATGATGCATGGCTCACAAAACCCGAAATCATAGTCAAAATAGAAAATAATGACAAATTTAATTGAAAATTTGTATGTAAGGGTTTTCATGGTCGCTGATTACGAATCTAAACCTGAAAATTCAAAAAACAAAATAGCGGATCCAATATAGCGGATGGGTTGTTGAAAAAATGATTTGATTTTCACAAAGATTGGTGTGTGTATATTTTCGGAAATTCTGATTATGAACCTGAATTTAAAATTTGAAAAAAACAAAACATTACCATTTAGTTCTCAGGGCAGAAACTAATTTTTTTAGCGCTTATATCACCACCATTGATGTAATTTTTGATGCAATACTAGTATTACTATTTACATATTTTTTAATTATTAAAAATCACTTAAAAATCACTTCTTCACTCTCACGAGATCCTGAAAATAGAAAACACAAAATTAAAAAGTTTCCTTCAATCTAACAAATTTCAATCTTTCTCCAAAATAATTTTCGACATTGTGTCTAATAAAGTGATTTTTCTAATATCTCAAAACAATTTAAGTAATTTGACACGATTTTTAAAAAGTAATTCTGTTTTTCTCATAAAAATGGCTACAATGGAAAAACGGGCACTTCGATGCAGCCAATTTTTTAAGAATAGCTAGATGAAAATATTAACTATGGCTCCATTAAGTTTGAAGGTAGGACCTCCTAAGACTAGAAAGTTACGAGTATAACTTTACAATAAATGTATTCTATTTGCTCTTATAATTTATATCTACAATTTATCGATTTACTAATATAACAAATAACAATTTTTGACATGTTAGCGCTAAAAAATGTTGTACTTACCACCAGGAACAATATCCATTTTACGCAATTTAAAAAAAATACTTCCACAAAAAGATACAGACTTCACAATATGCACTTCGCACTGTCGCTCACGTTTGCGAGTAATGATTGTTCAAGAAACTCGAAGTTCGAAGTGCAATTGCCATTCAAGTATAAAAGTATGAGTCATTTTGTTTTTACCACCATACGGACGCATCATTAAAGTAGCCAATTCGTAAGTTAAAAACTCCCCACCGACAACTTCGATTTTTAGGGTTTTAGCCATGATTTCGGGCTTTTCTACGGTGTAATCTTATAAATATGCAGTATGGAGTTGTAACACATGAAGTGTTAAATTTTTAACAGTAATCTTGAATGGAATTTCGCAGGTAACAGTACAAAAGACTTGAACAAATGATACACACCTATCGATTACTATTTTTTGAAACAGAAAACTATTGAAGACAATTCTTCGTAGAATTTATGAAGTGTAGGAATTTTTATGTAAATGAAGTCAGTAATCTCGTATCTAATTGGAACAATGGTGTCCATAAATCTGCATATTCAGTACTGAATGCTATATGCAGTTTACTTCGAGAAAAGCTTGAACGAAGATTTTCCGTAAAGAAATGGTTTGTGCAGCCTATGGAGAAAAAGGAACTGTGCCTCATAACTTATTCGTCCGACATAGCACCGCCTAATCGTCATTTGTTTAACTTGCCGCAACGTCGTGTAACAGACACACGTTTGAAATTCGTTGGCGATAGCTGCGAATTCCACACAGCGTCGTATGCAAATCGCCGCAGTCAGCGGAAGGTTATTTACAAAATGAAAACAAACGTTTCAAAACTACATTGTATAAAAAAAACCTAAGTTATATATATCATTTTATATAAATTTAAGAACACAATTTTTGCCGAGATGCGTAAAATCTGCAGGCGTATTAAGCTTTTATTAATTATTAAGCGCCAACTACTTTTTTGATAAATAACAAAGTTCTAGAAATATTGATTTGACTGTATCTTTTAAAAATCACTTGCATTCAAGAATGTTAAAATTCCTCAAGAATCTCACAACGTCGGAAGATTTTCACATCGGATCCCACGGTATAAAAAAAAGTAGCACTGTCTCTTATTAATCTGGCAGAAGCAGAGTCGTGACAATCGCCGTCTATATATATATATATAAGATGAATTAAGAAAACAAACTAATCTTAAAAAACTTTCCAATACCGGAAACTTTTGACGAGCGTAATCGGTACCATAACATAACGTACTTCTATGTTGTATAACACCGAGTAGCATTGAACTGGTTTACCATTCCTCTATTTCGCCGAACGTGCGCGTACGGCGATTCCAGTTTATCGACGAACGTGAAATAAGTAAGTGAACTTTGCTTTTCGATATGCACACAGAGACGTCTTTATAATCGTGCCACTTTGCAATCGTACCAGACGAGCGGTAAATTTTTCCGCGGAATGGCATGTGTTCACGATTGTATGTTTTTCGCGAGAAAGACGATACCTCCACCTATCGTTTGTTTGGACTGCAAGGAAAAAAGTTCCTTGCCACCCAACGCAACGGTGGCTTGAAAAGATAGTCCCTATCTCGGTTCAATTTGCAACGCGTACGATCATTCGAGGCTCGAGGCGAATTCGCGTGTTACGCTTCTTCTCGAATCTCCGAACGTGTCAGATTTATTATAGGACATTCTATCTGATTTTAAGAACTACGTTCGACAGAAATTATGTTCATCATTTTGTTAATGAATAATTTTATTTTCTTTGTTTATGCGATCCCACTTTTATAATATCCCTTATAAGAACACAAAAATAACTTTGTTTGGGTTTTTAAATCTTTATCTCTGAATTTTTTGTGTTTAATTGGTGTACACATTTTGAGATAGTATCCTCCCTATACATATAGCATGTTGTAAATCATTTTGTACCTAGCCGAGTACACAATATTGCAAATTAATTTTTCCACAAACATATCTTACATATTAGCGTCATTGATAAATTAATTACCAGATTTTAATAGTTGTCGACCTATACGATGTATACCTTTTCTGAAAAAATACGAAATAATATAATTTATTTGTATATAATTGATTTAAAAGTGTGATGTATAATATGAGCGAACCATGATTTATGCTTTCCTCAGTTTGGAAATACAAAAAAAGAATATACGTTAAATGGTTGTATATAGAATCAGATACTTCAAATAAATTATTATAAAATCAGTCACACCGCGTAATTAATTACTTAAAATAAACAAAGGTATGGGACTCGAATGAATCATAGAATAATCCGAACAGAAATGATTACTGTATTTTTTTCTTGCCACTTTTTTTTTGTCAATACAAATAATGCTGCGACATAACAAAATAGTCCAATGTAAATAATCATTTTTGCGCGATATGGCATATGTTCACCTATTTCTGTAACACGATGACACCTCTATCGTTTGTTTGAATTACGGGGAAAAAATGTTTCTTGGTGCCCTACGGTAGGCTTGTGCAAATAACGACTATATCGTTGCAACTTGCAACACGTGTGGTCATGCTAGATTCAATACAGTGAGCAACGGATACATTCAAACGATTACTATATCCTTAGCGGTTTTAGAAATACAGATCATCCTAAGAGGATATACATACACACAGTTTATAAAGAATTTATTGTTTAAAGCAAGATGCGAAACTCATTGATCAAATAATTTAACTGTTTCTTCTATGTAACGTTCTTTTCGATTTACGAAATAAAAAAATGCTGAAAATGAATTAGTATTTCTGTCAATGAAAATTCTATCTATAAGTAAACTAACAAGATTGTTAATAGAGGTACTAATCAATCCAAAACTATTGCTAGAAATAATCTTGAAGTCTACAGAGCAACATGAACGAAATAAAGTAACACATCAGTAAGCTGCGGATTTCATGCATTTATAACAAAAATGAAACACAAAAATTGAAACACAAGACAGTGACACTATTTGACTTCAATAATTTAATTATATTATTTATAACCCGTTAAAATTATTCAAGACAGGAATAAATGTCTATGCATTTCCTATTTCTTACAATCGATGCACATCATTTTTATTTTGCGTAAAATATTATTTGAAAATTACGTAAAAATTCGAATTATCAGCATAAAACGAAACACACAATGGATTTTGATCATTTGAATATCATCAATAATGATACTTGATCCAAAAAAAACTACATATTGTAGAACATTGTAGAACAACACACAAATCAGTAAAAATCGAATTACGTTAATTAGCTTATGTTCCACTACTTCAGTCATCTGTACAATTTATTTATAGAAAAATGTTGAAGATGTTTTCTCAACCGAATCAGTTTTACTACAAACGCACTTTACGATGCTGTAGCATACTTTGCAGTATCAGATAACGGAACGCATAATTACGAAAGGAACAATAAAACCAGCACTCGTACACCATTTCCTTCTCGTATTAAAATTAATGCAAACACACGTGTGCCGGTGCTACGGCAGCCGCCGTATTTGGAAACGGTGATCGTCGCAGTATGTAAAACATAATTTGTGAACGTCGGTGAAGTTGGCCAATGAAAATTCGATAAACGGAAAACCAGTCGTCCATTTTCACTGTATCAAGGAAGCGGTGTTGCATTATTCAGTAGGCACTTTTCTTCCTGGAAGCCTGACAAAAGCGGCGGGCACAGACGCCTATTGCCGTTCATCAAGGCCCTCAAGAAGGCGCCTCCTGCTCGGCATAGATTATACAAAATTTGTACAGATGCGGACGATTCCGTTTCACGCATCGTTGTCTCACGTCGGAAAAATTAGAGCGGATAACGAAACGCGGGACAGTTGTGGACAATGGCATAGAGTTGGCATGACAAAAGCACCCAATTATGCCGAAGACATTCCGGTTCGAAGTATTAACGTGTCCTCGTTCCAATTTATTTTGCATTACAATTACTTTCGGTCTATTTAGAACTCTATAAATGGAGCCATAAACAAGAAGCTTAGACCTGAAAGTCCTCGGACCATGGCTACTCGCAGCTCTTCCAACTCACTCGTCAACGCTTAAATTGTTGCGCTGGAAAAACATCTGTGCGGTAGCGTCTTAGTTTGTTCTTGTCCTACAATAATACCCATAATGTTTCAAGAAGCGAAGTCGGCTGCCACGCCGCTCGTTAACAGAAAAACTTCGAACGCTCCCATCCCCTAACTTTCCCTAACTCCCTTGCGATCCAGGGGTGTTGTATTAGCACAGGGGAAAAAAGGTTCGGCGAAGTTCTTCGTGACCAAGAAACAGATGCGGAGCCGAAGTTCCTCTCAGACCCCATGGAAACGGTGAACCTGCGCGTTCTTCCATTCGTCACGGAAAATTCTTGACTCCGCTGGGACATCATCCCCTCGGTAAACTCGTTTAGCATAATACACGACGAAATATGAACGAATGCGGTAAGGCGATTTACCCGCAATTTATTACGGCAGTTCTTCTTTTGCCTAATTTCGCGTGTAAGGCGTATATATTAATTAGGAGCTCTATTTACGAGAATTTTCTAAGTATACTGTCCAACGCGCACTTTTTAATTTGTTTTAACCATAGTTGTTGTATTTTACTTGCTCTTTTTTTCCATCGCAGTTGTTTAACCACTAAACACGACTTATGTATATTGTCTTATACGAACGACAAGATTAGATTTATTTAAAGTGTGCTCGATTTTTATTCTAATATACAGGGTGAGTTTTGTAACACGACGACATCGAATAACTCATAAAATATTTTTTACATGGCTTATATATCAATATCTCAATAACTACGTATGCTAGACCCTAATTGGTGTAATACTTTTTTATGTAGAATTCAATGCTTTATCCGAATTCGAAAAGGACTAGTAACTATTCCATTTTAAAAACTGAAGGGGACCTTCACAAGTTGATGAAAAAGCAAAATAACATAAAACTGACAACAATGTTACATATTTCCCTGGAAACCATGCAACTTCTATCTGAAACATTTTCTCGTACAACAAATATTTTACGAGTTATTTGATGTCGTCATATTGCGAGACTCGCACTGTATGTTTGAATGAAGATGTTGACCCACATTTCTTGTAGAAACATGTTTGGAATGTAATATAATAAAAGACAGAATTAGAGATTATAGTCGTTTTGGATGGTTAATAAGTAAACTGTTTATCTGATATATTTCTGAGAAAAATGAGTAGGTGAAAAACGTTAACGTAGGCGAAGCGTTAAGAACGAAAACAAATTTTAGCGTTGCTAGTGAGTGTAGTATCTGACACCCCTGTGTATATTTTTATTTAATTTCTTGAATGTAGCTTTTTAGTCCAAGAACAGACTAATACTAATTCTTATTTGTACTCTATGAGAATATTGTATTTGATATTAGTGTACCATACTTGGTACCATTTAATAAATGTCATTTATGCTTTTTTTAATGTTAGTTCAATATTCAAAATTGTTTGTAACATCAGAGATACAAGAGTTTTATCCGTCGCGATTGATTTATAAGAATAACGTTCGAAACATAAAATTTAGTTATGTAATTATTTATAGGAATTTATATAATTATTTACGTACGGAGATTTAATTAATTATTCATTTATGGTAATTCGAATTAGATATACAGACATGTCTTCCATATTTGACAGCCTTCTTCCATTTTATCGCTTAGGAAAGAAATCTAGAAGTTTCGTCAAATTGATACATCTAAGGTAATTCACTTAAATTCAACATCTAAGTTATTTCTGTTACTCTATACGAAAGGTATGACAAAAATGACAAAGTGGTATTTAAATGGCATCGAAGCGTGCATCTGACGGTAACAAAGAATCGTTCTACCAAAGTCGTTTTAATGGTGGTATCCAAGTCATCGACATTTTTCTGAACATTAACGTTTATTTTTTATAGTGCAACATTGTCGGTTGCGTCATGGTGAGTTCAATGACCTATAATGTGATAACCTTGAGATAGCCTTGACAATTAAAGAATGAGATGAAATTTAAAGAATACAAAAACGGTGTAACTTATCTTATTTTGTTTCATTACAAATTATTTGTAATTATTATTTGTATTATTGTAATTAATTATTTGTATCATTTGTATATCATTTTATTCTTTAAATTTCAACTGATTTTTCAATTATCAAGGTTAACATATCATAGGTCATTGAACTCGTCTTAGTGCACTAAAGAAAATAAACGTCAATGTCCAAAACGATGTCGACGACCTTGAAAAAATCAATAAAACAACCTTGATACAACGATTCTTTGTTACCGTCAGATGCACGCACTGAAACCATTTAAATACCACTTTGTTATTTTTCATACCTTTCATATGTAATAACAGAAATAACTTAGACGTTCGATTTAAGTGAATCACCTCGTATGTATGTCCAGGATATATTTCAGTTTACTCCTAATGGATTTACGGTAAATAGAAATTACGTTCAGAGAGGAACATGAAATACGGGAATTATAGTATCACGAAAGAATTCTGGGATCCCGCCTTGGTCCGGGTCGGATAACGACCCTTTCTTAAATGCTGGCACAACCTTGACACGTGTCTACTATTTGACAAGGATAGCAAACATAGCACATCTAGAGTGAGTGAATTAGACTACTGGCAAGGGACCAGTCGAAGGATCACCAGCCTCCAAAACGATGTCAGACAATGTTCCAGTACTAGAGCAAGATAAGCTTCATTACCTGTCACTATATTATTATGAATCATTCACAAAATAAATTAATTAAGCAGTCCTATCTCGATCAACCATCACATCAGACGAGATCTAGAACATTCAAAGAAATAAAAGTTCGTCGATTAGAAATAAGACAGAATATGTAACATTACTTGAACACTTTAATTACACTTGTGATAATATTTGTATAATTGAATAGAGTAGCTTTCGTCGATGACAGTGTAATATGAAATCGTTCACCGTATTCGGTCTCATTTTAATAAGTGTATATTTACGTGAAATAAGATTTTTCCAGGACAATTGGTAAACAACGAAGATTAAATAAAAATGAATTATTTCTTTTATTAATTTCGACAAGTTGAAGATAGCGCAACGATATTATTAAATTCTTCTTATTTCTTCATTATTTTGTCCGAGGTCTATTGATGTCAAAAAAATTCACATTAATGAAATGAAGACTAATAAAACATAAGAGAATATTATGTGGTAATAACAATCGATGGTTAGAGTTTGAAATTCCGTGTCGCAGGTACTGCTGCGGCAGGTCATTGAACGAATGATTCCCAGAATTGACGGTATTTAAAATTCGTGATTTTCAAGGTTACGATGTTCTCGATTTGTCGAAACAATTCTCATACTCGTATTCAACGTATGCTTAAATGTGAAGAGAAATTATTTAATTTTGACAAGAAAAGAAAATCAAAGTCATTTATAAAAGGAAGCCTTGCCAAGTGAAAATTTGTTATTATAATATAAAATGAGTAGAATATTTTTAGAAAGCTAAATTTAAAACATTAATTTGTAACATTTAATCTTTCAGTCCATAAAACAGCTTTCTGTATATTAAAACACATGGAGATATTACAAAGTATTATAACCGATCATAACACTAACAATAAGACGATAAATTACAGATGTGATTATCGATAAATATCGATATTATTTATATTATATAATGATATTATCGACAACAGGATATCGATATGTTACTGATAATCGATGGTTACAGCTCTATTATAAATATCTATAAGCTCTACTAAAAAGTTATATATTTATTCCAATAAATATTGTACTGTTTTTAGTATAAGAAATCTTTTAGTTCGTAACATTTTGACTTTCTCACCATTTTTACAGACCAATAAAAATATGAATCTATACAAAACAACTCCATTAACAATTTATTTTTTGACAGATATGAGCCGTTCACTTGCCAAATCGATTAACTTCATAAAACAGAAAGTAGAGAAATGTGATGAAATAATATACATTGTTTTTGAAAATTTCCTTTAAAATAAAAATTGAAATAAACATTGTACAATACATAAATACAGATGTAGCTTTCATATAAAGATATGTAGAATGAATAAGGTAGAATAACCACGGCGTAATTGTTATTGGCTGAAATAAATTATTTATCATTCGGCGATCGAAAAAATTTAGTTGTTTAATAGTGTTATTCTGTATTATTTGCAGAATTTAATATAAATAAAAGAAGTTATGATCGAACCAAGTACTTTGACACTTAAATTTAATATATTTCAAAGAGTGGAGTTAATCGATTTGGCCTGTGAACGGCTCATATAAATGTCACATAATTTGCAAACAATATCGCACTATTTTTGTCACGGCAGAATCATCATTCTTTTGTCTCTCGCGCTCCAAATTCAATCGTTATTCAACCACGGAAGCACTTGTTCGCCGATAAATGCGTGAATAAATATTAAAATGTAAGGAACGAAGGTAAAACAGAGAATTTCGTCACACACGACAGGGAGACGCCTGTTTAGTGGTACTTGAACATTAGATTAGTATTCCTCGTACAAAATCGCGTTATGCTTATCAGCGTTCATACACGTGTCTCTGCGTTTATAGTCAGGAACGCCTTCTGATATTTATCAGAATGTTTACTCGACGAATCCGAGTTCATCGAATAAATTCAGGTCGATACACTCGAAGGCGTCACGAAACACGATTAAAACCTCGGAATCGTTCTCCGGTATCGATATACGGGAGCGGCGCGGAATGAAAAGCGCGTGTCGCCCGTAACAGTGGATTTTTGACAGCGGGCCGCGTAACGATTTCGAATCGAAGCGACGATATTTCCCCTTGAATCTCCGCAACTGGTGCAACATGGCGCAAAGCGTGGCGCAACGTGGTGCAACACCCTCGTGACCGCAACCTGACTCAACTGGAAGCCATCGGTCACGATCGATGCGGTTATTTTCAGATGAGGAAATCACCGGAAAGATTATAATGACCGGCCGCGATAAATAACAAATGTGTCCGGTGACTCGCGAAAGGCGAAAACAATGTATCTTCCTGTTACTCGATTACGCGAATCTGAGCAACAGAATCGCTTGGAAACAGCAGCCGCACGGTTACGACACTAGATAATTCGAGTCACCAATTCTGACTCTGAAGAAGGACGAAGTTAACGAGCTTTAATGCTAGATAGGAATGTTAATTTATAATCGACGGTTCGATCACAGTCAATATTTATGACTAGTTTGCAGATTTTATGCATTTATGACAAAAATGAAAAGGTCAAATATTAAATCGTAAGGTCATTAGAAGAATTTGAGGATATTGTTACATTATTTTCAGCTTATTATAATTATTTTAAGAGGAAAGACAATAACCTCGGTGTCTTACAATTAACTTAAACAATTATTATTTCGTATAAAGATCCGCAGTCTATTTATGACAATAGATATAGGAAGTTTTCTCATTCAATCGCAACGATCGCTAATTTTTCTCCTTTAGAAAATCTTGCGTTTGTCCTATTGCGATTTTTTGGTATGTTAGGAGTCCATTTTTATCAGATATATATCAGATATTATATTTATTGACGTTGTGTTAGCAAAATTTAAGAAAAATGAAAATACATATTCTAATGTAGCACAAAAGTTGGTGGAATTGAAATGTTGTGATTGGAGAGTCTCCTAGATAGTTTTGTAGACTTGATAATCGTATCGATATACTTCACAGATAAAATAACTTTATATTGTAAGATAAATTGGCTTATCCTGTTGTGGAACAAGTGAAATCTTAATAGCAATTTTTTATAATTATGAGAAATATACAGAAACTATATACAAAAGCGTTATACGAAACATCTTCTTTGAAATAATATTTTTCAGACGATCGACTATCGAAACCATAATAAATTAATATTTAATTCTACATTGCAGTTATCGATCTATCATATGTATGTATTTTACATTATTGAGTTAGTATAAATCAGTAAGTAGGATATATTTGCTGCAAGAGAGCGTGCCGAGTTCTTTAAGCCCAGAATTCGGGTGGAGTCGCGCCCACGCTTGCCAACTGCTGCGCATGCGACCTCCAGCAAACCGCCAATGTAGCAACACCCTTGAAGATAATCCTACTAAAATAATCTTGCAACTATAAAGACGATCTCAACATAACCTATAAATAAATCAATAATAAAATAAAAAAACATTTGCCTTGCTTTCCCTCGATCCACAGACATAACTAAAAATCGGATGAAGAAGGTGTCCTTTTCCAGACACGTGTAACAAAACCTTGAAATATTTTAATGAAATTGAAATTCAATGATGTTAAAGGATATTCTTACTTTCTACTGTTTAATATCTCAATGATTTTCAAGTATGTAGAATAAAAATGTAGAAAATGTAAAATAAAAATATAACCTTGATAACCGTGACAAAGATGGCTACAGAATCTGATACAAAATAGAATATATGAAAAAAAAAATGATTGCTTAGATCTCTATAGCAAAATGAATCACTTAAAAGCAACGTAAGCGTTGCAGAGAAATTATGACTTGTTTGAATTCTACGTTTTCAAAGACTGTAAGAAATATTTTTATGACACATATTATTTTAATACTTTCCAGGGATGCAGATTAAAAATTATGGTCAAAGAATTAATGTAACTTGAATAGAACAATAAAGTAGTCCACAAAATTCTCCAAAACTGCAACAACAATTCCCGAGAACCTTCCTAGAAACAGAAAACGCAAATAAACAAATTTATTAACACTAGAACTATCGAGTTTCAAATGCTTTATAACTTTTTTTTTAAGTTGTATAGCATGTATCAACTTTTTACGACATAATAAGATTGCAGTTATCAAAACATTGCACAATGTTGATTAATAAATCGCGAATTTTATGAATGACAAAATTCAGTAGTTGTAATTTAAAACTGTAGAAGAACTGAAAGATTTTAATAGTATTCATGTATTATTTTCATTATATTAAAATGATTCACGAAAGAAATAATCTTCTATTTAACTGCAGTATCCTGTACTCTCGTTTTTTATAAAAATCCGAATTTAGTACATACATCTAATAGTTTCCCATAAAAGCATTTCGACGATCTATGAAAGAAACAGTTTTCTCTTCAGCTCCTGCTTCCTGCAATTGACGAAAATGCTTCACGAAAGAAACAATTTTCCATTTAGCTCCAGTATCTTGCAATTGATGCGCAAAATTTTTTCAGGAAGATCCGCATTTATCAAGTCCACATATCCCGTAATTGGTCACGAAAGCATATCGATAACATCAATAACTATATAACAAAGAATCCCAGATCCACGATTTCGTCGAGTCTGGTGGTCCCAGCGTTAAAAGATCTGGCAAAGCCGATAGTCTCGCGGCAGCCGAAGTTTCGAGGCCGAGCCCCCAGTTTGGCGGCGCATCCCTTGTTAAAAGGAAACTGCGATTCTCGTCATGGCCGAGCGAACTACGAATTTGCGAGGCGCAAGCAACGAGGGCCGTCGGCGTGGCTGTTTCGTTCCGCAGACGAAACCAGCGACTCCTTTTCGGGGGATCTTGGGGATGAATGCGACCTAGCTCAATCCGACGATCTTCGATCAAGGTGGAGCGGACGAAAGTTGGGTATGAGGCTTGCGGGACATGGATGAAGGAGTGGTGTAGCTTCATGGGGAAACATCTCGGGGAATAAAGGTATGGGGACGTCTGTCTCCATGGTGATCCCATCGAGCGGTTCCGAGTACGCGGCACAGCGGGAAAACGCCCTCCGTACGCCTCGATCCCTAGCCGAGCGACGACAGAAGGGTCAAGAAACCTCTTCTGCCGTCTTCCTGATCGCCAAACAGATATACGGGACGGCGGACGAGAGCAGCCCCGAAGATATTGCGCGGAGACAAAGAAATTTTTCAACTCCGTTAATTTCGTGAGCAGTCTGCGACCGGGACGCCCTACGTTCGACGTCTGGCCCCGGTTAGAATGCGTCTCACGACTTCGGGGACGGAGGAAATTCAAAGAAACCGTGTCGTCGATCGATCCGCTGAAACAAAATTTTACGTCGCGCGTCTGGCCTGCAAGATGAACAGAGAATCACGAGGAACGCGCAGACCGAAAGTAACAGTTGTGTCAAAAATTTCCTAGGAAAAAATCATCGATAGAAAATTGATTTTCATACGCGTAAAGGATGGTCGTCGTACTTTCATGTATTATGGTCACCGATAACCATTATAAAATGATGGTGATTGCTTCTGGTTACAGATTAATAGTATGGATGACGAAAATTGTTTTTTGTTACGAACAACAATCATCGATGACGAGAAAGTTAAACCGTTACAGAATAACCATTATAATTCGTGAAAACAGTTTTTCATTACGAATAAAAGTAACAGATAATCAGAATTATATATTGTTTAGGAATAAACATTATCGATGATCAGAATTTTATTTTGATTACATCCAATTCTTGAAATTTTGGTTAAGTGTTTGTAATATAAAGATTCTTAATTTAAAACTTGTTTAAGTTCGAACTCATACTTTCTATTTCTTGATGCTAGGTGCAAACTGACATGATTCCATTGTATCTAAAATTACGTTCTATCATTCTCAGACTTCAAGTGATACAAAAAATATAAGAATAGGACTGAGATGTTGCTTAACGGTCTTTGTAGAGTTTAGATCACAGTTTTCTGGTTTTAATAAATTTCTTATTGAATTATTATTGTAGCGTGTAATTTATATCGATCTCTGTAAATAAGATTTGAAAAGGTGCTTTACGTGAGTCCATTATACTGTACAAAATTGAATTGAATCTTTACGCGGTTTGTCACATAACTGCACTTTCGACATCGTATCTACTTCTGGTTACGAACGATAAGGTTTGCAGAAGTCTGTCCCACGTTTACGCAACTGTGAGAAATTCAATATTTGAAAAATTTCGGGGAAACTTTCCATATGATTCCGCATATCGTCACGCTAAATCAAGATTGCTTTACAATTATCAGAGTTTGTGCTTAACAAACGAAGACAATTAAGCTTTATTTGATCAAGGCGAGTGAAATGTGTACGCCGTACGGCTTCTAATAACGCCTACACAAACTCTATGAACCGATCTCGATGTCGCTCTACTTAATGTAAGAATTAGCGTTTAACCGAGGGCATTTGAAACCCTTAAACCCAATTAATTGGGTCCTCTTGATTAGACATCACTCATGTTTCTCGCTAAACATGATTGCACGCTTTCGTCTCCTCACCCTAATTAATTACGTGTATACATACAAATTCGTTTGTTAAAATTAATTCATATACTAAATCTTGGATGCGTCTGCTCGACTAAATTCTGTGCTCCCGGCGTGTATCATCGGAGAGTGGCAAAGTCTTCCTCATTTTATTATACTCTTCTTATATTCTATTATAATATTCTATTATATATTTATTATACTTCTATTATAACTATCATTCTATTATACTTCTTCTTATTATACTCTATTGCTTGCATAAATTATATTACGAATTTTATAAAAGTATATCAATATTAGATCGAAACGTTTAAACACCTGCTAATTAGTTCATGATATCAAACCCATTAAGTTCGTAGGAAAAGGATATTTTCATTATACTTGTTTTTTCCAGAATTTTCAAGATCATAGATTCACTATTCTTTTTTACAGATAAACCTATAATTTTGTTACATCTTTTCACAGATATTGAATTCGGCAAATATCGCACAAATTTTTTTCTATTAAAGTGCAAAAAATAAAAAATTGAAAGTCCTCGAAAACTTTAAATTTTGAATTCATTAACAATTGTAATCACCTTAAAGCTTGTCTTTTAGAAGTTGCAAAAAGGTTATATTGAATCCCAACAAATTTATGTTACATTACATTGTGATGCTACATTGAAGCTATATTCAAAGATACAGATCTACAAAATTAAGAATAAAAATGTAATCCTCGGAAAATAAAAATTTGATAATAAAACAGACTAATAATTTTTATAAATGCATAATATAAAATTCTTACAAATTTCTGTTATACTAATCGAATGAATTCAACATTCATACTAAGACGTAAGATCTCAAAAACAACCAAAAAGACCAATTTTATGGTCACATAGACTGCCGAATTTTTTGCAAAATAAAAGTTGTCTTTATCGATTGCATAATAAATGAGTGAAGTATAATTTTCGTTTCTTATATATATAATAACTTCAATAAGTTTGTAATCAATACACCAACGTTCTTAGCTTCGTTTAAACTTTACGCTATTTCCGGTTCCACCCACCCATTTTTGCAATAAGTGCATAAAATCCGCAGTCTACGCGTAATTTACATACATCCCCGTCCAAAAGTATCAGGACAATTACCGAAAATTAGATAAATTTTAAAATCCGATATGAAATTGTTATAATTTTTTAAATTAATTTCAAGGTTAATTATATTAAACTATAACAAATACGTAAATATATTTTACGTTGCAATAAAAATAACGTCAATTTTATAAAAGAAAATTAAATTTTCTTTCTGGTCGAAAACGCGGTGGAATAATTACTTCTTGGAATAATTTCGACATCCGTTTTATTAGTTTTTCTGTTATTTCTGATTCTACTTGATTTCATGCATTTTGTAGTATGTTTCACGTACTAAGAAAACGTATTAGGAGTCCATGCGTATCATGCCGACCAAAGAGTATGAAATATACTCTGAATTCGATTTCAATGAGCAGAATGTAATAAATGGATAAACTAACTGCATAAGTGACAAACACTCATAATATGTAGTGTCAACAATACGACATCATATTGCAGATTTGCAGACGTCGCCTAAACTGAATAAAAAATTACAATTTATACTAAATAAGCAAATGTCCTTACACTATTGGAGAGGGTGTATTTGGTATTTCGTTATATTTTCCCAATGTTATATTTCTTCAACGTTATAGGGGAGACCGGTGACGATTGTAACACAGGGGCGGTTGAAACACATTAAATATCTCAAAATATATGTTTAATAGATATTATTACACGGTTCACACAGATATACAGGATGTTCCATAATTATATTGACACCTGGAAAAGTCTGATTCCTGAGATCATTTGAAGTACATTTTTCTTAGCGAAAATGCAATCCGCGGGTTTGTTTACGAGTTATTAATGAAAAACACTGGCGCAAGGTGGCTGAGCCAATGAGCAGACGAAGCCCAGTTCCGCTTATTGACTCGGCCGCATCGCGCCAGCTGATCTCGCCTCTCATTGGTCGCTGTTTTTCGTTAATAACTCGTAAACGAAGCCGCAGATTGAATTTTCGTCAAGGAGAAAGTTACTTCAAATAACCTTAGGAATCATCCCTTTCCGGGTGTTAACATAATTATGAGACATCCTGTATAATGTAAAGTGACATTTGGAACACACTCGTCTATCATACTTAAATAAATACTAAATATACATAATATACATATGCATAAGAAAGAAAATAACTTCTCGGTACCTAAAAGCTAAATTTCCTTATTGTTTTAAGATTATGATATAAGTGCTTTTTTAGTAAATATATTCTTCCTTCTTGTTTTAAATCTCTAATTTCACATGTTCTAAAGAAACACCGATAGCTACTTTGCATCAATTTATAATTAATGTTTGACGGCGCGGTTGGGGACGATTGTAACACCGTCGGTCTGGGTCGATTGTACGCCTAATTTTCTTTATCTTATAATTCAAATAATATATACTTATATGTCACTTAATATTATATATATTACTTATATATTACTTATATATTATCTATATTCATTCAGTTAACTAATAAATTTAATATTATAATTTAACTTTTAGAAAGCCTTGTGCAAAAATTAGAAAAACTACTAAAGGAACCATGGATATGAAGCATACGAAGATGACTAGAAACTTTATAGCACAAGCAAATTTAATGAAAAATGGGTCCACCGTGGTGGCTGTAATGACTGGGCATATGAAGAATGTCATGCTGTGTTACAACCAACCCGAAGTCGGGATCGGTTGTAACATTTTACCCGCTTCCTATATTTTGTTAATAACTTGGATATTCCTTAATGCACAACGAAATCTCTGTAACTGAGTAATCTCAGATAAGTAGATAAGAGGTTCGTACAAAAATTGTCGTTGTAAGTACAACAGTTTATATTACAACAGTTATAATCGCGTTCTCTAAAGTGTTACAACCGACATCGGTCTCCCCTATACTTCGGAACATTGTTCTTCCGAACACCATTTTTAGCCAAAACGAAACAGAACGTTCCGGTCGAGCCAACACAGTAGAACAGATTTTCCAACAGCAGCGTAATTCAAGCGAACTGTCTGACGTGATGCAACGGTTAATTTATTCGTTGGCTTTCCGTGTTTCCCCCTTGGTTCGGGAATCGATAAACCTGTCGATGCGGTTAATTCCCGTCCACATTTCTGCTTGCACGTGCTGAGATGCCTGATCGGCGAGCATGGCGTCCGCGAGCCCCTCATTCACGAATAGTCGCGCCGACATTGTTATCGTGATTCAGATTGCTTAACAAGATTTCGCAGCGGTTATCGTCTCGGTACCCGATTAAATTTTATGGTCCATATACAGAACTGCCGGCCTCTCAGAGCGAGACCACATCGGATCCGTCTGTTTCAATAAGCGATTGACAACGTGAGCAGCCACACGAACACAATCGCGCCAACGAACACAATATTTCCCCGCTGCCTAATGGTCAGAGCTGGGGGAAATAGATATTTGAAATAGTAACATATATGTACATACAGTAATGTCTCTCTAATTGACGCTCGGATTGTACACAAAAATGGACAATTTGGGAAAAGGAGATACGATTATTCGAGCCTTTCGGTTCGTTTTTATAGTTACGAATTGTCAACAATTATAAAAACGAGCTGCAAGGTGCGAATAATCGTATATCCTCTTCCCAAATTGTCCATTTTTGTGCACAATCTGAGCGTCAGTTATGAAGACCTTACTGTATTTGTATCTTCGTCGCGTAATACAGAATGGTAGATAAACTTTTTTTGAAATAGTAATTACATATAAATATTATGTTGTTGAATATATTTGAAAATAGTATTTCCATATGTAACTACTATTTCAAGAAAAATTTATTTATCAAATTCTGTATGACATGAGAAGATACAAACTCTATTTCAAAAATCTACTTTTAATAGTTCCCTACGGTGGTGGGCTCGTTCCATCCGCGGTAAAACAAGTTGTCGCGTGTGTAAGGTAAAAGTACCTATTATGGAACGTTTTTCAGGAGATTATCACTGATTTTATTACAACTTGAAAGTTATACTGTTGAATATTTATACTATTGTTCGATAGACTGTCGTTTCTCGATAAAATAATGAACTTCTAAATATTTACTGAATATGAATACAAAATATAATAACGTATAAGCATGAATATTGAATTGTATCAAAGACGTAGCTATCAGATAGCATCGATACCATTTCAATACTTGCTCTCGATACCTGTATCAATACCTGACCGATACTTTTACGAGAATATTGATGTCTGACTGCCACAAGCATAGAAAAATAGAAGTTGCTATTACACATAAATGTTCTCTGACAAACGATCGGTATTTTCGGAAAGTATCAAAGAAACTTCGATTCAATACAGTATTGGTTTGGTATCATATTAAGACGTCACGGTGTCGACAAGTGATACTAAGTACCTAAGATTTCGATGCATATCGATATCTGCTATTAAGTACTTTGGTATCGAATTGATCGAATATTATCAATAATGTTAGTATAGATTCCATCGCTACATGTACATATTATTAAACACCATTTTCCCACTCATGTTCCACAAATCGGGACAATGACAAAATTGAAGTTCACAACATGGAACAGTATGTTATTGCTTAGGAACGCCCGTATTCGAATGAACATTTACTTGTTACAGCCGATTGTCACATAACTATGCGAGTGAATTCATAAAGAACAACGCCCAGCAATATAGGTTAACATAGGTGAACAACGTTCAACAATACGTTACGAGTAGAATGTTAACGTTAACATTGTGTTCAGGAAAGACCGAGCGCGGCGAGCGGCGCATACGTGTTTCCTGGTTGTTCCGCGTGTAAAAGCGCGCACAGCGACGCTACCTTTAAATTACAAACTTCATTATAACGGTGGTAAAACTGACCTTAAAACTAAAATACTGCTTTCGCGGAGCTCGTGCAAAGAATTACGGTTACGTCTTTAGCCCTCGCGAAATTGTACACGCGTACGCGCCGAAACGCGACAAGCCGAACCGCGCGCCAAGCCGAGTTGAAACGAGCGCACTTCGAAAGTGCAAGTACTATCTTATTAAAGGGTGGTGATCACGTATGGTGCACGTGGCGAACACCTGTCGCGCGGTTCGCAAAGAAAACGCTGGATAATGAAAGAGCCCGGCCAGAACTGCAAGAAACACGCGGGCCAAACCCAGAAATGGGCTGCGAAGGATACGGGTCGGAAACTGCTTCCTTCCTATCGATGTAGATCCTCCATGCAGATTATTCTTGCGATAGCATCGTACAAATTGGCGATTAGAAATTCTGCGGTGAATAAGTAGCGCAAGTGACATTTTCGAAAATGTTGACTGTATATCTTTAAATGTAATCTATGCGTGCCGAAATGTTAAAAAGACGAGTGAGATCAATTATAAAGTTACTATAAATCACATTAACTCTAAATTATATCTTAGCAATAAATTAGGACAGTAAACAATACACATGTTGGTAAACAATAACACTCCTTATGCCTCGCAATCAGGAAAATGTGAATTATGCCACTATGACGCTAATCCACCGAATTGATGCATTTTTCGTTAAAGTATTATTTGCACAACACAATCTTGATTTATCGTATATAATCAACATTTATCGCATAATATAGAATACTATTATTCGATTAAATTTGTCCTTTTTTTAGATATTTACAAAATGATTAACGAAGATGAGAATTTTGCGTAAAGATGCCTTAGCTTCCAAACAAAAATGAACAATTTGGGAAGAGAAGATACGATTATTTCAGCCTCGCGGCTCGTTTTTATATTTGTTAACAATCGGCGGCTATAAAAACGAGCCGCGAGGCTCGAATAATCGTATCTCTTCTTTCCAAATTGTCCATTTTTATTTACAAGCTGAGGGACAATTGGGGAGAATTTACTGTACATGGCACCTCTCCAAAAATCTGTTGCATAATGTTCAATGAAGGTAATGCTTTGCTTGTAATTTACATAATCTCGTTTGCATGTAGAAATATTTCTTTATTTGTCGCGCCATTGTTTATACAGGGTGTCCCAGCATCGGTGGTACAATCGAGAAGGGGGTGATTCTACACGAAAAAAAAATAAAAAACACATGTTTGAACATTCAAAGTCGATTTTCTCGACAACGACGTCTTAACTGAAAAAATTTTATTCTTTATTTTCGATTTCCTTTTTCATGTAGAATGTACCCCTTCTCGGTTTTACCATCAATGCTGGAACACTCTGTATAATTGAGACAAAACTGAAAACAATTTTTCAAAAAACGATTTAGAACCTAATCCCGTGTTTTCTATCAGATTTGAGTTTTGTATAACACGATTTATACAGGGTGTCCCAAAATTATATTACATTCGGGAAATGAAGGATTCCTGAGGTCATACGAACTAACTTTTTCCTTAGCGAAAATGTAATTCGCGGCTTTGTTTACGAGTTATTATCAAAAAACAATGACCAATGAGGGGCAAGTTCGATTGGCGCGAGATGACCGAACTAATGAACAGAACGTTCGCACGTTGGCTTGGATTGCATTTTCGCTAAAGAAAAAGTTACTTCGAATGATCTCAGAAACCCATCATTTCCCGGAAGTAACATAATATTGAGACACCCTGTTTCATGAAACATTTCTTAGTTACTTTTGGTGTTTGCAACTTTTTAGGTTTTCAAACCTGTTCCAATTTCAAATTGAATTGGTGTTGCTGTTTTAAAAAATAGCAGTATTTATTGAACTGGCAAGTAGATTGAATCTTCATACATTCGGTGTCACATTAAAGTTTCACTACAAGTTTTACCATAAAAATTCTACCAATCGCTCAAATAAATTTTTCCCTGACACTGATGTTCATAAAACACTTTACTACGAATAAGATTACAGATTTCATGCTTTTGTAACAAATATTGTCAAATGAAGAATAGCGATTTAACAACAGTTTCTACTTACGAAACAAAATTGTATCTAATTTCTGCTTTTTATGATCGATGCAAGTTTCCGATCTTGAGTTTTATCGTAAACTCGGTTTGGATGTAAATCAAGGATTGTTGAAAAATGTATACAGATTCTATGAAAATTAATTGGTGAAGAATATAATTGAATGAGAATTATAGATACGTTTGCTGCTTGTATTCAACGTGATGCGATAACGATGTAATACCTAATTAAATATTTGTTGCTAATGCTTGAACGGCGAACCTTTTTGATAAAACTATAGCTGAGTATGCTTGGATTCATTTATAATTATAAATGAATTGCAAGAAATAGAAATTAATAAAAAAAAAAATAAAGTTCATTTATAATTATAAATGAATCCAAGCATACTCAGCTATATTTTTATCAAAAAGGTTCGCCGTTCGAGCATTAACAACAAATATTTAATTAGGTATTATAAATGAATTGCAAGAAATAGAAATTAATAAAAAAAAATAAAATTCATTTATAATTATAAATGAACCCAAGCATACTCAGCTATATTTTAATAATTTAAAAAATATGATGGAGAAAATTGTTGAATATAATTATATTCAATAATTTTTAAATTATTCTTTCTAAGTACGTTAGTTTTTCTATAGACATTAACGAAACATATAAAAATTTACATTATTTGTCAAAAACTAGATGTATGAACAAATTAATAGATATTCGTGTGGGCATGGTGCGACGAATTATGAAAGAAATTGTTGTAGAAATAATAAAATAGTATATTTAACTTAGAGAGAGGTATTAATTGGTTCGACGTTTAACTACTGATAACTAAATGATCTCTCTCTCTCTCTCTCTCTCTCTCTCTCTCTCTTCACAATATACAATACAACATTCACTAGATAGGACACTCACATCATGTTATACACCATAAAATATCTCACTGAACAAATTCATCCTCACTCACACTTAAAACCATCACAATATACGGACTCAAATTGACTTGGGTCCCGCCCTCCGATTGTTAAACGAGATGTTTTCCGTTTCCTCAATAATAAATCCAGCAGATCCGTGATCGAGTCATGAAATATGACCACCGTAACAAAAGGGACCCGCAAAATTCTACGAGTATAAAACACAGGAAAGAGGGCGGTAGAGAAAATGGGAGCTCCGAATGAGAAATTTGCAAGCGAAAGAAGAAATTCCTGCGTTTGCCAGGCAGTTAGTAACCTAATTGTGAGTCGTGCTTGTTCCCCGCGTCGTTACTCATCTTCAATGGGGAACAACGACGCTCTGAATCCCGGCTACACCGAGGACCCATGGAGATGACGCGGACGGAACAGAATTTAAGGACGCCACGAGGTTACGACATTTTCAAGGATCGCTTCTTCGGTGCCCGAAACAAAGGGAGGCGCCTGTAGCACGAAGGTGGCTCGTAACGAGAAGGAGAGCAGGAATTGCGGCGCTTTAGGAATGAACAAGACAGACGCTGCCGAAAATTGCTGCTACGGGCCAACCTGTCTGCGAAAAATAGAGAAGTCGCCGCGGAAGGAGGAGAGGAGGCTGCGGAAAGAGGAAGACAGGGAACGAGAATTCTACCTGTTCGCCGAACCGCGGGTCCGGGTCGATCTTTCCGTGCCGAGCAGTCTCTCGAAAAAGCCGATTTCATTGAGCGGAGTCATTGACAACGTCAGCGAGCTCTGGTTCATTAGGCCGGCTAACTGTCTGGACCGCCGCCATTTTCTAGTCGAATCCTCTGCAACCTTGTAGCGTCCGCGTAATTTAATGAAACGAACGTTTAGATGCGATCGGGATATAAAACGGGTACACCAGCAGAATTTCTACGCAGAACCGTGAGATCGTCGAATCGAATTGAGTCGGTCCGCCGGCGTTGATTGGTTTTTATCAAGCATACTCCCAAGAACCGAGAAATATAATTACCATCCCGCCGCTACGATGCCAGACTTTATTAAGCTCTTCTGTCACGAAATTTACCGGGCGGAGGAAACGTTGTTAACCGACTTGCGATTTAGTTACCCTGATTAGTGTCCTTACGGCCACTCCGGAGAAAGTGCGGAATATAGATTCGTCGTGCTAACATTAGGCTGTTCGGACATTGCATGTTCTTAGTAGACTGCGGATTTTTCTGTATTTATGGTGAAATTGAGCAACTTAAATTGGCAAGGGTGAAATGAGAAGAAACCGAGATATTAGTTTCAGTCAATTAAAATTATCTTAGAAAGGAATCATTTTCTATTTGGTTTCTATTTCTTACAATTGATACAGAAAATGTTAATATAATTTAATGTAATTTTAATTTATTTTTTAAAATTTAATTTTTCTATAAAAATTCAACATAATAATAATAATAATAGTAATAATAATGGAATAACAATAGCTATAATAATAGCAGTAATATATGAAATAATAATGCAACAATACATGCAATAATAATAATAATATGTATAATAAAAATTAAAACGAAAACAATACGAATAAAATATATAAAGCAAACACAAACTAATCATCCTAGCTTGTTGTCAGAAGACAACATTATATAATTGAGATTTAAATTTATCAAAATCATCGATCATGAAGTCAATGTCGTTAGTATAAGTGTTAGCCAAATTGAGAATCCTATTCAAAGCATTAATATACAGGAAACGATTTAATATTCAATATTTAAAATGATTATTTCATACTAAGCGAAGTTCATCCATTGCCTGTTTCTAGATATTTCTTTCAATTTTTTTGTAAAATGTATTTAGTTAAACAGTGTTATAAGTAAACAAGATTTGTCGATTTAGGCACCAGGTATTTTGTGCAATTATTTCTGAAAAGTGTTTAAAATTATTTAAACGTACTATTATTTCTCGTTAATATTAATATATATATTTCCTTATACTTCACATATTTACAGCTGACATAAATATATAAAGATCAACAATTGTTGATTGCAGATTGTCGATTTTATGACAAAAATAAGTCGATTGTTCAAATGCAAAATAATTAGAAACGTTTAAGGAAACATTATAATTGTATTAATTAATTCTAGTTTCATGCAATTAATACAGACAGTTTTTATTTTGCTTACGAATCCGCAGTCATAATAAGTCATAATTGAAATCATATATTAATTATTTCCAACAAAAATGTTGTAATTGTGACTGAACACATCGAAAATCTAAATTTCAAACAAAGACTATGGTTATACACAATTTAGTACACGTAAGGGTTGGATTTATCTCCTCTAAATACTCAAAGATAAGTATCTGGAAAATTGATTAATTTTTACACAAGTGTGTCATCATCGATAGGTATTTAATAATTCGATAAAGTGTTATCAATTAAAGTAAAACTGTTGACTTCCACCTTGATCCGCTGATCATGACGTCATTTAAAAGTGAAATTTCTATCTTTATCTTTACAGATTAGTTTCCTAATTAAAGAATTTAATTACGGTTTCGAAATTCATTCCACTTATGTCTTCATTATCACATTAAAGTCAGAATCATTCTGTTTATCCTATAGGTGTAAGAAGCTTGATTTTATCCGATGTTTGCCTATTTGTTCACTTACGCAATATCATTCGGAAAGAAACGAAATGTGTTTGTAAAAGATTAATAACGTGGTGACATTTGACTGCAGTGAACTTGGAACATAAATTTTCTTAAATATGAGCAATCTATATTTTAAAGGCGACAATAAATTTTACTAGGCAGTCCTTGGCATCGCTGTTTATTAGTCCGTTAATATAATAGTATATTTTAAACATACAAACCTACTGTTGCTCTATAAATGTTATTTACGATTACACGTACTCGACATCTTTGCTATCTGCTATAAACCTCTGTGGAATTATTATAGCATTTTCGAAATATCTTATCACATACACGATGCACGTTCGTGTGCTGAAACCGCGAAATATAAATTGCAAAATAATGCTTGTGTTGTTTTCTTGTAAACAAACGATCAGAAGTTTTATTAAATTGTCATGAAGGAATTTTTCCATATTAAATTCAACGAAATTATTCGCCTAAATTTAAGAATGTATTCTTATGGTAATGCACATAAAAATTCCGTTTTAAAAGGTGTTCACATATATAGTAAGGAGCAATAGTGTCCGCATATCTTTTAAAACGATATAATTTTTTTTAAACTGGTTTAAGTGACATGAATTTTCTTGTAAATATTCGAGGGATTAATTCACTCTGCAATGACTAAAATACTATTTTATTTACCGATTTCAATGAAATTTTCAGCATTTATAATACTGTGTAAATCTAATAATAGAAGAGCCAAATGCATTTTTTATATTTTCATTACAGGCTCGGACAAAAAAGTGAAAAAACAAGAGTTGAACTAGTCTCTCCAACATTTGCAAAAAATTTCAAGTCATTCAGACCAGTTTTAAAAAAGTTATACCGTTTTTAAAAGGTGCATGGATACTTCCGCTCCACGCTGTATTTGTCGACAACTGCAAATGCACGAAGATCCGCAGTCTATATATACAGTGGCCCACAAAAGTCTTCGTACACCCTTCAGAACACAATATCATTTTTAAAACTGTAGCAAATCACTAGAATTTTGTTTAGATGATAGAAGAACTAGTCTACTAGACAATGGCTATAATATTTTTCTTAATTTCGCTATTACTTGAAATAACCAATATCTATTATGCAAAAGACATTCTTTAAATTTTCGATAGAGGATCAGATAAAAAAGTTTAAAAACGTGAGTGTTTTATCTTTTCTCTCATTCCATCGTCAAAATTAAAAAAATAGTATTTTAGTTATTACTTAGTAAACCAGTCTTTGTATCGTCTAAAACAAAATACAAGTTATTTCGTCCAGTTTCAACAAAATTTCACGTTTTAGATGGGGCACGAACACTTTTGTGGGTCACTGTACATAAGCAATACGAATTGCTTGTTCAGGTCATCGGCAATACGCGTCACAATCTTGTCCAGGTGTACATGAAATTCCAAATTCGAAGGTCGAATCAACGGCAATTTAAAAACGCGTCCTTTCAAAGACGAGTATTTCAGGTGGTCCTAAATATAGAAATATTCCCGATAATTCATAGCCGGGGATGTACGAATGTACATCGAATCAGTGGTTTCAACTGGATGCCATTGTAGAGTGTTCGCAATCCCAAGAGCCGTGGACCCTTTATTTGTACTAGGATAAGGCCGGATGCAGTTATCAAACGAAACCGATAAGAAGCCCCGGACCCCAAACAACGCGCACTGAGACTTCTCGTATTTATAATATTTGATCTCCTCGGGCCACGCCGCCTCGAGGGGAGTATCAGTCATTGAGGCATCGTCGTGGGGCCCGTTGTGGGGTCCTTCGAGCATCTCCGAGCCTAGGTAGACACAAGGACAGCCATTCATGGCCTCCTGCGAGCAAAAGGCTCGACCTCGAACAGGAAACGCAAGAGGTTCAGGATGCTCGCACGCTCGCTATTTAGACGTTTTCAAAGAAGCTCTAGATGCTCCCGAAGGTTATCCAACCCCTTTTCACCGATCATCCTTCTTTTTCAAAACGTGTGCCTTGACTTAGGATAATCCGCAGGTATCTTCGGTTACCAGGTGATCTTCGTACAGAAATATTCTACGCTCTACAACGACGCGATCGGGTCAGCCATGTCGATCTCACGGATTCTGATACCTAGGAAATGTGTTATACAATACACCAAACAGAAGAACACCCTCTTTCTTCCTTTTTTAATTCGATATTAGATTTCTTTAAAGCGATATAGTATTATCCGATATCCTTGTGCGGCCCGGCTTTAGAAATTTCTATCGGGTAGAGATTCGAAGGTAGACTTTCCAATTATTAGGCTTGAACAATTACTATTGAGCGAGTATTTCAAAGGAAGAGGTAATATAAGTGGATCTCAATTAAACTCTTGCGCTGGAATGACGTACTACGCGCGTCCCCTTTGTTCAGGAACAAGAAAATAAATATATAACTAAACTAGTCAGAATATAAAAAATATCGAAGTTCTTCGATAAAATATCGAACAGAATGGATAACAGAGATTTTTTACACACTGGTAATCTCGTAAATAACTGTTTTAGAAGGATTCGCCATAGGCATCTATCGATAAATTTCTAGTGTAACTGGTTAAGGTTAAAAAGATTGTAAAAATTCTTCGAAAAGATTTGGAAGAGTTCTTAGTAAAAATTTAAAAATATGCAACTCAAAATTTGAAGCTATAATTTAGTAACCAAAGTAATTATGTATGATCAATTTTTGTTACGTATGGTTACTAATAGAAATATGATCTATTTTATCAATAATAGTGTCATCAGCGTGTGCATAATTACTGAGAATGGAATAAACATTACAAAATAATATTTTGTCTCGGTTTAATTTTATTTACCAGCAATCTTAACATATACATTTTTGAATTTGACTACTTTCAATAACTATAGCTTGCAATGGTAAAAGTGACTGATACTGTTTCGAAGGTAACTATTAATACCTGTTATAGTATAAAGGTTTTGACTGGAACAGTTATGAAGAACCGAAATAATGGGCTCTAAACTGTTATGGGCCGAAAAGATTTTAGTCTACATATAATATATCGGTTCTGATTCTCTACGCTCTATTCTTCAATCAGTTCTGTAAGTATTTCTCTATCGATTAAAAACAAATTTTGAATTTGTTCTTATAGCAATTCATTTTGAATGTGCGAGTTATATGTATGCAACTGTCATAAGTAGACTACGAATCTTTATGCAAAATAAAAACGATCTAAGGCGATTCTGAGAAATAGAAATTAAATACAAATAAATTGTTTCTTTTAATAATTTTAATAAGCTGAAAATAATTTAACAATATATAATTAAATTCTTCTTGTCTTCACAATTTTCTATTTCAGAAAGGAAAGAAATGAATTGAAAATACAGAGTAATAAAGATCATTTTTTTTATGAAAGTGTCGTAAGGATTAGTGGACTACAAGAGTATTGTAGTCCACCTAGTATATGTACTATTTCGTACACCGTTAAAAGGTACTAAAAAAAATGCTTTTCCATTTGTACTTCCTTTCGTATCACAGTAAGGACTGTTATCGATTACATAGTTGTGAACATCGCTTGCGACACAACGGTCTTCAGAGACCGTTAGAACTTCGAACAAAGAACTTCTTGTGGTTTCGGTGATGCACCGATTTTGGTGAAATTTTGTAAAAAGAAATGGTAAACAATTGCTTCTGAGTCGTGAAAAACGCAGTAAACGAACGAAGTTATTGTTTCAAAACTATTGTCATTTTGATATTGTCCTGAAATCATTTGTCACTTTTCGATTTATTATAAATTATTCGTATAGCAGAAATGAAAGCTCAGTCGGTTCTGTATCTAACAGTACAAAAACTAAGAAGAGTTTGAGCAATATTTATTGTTCACATTTATTCGTAAATGAATTAGGAATTTGCTGTCATTCAATTTAGTTCTATCAGCGATACGCTTAGTCCGGTTTCGATCTACAAACAAAAAACCTCGGCAGGCTCTGAAGACAGTGTTCGAAATGACTGGTTTATATAAACGAACCATGAGATCGCGGCAAGGTTTTACGTTTCAACATGTATGAATAGCCGCGGGGTACTCCAAAACACATTTTGATCACTCGCATTGTAGATCCAACCAGATTCTCTTTGTACAATATTTTCGAATGCTCTACATCGTACTCGCTTTTCTTCAGCCGTAGATCAGTATTACTAAGCACCTGGTGACGTCACGTGTACAGAAAGACAAAAATTTCTTCGTTATAATCAAAAGCAACATTATTTCAATTATATTTCTTCTAGCCGCGTCTTCGAACGACTTTAATCAGTAGAAAATAATTTAATCAGTATGTAAAATAAAAATTGTCTGTATCAATTGCAAGGAATAGAAACCAAGTAGCAAGTTCATTCTTCCTTCAATCATTTTTGTAGATTAAAACTAATAAATTGCTAATTCTGTTTGAAATGCATCTTTACATTGCTTTGAATCGTAACTTCCTAATTTTGCCATAAATGAATAAAATCTCGTGATCAATATTGGTCAGAAGCTTCTGAAAACGTTTCTTTTTTTCGATATTGACGTTATCAAAATCTCTCGAAAATATCGAGAATACTGATCGAACGTTGACTAAGAAAAATTTTATCCTTCGACGAAACGTTCCTACTGATAACAATATTTCCACGAAAACGAGATTGATAATATTATTCGACGATTTCAAGAAGCATTAACGTACGTTGCAATAATATTTTCCTGCTCGTGCCATGACTCCGTGAATTTTTTCGACGCTTAGCATTGCAAATGCACACTCACCCTTTGTTCCAAAATTTTAAGGACTCCGTGGTGGAATAAAAGGAACCTCCATGCAAGTACCCATATTGTTGGTGCGGGTATAAAATGTGGGAACAGTTACGGTATCTATGCTAAAAGCTTTATGCATATGCGCGCCGAAGATACAATAATTTCTTGCAACGTCAGTATCCGTTTCGCTGGCTATCAGAACCGTGGCGAATCTATCACTGGGTTTTTTGCTGAATGTTCAGGACGAGACCACGGCAGGCATTCTTATATGCTCCTATGACTCTATAAAACCGGGCATGTAATTAGAAGCAATATCATTAAAAATAACCTCTGATTCGAGGCAGCAATAAGGGCATCGCGATCTCGTGTCTGAATATAGTTTCTACGGGCTGATCAGAAAGTTGCGTAATTTACATAATTGGGAATAAACACGCGAGATGAACCGTCATGATTATCTGTTCGCTGCGTGTCATCATTAGCATATCTGCCGCACAACGAAATTCCGATAGTATTCCAACGATTTCCTTTTAAAGATTACCGCCGTCGTGGATTCGGTAATGAAATATACAATAGGCGCATGACGCAACTTTCATTACTTTTATTAGCACGGTTTCCTACGTGTTATGTAACCTTATTTATTCGATATATATTTGTTTTAAAAATTTTTAATTTGGAAATGTTTATTTTGAAAAAAAAGATTATATATATATATATATATATATTTATTTATTTATTTATTACTAGATTAATTATATTGTGGTACATCTATTACTTCATTTATATATGATATAATATAAAGGTTTAATAATAGTTTTAATCATAACATGATTTCAAAAAAATAATATAGACCTCAAAAGTTATTGTTTGTTTCTTTGAAATCGCAAACAAAGGTTTATAAGAAAGATTGATGTCAGTCGATATCTATATTCTTGCCGACTGTTCCATTGTTTTCATATAATACGTAACATTGTTAACGTAAAGTAGTGGAAAGAAAAAGTCTAATACAAGCAATTTTATTTAATTCTTTATTTCTTTCACTTCGACAACTACTTAAAAAAAATGCTACTTTAGATACAATCAATTGTTTCTTCTTTGACGTAAAGTTTCTTTTTATTATCTTTCATTTATTTGACCTATTATTTTCATAATATTAACAAATAGTTGTACAGTTTGTATAGTATCATGTAGCTTTCGCTACATGACACTATCACAATTTTATATCTAGAATCTATTTAACAGGCATGGATTAAGAATTAAAAGTTAAATTATGTCGAAAGGTTTGACTAATAACTTGACACTGTACAAATTACAATTTATAAGTCAAGTGAACGAATTTGTTCTATTATCGCCGAAAATATTTGACTAGTACAGTGATAAACGCTTGATCATGTAATTACTGCGAATAGTTATGTTTTTATTTATTCTTCTTTTTACATATGATTTTATATGTGATTTTATATACTTCTACATATGACCATACTACCATAGCTACATTCAGACTTGCAGAATCGCGGTAACCGGTAACCCCATGATCGAAGATCATTACCGGGAAAAATCGTGCGTGTCAAATCGAATTCGAAGTTTGTTGCCGTTGTTTGACATTCGATCGACGATGCGGAAAATCAGTCGGCACATTTTTCACCCGACCTCGAGAAACGAGGGTCGATCAAGGTCTCCGGCGTAATGGCCGCGTGGCCCCGGTTGCGTCGGTGTTCGTAACTAGGCTGAACGTTATCGTTTAGGCTAATCGCCGATTAATTTTCGTCAGAGCGCCGTGCCGCCGTGGCCGTCGAAGAAATTCAAGATCCGATCGAAGGTCTCTCCGGCTTGTAAAGGAGCACGGACCGACGAGCCAGGTGCTGCTGGCCCGGACCCACGAAGGGGAAAGAAAGAACCAGTTTTTTTTAGGGTCTCCTTTCTTTCAATTCGTCGCGACGAAGGGCACCGTATTCGCGCGCCTGCCCTGAGCCATACGTCGCTCTCCTCGCGCCCGAACAGTGGGAAAGTTACACGGTGCACGCCGTTTTCAAATTTGCCGGGGGTTGGGGTCGCCTCATCTTGCTCCTCGCTCTTCTTTCTTTCTTTCCTTCTGCCTTTTTTTTCTCTCCAGCGTCCTTAGACCCGTGCACAACGTACCTACTAGTTGGCACCGTGCTGCCTCTCGCGTTCGCTGCGTCCTTTCAAATCGCGCCGCGCGCCGCCTCCTTGATCGTCCTTCGATCGCGTACAACACGCATTCCCGACCTGTAACGCTGACGTTTCCTTGTTAGCACTCGTTAAAACTATCGGAGAGGCTTCTCGATAAATGTACCGTGACTCACGTACAGTGGCTGCCATTAATATTTCAGCATTCTTTAACCAGTTAGCTGTTTCTGACGAGTATGCTCGTCGTAACACGAAATATTGTCATTTCTTCGGATACTCGTCGAAAACTGCTAACTGATTAAGGGAGATATATATTTTGATATTCTTTATTAAATTATATATTTTCGAAAAATGTTGCAGTTAAACGGAACATGATGAAAATCAAACATATATATACAGCACAATTGAAGAAACTTGCACACATTTCAAAGAGATTGCAACAGCTAACTGGTTAACTGCTTAATCCTTTGTCGCAGCTTTATCTTCAGATATAATGATTAAACATTTAGCAATTGTAATCATTTCTAAGAAGACACTTCATACTTTTATTGTGTCTACATTTACTTAAGTGCTCAACAATGCTGTTATACAATACACAGTGCATACAATAAATTTTTAACTCCCACCATATTGGAGACAAATTTATTGAATTCTGTAAATAAATTTCGTCTTTCTTTTGTATTCTCTTAATTCTCTTAATTATTATATCTTTCGATATAACAAGCTTAAAAACGTGTCATAAATTACATTTAATTAAATCACTGTGACTGTGATAAATATAAAGATATTTACATCCTGCTTCTGCATTAGCTGATATCAACGATAGTTTCAAAGAATGTGAAACGAAGCATATTTTTTATTTAAATTATTATTTCATCTAATATGTATGGTTCTTTCCGCATTCAACTTATAACTAGACTGAGGATTTTACGTATTTATGGCAAAAATGTGTAGCTAACATACAAAATTGTTAAGACGTAAGATCGATTTCACAACGTTATTACACTATTCCTAACGGAACAACAGTATTGAAAGAAAAAATTTACTTCTATTTCATTTCTGTTTTTCACAATCGGGAAAGTTTTATTTCGCATAAAGTATGCGTTCAACTTATAACCTAAATAGTAATATTCTCTGAAAATAAATTGAATCAATTATAGTTTTATTGTGTCTATACTTGAATGTCTAACATATTTTACAAATGATACGATTGTTCACAAAAAATTAACCACAAGAGCAACATTTTTAAGATAAATACCAAAAAGTATTTTAATTTGATTGATTCCTCTCGCCGTTCTCAAAAGAAAAGCAAGTTTCGTGTAAAAAGAAATCGATTACACAATATCGTTTTCGCAAAGTTACATTTTGGTACACGTTACAGTTTTGAACAATTTCGTTCCTCGTCGGGATTTATTGTGCAGCTTTCATTTCTACGACTGTTGGAACGATAATCGTAACATGTGTGGTCTTTTAGTACGATGCGATCGTGTTTGACCGCAATACGGCTGTGACATGAAATTTGTCGTACCGCAGGTTGAACGTACAACGAATCGGAACATGTACGCGATCAGTCGGAACAATTTTTTCTACGCGTTTTACTTCGAAACAGAAGTATTAAGCGAATCAGAACGCGCGCGATACAAATAATTCGTTCCTCGAATGTAGAATCGAGAGTTTTTGTAATACAAGAAATGCTTTTCTTATATCCTGGAATACATGGTTGCAGTTCTTGAACGAATTTCTTACAGTATTTTATTATGGAATTCCATTTGTGAAATGACATTCTTACACTCCCCTTTAGTAATTTTATTCTTGAAGAACGAATTCTCAGTCGTTCGCTTTCTTGTAACATTTATAAAATTGATATATTTTCGATGAAATTTTAAATAACACAAAATTACAATGAAACTGGAGATTTATTATTATTTGCACTTGAAACGCCGCCGTCCCATAATTATGTTAATATCCGGAAAGGGGCGATTCCTGAGTTCATTTGAAGTAATTTTTTGCTGAGCAAAAATGCAATCCGCGGCTTTATTTACGAGTTATTAACGAAAAACACTGACCAATGAAAAGCGAGTACGGCTGGCGGTAAGCGACCGAGTCAACGAACGGTCGAAGCCCAGTTTCGCTCATTTACTCGGCCGCCTAACGTTAGCCGAGCTCGCTTCTCATTGGACACTGTTTTTCGATAATAACTCGTGAAGGAAGCCGCAGATTGCATATTTGCTAAGGAAAAAATTACTTCAAATGAACTCAAGAATTACCCCTTTCCGGGTATTAACATAATTATGAAACATCCTGTATATTGTCAAACAAACATCGTATTTAGACGAATATTTCTTTCTTTCGTTCTTTAATAATTTAAACGAGTTAAAAATAAAAAGTAGATGTCCTTAAATTCTTTTAGTATTTTCATTGTTTTAAACATTTTATTAAACGCATAAAATCCGCGGTCTAATCATAATCCGTAGATTACTTTTATTTTGTGACGTAGTTGTGAATTTCGTACATGTGTACAATTTTAATACAGACACCAAATTGAATTATATCGTTAAGCACGATAATGAAATAAATGCTCTCACTTTCTCAGGAGGACAACGTCAGTTTTTGACACATAATTGAAATTCCATTAATTACATCAGTTCTTCATTAATGCCTGGTGATTTAGATATTTTCGTATGTGAAAATTACAGAATTATTGCGCGTGACCGTGAACCATAATTGAAGAATCGCACAGAGGTGCTAAATAACGTTACTCTTCTCTGAAAAAACTGTTGAAGTGTTTCAGCTGAATGACGAAAGGTGAGATCGATTAAAGAAAGCGTCGAGTTAAATGGAATTATGCTCAAAAGCTGTTCCTCCCTCAGAAGGTTTCCAAGGTGCCGAAGTCAATGACTTCCGAGTGTTTCGCACCATTCTCCCTCACTTATTTTCAGGTTGGCAAAGACCCTACCTAACATTTTTATCACTGCAGAACTCGAACGAGCGTGAACAGCAGTGAAATAAAAGTAGGAAAAGATTAATTGCCTGCAAACTACCGTTCGAAACTATATCTGATAGCTTACAATAAACGCGTTTCAGCAGAGAAAATAAAAGCGGATGTATTATTGTCTACTCCCTTATCGCAGTTCACAATTTGTAAATGCTGTAATTGAGTTTCATGTATTATCTTCGACTGCTTGTATTATTTCAAATATGCATTCACATCTTTTCAAATTAAAACTTTGTTCTTTTGCGAAAGGGGAGTTTTGCACAAAGTATAATTAATATTGCACGATCGAAAGTGTCGTCAAATTGATTACGGGATTTAAAGAAATGAACATATTTATTAGCAGGAGTGATATAATAATCAATACCTGAATAGGTATTGGGGTATAGGGGAACCCCTATATTGACTCGTTGTTTACACTTTAGTTCCCATCGTTTAATAATTGCTGTTCAATATCAGATAAATACGCTATTGGAAAACAAACAGCAAACAAGCAACTTCCCTGTTCTCAACCCTCGCGTGACCAGTCCTTTTGACAATTTTATGACAGCCACGGACGGATCCACACAAATTACGGAGCAACTACTTTTAAACCTACTTTTTTAACACTAGATTTACGGAGCACTAAAGGCAACTATTTCTTTTAATTACTTTATAAAAGTCGCTACAGTATATCAACTCGGTGTTTTATCGAATAAATACCTCGCAAATGTACTTTCACCGTCTCGGTAATTATAAATTCAAATAATTTCTAACCCGTCATATCGACGAATATTGTAAAAACCTAGCGTTAAAATTGATCTTCTCATTGGATGTAATAAAAATGACTAATTCGTACACTAAAAAATTGGAACGGGAAAATGAAGACAAGGCCATATGCTGATGGAATTCGATCAATTATCACGGGACTTTCTTTCACTTCGCGGGTCTGTTACGAAAAGAACGTTCAAAGATAGCTTACGTAAGAAGCGCGGGAATAAAATATCGGCAACGTCGTCCGCGAAACTGGTATCTGCAATCGACGTGCAAAAAAAAAGCCAGACGATTGATTCGGACGTTCGGGCAGCATGTGGGGCCGCGAAATCACTGTGGAAGGTTAAGGGGTCAAGAACCCCGGTTGTCTATGTGCCACTCGATTAGCGACTCGTCGATGCGAGTCGCACGAAACTTCCGGAGGACGCGCTTGTCCCTCGCTTAATCCGCGCGGCGATCCTTCTTCCTCTATTTCCCTTCGTTTCTTTTTTCTCATTTTCGATTCCCCGCTATTTTCGGCGACGCGACGCATTGCGGCTGCATACGAAATACAAAAAGGGACGGACGCTCGCGCCGTGCCGCACCGCACCGCGCCGTGGCCGTGCATCGCTGAACAAACCGATACGTCCGCTACGTGCAACGTATTTTTGCAAGACACGTGGATCGACGACGCGTTCTCTCGACGGACTTTCCCTTTCAATCCGGCTGTCTTTGTTGCTCTTCTCACCCTCTTGCCTCCCTCCTTTATCCTCGACGTAGGACTGCCTCCTTTTTTATTATTCCCGATCCTTTATTCTTCCGTCTTTATTCTTCTGCCGGGCCTAGGCAAGTAGACGCGAGCGCACATCGGGCACGACCGGCGGCGCAATATGCATTTCAAACTGGTTTTCCATCAGCTAGGCCGAATAACACTGAGCAGATTTTTTGGGGGGACGACACCAAACACGATCGCGAGCCGTTTTTCGAATGCACTTTTATACCTACGGTTAGTCACTTATAACGAATATTGGCGGGAAAATGAATCAAAACGCTCGTATTCCAGAAAAAAAAATGTTATATACGTTTTGTTCGTAAATTCTAATAAATAATTCGTATAGACATTTTTAGATAAAACGCACTGTTTGTTTGTAATTGACAATGATAAGAAATTTGTTTAACTCTTGTGACACGAAATTGAGTGCACGCCTCTATGTACATACGTTGTGGATATTGATGAGAAAATGAATGACAACGCGCGCATTCTTAATCGAAAACATAATGTATGTTTTGTCCGTAAATTCTAACAAATAATTTTACGTACGAAGTTTTTATTTTCTTAATCGTTGGTATTACCGAAGGGAGAGTCGAACATCTGATTCGTATAAATGAACCCTATATTCTGGACAAAATATACATTATATTTTTGTTTTTGAATATGTGCGTTTTTATTTATTTTACCGTTAATTTACATGACCGTGATTATCATTCATTTAATTACCATCAAAATAATTAACGAAACGATTAAGTGGAGAAATACATTTTTATTTAACTCATGTTTTGTACAGTTTAGGCACAATCTTTCGTTCGACTTCCGATAAAAATTTGATAATGAAGAGATTTGTTAGAATTATTATTTGAAAATTTCGCATAGAAAAATTTGAGATATGTATCATTGGCATAATTTAATTTAAGGCATTTTTTAAATAAGGATAAGATTAATCAAAATTGATCAAATTAATCAAAATACTTGAGTTGAAATCAACGAGAACAAAAGAACTTGAAAATAAGTTACTAAAAAAAGTTCATAAATAGATGTAGTCGATTCCATCTGCACGAAACGTAAAACAAGTGTGTAAACAGAAATATACTACATCCTAAAGTGACCTAGGTCCTTTTAAAATGAAAATAGCTCCAAGTACAAAGGATTAGAAACAGGAAGCAGATGTTGAAGACAAAGATGAAGATGCGGTTTGCATCAAAACCTTATTAATACTGGATCGAATATCAAATGTTTTCTACATTGTTGTACAAAGAATAGGGCATAAACAAACGACCAAAAATATTTAATTACAAGATTTGTACGAAATAAACTGTTCTTTCATGACTCGAATTACATGATTCATACTAAATGTACCGAACACAAAGGATGCCTAACATGGGTTACTTCGTAAGAATTGCAAGACTGAATTTATTTAAACAACTTGCTATTTTAATTACAATGTATGCTCGGATTAAGAAATTTATTCAATGATTTCCTACGAAAGCCTCTTTATAATTTCGACAATTTTCAAATAAAAATTATGGAACCACGGTATGTTTATTGTTAACAAAATGGTACTTTTCCTCTACGTTCTTCATTGAAGTTTGCTTTCGTTCAATACTTTTATACTTGGAACAACATATTAATTTTTCCATAAAATATATCGATCCACCTGTCTCAGCTACCACGGGCTCCGCACGTAAAAATGATCGAAGATTGAATAAGCAGTAGGAGCGAAGACTACGAGACTCGTAATGGCCAGGGAATTGGTAGACACCGTCTGAAGATATTCCCGTCTGATCGGTGACACGAACTAAGATGAATGGTAGTAACAAACATCCCATTAATCACGCGTTAGTCATCCTGATTCCACAAAATCGATTCTTAATGAACATCGTAATATTTCAGAGCGCGGGCGCGGGTAGATATACCGCAAAACCCGAAGACTATACGTACCCTAGCTCTTCACCTTCTACTTTGACCTTCCTTTATCTTGGCGAAGACTGGCGTCTTCTTTTTATATCTTGTTCTTTATTCTTGATGCTCCACCACCACCGCGAGCGGACGGCCATGTTGCGTTCGCGTCGGTGAGCGAGCGCGCTCGCGCACAATCTTCGGATGGCATAATGCATTTCGAACTGGTTTTATGCTGCCGAACGTAGCGCCTCATTTTTCCCATTGGCCTGAATTGCGCCACTCTTTCCCTCCTCCTCCTTCGGCTATACTCCTTTCTTCCTCCTTTTTTCGTTTCTCCATTCTTGTTTTCCACCCTCCGGTAGCCTCACCTTCCCTCCCCTCCCCTCGAGCCCCTCTCGCCATTTCTTTGCTCCTCTTTCTTACTTATTGTTAACGTTATAGGGAATATAAAGAGTCTAGACCGACACCTGTATAGACCCGGACAACTGGCTCTCCCTTTCTATCGCGCCCTCCGCTCCAGCTCCGCTACTCTCCTCCTCGCTCCGTAACCAGTACATCCATCTCTCTTTCTCTCAACCATTCTGTTCCCGTTTCCTCTCCCTGCACCCCGTTTGTTTTTCCAACCGTGCCTCACCCGGAACTGCATTTTGCATACGTGAACGATGCGTATACAGAGATGATTCGTTAGGGATCCTCTTGTGAGCTTTTTCAAAATGTTTTCATGGTTCGCCCCGTGCTCGATTGAAATTAAATGGGTCCGTTTCAATGGACGCCAATGGAAAGATTCTATTTTTATGGGGCCCGGGCCGACGATCGACCCCGCGATACCGAGATACTTTCATTGCGGATTTAATACCTGAATGACAGAGCGGACCGATGCGATAATGCAAAATGAATTCTGCGCGCACCCTAACCTAGCCGAGCAGCGTCAACCCTCTCGGCTTTCGACACTTCTGCGATGTTTCTCGTCGCCATTCTAATACAAGTTTTAACACTTTCACGGCCGCGTCAGAAACCTCTAAAATTTCATGAAATTGAAGTGTTTTATTCAATTCAATCATAATTGGAAAGCAGAGTTATATGTGACGTGTTATATTACCTCCTCAACAATCTTATCCCTTACGAATCTTAATCAAATTAAGAAATTATAATGAATTAGTGTAAATATTGATTTTTAAAAACAGAATTCTAAATAATTCTGTCTCGCACATATGACACAGCAGTCAACGTATTAATACCATAATTACGATACGCTTTCTTTAACAGCGTAACTATGACACACTCTTTTAATAATGTCATTCGAGGGGGAAAGAACTGAATTTTTTCTTATTGCGTTTTCTTGAAATTTGAATCCTCGAGAACATATTTGCATAACCATTTGACGGAATTCGTAAAATTAGCCGAGATATAGATTCTTAAAGCGAACGGTTGTACAACAAACTTTAAACACGTTTTTCACGAAACTGTGTTTTCCAGAATGGTGTCTGCGAATTCTCAAAAACTGATCGACCGATTACCACGAAACTTTGCACAAATATTCGGTATTTCTATGGCCATGGTACGAAATAGAATTATTAAAAAATTCACATCGCCTCTATCTTTTTCATACTCGCGTAATTATAAAAATAAATGAAAATATCTGGTGAGTTAAGTTCAGAGAGCCGTGAATTTTTATTTACCGATATTTCTTCTTTCACCTAGTACTTGCCCATACATGTACTCATACTTTAAAGGTACATTAGTCATTTCAGGGAAAGCCTGAGTCATGGACACCATTAACTACGGATTTTGAAAAGGACTTTTAGACAATGGCCTGTGATGCTGGAATTTTTCCCCTTTTCTAATGAAAATTTAGAGACCCGTAATCTAAGGTTCTTTAAATAAACCCTATTAATCTCAAAAAGTGTAAGCTACGTCTAAAGAATATCGCTACGTCTTAACTAAAAGTGTAATTTTGTCCGGCGATAATCAGAAACATTTTTCTTTTTCTTCACGAAACGTATCGAACGCTTGACACCGAGAACACCAACAATACGGAACAGGTTTTACAATCGGCAATTACGCATGTAAGGGGCCGTTATAATTTATATTTCACGATTGCACGTGTGACGTATGTATATGAGCAGAAATTAGCGGTCGTTCGCCGGAACGAGACACGTGAACTCATTAGTAACTGGGGAGAGAGCGATCATCAGTCGGTGAACCAGAATTTTTTCGAATTGCACGCCTACTTTCTCAGCCGAAATGACGATTCGCGGCAAAATTGCAATTTCTCACTCTGGCCCGGAACCGGGACACGGGCGACAAAATAAGAAATGGCCAGGCGATGATGTTACGGATGCCGACGCGTTAATCTGACGTTTTTATTCGGCAATAAGAAGAAGCTTCGGCGACCAACAAATTATATCTTTTTTACTTCGATCCGACGCGAACGTATAATTACTTTCGGTATCGATAAAAACCGCGTAATAAGACGCTTACAGATTGTTCATGCAAAGTCAAAATTTTCATCGGGTCGCGTGTCGAATGCTAAGAATGAGTTTGATTAATATTCAATCGATGTCACAACGATTTCCTGCAAACTTCCTACACGCGACGAGGATGCACCGCCGCGCCGGTACCGTTGTGGAAAGTAAATGCTGTATGTATTACGTGCATGTTTATTTGTGTAAGCACGTGTACGTGTGTAAGCACGCGTATGCGGGTAAGCACGCGTATGTGTGTAAGCATGTGTACGCGCATGTGTGTGTACATTAACTTCACCTCGAGTTCCAGCTCGTGTATCTGCACCCTCCTTTTTTCCAAGCACCGTGTCCCTACTTCGGTTTCGCTGACGCGCATCGCGACCTTTAACGAAGCGCGGCAGGATGCGCCGGGTATCAAGATTGTTACCGACTTAATTAGGTAATTAATATAGACTCCTAATTACCGCGTAGGTGAAGCCTTCTTGAGCTTTTCCCCCTTTTTGTCCAACAGATAGGATTCGGTCAACTTGCTTCGCTCGACGCATTCGAATCACGAATTTCATTCTCGAGGGTAGGCTGCTCATTGTGACCTCTCCTTTGTGCGCACCCCTTAATGTCGATGACTCTTCAATGCCATAATATTTTAAATTACAGTGGCCGGTGTAACCGCAGTCGTTAATGGTTTGCAATTAGAACGTACCTATAAATGTCAGATGTAAAAGTTCATACAATAATCACGACCGAATATATTGTTTCACGATGATTCATTTGTTTGAACACGCTGATTTTCAAAAAGAATTATCGATATTCAAACTTTTATGATGCAGTAAAAAATAGTTGTACAATAGTAAACTTGGACTCGTGTTAATGCCTGAAAACTTTGCTTCCATCGAACATCATTCATTTTTCAAAGTTGTTTTCCACGACTGGAAAAATGGAGACTCGTTTTTTTCTAAGAAATACAACAAAGTAAGACGTCTTTAAAAACCATTGATGTCAGAATCTATCATATACTGAAATATTGAACAACAACCACAAATGTTTTTGTTAATTAACCTAATAATTTTTTAATTGCATAAACTATTTACATTTCTACGAGACGTGGTTTGTTCGCCGATGTTCCGATTCCTCGTGATTTTAGCAGCTATTTAAAAGTTAACAATAATCAGTACAAGGAAGTGGTATCGCCGAGAATGAAAGAAAAATCGTGATCATAATTATTTTTATATCACAATCTGCATTGCATAAAAAATACTGATTATACGCTTTATTTTAATTGACAGTGTATGCGGATTAATTGTTCATCCTCATTTATTATTCAACGCAGAGGTTACATTTTTCAATAAAGGCCCACGACAAGGTACGGTCAATAAATTAAAATGTTAAGATACCATGCCCTTGACATATGGCGGAACCAACATTACTATTACTGTGCTTCCGACCTAATTATAGTATCCTGTAATTTTTGTACGTTTTGCCGCTTGACTCTGGTTTATTGCGATTAAATGTGCAATTTAATGCATCAAATTCTCCGGTACACCGCATCCTGCGATCACGATAAACTCTATATCCTAACTCTTAATTTCCTCTCTGTTTGTACTTGTGTGGTTTACGACGAACATTACCGAAAGCATTGTAAACATAAGCCGGGACATTGCTATTGTTCCGTAGACGAGTTGTTGCGTAAAGAGAAATGTTACTAAATACATTTAAAGAATCAATATTATCAATTAATTATATATGTATATACGTATGTCTAAATTGTGTAAGGTTGTGATAGACCGGTTAGATTCGAACAGAAAAATTAATTTTGCAAAGGAAAACTTCTGAAATCACTGCACAAAATTTCATTTCGAATATTAATTATTTTAACATCCACTTGTGTCAATAATATGTCAATAATGTATTTCATCTTATTGGAATATTTAAATTCAAGGTTCTTTCAAAAGAATATTGCGGACTCTTTCGCTAATTAACCAGTTAGCTGTTTCTGACGAGTACTTTTCAAAGTGTTTATCCAACTACTCAAATACAAAACGACGCGATGAAGATAAGGGTGATTATTGCGGATTTGTTGGTTACATTATCTAAAAATATTTGCATATCCTTCAATAAAATATTTCCGTCGATAGAAACGATAGAAACGCGGATCATTCAATTATGGGAGTCTATAGCAAGCTTATTGTAATACCGTTTTAATGGGAACGATAGTGGTTATGAAGCTTTTGGAGGTGCATGGTAACATCTCCGTTCATGTGTGTTCAAAGCACAGCTTTATCTTCACGTGACCATACACCTTACAATTATCGCTCATACATTAATATGCTACTAACATATTCACACATTAATATGCTACTAACATATTCACACATTAATATGCTACTAACATATTCACACATTAATATGCTACTAACATATTCATACATTAATATGCTACTAACATATTCACACATTAATATGGTACTAATACATTCATACATTAATATGCTACTAACATATTCATACATTAATATGCTACTAACATATTCATACATTAACATGCTACTAACATATTCACACATTAATATGCTACTAATACATTCATACATTAATATGCTGCTAACATATTCATTCATTAATATGCTACTAACATATTCACACATTAATATGCTACTAATTCATTCATACATTAATGTACTACTAACATATTCATACATTAATGTACTATTAACATATTCATACATTGATATGCTACTAATATATTCATACATCAATATGCTACCAATGTATTCATACATTAATCTACTCTTAATATATTTATATATTAATATACAAAAAATATTTGCATATCCTTCAATAATACATTCCTGTCGATAGCAAAATTTCTATTGAATAATATTTAATACACGTGTCATTTTAATCGAGAATATTCATTTACGAAACTATGAATTTTATTTGTTTCACGCCGATGAAGTGTACCACAGAATATTGTAGGTCGTCGTATAACAGTGCTTTAACTTTCAGGTAAGAAACTCTCTGGATTCTACGCGGTCGAAAATTCCCGGGCAGGTAGAGAGGATTCTTTGTACGGAATTCCCCGCGTCCTTATTCGGACGTGAAATCGCTCGGACATTTGCACGTTGTTCAGTCCATTTATTTTTGCTCCGCCGTCGTGGTGCACCATAAGCGGACAATTAAAATGTAACGACCGGTACATCCTCGAAAAGTAGGGAAATATCCAATCGGAAGTTTCTCGCCTCGTGTCACAATTGAGACGAGTAAAGAACTCGAACGACAATGATTGAGAAATGTGTACGAGCTTGTAATAACGTTCCCATGGAGAATTCCTTTTTTACGGTGTGAGCATGACAGTAGGTTTTTCTAAATTGTAACACTTTTTCGTAGTAATGATACAGTTTCTGTATTGTTCAAAATATTGCTTCCTACTGCCTCTTTTTCCTCTCGAAAAGTTTTCAAAATAGCGGCGGCCATAATCCTATTGCGATGCCGCGTGAACAGAATTAAGCATCTTTGAAATGTGTAGTATAGAGTGTAAATTTAACACGTTTACTGTCGTGTCACTTATGTCGAAATTAGTATATTTGTATCTGTACTGACGAAACTAATAGATTTCGATAAGGAGTATTCAATATTCACAGGTAACTAAAATTTTTAATGTTTACGTGACAATAATTTTTGTATTGGCCACTTAACTGCATCGATTTATTTTAAAAATCAATTTTGTATGTGTTTTATCGATCGCACTGGGTGCTGTTCCTTTCGGCAAGTTGTTCTAGAGTTATTCTGAAAATTTATGAATATGTTTCACAAGCATTTTAACCTAAATCGTAGAAGTATTTTTGTTGCAAAATGTAAAATTGCCATTTCCTTATGACATATACTATAGTCGTCGTCCGCAGAAGAGGTTAATATCGCATATTCGAAGAAACTGAATTTGACTAGGATGTTTAAAATATAAAACAGTTAAAGTACCAACCACTATGATAAATTTAAACTTTCTATAATCTCAGTTTCATTAATTAAATAAAATTGATTTTCAGGGAATTTTTGAGGTTGATTTTCGGTACTTAACCTATTCACTGCCAACTACGAGATATTTCGTGGTAGACACATCTGTAAAGGTTCATTACTAACAAGAAGAAAAAGATTTATTTATTATTTTCTACTTATTATTATTTATTTACTTTTTAAAAAGACACTGTTGGCGTCTAGAACACTAGATTTCTTTAAAATAGGCTCTGGCAGTGGATGTGTTAACGTGTTAAGTAATTTACATTGATTTTATGGAATTGTTGACCTTGTTAAGTTGGGAATTAAAATGTTAAATGTAACGTGTAAAAGCACAAAGTGTAGTTATAATCGTCAAAGAAGGTTTCGAGATACATACACGAAATAATCAGTTTACAGAGAACGATTTAAAAGGCACTTGCAGGTACGATAATTTCAACTGGGCACTTGATACGATTATCAGGTTTAACTTTGTCTACAATGTAGCTATCTGCACACGTGCATGGTATCAAATGTTCTCAAATGTATTTCGATATATCTTTGATCTGTTCTATAAATCGTGAGACGAGGACTTTTATCAAAATTGATCCCCGAAACTGTTTTTTTTTATTCATTTTGGCTACCAAGAGATTATCCTTTAACGTGATACGAACGTCTAATCATTGGTATAAATCAATTTCATCTATTACCTGTCTTAGTTTATCGTTATCGATTTGACATTTCAAGGATCGATCGATCTTTACACTTGACAAATCCCGGGCTTGGCCTTTTCGTAGTTTCCTATCGCGTCATCGGAATCGAAACTTTGTCGACAAGTTTCGCATTTGAAATGATAAAAACCTGTGGCAACTGCTTTCAATTTGACTACAGCTAACCAGAAACGTGTCGATCAACCCCACAAGAAATTATTAATTTCGATTAAAATAGTCAGCAAATATTATTAAATATTATTTATGGATATCAACAGAATAGAAGAATTAATAGTTTTGGATAAATGTTTAATAATAGAAGGTCAAATGACGAGTTTGAAGGTACATAATATGAAACGGACGACGCCAAATTAATCTTCAATCGTATTTAAATGGTATACAATTTAATCTTTGATTAATGATTACCCCGTCTTACACATGAATTGCTTGTAAAATATTTCTATCGTACGATTATCAGATAAAGCAATGTTAGCCTGTAATATTATATCTATAACATTCTATCTACAAATCGTCGTATGATATCAATCATAACACAAATTTGTGACAATGTATATACGGTATAAAAAATGTTTGCCCGTGTAGATCGTAATATATTTATACTTACTTATAAAAATTTTCCATTTCAAACTGTTACTTACAATTAGTTATAGCGCTAAAACAAGTGCTTACTAGTTTTCCCAATGAATCGTGATGGAAAAGAGTTGCCCTAGTTTCTTCCATTTAATCTTGAATTGAGAAATAAAAGTATTTCGATAACGAAGGTCGGATGACAGAGGTCCTACTGCAATACGTTACATGTTCTCTATTTCAATATAACACATTTCCGTTTCTTCAGCGTCCACGCCAGGCTGAAAGATACGAGTCCCTTTAAAAAGAGCAGCAGTTCAATTGGCCCGAAATTCAATCGTTGGCAAAGTTGGTTACACGATTCCTCAGATATAATTGAACCGATGCGATACCAGGTTCGTGTAGCTGGATTAGTAAAGTGTTTTATCTACCTCAATAACTCAAAGACCAATTAGTTCGTGTCCACGATTTCGTGGCGAGGAGGCTACAAGTAGCACCGTAACGATAACTGAATTTACGATCGGTTACATTACTACAATCGTCCAGGTCCTTGTGTAACGTCCACACCATCGTTCCCCGTTCGATTCCCGATCACGCGAGCCTGCAAGTTAGCCGAATGGTCGAAACGTGCGCGCGATTTCACTGCGGCATTACGCATCCTCGAGATAAAGACATTCTGTGACTGGTTAATTACCAAAATCAAAAGCCGGCCGAGATAGTGGCCGGTGACTTCTTATCTCCGGGCAACTTCTGAACTTTTCCACGATCGAATGGCTGCCGCTCTTCTTCTTTCTTTCTCTTTGTACCTCTTTTTCTGTTTGCCTCCTTTAGTAGCAATCGTTCCGCGTGCCTGCTCTCGCCTCTGCTCCTCGATGCTATGGCTCGACATTGATATAACACTGAGGGACAATGATAAACAGCAACGTGTCTCGTGGAGTGCTTCTTTTTTTCGTTTCCTTTAATTTTAGCTGCTATGTAAGATAAATCGCCGTATCAACATGGTAGAAACGCGGATCATTCAATGATGCGAGTCTATCATTTTGCACGCGATAGCAAGCTTATTGTAATACCGTTTTAATGAAACGATAGTGGTTCCGAAGCTTCTGGAGGTGGATGGTAACATCTCTGTGTTCCATGACCGTGTTTCAACATCTCTGTTTACGTGTGTTCAAAGCACAGTTTTATCTTAATATGACGCTTCACCTTACAGTGATCATTCGTACATTAATATGGTGTACTTATACATTCATGTACTATTAATATATTCACACGTTAATATTGCATATTAATATTTAAAGAAAAGTAATAAAAAATTAATTGTCGAATTTATTGTGGGTATCCAGAAAATTAGGTCAACTTGAAATCAATTTTAAATATTGAACTTATAATAAAGAGGCATAAATGATACCAAATAAGCGTCAGATACCCAACACAGAACACTGACATCAGTAAACGACGGATTTTATGCATCTATGACAAAAATGATATAGATAATATTATAACCGTACAAACATTTAAAGAATTTGAAGATACGGTTACATTATAAATTGAACTTATTTAAATGAACAACGAAATAAGTAAATGTCTATGTAGTTCCTGCATCGTGCAATCAATGCAGACAGTTTTTATTTTGCATAAAAATCCGCTGCCTAGACAACACATAGTAATATGTTCATAGAAAATGGATAAAAAATAGTTCTATCAATTTTATTGACTACGACTATAGTTATAATTTGTACAATCTGCAGCCAAGTGTATGTGATGATAGTGTAACAATCTAAAATTAAACGAATCTGCAAGCTTAAATCACTCGTAATCAGTGTATATGTGCATCTGAATTCAATCAATTGATATATTATATGTAGAAACGATTACAGTAATTAAGGACACCCCTTTCTGTAGATGCGAATGAAGTTACTTGTTTTCTCTAATAGGTCTCAATATTCTTTTCCCGATTCAGTGAAATTATATAGTATCCCATAATTATGTTAACGCCCAGAAAGGAGCAATTCCTGAGGTCATTTAAAGTAACTTTTTCCTTAGCGAAAATGCAATCCGCGGTTTTGCTAATGAGTTATTAACTTGTCATTTGCTGACCAATGAGAGGCGAGCTCGGCTGGCGCGAAGCGGCCGGGCCAATCAGCGGAACTGATCTCATCTCTCATTGGTCACAGTTTTTCGTTAATAATTCGATAGCAAAACCGCGGATTACATTTTCGCTAAGGAAAAAGTTACTTCAAATGATCTGTATATTCCTTTCCTGAACTATTTTTACAGCAAGTCTATTTTTATATAACATGTGCATATACATGTTGCAATTATTTGTTAACGATCTACTATTTCTGAACACACGCTTAAGAAATTATTCCGAACTCGTGTTTCGTACATTCGTCGAAAACGAACTGTTTCAAGGAAAGCTAACAGACGTGCAATTGAAAGTGATTTGCAACCGGTTACAATAAGTAACAGCAATACTCGAGATTACCATCAACGCACAAATATATGACGTAAACGGAGAGGTTAATTTCAATAAAAAAAACAACACCTGCAACCAGATGTCACATCTTTTCACGCATCGAACATGGCGGGACGGTAGCAATAAATTCTCGTTCGTTGATTAAAAAATGTAAAGTCGCTCGTATTTCGGAATATCCAGATGAATGTTCATTAATAGCTGATTAACCTGTGTGCGGGATCGATCCACCCAATGCATCGCGTTTACTGCTCGTATTAATCGGAACCGGCCGGAAAAAGAGCGGTGTAGCTTATCTCTCCGCGGTGCTTCTACTTGCCGGCGCCTATTACGTAAAATCGCCTTAAAAGCGTTCACGAAAAAACTCCATCGACGCGGACTTTCTCCGTCTCACCAGGGTGCTTCCGAGAAACATCGAAAGCGGGGAAGTCGTTTTGCCGCCACCGCACACATGGTAATAAATCGTGTCATGCCATCGTGTCGAGTGGATGTGTTTATTTTTGGAAGTCCAACGACATTTATGGAAACGTCGTGTAGCAGCAATTCCACCGGCCACCACTCACCCTCTACCATCCCTCGGTGACCTGCTTCTCTTCTCCTTTTTTTTTTGCCTTCGACCGAGGGTTATCCGGAGGTGTCGTGTGTCTACTTTTTCTAAGGCACCATCGGCAACCAAAGATCGCATTGCTACCAATGAGATATGCCCAGAAACTTTATCCATGGCAGACTCCGGAGTAGTTTATGGTTTAATAGGATGAAGGTCAGCGCGAGGAGTAGAGTGGTGCTATCTCATATGTACAGGGTGTTTGAAGAGAAAACGTTCCGGAGATCAGAAATGCTCGGATTACGCGGGGGCTAAAACTGTGCCACAGTCGAAATTGGTTTCTGGTTCTGGCAGCAGAAATTTCTTGCTTCGTTAGTAACGCTGATGTAACATGAAACTGTAGAACTTATTTGAGCAATTAATTTTTATTTATTTAACACGTTGACTACTGTGTCACCTGTGCAAGGGTGGCGGTTTTAATTGCTGTGTTAATGAATTCTTACATTATTATTCCAATTTTCATGTTATTAAAAAAGTTTCCTCTTTATGGAATTCTTCAGGTTACTGTATTGGTAGACAAAGTATCAGCACGTAATTGACGTGAATGGCTGGTTATTATCTATTATATGTACAGTGGCCCACAAAAATGTTCGTAAAACTTTTATGACTTGAACTTTTTTCAGATGATAATGGGACTAGTCTACCTAGAGGATTACTGAAACGCTTGTTTTTAATTTTGCTATTACTTGGAATAACAAAAAAAAAACAAATCTTTTTAACTTTTTTTAATATAACGAAAATGTTAAAAATGTCTTTCGTAGATCTCGGTAACTTATATGCATGTTGAAAATTTTATTGAAATCGGTTCACGTTGTTACAACAAATTAAAGATTGCAAAAATCGCAAGTTTCATCACGATTTTGACCAAAAACTATAAGAAATTTGCAGTTTTTAAAATCCTTTAACGCCTGTAGTTCGACTCTTAGATAACAGATTTCGATTAAATTATCAGCACGCATGTAAGTTACCAAGATCTACAAAAGGCATCTTTTAAGTTTTTGTTACGGGCTCAGATAAAAAAGTTAAAAAAACAAGGGTTCTTAATTTTTTCGTTTCATTTCAAGTAATAACAAAATTAATAAAAGGCTTTTTATCCATCGTCTAGTAGACTAGTCCTATCATCTAAAAGAAATTGAAGGCACTTAGTTCAGTTTTAGAAAATGTGTTGCGTTTCAAAAGGTGTACGAAAACTTTCAGAAGCCACTGTACATAGTTTTATAGTAGATCGCGCACTTTATGGATTCGAAGAGAAATAAAGAGATGAGGTAGAAAGCTACGAATAAATTAGAAGAATTTGCGAATGCTGGTGCACAAAAATACATTTCTGTTTAATGTTTGTTTTCTATACAGTTTACTTAAAAAATGTTCAATCATGTGACAATTTTGAATAGTTGTACATACAGTATAGACTTTATAGATTTATAGTACAAATGAGTAAACACCGTTTAAAAAGCAGGCAGATTAAAATAATTTAAAAGTGCGAATAAACTACAGCTTACTAAGATTATCAAACGAAGAAAGAATAGTTGTACATATTCAGATCTTTTTCATAACAATTTCAGAATATTGCTACACAATTTTATTTACTATTTAATCGATTTAACTAATTTTTAGTTTTAAGAAACTGGTGGGTAATTATACATCTGTACGATGTTCCACGATTAGGCGAGTAAACGAAAAAGCAACAGAAATTTATGTATTTTATCGCAGTTCTGTTACAGACGAAATTAATTCTCCTTAATTTGTGATGTTAAGTGGCCAATCGCGCGGCAGACAAAATAGAAAGAACCCGATTAAAATCAAAGAGCTCCGGCAAATTAATGTTCGTGTTTGTTCTGTATCACCCTGTACGTGACCTGTAATAAAATAAGTGGTTCCCGGAGATCCTTATTAAGTCGCGCGGGAGGGAAAAAATGAGATAATCGTAATCGATATCATCAGCGGAAGAAACGAGAAATCCCTTTGATGTAATTTGACATGGATGGTACTTTATTATCCTCGATTATTACGGTGCAGATTGAATGTTACGAAGTGGTAATCGTTTCCTTGTTACTTGTTTAGAGGATGGAACGTAGAGAATCACGTTAGCCGTGCGATGTACGCATGTGTGAACACTGTTACGTATTATATCGAGCGATTTTATACATATACCTAAACGTTCCCATGTCGTTCACGTTCAACGCGATTTCGAGGAGAGCGATATTTATTGTTATGTTACTGGTAACACCATATCTGCCAAGAACGTTGAGTGTTATGTAACAACGGAATTACACGAGAGCTCCGTGGGAGGTAATTCACTACCGGCGAAGACGTGAAATTAAATGTTGAAAGGAGACCCAAGGACGAAAATGAATTCGTTCGAGGAAATTATGAATTAATCGGTAAGAAGAATAATTACGTGTTTTACGATCGCTCGCGCTCCGGCATGCGCCGTGCGTGTTCGAAAATCGCGATACGGCGCGAGCCTTTACAAGTAAATTTTAATTTCCCTTATCACTATAAATATTTGCGGGGCACACATTACGTTACGATTGAATCATTACGCATGACGAGCAACTTTAAGCGCCCCATCGGATATTCACACGTAATGCTCATAATCTTTCACGAGTTAAATTTAACTGCGCGTGGTCTCAAAACGTTGGAAAAGTTCGAGCGAAAACCGCGGGAACTATAATTTGACCAAAAACGTGATAAAACCGTGATAAAATTTGCTCGTCAACTATTTATTCTCCGTTAAACACTATCGGGCTTAGTTGTTCAAGAAAAACAATAAAAAAACAAGAGAAACTATGGTCTTCTTTTGAAAAAATCGCCTTTTTTATGTTAACTGATAATTATTGGGAAACGATCGTTGTTGCTTTTTATTCGATAAACCTTCTCATAGAAAAATCAAGCATTTTTTATGTTGTGCTTCCATTGTGAAAATTCTTTGATAGATGAAACAAGAAGAGATCAGGCACGTGTATGAATGATGGAACGTGGGGTTACCCGTTCTTCAAGATCGCGAGCATAATTTTTATCTAGATTTATTAACAACTTAGACAAATTTGCTGGATTTACTGTTTCATAAAACCAGACAAATTTCAAGTGATACAGTGTAGTCAGTAATCACTATGAATCAAGGTATGTACGCGAGGCCAACAATAAGATAGGTGCGAAGCGACTGCGAGATTCACGTGGAATGTTTAATTACCTTATCGTCGACTACCTGGGTCTACCATGTAACGCATATTACCTGTCTACCGATAGAAAGCGGGGAAGGTAAATAATCTAAAAAAGGAGAGATATTTCTGGGAACACACATACATACGATCCCCCTTCTCCTTTTCCATCGACCGATTCGCTGTGGAATTTAGCAACCCTTTTTCTTAGAAACAGCCACCAAATAGATGGAATGTACTTCTATACGAGATAATCTGGCGCCGACAAAAGAGACGTAACCCGGGTCACTTTATTAATGTCCAATTCTATTTATTTATTGCGCTCGAAATCGCTAATTATCGACACGTTTCCGAGATTTAGATACATTTTATAAAAAACAAATATAAAGGAATTACAATTTTTTAAATGCACCTTTTTTTATTTGCACTTCTTCATGATACAATATCTGTGAGGTTGACATATCTGATATGTCAACGTCCTTCTAGAAACAAAGGAAGGTAATCAAATAATCTCGGTGTATTTTATTTATTTCTTACAAATTCTTTTCCAAGAAAAATATATTTATTTATTATTTGAAGATAGCGCACAGTTATACTAATTAGTTTAATCGTGAACGAAACGAAAAGCGTACACGAACTTTACAAAATTAAATTGTTAAACTAAGTTGTTAAAGTTATGAATTAAATGTAAGTATTAAAATAAATTATTAAATCAAACCGTTAGATTATTGTTTAAATGTGATGATTAAATTAAATTAGCAAATGAAATTATTAGATTGAAGGAATAAGTGCAACTAATAAATTAAAATATTAAATCAGTTGTCAGACTTTCTGAACGAATATAATCATAAAATTAAATGATTACATCAAACTGTTAGATTTAATGAATAAATGTATATATATAACTATCTGATTAAATTATTATGACGAGTTGTTAGATTTAATGAATAAATGTACCTATTAAATTACGTTATTAAATCAAGTTGTTAGATTTAATGACTAAATATAGCCACTGATATTGTTGATTGTATGTAATAAGTACAAAGACAACGAAATTAAGAAAAATGCTAAAATTATCGGCGTTCGATCTCCGATAATAAATTCGAGTATTTCGAAATCCAATACTTCCTCCGATCCCTATTAATAACTTTAATAATACATCCGGGCGTATTATACGTCCACAGCCGAAAAACTCACGGATCTCGCGTCGAAGGTTTCACACAGCATTATATTCTTGAGATTTGCTCCACGGTCAAATTCTAAGGCGTCGTATTTACCAGGGACTCCATTACTCTTTCTCCGGCGCGGCGGTTCCCCTCGTCAGCATTTACTAGGGCTAGCTAGGTCATTGCGAAATTCGGAAACCCTTTTTCTGAGTATTGCCTTGGATGCCTGTGACGGTAACCTTGTAGCTAGTGCCGTCTACCTGATTCCGGATACTTGAGAAACGGCCCCCGAGAAGCGTCATCGAATCTCAATGAACCGAGAAGCGATTATTTCGAGATTTACGATGCGACATGTGGCCTCATGTGCTGAAAAAAGAATCAGCTCCACCTACTTGCGTCCCTCGATATTCCACTTTCCGTCTTTCTCTCGGTTTTTCAGCTTCTTCGTCGGACACGGCTGCATGATCCTCTGCGGTGTCGTGTTTACAGGGTTCTGGAATCCTTCCATTTTCCAATAGGTCGTGAATTTACCGAATTTGGAAAGCCTGGTGAACCCAAGCCAGCAAGAATAATCTTTGTTCTTTCTTATGAATAGAAAATATTTTTAGTAAAATCTCAAAAGAGGTTTATACAAATACAAATATTAATTTGAGTGAGCAATAATATATTCCTCGTCCAATCAATCTGAAAAATAAGGCTTCATTTTTATGGATTTGGCGAAGTAATTATTCACAATTTATGTATATATCTTGTTATTAAAATTTAAGGCATTTAGAAGTAAATGCAAAACAGTAGAAGCATTTAAAGAATTTTATTCTATTAATTTCAACTCATTAAAATTGTTAAGGAAAGAAACAAATGCCGACGTATCCAACAATTAGCTGACAATTTTTAGTTTGTATATCAATCTGCAGCCTAATTACTAGTAAATTGTATTTCACAATCAATTCTTACTATAATTTTCATTAGAATTATTGTTCTATCAAAGAATGTATAAGAAGGTAAACTCAAATGTGTGAATAATACAGTCAGGGACAAAAAGATAAGACACCCTATTAATTTTCCAATTTTTGTCTAATGTATATCAGAAGTAAGGTTTTGCACTGTTTTTGTTTAGAAGTTTTAATTGAATAATCCAAAATGTCAATATTCGGTGCCATTTTATCTGAAGAAATGTAATAATTTAATATAATTAGTAGGAAAAAATGATAAGATGTCTGTTGGGAAATGGAATTTGCAACAAGAATTTACTGTTTGAAGTTGTCGAAGTTTACTGTTTGAAGAATTCAAGTTTTGTATAGTATTCAATACTTTGTAAAGCCGTCCTAATTTTTTATAACGAAAATCATTCGCCTCGGCAAAGATTTGTATAGTTGTTTTAATGTTTTTATGTCGTAATTTCTGTCATTCTTGCACGATACATTTCTTGAAATCATCAACAGTTTGAAATTGTGGACCGTTGGTATAAATAGTTCTCGTCAACAATTTTCTATTATGTTGAGATCCGGGGATCCTAATGGCCAATCAATAACTGGAATTTTTTCTACTAATAAAATCCGTTTTTCCGTGGTAACCAATTCTAGCCCAAATCATAACTCAACCGCCACCCATTTGTCGACGACTTAATATTAAATTTTCTACCCTCAAATCATGATAATAATGATTGAAACCATCAGTGCTATCCATATTAATTTTTGTTTCATCAGTAAATATTAAATTACGCCATTTTTTCTTCCTGCGAATATACTTTCCCGCAAATGCTAATCGAACACGTTTATGTAGGTCTGTCAACCGGGGTTTTCTCCGCGATTTTTTTTCGTTTCAGATATTCACATTATCGTAAAACTATCCATATGTTCTTTAGATTTGTTGTAACACCAACACTTTCTGTAATTTGCTTTGCTGTGATCTTCGAGTTCGATGCTAGCCGCAAAATTGCCCGTTTTTGACGCACTATTAAATTTGGCGGTCGGCCAGAACTTTTTTTATTCCATAGTTATTCGGATTTTGTTTAAGATCTCAACAATTTTTGCTATTGAATACTTTTCACTAAACAATTTTAATGCTGTATGTATTTCGCATGCACTTAATTTTTTATTATATCCCACTCTTTATTACACAATTGCTACTATACAAGTTAAACTACATACATATTAAATGTTGTAAGGTAAAGACTGCGTAGGATATCCGATGTTGACGTTTTCTATGTAGAATTGTAACTAACTAGTGAAAATACTATATATAATCTTGTCCCATTCGCGGACAGCAATATTTACGTTTTCTTCTATAACATTTCTTAGAAAGGAGTAAAACGTATAATCTTCGCTATACGTGCAGCTGTAGGCGCACAGTCTGTAGCTGATTTTGTAAAATGAACATTTTCGTCAGCTAATATATCGAAACACGATGGAACATAGGGTGTTTTATCGTTTTTTATCCCTGACTGTAACCATATTTCGATGGGAGGGAAAGAAAAAATATTGTATTATCTTTAACGATTCAGAAAAAAAAACATATTTGAGGGACCTACTGTAACTGGGAGATACGAGCGAAGATTCTAAGAAAAGATATAGATCAGGCAGTCCCACTTGCTATGAAAGTTTAAATAGGAGACGCTAACATCGTTATCGCAGTAACCTTCTAAGTTTGTCAGTTTCATACACAAGAGATTAGCGCCTGACCACCGCGTTATCATTCAAGTCCCATACTTCCATTATCGTTACATCAACTTAAAATATTTCAACAAATGTTATCTAATATTCGTCAAATATTTCTGACGAGGAACTAGGGTGAGAAGCAGTGCATTGTGGTTGATCATTGGTGTAATGCAGCCCTTTTTATAGATCCAACTGCATATTTCTTCAAAAAAAATGAATGTGAATGTTAAGACAGTTTAGTTCTTCCCTTCCATTTTTATCGCATTTTTAGTTAACGCATGAAATTGATAAAAACTTCAACACTTTATTCGGATAACACGTTGACACGTCACGAAGATAAATTCTTACAATCTTGTTGGATTAATGATTTTGTTCGTTGGATCTGCTGATGTTGAGATACATACATTCGCGAGATTGTTCTAAAAGCGTCCAATAAGTTATAGAACTAAGGATTTTTTATTCTAATTGCGACAAACTAGAGAAAAATTTTATTTTTTTGTATAAACAATTACAAAAATAAGGAATTTCTAATTTACTTGTGACAAACCTATCCAATTTACTTGTTACATACCAAAAATATTATTCTCTGCCAACAAATTATGAAAATACAAATTTTCTACTTTAATTGTGACAAAGTGGAGTAAAATTTTTTCAATTTGCCAATAAGTTACAAAAATGAGAATGTTTTACTTTAATTATGACAAACTGTAGTAAAATTTGCTTTTTCGCGAATAAGTTATACACATAAGAAATTTCTACTTTAGACTGGAGTAAAATTTTATTTTCTGTCCTAATAGATTTAATATGTTGAAAATAGTTTAACAGCATTTATTAATTTTTTAAGATCATTTTTACTGTGTTTTATTTCTCCTATGCGTCGTTATCGTGTAAAATCTGCAGTTTACTAATGAAGTATGAAAAATTATTAAATTTCACATGAGAAACAGTGATAATTACACATAATTATTGGTCACTGTATACCATATAATAATCGTTTGACATCATCAATCACTCATCGAGTAAAAAATTATATTTCATGACACTGCTCTTTATTCTTTTCGTCTTCATATCAAGCGCATTGATACACCTTTGCAATGGCCCGTTTTTTGCCCAATACTTTTTTAGCCATGATGGCAAAACATTGTAGCAGGAATATCCCTTGATTCTGGCAGATACGTACAATACTGCAAATCATTGGAATCAATCAACCGTGCAAGCTATACATAGTCTGGTCGCTGTAAAAAAATGCGATTTCGCAAAAAATGTACTACTGCACCTTTAAGACGGGTTTTCATTTAAAAATAAAACTCTCGACAGTTGCTCTATAGTTTCGTATACGCAGGACCCACCAGGCCCCTCCTTTCTTGCCCAACTTTCCCTGCATCTTGCCTATCTGTATACACAGTCTCGCGGCTGGAGTCGTACTAGGATCTCTGTCAGATAACTATTCTCCTAAAACGAATCGGTTTCGTACTGTGAGGGTAGCTATCTAACAATGGCCCTAGTACGACTCCAGCCCCGAGATTCCTCAGCACAGTTAGGCAAGACGCGGGCAGGGAAAAAGGGTCTGGCGGGTCCCGCCTATTCTAAACTATACAGGGTGTCCCAAAATTATTGTACAAGCGGGAAATAAATTGTTCCTGAGGTCATTTGAAATAACTTTTTCCTTAGCAAAAATGCAATCCGCGGCTTCGTTTACGGGTTATTAACGAAAAACTGTAACCAATGAGAGGCGAGATCAGCTTGTGCGAAGCGGCCGAGCCAACGAACGGTCGAAGCCCAGTTCTACTGATTGACGCGCCAGCTAATCTGTCCTCTCGTTGGCCACTGTTTTTCGTTAATAACTCGTAAACAATTCCACGGATTGAATTTTCGCTAAAGAAAAAATTATGTCAAATGATCCCATGAGCCTCTCATTTCTTGGAAGTACCATAATTTTGGGACACTCTATATAAGTTTATGTTAGACACCTATTTAAAGGAGCGGACTGAACCGACAATGGCTACTTCCGTGGTGCGAACAACTAATCCGCAGGTAGTAAAGGAATTTATTACGGGTGCTCCTATCCTGGACCGTTAGGTGTATACCTGCAGTTACAACCAACTGCCCAAAAGAAAATCCAGAACTGGTAAAGCGATATTTCGTATTTCATTTCTTATTTTACATTGCATATACTAGAATTACGCTAACTCTTACAAATGTTTTCAATAAACTAGATTCAGATTAAACAATAATAATTCGCTGTGATTATAATGATTTTAATGACAATTCTTTCTATAGAATATACGTATAGGGTAATGGAGCCGATCAAATAGATGTGGCTTTGGTTTATTTTCTGGCATAATTAACTTTATATTTGTCGAATGGAACATATTAAATTTATTTATTCAAAAATAAACAAGATAAAAGAATAAAAAAATTTAATATATCTTATTCGATAAATATTTAGTTAATTATGCCCGAAAATAAACCAAAGGTACAGCGATTGGTCACCCCACAGTAACCGGCTTCACTATCCTATTCATGTACATAGATACTTCTATTTAAAAAATATTTAATAAATATCACGGTTTCAAAGTAATTTGCATTTCAGTACTAGAGAAACATAATCAAATTAAAAATGAAAAATTTCTTTCGCTCAATACATGATTGCTTGAGAACAAGATATGATAATATATGATAATATATGATAGTTTCCTTGCTTTACGCAGCCACGAACTCCTGAAGTTCCGCGGCCCAGTTATGGATAACAAGAATTATAGGATTTCCTATGCTTTTACTCAACTTTAATTGGCACGTTTTCTGGAGTAAAAATGCGTGACGACTTTTGAATGAAAAAGATCATTCGAGTACATAAATGTCAGATTAACGGAAGAGAAAATACATTACATGACTATCGTTGATAGTTTTACGGCATATACATTCACACTTATAGAAGAAAAGTAGTAGGTATCGTCTAATAACTCGTCGTAAAAGTCGAAGCTAGCGGTAAAGTTGGAGCATCGTGCCACTTGAGATCGTTACAACCCTGAAAAAGAAATAGAACCCACTGGAACTAAAGATGATAAAGTGTCATATAGAACACTACTAATTTTAACTTGAGAATTAAGCCATTAGTGTACCATTTCGAAACGAGGCCATTAAAAAGTGGTAGTTTCATTCCTATGAACTGATCGTAATATTTTACGTGGCATATAAATGAAAATCAGTCTAGGATGATCAATGTTTACTTTTTCGTTAAAATACCAGAAAATAGATATTTGAATTTTTATCTTGGATGCGAGTGTCTTTTTTACGTGATACATAAATTGTAACACAATTTACGTGGTACATTTTATACACGATATCAATTTATCTGAATTTATCTGATCCAACATTCATTCACATCTAAAAAAAAATTCAAGTCATATAGTTCAATTTCAAAAAAGTTATTGCGTTTTAAAAGATGTATGAACACTTTTGTGGGCAACTGTATGTATTTCTAAAACTTCTACTTCCCTTCTTCTTTCGTATTCGCAGACGCTATTTACGCGATGACATACAAAATACAACTATGTTAAATCCATTAGAAGTACATTTCGAAGATCTCGGTGCGCTGTATATTTACAGCGTTTACAGTTCTGCAATGCGGTGAACATTCTGCAATAGCCAAGCAGCAGAAAACTGTCAACCCGCGACGTTAATCCCGAAACTCAATTGTTGCATGTCGCAGTGCTCGGAAACTTCCAAGTGACTGAAGTGAACAGTTATCTTTCATTTCCGGAGAAACTTTTCATTATCTGCTCCTCCAAAACACAAAACTCGCGAACCTATATTAGAAACCATACTAATCGAAAACTACCCTCAATCTTCCAACCCCGTATAAGCATACAATCGATGCAATAAAATTTCTTGATCGGAATCCTCGAAGAGGCTTTCCCCGAAGAACCGTTTCCTGAGACAGCTATTAGCTTAACAATCGAAAGACCGACTGGCAGTGGGAACAAACACCTACCACTAAAACTGGTTGGTCACGTTTATTGACTTTAGACAATGGAGTCTTTTCATAGATGTTTGACTATGCATGGGTTTACCAGTAATCGTCCCATTCTGGATTATTTTTCTCATTAAATTCTCACTAAACCTTTCGAAGTCCGAAGATCAAATTTGAATATTATTATTATTGGAGGTAGACAGATTTGAAGCGGATTTGGCCATTTTGTCTGCAATTTAGTTGCCCTGGGCTCTTGCAAGGGATGGGATCCATACTAATACTGCTTTCTTCTTATTATTTTTACCGCAATTGGTATGTTTAGTATTATATTATTTACGATCGCTCAACACTAAGAAACGCGGGAAGAATGTTCTACATGCCAGCAGGCTTAAAGGAAGCTTTTAGTAACGAAGAACTTCTTTGGGCAATAATCTGATTCATAGGTAACACGGTAATATTTATAAAGAAAATACTATATACTAAATAATAGATTCTTCACAATTCAAATAAAATAGTACTTCAAGTTGGACATGAAATTTCAGTAAATAAAATATTTTATTTCGATAATCGACAGCTATAAATCGTAAAAGTAAATATTTTATTTTGATAATCTAAAACATGAAATAAAATAGTCTTTATTTTAATAACATAAAACATAAGATAGAATACTGAAAATAAATTGTGAAGATGATTAACGTAACATAAAACGAGATAGCATAAAAAATCATGTCTGCAAATTAAATTTCCTGTCTTTTTAAATACAGCTATTAGCGTGTAACGAAATGCATATTTTATGTACGTTTATAATGCGTAATAAATTAAATATTCCGAACTGTTTAAAATACTATTTGAAATATTATCTTAAAAATAAAGATATATCAAATAAAATATTTTATTTTTAAAACTACATTCTTCCGAACGAATAAAATATTTTATTTTCAAAAATACATGCATGATCTAAAATAAAATATTTATTTACTATTTACCATTTAAACTACTATTTTTCCCAGCTCACACCAGAAATCTCATTTAAATAACAAACCTTAGAATGAGAGAGATTCAAACACAGAATATTCGTTAATAACCTGTGATGCGACTTTAAACGCACGCATTGGAAAAGAAAAACACTTTCTATCGATCGACTGCCAATAATTAACGTCGGCCGCGTCTAAAGAGAAGCAGCGGCCAAATGTCACCGTGGCTAAAAGCCATGGATACAATTCATCCGCGAAACCTGCCTTGAAATTCAAATGATCGGTAGCGCCGAACTTTCTCCGGCCGCGGCTGTGGGAATCGCGTGGGCTCGGAGGGGTGGGCGAAACAATGGCACTCGGAGGTGTAAGGTGGCGGTTGTAGGCAGGGGCCATTCCGGTAACCGGGGACGAAAAGGTTACGCGCGAATGCAGAAATTCGCGTAAGCTCCTCGCGGAGGAATCGACGACGTATCCGATGACGTCATCACTGGCAAATCTCCTGGATGAAGGCAGACGCCGGTTGACCTTGCACGCGCAGTCATCTGCCACTCGGTTATTCACACGAGATGGCGAAAAGAAGAGGTGTGAAGTAAGAAGAGGAGAAAGGCACCGGCAGAGAAAATGCTGTGGAGGGTGTGTGTGGAGTAGTCGCGCATGCGGTCACCAGCTCGACCTCCCACTACACTCCCGCATCCTCCTCCACCTCTACCTTTCACTATCTTCCGTCTGCCGTGGCCGAGGATACTTCTTGCTGTCAGTCAGTGCACTCGCAGCGAGCGCGGTTAATGAATGAAAGGAATCGAAATCGGAATCATTCCACGGATCGAAGTGGCATAGTACGCGCGACGTACCATATTGGCGACATGGTTCGATTCCTCACGACCAATCATGGCGTCCTGCAAATGTCCGCGATACAGATCCTGCTCTTTGACCGATGATCGAATGATCTTAATCCAAGGGTGCCTGTTTTCTCGCATTTGTATTGCCAATCTCACGGATTTGAATTTTCAACCCCATCAGGTCTATACGTTAAGAACCAAGTTCCCTTTTGTTCATTTTAGCACAGCTATATATATATGCATGTCGGACGGAGAGAAATATTGTCCTCCTTAGTTAAATTGTCCTAAATAACATTTCCGATCATCCAAAAAATGAAGATTTAACTTGATACAATTATTTTTATATAAGCGAGAACAAATACTAAATAGAATCACATTTAGAATTCTATGGAGCATATAGAATATTCAAGCTTTGCTTAAAAGGTAAAAGGCACGTGATGTTACAAATATTTTTAAATATCCTGAAAAGTGGATAAAACATTGTAACTACGAACGACAAAACACATCATGCTGAACTTTGAAATTATCACTCGCGTGAGTCCGATTACCGAAAACCAAGGGACCTTTTTTCCATGCTTTGTGGTATATAAATTAGTTGCGGCATCTGATTAGTGCTCAACCCTTGGACGATGGTGTCCATTTTCACTCGATATGTATTCCGAAGGTATCATTTATCTATTCAATTTTTGGTATTGTCTGCGTCAATCGTAAATCGACAGCTGGAAAATATTATAGAAATTTCTTAAGATAAAAATTAGACATAGATGTGTGTTCAATTACAATACTTTTGCTTCACTGTTTCAAATTTCATTAATTTTTGTCATAAGGCAACCTGTTTAATTGGGTTCAACAAGAAGGCCAACGATTTTAAACAATGATTCAACGAACGCCTAAATTGCCCTAAGCCGACGGTACGATTGTCGGAATCTAACTGAATGTAACATTGACTGAATTGTAGGTGGAATCACCGCTACGATTTTAGGCTCGTGTAGACTACAATTGGAAGGAGTTAACGAGACAACACATCGTCTAGAATAAAACATTCTTGTTAATTACAGCCATGCTGATACGTTACACGAAATGGAATTAATAAGGCGACCACACTTTCCCCGCAGTACGTAGAGTCACGGTTGAACAAGAAAGACTTCTGTCTTGGTCCGTGGAATGTCGTTACGGTACTGTCAAAGACGCGTTCAGAATAATCCATCAACCGTACCTATCCTACCTACTCCCGTCGCCTCTCTCTTTCCCCGAGTCCCTGCGCCATTACATCACAAAAAGATGCACCGACAGATAGTTACTTTGGGGTGGGGACAGGCGATCCCGGGAGATTTGTCGGCGAGGTTCAGCTCTTTCAATATCCTTTCAAGAAGTGGCCGGCTGAAAGATCAATTTTCTATTGACCGTCAGCTATCGGAGGATAACCCGGGATCCGCCGATCGATTCGTGACATTGTAACCCAAGGAAGATCTTCATCTGCGCTTCAAGCTACTTTCCACTGAAGTCAATCGACCCGATGCGATCTGCTTTGCGGTAACGAAAGCAAATTTTTGACCACCGGGACGATTAAATGCGACGAAATGTAAAACAAATTAACGGCAGATTCATTGAACGATACGAATGAATTGCGGATTTTTAGGTGAAATACAGAATAGTTTGTCTTTGTTGTCTGAAAGCTAAGTCGCTGTAATTGGTAAGTGGAGAAACAGATTTTTATTCAACTCCCGTTTCTTGCAATTGATGCAGAAAATTGTTCAGAAAACGATTTGACTATCGACTAATGAGTTTATGAAAAAATGAAACATAAATTAGTTTGCGAGAGCTTAGTTCTAAGTGGATGCTTTCAACCCTTACAAAGGAGACGCATCTGATGGTTTCAAAAACTGTCGTTACTAGACATTCTGCAGGTATTTCTTTGGAATGAACAACGATTTTTGTGATCAAATAAAAATAATTAATCACTTAAACTGCTCTAAATCTGAGATTCGAAAGAAACTTTTTAACTTTGTGAAGTTGAATAAATCAGTGTCATTGCTGGGTTGGGATCATTATTATATCACAAAGTCTACTTGTTAAGTTTGCACAGGCGAAAGAAACGCCCAGCGGTGAAAGGAAAAAGAAGTCTTTCCTTAACAATAACTGAATATGCAAGGTTGATTGTATTAAAAGTGAAGGTAAACTGTTGTTGGAAACCGAGTATCCGGATCAATTGTCCTCGCAGCTTTTCTTAAAATATTCCGTAGCATTGTGCAAACTATTGTGATTTCGCAGTAAGCTGCCGTGAAAGGTCCTGTATTGTTGTCCCTGAAAATATTTTCTAACCAGCTGCTTTCTTAATACATCGGAAATTCTTGCGTTTCGTGCTTTTATAGTTCGGTAGTATAGCATGAGAAAAATTCATATTATTGTAAAATATTCTGAAAATTCCGCTGTCAATTTTCATTCGAAACGACGAATTTGAAAACTTTCGATAAAAGAGTGTGCCTGTATTTTACCCGTGTCGAACTGCTCGTGTTTGTAAACCGTAAAACTTTCGGTCGAAGAAGAAATCAGATTCCTGCGAGATTAGCTTTTCATCTGATTTAGATTCAGACAATTTCGCAGCCTCCGAAACTGGATCGATTTTCAAAGTTATCGGGTTTCAAACCGACTTAAGATCGACAGTGCCGCGGTGCTTCCGCACGAACCAGCCAAGTGTGAACTGTCAAGGATGATCTGCCTCTTCACCTCTTTCTTATTGACGGCTCCAGTCTAAACAAAGCCCTGTTTTAAATTGATTTTGACTTAAATACGAAAACCTTAAAGGACCGACCACCTCGAACGTTTGTCAATATTTACAGACTTTCACTGACATTGCTATGTAGTTTTATTCCGAAATATGTGTAGCTCGCAGCGCTAACATTGTTCATAAGATTCGAACATCTTCCGACAGAACTGTTTCGCAAGTAACAATATACAGCGAAATGATTTGGCATTAAGCGAAATTATAAATCCGCTGTAAAAATGAACAGAATAATATTATCGGAAGACGTTCTATAGAGTTTTAACAGCCGAATTGACTCGGCAATCTTTAAATTTCTTATCTGACCTCCAGCTGCTGATCGGTCTTCGCTTTGGTCCCACTTTTTTGCTGCGAACATCGTAATAGGAAACCACTCATCCCTCTTTTTTCTTTGGTCTAATATCTATGCATAAATAACATAGTATTCCCAAGAGATATATGTAAGTTATATTCAGGGTTACTGGTGGAAAAAAATAGTTCAAAATCATTAGGCTCGTCTCTTATCTGTAATATGCTTTCATAAACCTAGTTCATAAAAGATAAAATGTAAATAATCACATGTTTGTGCACGATCGTTATATCTTTAACTAAAAATAAAACGATTTCAACATCATAAAGAATCTAATGTAAAAATATGTACGTACAAATTTTTAAAACGATTAACGTATTATTAATTGTATTAAACGCACCGTAATTGTTACTTTTTAGCGTTGTTTTAATATCAGACTGTTCGTTGAAAAACGTATATCATCAGTGAAACAGTAAAAGAATATTTCACTCTTAATTACTTTATAAATAGTGGAGGGATTGAATATAAAATATATTATTATTTTTATTTCAATTTTATTTTATTTTTTTTCGTGTGTCTCTTTTATTGTGTACTACGGTTTTTACCCTTAATTTGATATAAAAGATAAGAAACAAAAGAATCTGATATTGAACATCCGAGATGAATATAAATGACATTTTCCATTAAATAATTTTTGTTTTTTCGTTATTTATAATCGTTACATGTAACGAAAAACATTTTAATGGAACAAATATCTATTACGCTACGATTTTTTTCCATTTTGGTTACAACAGTTGGGGTCCCTGATAAATGTACTTTTGATTTAAGCAGATAATTAAAATGGATATAACAATTCGCACAACGCACATATGTATATCAAGTAGCGACGACTGATCAAACAAGAATTTGTTCAGCGACACTCGAACGCGGTCAACTCGGATCCCTTACTAAGGCGTCGATGCCGCCGTAACCGCAGCGCTCGATATGCGCGACGAAAACTAGTCCGCGACAGCGACGTTCTATGCTAAATATCTCTCGAAGTATGCTACGACAGACGTTCATCGTTCCTTTAAAGTTTCGATAAACAAAGTAGAGAAGCCCAACGGCCTCTTCCAAACGAATTGTCGTAATGTTCACAAAATAAGTATCATTATGCTACGAGAATCGGGCGGGCGCGGCTACCCGTACGGTTTCGATCAGTGTCGTATCGCACTAGCTCATCGCCCCGCGTAACGAGAAAATCGTCAAAATGATAAAACACTATATATCTCGAATTTCATGAGACAATAAATTTCGTCACTGACTCCGCAACAGTTTTTTAAAATAAAAATACACGTTCAGTAAAACCTCTCGAATTTGCGATACGTGTTTAAACCATTGCTATAACTGTAGAAAAATATTATTGAATTAGTAACACGACGAATTTGAATAAAGTGGAATTTGAATGACAACGTTATGATAATTTGATGGAACTCGTAATTATTGTTCGCCGGGACATCTCTAAGTCTAGCCCTTGACGCTGAAAGTGACGTAACGAGACGCTATCAGCAGTGCTTTCCGCGCTGCTTCGAATTGCACAACATTGTGTGTCAAGGGCTACGTATGTACATTACGACTAGCCTCTCTAGGCAGCGTGTGTACATTCGTTCTTGCTGCAAAAGTTGTCATTTAACGAGCGTTTCGAACGGATGCGCAATCTGCGCGCAGAGCGGCGGCGCTTTCTTTTTCTTGCGACGCCTTAATTGCGAAGGAAAAGAAGGCGTCCGGGAAATCAATACCGAAAGTCCCGGGGTCTTTCTGCTAGCGTTATCGAAAATCGTGAGGACAATATCGATAGGTTCTGCCGTAATTACGCGACGATGGGTTTCCAACGAAATTACAAAGACGATTACGTTGCTTCAAAGACAGCTGGGCCTAATTTTTCATGACAAATGCGTACCATTTTTAAAACAAGCTGTAAACCATTACGTAACCACTGGTTGAAAAAGTACAATATACACGAAATGATGGGGATACGATTGTTTCAGTTGCCTTGGAAATAAATGTACCGGGAGGAAGTTATTATTGGATTACATATAAAGCTCCGGAAGTATAACGCATACCTGTGTCAGTCCTTGATTGCGTAAATGGGGAAGCCCGTAATAAAAGAAAATATACTTGGCGAGCGCGGCGTTCATTATATTTCATTAGCGTATTTAGTTTATTAATCTTTAAGTGAATGCTCGGGTAAATCGGTTACCCAGTTGCAGTTCACCATATCCTTGTTCAAAACAATTATGGGTTTTTGGAATGAACGTTGTAGACAATTTTCGTTACTGGTACAAGGACCAATCGATCGCGTTCGAAGAACAACGAGTGGGCGTTGATCGTGCTGTTTCTATCATGGTAAACGACTGATTGTGGTATTACATCCGCGCAGGTTTCGACAGATTGCGAAACAGAATCCTGCTCCATATACGGCTTCCATATTTCTCCCATGACAAACGTATGCGAGCCGGTGTGCATCAAACCATAATATGTGGCTCTCAGCCGCATGCTGTGGAGGAATGTGTGGAAAAGAATGCTGTATTAGAATGAGTAACAGGACCGTCTACCCAATACATGAAAGTCAATTATCAGACTGCGGAAATTTATGTATTCATGATGTATAAAAATCCAAGCGTAGTTTCATTTTATTTCGCTGAGTCAGTACTTTTGAGCTTATTTGTAACCGACTTGCAACTGCTAGCGAATAATTCCATTTTCATTAAACTCTTCGTCATGTAACGTTTATAAACAACGTCTATATGAATAGTGAGATCGTATTGGAATAAACTTTTACGTTGGCAAGATTCTTGAAAATCCCATTTCCATCGCCTTAATATCGTTAAATAAAATATGGCTAAATATCGACATAAATATCGTTAAATAATTTTATAGGAACCATTTTAATGACCATAAGATAGAACGAAGAATTCTGAAACACCGAAATCGTTAATAGAGATAGATAAAAGTAGAATAATACAAGATAGAAAGTGTTAATTATTTCAGTTTATGTGGTTAGTCATTACATATAATCGTGAAAGATACGAAGCATATTGTTAACGTATTATCAAGCATTGGTGATACAGTTAAACGGATACAGTACATTGCAGATGCAACGTGCAAATTTTCTAGGAAACTACGTCGTAAAATCGTATGTATAATAATGCTGTATTATGAACAAGAAGCTTGTTTTATTGCGACATGTTACTGTATTTCTACACATTGTCACATATTGTGCAATAGATGATCCTATGCTGCGAGTCATAGATAATTATTTTTCTGATGTGTTATGCGACTTACTTCTAACTAGAAGAAACCGTAGAATTTTATGCAAAATAAAAATTGTCCGCATTAATTGCGGCTGATAATTTTATTTGAAAAATAACACAATATCGTTGTTAAATTCCTCAAACGTCTTTCCTGTTGATCTATTCAGTTTCGTTACGAGCCTACATACTTTCGGCTGCTAAATCGGATAAATTCAAATACACGACTGTATAAAACGTGCTAAAACGCAACAATAAAAATACGTTCTATCTGCTGTTAGAAGACATTCTACTAGAACAGCAGTATATTTAAAAATGCGGATAGCAAAATATTCGTCTCGAAAACTTATTTTCCGTGCTAGGACATGTTGGAAAGGTCCGCAGTCTATTCGGAAGTTGTAACGTGAATGGCGGCAAGAGACAGAGGAGGCACGCTCGAAGTGGCCCTAAGTAGCAACGCGATTATCGAGCGATACGAGAGAAAATACTCGCACGAATAGCCAGCGTTTTAGTTCGGGTACGGGGGCGCTGCGGTAGTTGGCACGGTCCTGGTGCCGGGTCTCGAGCGGTGGGCATGCCCGTGGAAGATGCAAGGCACACGAGCCGCACAGTTCAGTCGCCTTTAACCGGCCTTAAAGTAAAGGTTGGGTTGTCGCCGATCGCCGTGCGCGTGCGCAGGGACAGAGTTAGAGCCACCGGCTTATCGTACAGATCGCGCCGAGAATGAAATTCTTTCTTTATCCGGTCGAATACAGAAGCAGTTTCTCTTCGTACAGCAATCTCGACAATAAAAGAAAACGACTGGAACGTTTATGGCCGAACGCGGCGATAGCACACGCGACCGAATCGCTTGAACGGATCATTTTACCGTAAGACACTTTCCCGTGTCAGTTTTGTACGGACACCGGGGAAGGACCACGACCGAGGAGGACGCGTATATTCAGTGCCGCGAAATCATTCGTTCGGCCCGTTGCTGTTCGTCTACAGTGGGTGAACCGGAAACCGAGAAGAAGAAGAGGAATATATTCCGAAATTCGAATAGGCGGGACACGCGCCTACCTCGTATCAGTTCAGTTTTTTCGCGCGATATTCAAAGTCGCGCCAAAGTGTGTTCCATACTGGATACTATTTCTCTCCTGGCTTACAACACGAAGTGGCCGATAGGTTTGTACAGTGCCTAAACTATTTTACCAATTTTTCTACCCCCGCGACCGGGACTGTTCTTGAACTTTTTTCTGTCACCGGTGTCGTCTTTGTGCCGGTTTCGCGGTGCCGTTTCGACACCGGTTCCCAAGCTTTTCAACGTTTTATTTTGTGAAACTTGACCCGTGACTCGATCGCAAGTGCGGTTTAGAAGAAAAACCAAGCGCGAGTGAAATATTCGAATCCGTGGCGTCGTAGATTGATGCAAATAGATTAGCAGACATGCTAGGACGCTTTTATTCGAGCGCCGTAGCACGCGACGCTCTTCGGCCGAAGCATTCCGTTAGAAAATAGGTAGGCGGTGCATTTTTGCCGATCATTTCGAGTCGATAGTTCGCCCCGCGGTGTATTAATATCGATGAGAGACTCGGTTTCCGAGAAACTGGAATCCTGCGAATACTTTGTGTACCACCTTGCGAATTTCTTCCTGGCTGCTGGCCTATTCAGTCGAATCATACTTGTCTATAAATAGTGTTATGAAATACTCGGTAGTTCATTTCAGTTGCAGATGCATTCGTTCGCTTGAACTTTGACGTGAAAATCACGCCGCGTACTATTTCTCGCGTGCGACACCTGAGTCGAATAATCGAACGGACTAAATCCGTACACGACATTTGATAAAATACGCGACTTCTCTATGCGGTTATTGGCCGGCATCGCGCGCAAACGTGATTTCGTTGTCCGCCGTACAAGAAATCGACAAACTTATTTTTAACACAGTGAAAATGTTTCCCAACGCGTTACTCGCGTCATTTGTTTGATCAACGTTTCTTTTGTTAATTGCGAAGGGATATTCAATGAAGGACGATCGTAGAATTCCATAACGCGGGAAACAGACATTTTGTGTCAGATATCTGTTTTCAAATTCTGTTTGACAATTCCATAATTCGTTTGACTTTGCTCGAGTAAAGAGTCGGCATTTATGATACCGGTAGCGAACGCGCGTCACGTATCGAACAACTAAATATTACATTTTTAAGCGACAATGAACGTATCGGTTTCTAGGCAACAAGCGCGTTATTTTCAATAGCGTAGCTAGAACCTTTTTCGCGTGAAATGGCGGGCGCGAAGGTGTGAATACGTTCGCGGGCCATTTTGTGATCCCGTGATTTTGATTGACGGTTGTTTCGGTGACAGAGATCGATTCGCGGACATTTTCCTCGTTTCGAAATGTTGCATCGTTTTGCACGGATCGATATGTACGCGAAAATATGTGTGTCAAGCGGAGATAAGCGAGTTTGCCCGGCATATTGCACTTTCTATCGCAATGTCGTGCAACATATCAATCCGCACTCCCGGTTCTAGTTTTTAGGAATTCGTTTGGTGTTTGCTTGAAGGCCGGCCGGGACATTTTTCATTATACTTTTACCGTATCGCGCCTTTTCATCCTTAGAAGAAATCCGCTCTTAATTATAGTGCCGGTAGGAAAGCTGTCGGCTTGTTACACGCTTGAACGATAATGTTCGACGGAAGTTAGTGAACACACCACCACCACCTAACCGATGCTGGACCGGTTTCTCTGTCCGATATGTGGACTGTAGTTCTAATATGAGATAAGTTCAATCTATCGATCGTGTCGGCGGACGATGTGGAATGTCGAATTCCGTATACAGCTCGGGCTAACTACCATTTTTATCGGATCCGTCGGAAAGGTTTGTTCAGTTTCAAAATCCGTGTTAGACAGAAATTCTGTTTGACATTTTTTTATTTCACTGGCAGAACACGCAGGACGATCATTTTTCTAGCGAAAGAAAGCGAGACGCGGAACTTCTTGGCGTAATCGAGAAAACTCTTCGGGCGTGTAGGAATTATATTTTTCTCTGTTCGGAGATTTACTTTCGAGACATTCGATTTTGCTGATGTTTTCGAACGCCATATTCTGTAAACAGCTTTCATGAACGCGTTAAACAGGTCGACCGGTGTTACATTTTCTTCGGATCTTTCCACGATGACGTATTATTTTTAAACGATTTTTTTTTTCATTGATACATTCGTTGTTTCGATCTTGATGTCAATTGCCAACATAAATAATCCGAAAGTGAATGTGTTTATAAAAATAATGCGAATCTTAAAGGGCGGCTGCACCATCCACACAGTTTGCCTCCTCGGGACACGCCCCTCTTTCTAGCGTTCCCATACAGATTGCTTGAGAAGCTAGTGATGTACGGTCAAATAGATAATTATTAGTGAAAGAGATTGCTGTCAAAAGCCGAATGTCGCCTTGATTCCTCAGAGTCGCCGCCGCCTCTCGCAATATTGTATCAAAATGCGACACATTTGGAACAGATCTTCCGTCAGAGCCGAATGCCGCGAGAAGTTCAAAGTGTTCAAAGAGTTCTGAGAAGTTGCCGCTCTTATCGCTGTATATTAAAACGGTGTAAAATAGGAGAGTGCAAATTTTCATTTTAAATAAAAATGTCCTTTTCCGTGACAGACCGTTGTCAACAGTGGCGTATCAATCTTTCATAAAAAAATTCGTCTTAAGAACAGAGATGCGATCGGTTGATGTGTTTATATTATTTATAAACAATATTTAACACAGAAGATCCTTTTTCGTGTTCAAGGAATTATATCAACAAAGAGAAGTACTTTCATTTCTCGAACTCGTCTCTGAGGAACCGCGAAGGAATTTTCGCAAGAAATTAGAGATATTTCTGTGAAAACATTCGTCTTCTGTTTACTATTCGGCGAGTAACGGTTTTTACGCGAGCGCTCGACGACACGACGCTTCTAGGACGATCTAACGAAAGTTTATCTTTTTTTCTCCTCTCTGCGAAGAGAGTAACACGAAACATGCGGGATGCTTTCTTTCGTTGGCAAGGCCGTTCTAGGAAGGTGATCTCTTTCCCCCCTTAGTGACTCTCTTTTGTTCGATTCAGCAGCGAAGTAGGGTCAAAGAGAAACGTCTAATGTATCATTGTTTTTCAGCGGTTCGCGTTTTTCACGGGCGAGCGAGCCACAAAGCTCACCGCCTTCCCTTCCTCCTATTTCACTTTTTCTTCTTGTGTCTTGTGTTGCTTACTTTTCTTCGCCGGCTTTTGATATGAATCTCACGATGAACGACTCGGTTAACTGTCAAACGCCTTTGTCTGTCCGGCTGTCAAAATAGTTCTGTCGACGATGCCTGGTACCTTTCCAATTCTTCAACCACTTTCTCTAATTCTATTCACCACCCAGTTACTTCTAAATTCAATTTTGTAAATCTTTTTATTTTTTCTACAAAAATCTCACGTTTCTTCGTATCGATATTTAGCCAACCATATTAATATTTCAGTTTCAATATTTGACGATGTATTGCGTTAACCAACTGAAATTTAATGTATAAAATTAAAAATATCTTAAAAAATATACATTTTCGAGTAGCATTTAGCGGTCTTCATTTGATTCATTTCTTATGTAACCAAAATGCATAAATATTTTTTTAAAGTTATAGTATGTAAAATTTTCTCCGTATGTTATTCACAAATCGTAAATTGATGTAGTAATGTTTAGAGAACGGTTATGTGACATTTCTTAGAAATATACGAATTGTTAAAGAATTCGTAACGTCAGCAATTCAGAATATTTTTTAAAATATTCTCTTCTCCGAAATATTACTTGAAAATCGTTTTAAGTGTCATTTTAAGTAAAGCCTAATTCAAGTCAGATTTCTTTGTTTGCTTCGAACAAGATAATGCTTTATAACCTTTCTGGAAAGATATCTCGGGCAGCGGTAGTGTTCCGAATAGTGCAATTTCTCTGAAAGTGACAATATTCGTAACAGTCAGAACGCCGTAGCGTGACAATTAATTGAAACACGGTGGTTCATCTGTGCGCGCGGGAACGTGAGATAACGGTCGCCGCCGGTTCGTGATCGTCGAGGTGGGCCCAATCGGGCGGATGTAATGTTTGCGCTATAATACCGGCAATAAAAATCAACGGTGTGTTTTCTTTGCGTGTAGATACGCGACAGCGATACACCCTGGCGAATTTCGTTGTAAACCGTGAGTCATTCCGAAGGAGTTGAGGTTGAGACCTGCGGGCGTCGCGTCATTCCGTGTGACTTTTCGATGCGTGACCGGCGCCCCAGACGCGTTTCCTTCTTCTGGCAGAGCATAACTGCACTCTAAAAGCGTCGTGACGAGGCGATCGAGCTATGCACACACACTGGGCGTCTTATGTAAAACGATGCGTCATTTTGCGAAAGAATCGGGATTTCCTCGTATCACCGACTACCGTTAATTCTTCTCAGTATCGCTATACATATAATTCACTTTGCAGAGTGACTTCACCTAAAGATAGTTTTACGTCTAGCCGGCCTGCTGGTGCGTCTAGCATATGCACGATGTGTGAATCGCGGTTGATCAGTTCACTCGCGCGCGAGCTGTAATGGTTGCGGAAGATATTGCAATGTATTAGACACTTTTTCAAGCTATTCGAGCGATTTTCCTCAGCTCTTATAATTGACGCTTTCGCGACTGCAGCTTTATCTAACTAAATGTTCACTGCGATGCGGTTATAGATGGTCTTGGCACGTCGAATTCATTGTAAAAATATCTCGGCGCTTTCTGACACAATGAGACACAATCGTGGAAATATTGATAATGTACAACAGAGAAAAATTACAACTTCATGATACTTTGCAATTTATATTTATTCAGTGTACAAAATTGTGAACATTCCGTAGAATTGCAGATTTAGTGATCAAATAAGTTAGTTAATAAATAATGACCGAGTGGAGTGACGAGACGCACAAAAACATGTGTCAGAATCACTCTTTCGGCGTTGAGCATCTTGGCGCAAGTTTGGTACTACGAATCTACTTCGTTCTTTCAGCTGAATGGATTAAAATACCATCAAGTGTATCAGGGCAACATAGTGCAACAATTTTATGACTCACTTCATGACGAAGCTAAAGAGTAATTTCTGCTAGACTTAGGTTGACTCTTAACTGCCCAGATTGATTCTACTGTATCCGATTTTTCTCTTTATACAACGAAATTTCAACTTTGCCCCTGAAATCAATGTTACTAATTCTCTGTGTTTAAGGGCATATATGGCATTTTTTTTTTAAGTCATTAAAGAAATTTTGCCGGTCGATTTGATAAAGAAGTTAAACAAGAGTGTGTGTTCCTCCAATATCCAATTGCCGTACCGTTTTTCACAATTAGAACTTTTTCTCATTTCAAAACTTTATATTTATTGTGTGCATACATTTACTTGAATACTTAATTATTGGTAACAAGAGAAATAAATTTTATTCAAACGTAAAAGAATAATATTCATACCTAACAGGTTGTTATTAAAAATCCTCCATAATGAGTCAGACTCAAAATACGGCCTCTTATTAATCAATCTAATAAGATAAATGATAATGTGTTGCATCTAATAATCATTCTAATAAATTCAAAATAATGCAACAAAGTATTCCTAAATTCTTGTAAAAAATATTAAATAATTTCTTTGAGTGGTCTAGCAATAAGTGTAACCGAATTGCCACCGGTTTTGAAAAAGTTGAACGCGTCTCAGCGACTGCACCGTGACGGCCGAGGGTAAAAATGCACCGCGAAGGGTAGTTACCCCACCAATGAAAGAAATAGTCGTAACGGTCTCACGCGGTAAACGAAAATGACCTCGTCTAGGGATTCAGCCGTGATTTATTGCAGGTTGTCGCATCTCGGTATAGAATGTTTGATTTGTTGCTGCACGCGTTACCGGTTTTTTCCGAGACCTCCGTTCTGTCGCATGTTCGGACGTTTGTGATTCGTCGCGGCAGGTTACCAGTCCATGGTCGAGTTAGAGATCGCACGCGAGTACGAGGTATCCGACGTTCAGACAAATTATCCCATCGAACCATGCGATATCGATTCGGTGCCTCGTTGAGTACCCCGGTTTCACCGGAGCACAGCAAAAACTGTATGTTGGTGTCGCGAAAGTAGCGAAGGACGTGTATTTTTAATCTACGCGCATACAAACAGCCGCGACACGACCTTTGTTCATATTTTCATAGCATCAACTGCATTCATTTCGTTGATTCTCCTGATAATGCTCAAGGCGTTACGACACACGATGCAATACCGCCGCGCCGCGGCGTTATTACCGCGACGTGAAGCCACGTGTTGCAACATCGAAAAGGAGGAGGAAGCAGATGGATGCACATCGAAATAATCGATACAAAATATGCGCGTTTCAACCTCTTGAGCGGATAACGCGATTCGCAGGTTAAAAGATTCGCACGCTTAAGGAAATGTATAGCATATACTGGGTGTTCCCCGTTTTTCCCGCCAAATTGTGATAATATGGCAAACAGGAAATAGTGAATTGTAATAAAAATTTTAAAAGCATTTTTAGCAAATATCATCTAATGCTGCACGATTACATAAGTAGTTCAGAGATTGTTATATTAATAGCATTAGATGTCGATTACATTGAATTGTGCAAGACACTAATAATCGTTCAGAAATTATTAAGTATCTCATCATAGAAAGTTTATTGCTTCTTACACGTATGTGTTATATTCGTGATAAACCGATTGCAGTTCAAATTCAAACACTTCTCTTCATTTTCGTGGCGAAATAACGCGTCAGAAATTTGGCGGGAAACAAGATATTCGACCTTTGAGCAGTTACTGCGGGATTGTGTCTATCGTTTGTAAATTTTATAGCAGCTTTTATTGGTTTATGAAAATTCACGACCGTTAATGTAACAGAACAAAAGAATAAATGTTTAAATTCGAAAATACTTTGTCAGATTCTCTGTCCTAAAAATCGAACGAGAATTCGCGATGAAGTACAATCGATCACCGGTTGAAGGTTAATTATCTTCGTTTCGATGCTTCTGAATTAACTTGCGCATATGAGAATTTGCATAAAGACTCGCAGTCTATTTAATCCTTTGACACTCGGCGGACGTCTTTTTGTTAAAAATATAACTGGGTATACTTCGGATAATTTCTATGTTTATTCAGCAATTTTGTTCAACATACTTTTTAATACTTTGACTGCAGACAATTACGAGAACTTCGTGAAACTGAATTATTTTATGTAATGAAATATTATATGCGTGACGTGTGACAGACACAATGTGAGGATACACCTTTTAGATAATAGTTAATGAACCGATTGAGAAAATTTTATTCAGTTGTGTGTTGGAAACTAGATAGTCGAATAACAATAATTATTGGTCTAATTGAGGTGAAGCTTCTTGGAAATCGTGTAGCTGCGTTAATAATTAATGAATATGAAAAGAAATTATATCGCACTGTGACCTAAATGTTTAATTAGCTATCTGTATAGCTAATTAAATTCTATCTGTATAGCTATACAGATAGCTAATTAAACATTTAGGTCACAGTGCGATATAATTTCTTTTTAATAATAGTAATAATAAAATTTAATAATAATTTGTATTTAATATAAATTAAATAGCTATTTAATGCGGTCATGGTACGTGTCGGTCACCTTTAGGTGACCCAATTAGTGAATAATAAGTGTATCGCAATGCAATAGAAATGTGTGTTATCATTTCAGACAAAATGCCGGTGCCTGTTTGGGAATGCCCTGACGTGGGCCTGATATACGAGCCCCCCGACAACACGACAGTGGTGTCCGACGACATATGGAAGAAGTTCGACCTGGAACTCACGATGGATCGAGTGGTGGACACATACTCGGAGATGTATCACGAGCGCACCTTCGACGAGTGCGTCCTTCCAGAGTTATTATACGACAAGATGACCTGTCTAGGGTCGCGAAAGATGCGTCATCACGATTGCATGTGGGCAGGTCTGTGCATCAGCAAAGAACACAATAGGACGTTACCGGCGAAGAAGGATTCGCAGATACAGAAGAGAATACCGGCGGGACGGAGTCTATTGATATCCCGAGCTAGTGCCACACCGACGACGACGTCGTTGTCGGCGAGTCAGCAGCAGGCCCAGCAACAGTGCCGCGCAAAAAGCTTGGAGAGCGACGGCGACTCCACGAGGCCGGAAACACCGCAAACCTCGAGCTGCTCCTCCGATACAGAGTCCGAGGACGATGGCCCTTTCTTCAGACACGATCAGATCAATATACACGAGAAACTGTCCGAGTGTATGTCAGAGGCGATTATCAAGGCTGTGCCAGTGAGCGAGGTCACCGGTCAGCTGGTCAGGTTCCACGACAGGAGGAAAGAGGAGGATAAGAGTCAGTGTCAAGTGCACAAGGAAATCAATGTCAGGAACACCCTCAGTGATCATTGCTATCACCTCAATCAGCCAATCTGCAAAAATCTGGAACACCTCGGCGTGCAGACACCCTCCGATTCCGGTGAGCCATCATCCGATTTATTACATGTTACAGTAGTGCACGGTTAAATTTACATCGAGCCGGAAGCCAACATGTGAATTCTCGCGTGTGAAATGTCTTTTCCTTCCAAGAACTGATAAGAGGATGACACTATAATGTAAGGGAATATATATATAATTTTTGTAAACACTGCAATCAGGTGGAACGACAAAACAAATAAGGTCATCCCTTTCAACAAATTCATGTCCTTAAAATCTGCTAAATTTTTTTTACATACTCGGATAAAGAAGTTAAAAAACGTGCTTTAAACAATTTTTTTGACATTTTCCGTTTCATCCAATTTTAAAAACGTTACTCCATTTCAACGTTCAAGACTTTAAACGTTTAATAGAGGACATTTTTCATTTGAGTAATTATCGCCTTACCTGTATAATTACGGCATCATTGTATAGCTAAGATTCTTCTAATTGAAATTAGTCCAAGCACGATAAAAATTGCATGAGTTTCAGTTATTTTCGGATTAATTAATAAGCAGTCTGTGATGATAAATTTTTTGATAAACGTAGTCGAGTTTATATCGTGTTCGATCTCATTTTAATCAGAAGAACACCTTAGCCATTCATCGGTACTATAATTATAAAAGTAAGACTGAGAGTATCGAAAGTACAATTTTCTTTCTTGTATTTTTACTTTGTCCAGCCGTAGCATCGTATTGGTTGTCTCCTTTCTTTTTACTCCAACTGGACTATAACTATGTATACTCTGTCCTTATCTAGCGAGATGAGGTCTCGCAGAGCTCGCGGTACTATGTTGGGAGAAGAGTGGGGCTTAACCGTGTAAATTTAACCGTACGACTTTCATCTTACATTTTTCGACAACTTTGCCTTCTTCTTCTTTTTTTTTTTTTTTTTTAATCAATTCAGCATATTTTCACAATATTATCATAGCGAATAAGTGGGGTGAGGAAGAACAAGTACAGATTCTTTCGTGCATACTAATTTCGCACAAATTGCCTTTTTATTTCGTTATGCACTGAAATTATTATTAACTTTCATTATATACAGAAATTAAATGTAATAAATGCATTATACTATGCACATGCATTGATAACACAAGAATGCATAAAAATGTGTGTAGTTTTCGTGGGGAGGTGAGAAGCTCCACAATTACGCGGATTTCACTCTCGACGTTCTATTAAAGCGATCATTTATATTTTCACATTTCATCATATTATAACATTTATATTATGCCTTGCAATTGCAACTAACGTGTTGTTGTTAACGTTACTTTTACCAAAAGACGTCTTTTAATAATTACTAATAAAAATTATTTTCTACGTGACCAATTCTCGACTTTTGCTATAATCATTATTAAAATTAATACGGTAAGTTGTATAATACAAATTATCGGTAAAAATAGTGTTAAATAAACACTGAACATTGATTTCACCACTGTCCTCTACAAATTGCCTGGGAACATTTCGATTTCACATAAAGGTCCACAGTTTAACAATAACCGAAGTAAAAGCTCTACTTGTTGCGTTTTTTTTTTCCGAGTCGAAAACCGAAAGTCTCCCTCCCGGCCGAAAATCATTCGATCTCACACCCTTTAGATCGTCAAGAGCGTTTATTTGCCTCATTCTTTTGTACCCTCCTAACGGAGACAGCAAGGTCGAACTAAGGATCCTCTTAATCGAGTGCAATTGACGGCGGCACGGCACTCTCCGGTGTGCACTTCGCCGAATTTGGGTACCCGCATAAGTATGCTAATCGCGGTTGGTTATTCGTCACCGGCTAAGGAACGGCTGAATACAAACACAATCGTAAAACTCGTTTTAAACAAGTTCGGAGGTCGGTACACTAACGTTCTCGGGTCAGTGGTATTTTTCCGGGGAGTAAAGAGAACCGTGAGAATTTTTTCGCCTTGGAACCGACTGCCATGCTTTGCGGAACGGATGCATAGATTGCACAAACAATGACGGCTGGTATCGCTGATTCGACGAGCAGCATTATTGGCAGCGTGTGCGTGCGTGCGTGCGTCGAGGAGACAACGGGAGTCACGAAAATCTTTTACACCTTTCGCTTTTTTTCCCCCCCTTTGCTAAGCACCGGGACAAAAGAGGGGTTTCTCGACTTTTTTTGGCTCCCGCGATTCTCACATTTTCAAACTAATGTTTTTGTCTCGAACAAAGCCTCGTCTCCGACTTGTTAGCATAGGTATAATTCTTTTAACGGATGCGCGTATCCTTAACGAGACGAGCACTCGAAAGCCGAAGTCCATTTAAACCGACGGCAGCGAGCAGGAACTGTTGTCTCGTCTCGTCTTTCTTAAATATTTCCACGTTATTTTTCTTAGATACAATCGAATCCCCCGGACGGACGTTCTTTAACTTAATGTTACCAAGGACACGACGCCACGCATACTAGACACAGACCGTAAATGCAATTTAATTGCTGTGTGCGCGACGTTCGTTTGCTTTCAATGAGAAGAATGATTGCCATCGACGAAGAGACGGCTTGATAGATTATTATTGCATCGATAGCAGCCGTTAAAAAGCTTCATATATCAAATGCGTGTCGAGGTTGAGCAAACGTTTGTGTGTAAAACAATACAAATTATTGCCGGCTTGGAACGCAGTCGCAATCGTCGCTCGAACACCAGCTTCGCGACATTCGTGCTCGTTTTCGATCGATCACAATATAGATCGCCTTTCGAACACGGGCGCGTTGCATTCCGAAAAATAATGAACCGACCGTACCGTGCGTTCACTGGTCGAGCCGCGTAATGTGTAACTGGCTCGATCAAACTTGTCTTGTGAAATCGAAGATCCGACGACAGGAACGCAATGACAACGCGATCATATCGCGGGTGTCATAGAAGCGGGGGGAACGCAGAAACTATTCAGCAACGCGCGCAGAAAAATCCGGCGTCCGTCGCTGGAATTTCTCGAAAGTTCTGTTGTCTCGTCTGCGAAGGCTTCGTGATTGGATTTCAAGAAGTTCCCGTGCATTTTCAGGGCACGTCACGTATCTTCCTCGTAGCGAGCACTTCTTCCGTCACGTGTCTTGTTCACTGGGTCTAACTATAGTGATTCCGGGAGAGGTGGTTTGGCGCGGCTCGCATAATTCGCGTCGGGGGCCGGTGCTCTAGCGTTGTCTAGTCGGTGCCTCTAACGTCTAGTCGGCGAAAATTGTGCCGCTCGCCACCTGAAAATACGTTGCGCCACATGGCGACATCCTACGCTCTATAGATACTGGATAGAGACACGGACACGTACGCTGTGCCACGGCTTAAACGACTGTCACCGGGCCATGTGTGTGGCGTGCGTTGTTCGTATGATAGGAGAGCATGACCAGGAAAGAGTCGCGCAACAGTCGACGGCGCACACACGTGCATACTTGCATCGGCCTGCACGTGACCAAACATTTACGCCGGCTCTCTTCCGATTATATATCAAATTGAACGACATTACCACTCACTGGCCTATTTTTCTTCGGCCGTGTGGCGCTCGTATCGATCCGCCGCGAATCCAAAGAGAAACTCGATCCACGCGAACCGATCCGCTGGAAAAATGATCATTCTATCGCGTCCATCCGCGAGTAGAAAATCGTGCGTGGACGACGTCCGCGTGTTTTTGGAACGAGACCGTTCCCAAGCTATCCGTTTAATTATCCCAATCACGATTAAATCGAGCAGTTTAATTGATTGCGACTGATGACCGGCGGAGATAAGCTTTGTCAGCGAGTGAACCGCTCGTGCGACAAGACGGTGAGAACTCCCGGCCGGGGAACGTCGATAGGGTCTTCTAAAGTGTGCCGTTTCCTGATCGTCCGAACTTAATGGATCAAGAAGACGTTACTGTGCGACCGGACACACCACGAATTCGGCCTTCGTGTTGTCACCGTCCGTAATTGGTAATTGCCAGGGGCACAACTTGCAAATAGCTACTTCTGACAGCCGCCAGACGGGTCAGTGAAACCACGGGAAAAGCGTGACCTCGTTAAGCGTGTTAATCATTCGGAAACGCAGCGTACGAAGGGCTACGGTATTCTTTGCGTAGGAAGTGCAAGTCACAAGTGAGCTTTCGAAAAATTGCTCTCGAGCGAGGTTACGAGTAATAGACGTTTCCGAAGTTATGATCCATAATGAATTCGATTTTAACTCTTTGCGATGTCAAGGTAGCACCAGGAAGGGCAAAATGACATGATGACATTTTTGACTAATTACTAAATTAGAGTTATTAGTAAACTGCGGTCTTTATTCAAAACAAAAATTTTGTACGTTCATTGCAGAAAAGAGAAACTCCGTAGACATTTATTTCTTCTTCAACCCTTTTCACTCGAAGCAATTTTAATTTGAAATACAAAACATGTTTTTTGACCTGTTTTCATTTTACACGATTCAACTTTTTTTTTTAAACATAAACAAATTTGATACTGCTAAAATTATTTTGGAACCACTCGAGTGCAAAGGGTTGACAACTTGAATAAGTTACAAATCGTGGAGTTATGTCGAGCCATTATGACGAACTCATGTTCGTCATAAATGCATAAAATCCGTAGTCGAGTTTTCGATAATGATCATTAGTGGCTTAACTTTATGGTGAATATTTTTAAAGATAGGACCGGTTAGTGACGATTATAATTATGACAAGTATGAAGAAGTTAAAGTTAAAAGTTCTCGTAGCACGTGGCAAGTAGATGCAAGGTTCGATCACCGCTAAAAATTGATTTTTCCCCTTAATTCTTCGGTCCGCACCTAATTCTTCGGTGCTTCCAATTTAACTAACCAACATCCTTGTTTATTGGAGCGCGATGACCGAGCCACACGATTTCGTTCAGTTAAACGAGTGCGCTTTAAATAGAGCAATTTTCGAGGCAAGGCAGAAGTCAGGGTTGTTTAGGCACAACTCTGAACACGGTTCATGGTCTTTGCTCAAATTCAGTAGGAAGTATAATCGTTATTACTAGACTGCGGATTTTATGCATTTATGTCAAGAATCAGTAGATAGATAAAAAAACTTGAAAAATGCTATTGCATTAATCCCAATCAAATAAAATAATTGAAGAAAGAAATGTTTATATAGCCTTTGTGTTTTTCAATTAATGCAGACAATTTTTATTTTGAATAAATTCCACAGTCTGGTTATAATCAAAGTAAAAAGAAGTCAAGAAATAAAAAAAAAATTTAAATAAATTTTCCCTAATTGACGCTCAGATTGCCCAGAAAAATGGACAATTTGGGAAGAGGAGATACGATTATTCGAGCCTTGCGGCTCGTTTTTATAGTTGTTGGAAATCGGTAACTATAAAAACGAATAATCGTATCTCCTCTTCCCAAATTGTCCATTATTTTGTACAAGCTGAACGTGTCAATTAGGGAGAATTTACTGTAATTATTACGGCTAATGGCGTTTATAAGTCTCTAGAAAATCTTTTCCATTATCGACGACTATTATCGATGACAATTGACGATGAATCATTATCAATGAAAATTGTCGACGACAATTTATTAGCATACACTGGTACTTTATAGAACTGTATACTGTTACCATCCAAAGTACTGTTTCTTTTATCAATAACTATTACGAGCAAGATAAACCGAATTCTTCTCGCTGATAATGGTACCAAACAAATTTATTATCACTTATAATTAATCCGCGAATTTTATGCATTTATGGCAAAAATGAGTAAACATAATTTGAAAGCAGTGAAAAGATTAAAAGAAACTAAGAACGTTGATGTTTAAAGAAAGAACAGTAAAAACATTTAAAAAGCTAAAAATTTTAATGTATTAATTCGAACAAATTAAAATTATTATAGGAAGAACAGTAGAAAAAGATTAAAAGAAACTAAAAATGTTGATGTAATAATTTGAATTTATTAACATTATTAAAGAAAAATCAGTGAAAATCTTGATCGAAGCTAAGAAAATTAACGTATTAATGTAAACAAATTAAAATTATTAAAGGAAGAACAGTAAAGATATTTAAAAGAAATTAGGAATGTTAATGTATCAATTGGAGTTTATTAAAGCGGCAATAAAAATTATACTCGGCCCGCACGTCTTGCAACTGACGTAGAGAATTTTGATTTTGTATATAAAGCTCTGCAGTGTACCCGTAATCATGATTTGTACACGGTAATTAACACCGCCGCCCGGTGGCAGCACCCTGAATTCGCTGGCAAGCTGACGGACAACTGCCGGTGGCACCACGTTGGTGTCGCGTTCGCAGCTAAAGGGCAAATGCCGGCGGCAGACGAAAGTATTCCAACCTCGGGTGTAGACGTCAAAGTGCCAATATTTTAAATAATAAACAGACCTCTGCGATCGATCTGTTCCCATAAATATTAGCATGACGATCGTCACCGTGATCCCTGGATCGAAGTTAACAGCGTCCGCCAGCTTTTTTCCGACTTTCTAAGCGTGTACAGGTGCACCGCGAGGCATGATCGTCGGAGCATGCGCAGTTACTCGCGCGGGAACACGAAGGTCACGCGGTACCAAGTGACGTCAATCGATAGCCGGCCGGCCGGTCGGTCGCTGCTTGCGGTCAAGCGTGGGACCCCGCCGCGGCGGTTTAAATGGTCGCCGGAATGCGGTTAAGCCTTTTTGCCATTCGCGCCACAGTCGCGCTCGCTGTGGTGAGGGATATTCAGTACCGTATTACACGGGCATAGTGCCCCCTCGGCATCTTCGCTCCACATTGACAATCGTGGACCGATTTGTCAAATACTGTTTCCGTTCCTTGACTAATATTCTTTTAAAATCGTAATCGACGTAATTTGTTCCTTGTCTACGCTCTTTATCTCTCCGAAGTGTCATTAAATCCTTTTTTAATTTAGTATTTTGCAAGCTTAAGGAAGGATTTTTATATGCATTTTTATTTGGAAATATTACTTGCTAGGAGTATTAATATTTTATGTCGACTTTACCGTGGCATTATAGACGTCTTTGTACGTGAAGAGGTTAATGCAATCATTATTGCCACTTTTTCATCGCCCATCTTCATTCTTAAAACGTTTCATTAAATGTAGCAAGTCCTTTGTGAAATATTGAAATGATTATGATAAAATGACCAATGTCCATAAAATTAATTTAACTATTTTCTTGTAAAGTACTATATCGGGAACATCATATTTAAGTGATATCACACTTCAAAACAATTCTTACATTAAAAGATTTTTGGAATAAATTGCTAAAATATTATATTTTAATGTTACATGACATACATATATAAAATGAAGATGTAGAATGGAGATATAGTAGGACCTCGATGATTCGAACCAATCAGGAAACACAGATGTTCGAATAATGGAACACTTAGTTAGAATGCCAAATTGAATTCTTATACCTGAAAGTTTATCGGCAAAACATATTTCAATAGCAAAAAGAATTCCAACTTATTCTACGTCGTCAGAAATGTCCTAAAATGAAAACAGCTTTAATTGCAAAGGGTTGAATGTTTCGCATTTGGAAAAAATTTCTTTCATTGACCAAACGACTTCCTGCGGTCAAAGTAAGAATATCATTCATTTATTCATGACTGCTGGTAAAAGTAAAAATATTATTCATTTATTCACGACGTCCCGCGGTAAAAGTGAAACTATTACTCATTTTAATTAACCTTTTAACTAGAGACGACGAGTTTCAGGAAGCCTCGATTCTTTTTTGAATTCAACGAATAACTTTGCCATTTTATCGCGTGGCATTAGCATAGGCTATAATTATATCGATTGCGCCAAAATGATATCTGCCTCGTGTTGCGTCTTCATAAGTGTGTTCATGGTCGAGAAATCACCAAGTTTTAGAAGTTTAATAAATATATTTACCTGTACTAAATATCTTGACTTTATTAATATAAAAATTCTGATCATGTTTGCGTAACGTTATAGCAAACTTGTTTCGGCTCGATGTAGCTAAAGACTTTCAGCGAGCGGAATATTGTATCGTCTCCGGTTGTCGTGACAGCGGGTCATCATTTGCGTAATGTACGCCTGTAAAATGTGTTTCGTTTCCTCGCGGCAATTATTTTTTCCCGTGAAACGCGGCACGTGACAGTTCGGCGCACGTGACAGCGCTGTCAATAGAGGCCGCGCGTCGCTTCATTTTTCCTAGGTACGGTCGCGTCGCGTTACACTCTTTGATCGAACGATGTTATCTGTACACGTGTGCGTCAAGTGTGGCGCCAACTGCAGCTGCTTAGCGCCTTTAATTACGTAAACGCCTATGAGCGCGGCGTTAGCTCGAACCGTGAGCGACAGTCCGCCGGTGATTCCCGGTACGGGAAGAACGTCGGTCGGCGTTTTCTGGAAACGGATCGGCCGCATGCGGTCCGCGTCCCGATATGCTAATTGCACGCCGGAAAAATCCGCGTGCGGTTTGGTTATCGTACGTGGAACCCGAGTGACGCACTGGATGCGGAAACCGCGGCGGCCGATTGCTGTGAAAGGAATGGCGAACGGTGAGCGGGGACTAGCGACGAGCCTCGCGTTAGAAATCACCGGCCGGTCTATCAAAGCCAGCAGAAATCTTCATCGTCCCTGTAATACCGCGACGAAGGCCGAGCGAAGTCCCACTTTACGCGTCTCGGACGTTCGAAAGTAAAATATGCGGCTGCAATAATTCTTTTTTCTTCGTTTTTAGACGGCCGATTTCGTAATTGACCGGCCGTTCATGGAATTTCTCCGATCGTTAAATTTACATATTATTCCAGCCGAAGAAATTCACGGTTCGATTCGGTTCCCTGATAACAGCTCCTGTGGTACGTTCGTGACATTTAAGTTTTTCTAACCGCCGGCCTCCGATAGAGAGAAGAACCGTCGCTGCTCAGATATAATTACGGCTAATCACGTTTTATCGTATTTTCTACGATTTCACCGCGTCTCGATGTTGACACTTTGACGGCCGGAATCACGTACGCATGACTTCGCGAAAATTCCAATCATAAACATCGATTCAGCGGAGTTCTTTTTTTGTTTAAATTGCGCCAGAATTATATTATTAACAAAATTTCGTCGCCCATATGCAGGCGACAGAATTATTTAAAACATAACTTTTAAAAGTAAACTTTTAGTAGCTAGTCCGTTTACAATTTCTTCTTAATTTTTATTAAGATTCAGAAGAAGCGAGAATGTTGAAAAGGTAATTGATATCATATAGCTTAGCTTTGCAATTTTCATTTAATTGAATAAGATGCTTTCATTTGATGAAACTTTTGAGATTTTTGACGCGACCGTCAGGTGTTGAGACGAGGTATGAGGACGCGTTCGTACGACCCTGATCTCTCTCGGACGCATCCGACGAAGACACACCGGGGCTCGTCTTACGTCTGGAGCTTTTTTTCTCGCGGTATTCGCACGCAACCCCGCCCAGGCTCTTTTTCCAACGATAGACGGGTCGGCGGGGCGAGGTGCAAATCTCGTTCTATTCGCCATGCAGATTCACCGGCTAAAACCTTCCAGGAAAATCCGTGTACGTTGGAACGCGGGCGGCTATGAGTGCTCATAAAAATGTATGCATTGTCGTCGTTTCGCCTCGTCGGGTGGGCTCGCTTGATTCTGGAATTCAGTGGGTGCAGCAGATATGGGCAACCGGCCGAATATGCGTTTCGACTTCGGCGAATCGGCGAAAGCGACGGAAAAGCAGAAGCATGGTCGCGGACTTCCTGGAACCATTTTCACTTCGGCTACGATCCGCGAAAGGAAAATGTGCCTCGCGGTGGTCGCGTTTGTGATTGAGTTTCTTAGTAAGCTGCGAAACTTTAGGCAACATAAAAATTGTCTGCATCGATTACAAGATGTAGGATCTGTATAGGACAGTTATTTCACGTTTTAATAATTTTAATGAGTTGAGCGTAGCACAACAGTGTCTTTAATTCTTTGAATGTTTTCACCGGTTGTAGTTTGATTTAGTCATGTTTGTTTAGTCATTTTGTTAATGCGTAAATGAGTCTACAACTGCAGAAACTTCGGGTCTCCAAAGTTGCAATTATAGAAGGATTACTATATTCTTTGCAGTGTTTCAAACATAGAGAATAATAGCAATTGACAGCAAACATTAAAGGACTGGAGCGAGCTAAACCTTTTAAATTTGGAGACTAAAATTCCTAGTTTCAAGAGGTGGTGGAGTTAAAATTTGTCAAATTACGGTAAAGATCTTTTTCCGGTTATAGAGATTATTGTATTAATGCTAAACCTATTGAGCCAGTCAAGATGATTAGTTTCACATCTTTTGTTCTAAAATTGCAGAAACTATTAAGTCATTTAGTATGAAGTGCATACTTTATAATTTTACTATATAATCGATGCATTTCACACTTAATATGTAGATTCTTTCGTAGAAAATAACTGAATAAATTTCTTAAGCCAAGCTTGTATTATGATAAAAATGGCGGAAGGTCTAAATAAGTAGTCTCTTCGTCGTAACTGAAGTTAGTGTGACTTGATTTGATGTTTCATTGAAAAAAGACCTCGAACAATTCGTCGTCGAAGATTGTAGAGAGGCTGACAACAGTCGTTTGTTCTCAGAATCCTTGGAAGGATGAATTAAGCGTTTAGCATGTAAAGATTTATGCGTGTCGTAGGTGTTGAGCACAAAGACTGCTTATGTCCGATACCCGTGAAAACACCTATGTTCTTAAGTCTAAAACAATTTATCCAATTTTCTGTTTCTTTGACGGACAGCAGCTATCACCAGCAGATATAACGATCTGACATATTTTTTCCTAATGTCCTCTTTTTACCCTTCTCAAGCCCGCGGGTTCGATCGTTTCCTATTATTAAAATAAACGAGTAACTGAGACTGGTTATATTCCAGTATTACTGAAACACTGTTTCGCCTTGTACGCGTAACGGTCCTTCTGGTTATTGCAAAACAATTCAGTTTCGTAGTACCGGCGTTGCACGCAGGTGGGTTTGGCATCTCTCGAAGGTATTAGTTAACATTCTACGTAAGTATAAGGCTGCGATAGACCGTTTTCACGGTGTTTCTCTTTTTCTCGTTACGTTCTCTTGCCAGTGGGTCGGCGGTCTTATCGGGGCGTCTATAATTATGCCTTTCCTTCGGGAGCAAGTGGGCGCCTATTTTTACGCAGGACCTCCGCAGTACGTATAAGCGCATCTCTGCCTGTGACGCAACCCATTCATTCATTCATTAAGCTCAACTGCGTGGGAGAGTCTGCTGATAAGCATCGTGTTAGGTCATTCGCATCGGCGCTTTTGTTTCATTGCCTCCGAATCGATACTACCACCCGTTCTATCGAAACCGTTCGAATTCGGATCGATAACACTTTTCATTTTAATCGAATCGACTTTTCAGTCTGATCAGTATCATTTTTCAGCTTAATCGGTACCATTTTCCATTTTAATCAACATCATTTTTCACCGTAAACAATATTATTTTTCATTTGAACCTGTACCGTTGCTCCACTTAATCGATACCACTTTTCATTTGGCTTCACTAAGTTCACGGACGCGGTCCAAATTTTGAACGACGTTTGGAATTCTAAAGACTTTCGAACCGTGTGTACGTTTTTTTTTTCTTTATATGATACCAGCGTTGTGCTAATTCAATTTCGCAATTCAACTACATTGTATTTCAATTACACAGTAATTCAACTAAGTTGTAATCCATTTATATAATTCAAACCTTTCAGTTAATTCAATTTCTCGTCATTTTAATCACTAGTGTAATTCAAGTGATATATTTTTATTTTCTTTCTCGTATACTCACTTTTTGTCTGTTCTTTGTATTTTCTTCTCTTATTACCTATTAACATATTATTTTTTAATTCGTAATTTTAATTCAATTATATTGTGATTCCGTAATTAATACAACTAAATTACTTAGTATGTTGTAATTGCTCTCCAATTTGAATTACGAATTACATTGTAATTTAATTGAATGAAAATGCACAACTCTGCATCATACTTTTATTAAACGATACCTATGACATACTAAGAACGTGTATTCTAAACCTGATTATAATTACTTCATTAATATGAAAATATAAGTTATTCGATTATCATATTAAATTGCTCACTTTATTCACGTTTGAAATTTCGAACAAAAAGTATGATACATTCGGTCAATGTTTCACTGGACACATATTATGATTAAAATTGCTGAAAAAAGTTATATGCGTTTATTACCTTTACGAAGCAACATAAAATGGCTGACGTTACTACTCCGGAAACCCAGCGTTAAGGAAAGATTTGACGAATTTTACGATGGTCTTTGGCAAGTCGATTCCCTTTGTTTAAAACGTTTCAACGAGTCGCGCGTGTAAAATACCTGGTCGACGAACCAGGATGCCTTGACTCTTGCACCAAGAATTAGGAGGTCGGACGTCGAAATGTCAAACTGGCAGAACCTGATTTGGGAATGTGGACCGGCATCGGCCGCCGCCGAAGGGTACCTTTTTTTACGTTTAGCTCGTTGACTTTTTCCTTTTACCTTTTTCTCCACCTTCCAGAGAATCTTTTTCTCTATGACAGTAGTTGACGCGAGCTGCTTTCGAAAAACTCTACACGGATTTTTCTCTGTGATCCATTCGAACATATTGAATACTTAATACTATATCTACCGAGCACTAATAGAGTGTATGTGGACTTATAAGAATGATTTTATTTGTTTGGGGAGTTTATAACACTGAATTTATCTAAAATCTGTGCCATTTTCGGTTTAATTTATGCTGCAATTAAGATATTTATTCAATCGATGCAATGTGAATTAGTTAATATTTATTTTAGTGACTTTACTTTATATTATATAAGCCTTTATTTTATCACAAAAACAAAGAATCAATCGGGGGAAATTAATTAATTAATTGGTTTAGGTTATGTCAATCATTTTTGCAAATATCTCGAAAACCAAGATCGAACGGCAATTATCGTTCAAATAAGTGTTTAAAAATCTCCGCCCCCTATAATATACTTTAAAATCTTCTTATAAAAAAAAACAAACAGATTTAGAGCAAAGCCATACAATTTTTAGCAATTCTAAAATGAAAAATGAGACCGGTCATTTTACCGGCACGGTAAGTTTAGTATTAAAAAATTAATTAAATTATAGAGCACAACTGAACAACTCTAACATCAACAACTCTGAAATAAAAAATATGAAAAGGTGTGTCATTTTGACCGGTATGATAAGTTAATGTTAAAAATCAGCCGAAAGTATCGAAACAAAAGTGCACAACTATTAGCAATAATAATAACTTTATTTATCGACGGGATAAACGCTTTGTTACAATAGGCGAATAATAATAAGTACGAATTAAATATAAAAGCTTAAAACTGAAAACCTAAATATAAAAACTTTAAATATAGAAACAAAATATACGATCTCTCACGTATTTAACATATTTTACACATTCTTTTAATACTCCAGTCTCTCTCTCTCCGCTCTTGCTATTATAAACTCCAATCTTTCTCATAGTCCACGATTGATTCAACACGGAGCAAACTTTCCCCGAAAACATCGACCCCGGTGTTCCTCAATCAGCGAAATGAAGTCGTTGAACTTTCGAAAGGAGCATTCCAATGATCGATAGATCTCGGAAAAGACTGTGGAACGAATCCCGCATCGTCTAATTAGCAACTCGAAATTGGTCGCCAGCTGGAAGGAAAAAGATAGTAGCCTCGCACACGCACACATGCGCGCGCGCCGACAATTCACAAGTTCTCTTTCACGTTCCTCCCGCGCACCGTAGTCCCCTATGGGGCAGCAGGCAGTCAGGCAGGCAGTCAGGCAGGCAGGCAGCAAAGGCACTCCTTCCTTTCCTCGATCAGAGCGGCAGCCCGTCGTCCTTTCCTTCTTATTGCATTTCGTTCTCCCGAGGCGGCATGCCAGTCGCTGCTCTCTCGCCTACTCCCTGGAGTCGATCGAACGAGAAGAAGCAGGAAAGAGTTAGCAGGCAGAGACCGTGGAAGGGAGAGGGAGAAAGGAAGAGAAAGGGCGAGAGAAGGAAGAGAGAGAGACGGAGGCAAGAACTGGCGAGCGACTGGCATTTTCTCTGTGAGTCAATCGAGCAGAGAAAACACGGCGCGCGGAGGAGAGAAGCCGTCGCGGCAAAGAGGAAGAGAGAAAGAGAGATGGGTTTCCACCGTTCGTCTCGGTAACAGCGCAGGCCGCCCGGTGCATCGGCGAAGTCGATGTGACGATTCAACGTCGATGACGCGGTGCATCCCGTTCCGTGGGCGGATCTCGACGAGTGGGCCGAGCTTAATGGTGTCTGGTCACCGGGTCGTTTCCTGGCTACTATCCCCCAGATACGTCCGCCGTATTTCGTATCTCGCGTAGGTTGTTATCCAAGGTAGTATCTCGCGGCGTGCTTTCCAAGTGCATCCGTGTACTCACGCGAGCGCACGGCGGATACACAGCGCCGAGACGCGTAATTGGACTTCGCCGTCGGATAGGAACGCGTTATGGTCCGTGATTTTTCCATCGGGCTCCCCCTTTAACAGAATAGAGTCCAGTCGCCGATAGCCAGGAAAACTGGGCGTGGGTGGCTCGAGTTGTTAACGCTGTAACCTTTAAATCAGGGGTTGCTACTTTCGCGGCGCGACTGTCGCCGGGGTTTCATTAGTATTCCCAACCTGTCGGCCATAGATCGCTCCTACTGGGACCTGGGGCCAAAAGCTTCTCTACGGTGTGTTCATTCTAACGGTCACACCGATTTTTGAGGCGTTTACACTCATCTGACTAAAAAGAATCCTTGGAACAGAGGTTAGCGAGTACTTCGAGGAGAAGAAAAGGCAATTATTTAATAAAAATTTCGACATAATCTCTTTATTCGATATAAAGCTTGAGGTCATCTGAACTTTTCTTTTTTTTAATAATGCTATGTATTTTTGACTTTATAGCGCCACAGCTGACGAAGAAACGAATCCAACGGCCTACTACAGAATTCGGTACTCCTCCAAGTACTGAACCTGACATTTCATTTTATTTTCCATATACGCTACTTTAAAAGATTTTTCAAAGTATAGCTTTATACCGAAAAAATTTTGATTCAGAATGTCTCATAACTTTTTATATTTACCGAACTTTTCGTTTAAAACGGATTCAGTGGCAATGAATTAGCTTTAAATAAATTTGTCGTTTGTTGCGTTTTAGTGCCTATGATGGTTGTTGCTCTGTACACCAATTACGGTAACATCGTCGGATAGGATTCAAATGCTTAACCACTATCCACTAAGAGATAATAGAAATAGGTTAAAAAAATATTTCTGCATAGTGTAAGGGTCTCCCTTCATGTTCCCAAACGTCCAGTGCGATAGAACTTTTAATTATTTATGAACAAAATTAAAGAGAGACTCTAATTTTAATGCCATTTCACGAAAATCCTCCTTTAAGCGAGCAAAAAGTGGACGCTGTATTACTGTAAAGAGTTCAAAGACAGTAAGCGGCTCGGCTATTGGGAGCAGCTTTTTGGATAGCAGATGCTAAGGAATCTTCTGTCCGAGATAGTCGAGCGAAAGCGACGATATTTACCGACGTTTGAGATAAAAGTTCGCTTGGTATTCCATATAAACGGCTCCATCATCCTCAATAAGATCATACGTTAGCTCTCGGGCACTTACGAGCTAAACGGGTACCGAGAAAGCTGTGAGCGGAACTCTGAGCGGGGAAAAAGTCGGTTCGGCAGCTTTGCGGCCGCAGAAAAATCGCAGCGCCTCGGGTCGGCTCGACTCGCGGCCGTTCCGCCGCGCCGATGATGGTGTCCGCGATGTTCTCGCGCGGGCATGCGTTCTTCCGTGACTTTCGAGCGGGCACGAGCGCGTTTTGCACATCGTGCGGGCGCTCACTTTCGTAACTGGATTGGATGAGTCGCCCGTTAGTACGTAGCGTCAAGAGTCTTGAGCACGACGAGATTTATGGCTTCGCCTTATATACGGATGTACATCGAGTGACCAGGAAGAGAAACGTGCCGTCACGTTCGCATATGTGGCTTAGTTAAAGGGATTGTCGTACCGAGATACTTCGAATAGTGGGACTGGTTTGGCCAGAATTCTGCGAATGTAATTTCGTGTCCGAATACTTCTTTTTCCCAGTGAAATTCGGTTAGTGCCTTCAGACGGGTATAAAAGATTGCCGAAAACCTATAAGACATCTGGGTTGAGCAAAAGAAGTAACTGGCAACAAGTACTTCGACGCTAATTCACAACTAAAGTCCCACCCAATTCTTTTTCCAGTTAAAACTAGCTGTAAATGTGAACGTTATAATAACAAAAAGCTGCGACTTCTTGGAGCTTTCGGTGAAATAAGGCCAGAAAGTTGCAATAAGCGAGGTTCTATACAGAATACAAAGCTTTTGAAATGTTTTTATTGTAGAGATTATGATATTTTAGGATTTGATATGCGGATTCCATGCATTTGTAACATAAATTAGTTGGTTAAATGTAAAATAATAAAAACGTAGGAAGAATTCAAGAATATTGAATATAGTTAAATTCACGTAAATTCACGTATATTCACGTAAATTCACGCATACTCACGTTAAGGAAATTAATCTCCAAATATTCAGCTATTTCATTGCTATACAGTATACATATTCTCCCTAGAAGTCTCGCAGCTCTGAATCGAAAATGGAGCACGGAGGCAACCGGCTCGCTTTTATTGTTTCTGACATCTCGTAAGAAAGAAAGAAAGAAAGAGAGAGGAGGGGAGAGAGGGAGAGAGAAAGAAAGAACGAACTAAGATCGGGACAGTCGGCAAACTTAAAAGCCAGCGGCCAGTATGCCGGTGTACATTAATATTAATACCTTGCAATGCTAGAATAAAAACGATGCTTTACCTTTTTTATTTCTAATTTTTTTACACATGAACATTTTTTGAACATATTGGTGAGATTCTTTCAATTCAAATTAGAGCAAATGCGACATTCAATTATATCGTAATTGATTTGATTTTATGTAATCAGAAATATTTGTCCAAACTGTATCATGTTTGGTCTTATTTTAATCACAAAAATATCAGCAATATATTAAAACAGAAATTCAGTTTAAAAATGTTAAAATTAAAAAGATTATGTTATGATATTATGAATTGTCATTCTGGGAATTCGAGTCAAAGGGAGCCGCGTCGCGTGCCGCATCATACGCTTGAGCGACTCCGTCGAACCTTAGCATAGGCGTAGCAATAAGGTATGTAGGTGTAGGAATAGCACAGCAACAATCCCATCATATGAACTTGTAGGGAGAATTTACTGTAATTCTCAAACTGTACATGATAGAAAAAAGTCTTCAAATAAAAGTAATTTCATTTATCCAAATCTATCATGTGGTATCTCGGTTATTATTTAAACAATTGAAAGAGGTTATAAATACATAAAATAAATGAATACATAAAATCCGCAATCTTTAAATAGACGCAGCTTTAAAAATTCGACGGGATTTCCATGGATCGCTAGAAGAACGTGGTGGCGAAAGGAGTGGGGAGTAATGAGAGATAGATAGCTGTTACTTTGAACCGTCATTATCGATGCCGATGTTTTCTGTGTGTCAGAAGACAACGTTTCATCGTCGTCATGCTGTACACCCACACTTTGTTCGGTATCTTCTCGGCGTCTCTAGAGCGGCACACGTGGTGCCTCGGACGAGATAATCCATGAATGGCTATTTGGCGCAATACTCGAAGCGAAAGTTCACGCGGGTCACTCGGATGATGACCACGCGTGAATTTCTAGTCGAGCTTGCGCGGATTTTTCGTGCTCGTTATCTGCCGAGCAATGCATCATGGAACGTCTGGAGACCTACATATCCGTGCCGCTTAGCACTCGGCTCGAGTATCCTGAGCGTATCGAGCACAGCAATACGTAGACATGGTTGGCATTTTCCTCCACAATTTTTCCTCCAACGTTGCATCGATGACTGCAACCCGCTGATATCACGATTGCAAGAACTGAATCGCGAAGCACGGGTTGCCGCTCGCTAGGTCAATAACGCTGCCAAACGCTGCACTATGGGACAGGAAGCACCCAAGAGTGATAAAAAATATGCTCTAATTGAAATCACATATTTGGGCCTAATTTATCATTTCTTTTTTACAATGAGACTTTATCGTTATAATTATTTAACTTTATCGTTACACTAATAGCATTTAGTAGCAGTTAATTCTTTCGGCATGTTAAAGTAAAGACTTTATCCTACAGAATGCCGCCAATTAAATTACTGAATTCCACCTGTAACGGGTACGTTCCTGACGCGAGACTTTCCCCTTTTTGTCGACACCAATCCACTCCCGAAATCGTCGGCCAGACTCGTGCTTCTTGCTAGAGACTAGCGGTGCACTCCGTTTCACGCCGTGGCCGCCAGGTGGCTGCGACTCTTGAGCGCATTCTCGCTGCTGGAAACGGTCGGGGGAGTGGGTATAGATAGATTCGGCTGATTAATATAGAAGCGGGAGCCGAGGGCCATGAGCGGAGGTGCTGTCGAAAGACCACAGAAGCTCGGAACCTTTGGCTTTGTCCCGTCCCGCCCACTCTGTCCTGTCTTTACAATTTCCCCAGGACCGACAAAAGTCATCTCGTTACCCCGCCACGGTATCTCCGAAAGTCAAACGCTCCTTCTCTTTATTACGGGACAGACGAAAGTCATCCCTCTTGCAGAGCCCCCGCTGAAAAGCCAGACACTTTCTCTATCCCTACACCAATCTATCCTTAAACCCCTGCTGCAGTTTGACTGTACCGAACCCTGTCGCAACCGTACCGTACCGAACCGAACCCTGCTGCAACCGTATCGAATCGTACCGAACCGTTCCGGTGGCGGCCCAGCCGTAGATTCTTATTCGAGGAAACCGAACCCCGAACTGTGTCGGGAATATCCCCTCGAATTGTCGTTACACATTAAATATTTGTTACGAATTACGAATGAGAATAAGATTATTAAATGACCATAAGTCAACAAAAATTAATACTATCAAAATGAAATGTTACATAAGTGTAATACATGCATAGTATACCTATTCCCATCAGCAACTTCAACTAAATTAAGAAAACAACAGCATACAAACAACTACGTTTTTATGTATATAATAATTTTATATTTCAGTAATTTTTGCATCTTTGGTGCTCATTTTTGAAATCGTATAAGCTATTATACAGTATAGGTTATATAATAATATAAGCTCAATATTTTAGTATTTATTTACACGTTTACAGATAAATTCAAAATAACCTCATTGGGTTGTTCTAGGGTTAATAATGAATAAAAATTAACTTAAAATCGATTTAAAGATGTTCAATATCTGTTCACTTGCTTTTTAATTTGGTAAACACTTGTAAAATTCGTTTTTTGGGTGCCTCTTGCCCCAGCGCGCTCTGTCATCCATATAACGCCGTCTCCCGCTCGAAAGCAGCCTAACTTTCCCCACCGCCAATTGATGAAGTAATGGAATTTTCACGCCCTTCCCAGCGTACGACTTGATTACCAAGTATCTTGTAGGAACGTAACCCGGTATTGTTCTCTTTCTTTCTATCGCGGCGCAAGGGTAATTATTGTTCGTTCGAAACGGAACGCCAGGCTCGCCGCTAAATTGTGCCAAACTGACTTTCATCATTTCTGCAGGCCGGGGCACAGTTTCCGAATCAATACTCGTTTCAGTTATCTTTCCACTGGATCGTAATATCTAACAATACGTTCACTTCTACAGCGAACCGGATAACATGTAGGGTTCCAGGTTGCGGTGGGTTTTACCCTCGTTGGGTTTGTCCCACGGTAAAATGTCTGTTGCGTGCGTTGCAAAACGAAGTTGTAGGTAATAATGAGAATCAAATGCAATCGTAACTGGAAACTGATTGTGGGCAGACTACTTTTTCGTAACACTTTCTCTAGCGGGTGTCCATAAGGTTTCCAAGTAACTGTGCGGTATTGAACGAAAATTTCTTGAAACCATTTTAGGATGTGTCATACATTAAAATGCTTTCCTGAATAAAATATGCTAAAATTCTTTCGTTTTATGCATTGTTTTAAGTAGTTTTTTGTTAACCGTCGATTTTTAAATCGTTGAAATTATGGAAAATAGACTGCTATAATCGAAATAAAGTACTAACCTAATAGATATTTTATCTAGTATCGTGTATTCTCTCTCACAAAGTAGCAAGAATGTCCATATTTAGTCACATTTTTCAACTTGTAGTACATATGAAAAATTTGATCTACCATGATGTTTATATAGTCTATAATACAAATAAAGTATTATGATATTGAGTATTATATATAATCTGAATGGCATTCACATAATGAAAATATAATACAAGTACATTATTATGATATAATAATCATTATATTGTATTGTTATATCCTATATAATTATTATATTACAATAACCTATTATAACGCACGATGAAAATACGATATAAAATCATAAATATAATATGAAAAGTAAGTATTCTTTCTATTATATTTTTTCATTTTAGTCAGCATTGAAGGGGTATAACAAGCAGCTTCGTATTAGATTAGTAAATTACAGCAGATAATTCGAATCGCGTGTGGTCTATAATAAGTGGACTTCTCCCTGGAGACACGTCCATCGAGACATTCACCGCTTCCTGTCCGAAACAGAGATCAAACCCTGCAATCAGCTAGATAGGATTCGTCAGAAAAAAAATGGCGGGACTCACATCCGACAAAGGTCTCCTTCCCCCAATCCGAAGCGTGTCTGCGGGCGAAGCGAGAGCGTTCGATATCATGAAAACTTGTGCCCCCTCTCCTCTCGCTTGCCTTGTCTCGCGGTCGCCTATTCCGACGAGAGAGGAGAGTCGATCGATTCGCGTCGACGTAGTACTATGGCCTGCTTACACGGAGAGCACTGACCCCCAAGGTCGTTCTTACGCGATTGCACGTGCTGCCGTGAATTCACGCTACCCTTTAACTCCCCCTTCTCGTCGATATCGCCCTTTTTTCCCTGCCACGGCACTTTTAACGCACCGAGCTCGTTGTTCTCTCCGTGTACTCTGCGTGGGTGGTTCAGTAACCTTTTTTACCACTGGGAAATTCTTATAGTTCGAGCTGACATTGCGATGCTACAGGCGTGGCCGTTCGAAGAGTTCAAATCCTTGTTAGCCGTTTCTCGAAGTTCGCCATATTTTAAGGGGCGACATAGTTTGAAGACATATTTGATTGACATAAATTTCTGTGGTTTATTTTAGCACACGTGCAAGAAACAATATTAAAAATAAAATGACATTATTTTTAAATTGTTTATCGGTGTATGTGATCCCAGTCAAACAGCATATTAGTTGCAACAAAAAATCAAAAGAGTGAACTATTTGTTGTTGATCTTTTGTATTTATACCAGCATTTTCTACGGTTTTTGTTTATAGTTTTCGATATTATTGACAATTAACAAAAATTCCATCGTCAATGTCTAATCAATGTTATACTAACCATACCAAATTTCATAAAAATTGGTTGGTTTGTTGTAACATAATTGAAAAGATGTTGACTCTAGCGAGGTTCTGAGGTAAGTGCTTGAACGGTCTAGCATAGTTCTTTTACCAGAAAGCATCGCCTTCCTCACTCAACGGCCATAATGAGTGCGGACATGAAAATCAACTACACAAAGCGACGCATGCGCGGAAAGTCCCGCACAGCGTTGTGGGCCATCTTCTGGGCCAACGTTACAATTCTGAACTACGATCAGACAGAGGCTCTGCGTCGCTATCGTAATTCAGAATTACTATGTTCACCCGGTAGAGACGCCCACGCCGCTGTGCGGGACTCCCTGCGCATGCGTCGCCTCGTGTAGTTGATTTTCATGCCTGGTACTGACCATAACCGCCGAAAACAAAGTTACTTCAATACTTTGACAGTGCGACGACGCACCGCCTGCCTTCTTCAAATGCGACCGCTGATCGTCACGTTCGAAATAATTTGTTTTAAAAGCTGGTATCTTTTGTATCTTATTTCTAATGAAACGACTTCAAACTACTATTTAAGATGAACAAAAAATGGATTTTTTCAAAATTTCAAACTGTGCTGCCCCCTTGAAACATTCAATCATCCACTGTAAAAGTTAGGTCCCTTATGTCATTTAAGGTAAAGCCTTTTATTTATGCTTCACATCTTGGACCGAAGTTAAAATTTGTGAATAGCCTAAAGAAATTCATGAGGATTTATTATAAATTGTTTAATAAAAATATGGATAGAAAACTGTTGAAGGTGATTCACAGATTGATGAGGATTGCTACCAAACTCCGAAATCTAATATCGTTCCATTGGTATAGAATCTGGAATAAGAAAAACCTATACTATTAGGTCAACGTGATATTTAATAAACGACTGGATTTCTAAGATAGGAATTTCTAAATGAAAAGACAAAGATCGAAGGAAAAATAGATTTCATGATCGACACACTTTACACCCAAAGAACCAATAATTGCGAAGTTTTTTGGACGCGAAGTATCCATACGTAAGTTCTCCAGAGGTTTTGACATCGAGAAGTTTACGGTCTAGTCAACTGAGAAACCTTTCATTTTTCAGATAGTATAGCAAACGGTATCTTCAGCCTTGGCGAAATTAGCATTAGAGTTAGAACTTCAGATGTTAATTTATTTTTACGTATTCTTGGCAAACACATGAGCTCCTAGCTCTCTCTCTCTCTCTCTCTCTCTCTCTCTCTCTCTGTGTGTGTGTGTGTGTGTGTGTGTGTGTGTGTGTGTGTGTGTGTGTGTGTGTGTGTGTGTGTGTGTGTGTGTGTGTGTGTGTGTGTGTGTGTGCGTGCGTGTGCGCGCGTGTGTTTTTCTAAGTATTGATTGACGTTTCACGAGCTTCTGGACGCGTCAGAATAATCAATGGACTCGTTAAGTCCGCGCCATTTTGGGCACCGCAACTTTGCAAATCAATCTTAATTACCCTCATGAGAGTGTATAGATGATTGCTATAGACACATGTGATAGTTACTGCTCCTGAGACAGTATCCGATTGCCGTTCGTTAACGCCAGGTTTTTACGGCGCACTAAAAACAACTGTTATGGAAGTAACAATAATATGTTTATTCGGAATTTTAGCGGTTTGTAATATTTACCCAGAGAACAAATACATTGATAATCGAAATTACAAAATTGAAACCTGGTGTTTAATTATTGAAAGCCTATTAATAGCCTCTTCAATGAGTGAACCGCGTCTATGAGAAGCTCTATGATCTCCTTTTAAATAATAATTTCAAAAGAACTTGTTACATTATATTAATCTAAATAATTTGGTGAATTATGAATGAGATCATTGTAGCTTTTGAAGAATTTGTTTAAGAAATTCTTATCTGTTGATCTTCGATTTTGAAAGTAAATGCAATTCATTCGCCGCCGACTGCTTGGACAAGATCGTCACTCGAAGAGTTTTAAGATCAGTTGGGGAGCCGACTTTGGAAGGAGTGTTCGTAGAATAAGCAAAACATGACAAAGAGTATCAATTTCATCCGATAGCTCGGGTGAAAACAATTTAGTGGACACTTTTTTTCGGTATCGACTTTACCATTTCGTCATCTCTCCTTTCCTATGAGGTGCCGCTGCAAACTTTCCATTTGCCGCGCACCACAGTTGCCATGTGATCACGTTGAGCCGGCGACCTCTTCCTGGCTACCTTGATCTAACCGCGACGGAGTTCCTCGTGGCACATGCTCTCACTTCTCGCTTTCTTCGGGTCGGGTCGTGCCAATTTTTCACGGAAAATATCGGCTTGCCATCTGAGCGATCATTCACTCGGTCTATTTATACCAGAATTTGTTGTTCATCCCCACGTCATGTTCTGCGTAAAGATTGTAGAACTTCTCGTCGAACTCTTGCTTCAAAGTGTCACTTGTACAATTGAATGGGAATTACATTTTAGAATAGAATGTAATAGTTAACTATTAACTATATTTCGGCAAGTTTTCAATCTAATGTGTTTCCTGTTTTCAATTTAAAATTCAGTACTGACGGGCTAAAATATTTGGAACGTCGCCTGCCTTTTATCTTTCAGGCGAAGTTAGAATATTTTACATACTTCATAGAGTTTCAAATGTAATTCCATTTATTTGTTTTCACTTATTCAAAAATGATTCTATTAATTTATGACTTCATTTTTGGGTGATCGGAAATGTTGGTTAGGAGCAGTGCGGTGACTCGTAGAGTCACTGCACTAATAACTGGATATAAATATTTATATAAATTTATATTACATTTTTTTTATATCCAGTTATTAGTGCAGTGACTCTACGAGTCACCGCACTGCTCCTAACCGACATTTACGATCATCCAAAAATGAAAACAGGAAACACATTAGATTGAAAACTTGCCGAAATATAGTTAATAGTTAACTATTACATTCTATTCTATTCTATTAGAATTAAAATACATACAAAATATCTTTTCATGAAGGAGTTGTGTTTAGTACCGTCCTGAAATAAAATAATTATTTGATTTCATGGAAATGAGAATAATCACGTTTTAATGGAATAAGGATCTATGGTCTATGATATCGGAAACTGTCCGGACGATCTATCCATCGAATCCAGTATAACTTTACACCTTACTTACACAGATCCCCTGTTCGAAGTTCCCATTCAATTAGAGATTGTAATAGGTTCCGAATTTGTCGAAACTGCAAGAAATCAGGAAATGAAAGGCTCGTTATGCAAACTACGTTAATGAAAAACCAGATTGTCAGAAGGTTGATATCTATAGCGTTAATTTACAGTTTTTACGGTCAAGGAAACGTACAGAATTACGTTCTAGAACATTGAATAAATTCCCTTTCTTCGAATTACTTTCACTTTAGTATGAATTCTATTTATACTGGTTCAGTTTTGAAGTAAAGCAACGTTCTTAAGACTATCATCTTGCAATTATTAAATTCATAATGGTGGTTTAAGAAACTGTTCAATGAATTCTTATTACGGTAAACATTCTGTAAGATCTTTGTAATTGTATCTTTTTCCTTCATCGATTTGATTACTGATGTGATAAAAAAAAAGAAATTCTGAGATAGGACATGCAACAGTTGGCCACGATTGCGTAACATTTACTACTAGACTGTATATTTTATGCAATTATGAAAAAATTCACTACGTGAAATATTAAATAATGAAACTACTAACAGAATTTTGAAGAATGTCGTTCCATTCTCTCCTTGCTTCATTAAAATTGTTCACAGAAGAAATACATTTTATTGAAGGGTTAAATTATATCCTGAACATTATCCATCCACAGATGTTTCATCGTTGTAGTAATAAGGACAGACCTCGATAAAACAAGCATTGATGTTTTGAAATTAAACGATCTATTATTAATAACAACAGTTTTAAAACCACTGGGAATAATTTGACCCCGCCAAACTGTTGAAAGAGCAATTGTTGTATGCCAGAAAAATTATTTTGGATTTTGAGCTTCGAGTGTAAAAGATTAACTTCTATTTCTTGCAATTGAATCAGGAAACTTTTACTTTGAACACAGATCTGCGATCAATTGCATTTAGAGCGTTGGACAAATTCAATTATCAACCTGGCAGGGATCGTTCTAAAGAGCACACAGAAATTTCCAAATATTTCGCCTGATGAATGCAACCGCGAACAACTGGAGGAACTCAAGTGCTACATGGTAGAACTGCTCGCGCGAATATTATCATAGAACAAATACCCGATCGCGGCCACGTTATCGGCTTCCGTGTTCTCGTTACGATTCGCGGCCGCTCTCTTTTTTCCGATACATCGGTGAACCGTGTCCAATTAAGCATTCGACGGTGCAGAGAGTTGTTACCGCGGCGGATCGGCAGCGAGGACGGTGGCATGAAATACGAGACACTTCCTTCCTGAGAGTGTCGCGGCCTCGCGCGCGGAACCGATCAAGAAGAAACAACCGGAAAGGAAGAAAGCAAACGGGGAAAAAGAACAGGGAGGAACGTATGAATCGAGATGGGACCGAAAATAAGTCGGCACGTGTGTCGTCGAGTTAGGAACAGCGCTATTCCAGGAGAAAAAAGAAAAGAATCCGTAGGGGAAGTGGTTTCGTGCCGGCGTCGGTTCCTCTAGCGTCGTGTCGGTTAGGTGGCTTTTGGTTATTTTTAGAAGTTTCGCGCCTTTTCGCAGTTGTTCACCGGCGACCTGGCAGATCGCCAGTTTCGGGAAGATTCGAGCGTCTGGCCGGCGGCGAGCGAAGCCGCGCCGAGCCGCGCGATCAAACACGTGGAGGAGCGTGGTGTTGCAGGCGGGAGATTGCATTTGTTGCCGCACACTTGTGCGCAACGTATGCGGCGTCTCGTTCAGGTTCTTCCTCGTTCCTCGGCTCTTTCCGCTTGGCCCCGTTACGCTACTTTAAATGGAAGCAACTGAAACGCGCGCGTCCAATTAATATTCCCTTCTCTTTAAATCAATTACAAGCTCGCGCGCGCCTTCGCCTCCTTTCCCAAAGAGGACTGAGCCTATTGATACCCATATGCGATTTCAGGGATTAAAAAGATTCCGGAAATAACCGTTTCAAACTGTTACTTACTATTGCTACTACTACTACTCTCTCTTTCTCTCTCTCTCTCTCTTTCTCTCTCTCCCTCTCTCTCTCTCTCTCTCTCTCTCTCTCTTTCTCTCTCTCTCTCTTTCTCTCTCTCTCTCTTTCTCTCTCTCTCTCTTCCTCTCCCATAGTTCGATACACAATGGTCTAGGGAAATATGTTTCCATAAAGTAAAATCCATACACCCAATTCTTCTTGATACGTGAATAACAAAACAAACGAGCAACAAACAGTTGCCCTCGTTTTACACTACTTTTCGCTATAATGACAGAGGTGTCTCACTTTTTTGTGTTACATTGAAGGAACTACTAGAAGAGTTGTTTATAAAATAAACACAGTGACTCGCATTAATATTGCGACACCTGTTAAAACAGGATCATTCTTTTTTAAAAGTCGACAAAATGACTTTTGTTTGTTTGAGATGTTAGAGAGTTTAGTTTACTAGGTAATGTCTACATTGTTCTTTTTAAATTGCAATTAACTGGAATGAAAGAAATAAGAAACTCGCATTTTTTAACTTTTAGTAATTAAAGATAGCGAAAATCGCAGTTTTCCTCGACCTTCGATGAAAAACCAATTTCGATAAAATTTTTTTAGTGTGAATGTAAGTTACCGAGATCTACAAAACGCATTTTTGAAATTGTCATTAAAGTATCGAATTAAAAAAAATTAAAGAAGAACGTGATTTTCTTATCATTGTTTGTAATTTTCATGAAAAAGTATGTTATAACATTGTATAGTGACGTTAGACCTTCTAACATCTGCAGACAATTCAAGTCATTTCGGTCAATTTGAAAAAAAGTTATTCCTGTTTTAAGACGTGTCCGAATATCAACACGAGTCGCTATTAGTACGAATGTCAGTCATTTATACTAAATCGAAACAAAATGTGATTCTTCTGTTGTGAAACTCTAGGAATGAAAGTAAATAAAGACTTGCGATAAGCAAAAGTTTGTTGGAGATGTAAAGGCATTTGCCATTTTATCAATGTCTCATTCATGACTGTAGATTCGAGCACACGAATCTCGTTCTTGTTATTCTGTTACCTACTTTGTTCGTTCCGGCTTCGTACGCTTGGCGCGTGTTCAAGCATTATAATAAAGTTAACACTTCGTTTTAATTACATCTTTGAATGAAAACCCAATACTCTAGTTCTAACGAACGTAAAAAAAGTGAGAATCGACGCAGCTGTGAAAGAAATCGTAGCGCGAGGAATTCAAAGTATGGATTCTCTAAGTGTTTCATGAAATCGATACATCGCAACTATTTTGGCAGAAACATCGTGGTTAGAAGAGACCGGGGGCTCTATCTCGCGATTTTCGTCGCGTGCGAATTCCACGCGAATAAACGTTATTGAACAGAGAAAGACGTTCGGCGTTTCTTAGTTTGCAGAGCATTAATTAAAAGTTCACGGTGCGGTTGCAGCGCAAACCCTGGCCGAAGTGAAACCGGAAGGCGAACCAAGCTTTTTTGCACGCCGAGCGTGACGTGTTTCCATGATAATCCGGCCAGGAATTTTTGTAATTTAAATAGAAACTTTCCTGGCATTTTATTGGTATAATAATAGTCGAAGCGGCCGATAAGAATCCATAATTTTAACGAGTCCAGGCGAATGGAACACTCGCGTGTGAACACGTTTCATTTCAATTTATTCTTACAGTTTCGTATCGTCGATGCGAATGGCGATGTAATCTTACGTTTCTCAATATTTAACGTATTTGGTGAAGCGTCGGCTATGAATCGCGTTCCAATTGTACGGAAAATGAAGCTGTGAAGTTAATTCCAGTGATAAGGAAGTGCATACTTAGTTAAACGTCTGTTTGTCCCGTGCATACATTGTAATCATTATTTCATGCGTTTAGTTCCTATTTAAACATTTCTTTCGGTTCAACATGCGCGCGTAAAAGTACATTCATTTATTGGCTAATTAGTAGATTGTGGGTTTTATTCATTTGTAGCATTTCCGGTGTTCTGAAGTTACATATTAAAAAGTACTCAAGATTGAGCAAAATTTGTGTAAGCTTTCTTATGATTGATTGATTTTGTTCATTTATGTACGCGAAGAACTCTTTAAGCACAAGAAAAGAGATAATACACAAGGAAAAACGAAATAAAAATTATAATGCTGCAATGGTAGTTTTAGATTTCCTAGGTATTATTTAATTATATTTGTTTTTACGTGTATGGATACATGATTAATCATTCTATTGATAAAATTTTAAGATCTATATTGTTGTGCGATGGTTTACAAAATGAAATAGTGTGTTGCGATTGCTTAAATATTTTTGCTTAAATTATTCTACATAAATTTGTATTTGCATAAAGTTCATTTTTTTATGTTACAAAGCAAAGTTATACGACGTCAATTACTTTTTCAACATTCTTAACTCTTACGAATAATAATAAAATTAAGAAATTATTGGTTTCTTGCAGGTAATTCCAGTTTTCCAAATAGATAGCTACAACCCAATATGATGTATTAGCGTAAAAATAATTTGAAAGATTTAAATTTTGAATCATTCTGTCAGTCAAAGTGTTAATAGTGTAATTATGATACATTTTATTAATAATATAAACAGGATAAATGTTGTGAATAATATAATTATGATATATTGTACATACAATTCAAGTATTCTCGAAGTCATGTGTACACGACTCCGACCACACTTCGGAGTGTTATAATATCGTAGTATTCGGACTTGAGTAATTGATAGTAATCTTGACGTTGCAAAAATACGGCAGTAAGAGAGGTTCGTTATTTTCGAGACCACGGTATCGAATCTGGTCACGACGAATTTTTCCAATCCGTTCGCATTGTTGCCGGGTGTCTGGGTCGATCGAAGTCCTGTATTGCCCGATCGAGCAGCGAGATAGGTAACAACAATAGTAGTAATTTTATTGTCTCGAAGTTTCACGGAGATTAGTTTGATGAATTTACGAGCCGGGTTACAGTTAATCCCCGTGAGCGAATAGTGATACGATAAAGTTCGCCGGTGGATCGGTGTAATTGGTCCCGGGCCTGTTGGCGCGAAACACGTTACATCGACATTGAGCGATTGTATTTCGAATCTGTCCTTGAGAAAAGAGTTATGACCCGTATCCGTACGAGAGAGGAATCTGGACCAACCGGATTTCCACTGATTGTGCCAGACACTGTGGATGACACAGTTTGCAGAAACGCCCACGGTATTGAATGTCCCTTCGAACGCCTCTACGCCAACAGCCACCTAAAGGAGATTCCGCTATTATACCCTCGCGCAATCTTTTTCCTCTTCCTCCTTTCGCCTCGCGTAATCGCGGCTGCAGACGAGGATCTTCAGATAAACGATACGGAGCATCCGGCGTAATCTCGTTCACGCTCGCAACTGCTTGCATCAACCTCTTTTTTACGTTTCTGGCTCTTCGAGTTTCGCAGCTTCTCTCTCTCTCTCTCTCTCTCTCTCTCTCTCTCTCTCTCTCTCTCTCTCTCTCTCTCTCTCTCTCTCTCTCTCTCTCTCTCTCTCTCTGTGTGTGTGTGTGTGTGTGTGTGTGTGTGTGTGTGTGTGTGTGTGTGTGTGTGTGTGTGTGTGTGTGTGTCTTCCCTATTTCTCTCTGAAAGCGCGGTGACACGATCTTTCCGTTGTTTGCGGACGGCCTTCACCCTGAATGGAGAATCGTCAAAGTTAAGACAGAGGCGTGCTTGTTCCGTCCAAACTAATTAGCGAGGTTTTACGGCCGGCCATGACAGCTAATAGCTTCTCACTAAAGTCGAAGGATTTTAACTCGTTCAACGAAAACCACACATTGGTAGTTTTTCTTTTCATTTGCCGGTACATACTTGCTTCTTTCGACGCTGTATCACTTCGAATGCTTACCCATCGCTCCGTCATTCGATTTTCTCGCAATAATTATACAGATCAATTTTCTCTGGAACTCGTGGATCTATGGGTCATGGTGTTCAACAGTCCCAGGTGTTAAACGGGTATTAAGCTTTTCATTAAAAGGTGAATCAAAATCTGTTTTAGATGAATAGCATTTGTTAATTTGTGTATTATATAAATTGACTTTATTAGAAATAGATTGTGGTTTATTTTTTCAGTCGACAAACCTACTGCTTGAAAGTGTTATATGGGGAGAGTTGTAATTGTCGGTGGATTTATTATATAAATTAATGGTTTTAAACGGTGTTTATTATGAAATTCTTTTACTCTAAATAGTTATCAGTTAAAATATTTCACGTTATACGATACTCTTGAGATTTCTTTAATAAACAACACTGTATTCGATACACTGAGCATTCTTCAATAAACAACATTTCATTTTATAGATTGTGTTCTCTTCAATAAACAATTTACTCACTGACCACATACAAGAAATGGTGTTCAGAAAAATCAGAAAAATACCTTTTCGCTTAAAAGTAAATGAAATCCACCAGAAAAACCCATTTATGTGCGAGTAATATATCTTAACATATTAAATGTGATTTTCATCGAAAATAAACAAAATGCAGAAATAAAAAGATTCTACAAAAATTGAATATGTCGATATAGATACAGAGTTAATTATTCTAACACAATGAAAATAAAAGAATAAGATTTTGAATACGTCTTATTCGATAAATGTAAAAAGTCAATTGCTCGAAACTGAACAGACTAAAATAATTAAAACTGTGCCCCGTGAAATGGCAGCAGCCATTAAACCTTGTCTCTGTTTCGCTCGTTGCAGAAGAGGAAGAGATCGACGTGGTGACGTTCGAGAAGCCCTGCAGACCGGCGGTTCTGCCGACGTACCCGAGCGCGGCGGACCAGCAGCACTTCCAGCTGACAGTGAACACGGCATTTAAGGAAAAGGTCCCGCGGCCGCGGGGACGTCCGCCGTCGAAGAGGACAGCGCAGCCGGACTACAAGCCAGTGAAACGTGCGCGTCACAGACCGTACCAAAGGAGAAACAAAGTTGGTCGATGTGTGACAGTCGCGCCGCCGCCACCGCCCCCACCGCCGCCGGTGAAGGTCCCAGTACCGAGCACTTCGAGAAGCTCGTCGGACGACGAGCTGGACACGGAGAAGAGGAGCTTGCACAACAACATGGAGCGTCAGAGGCGGATAGAGCTGCGGAACGCGTTCGAGGAGCTGCGAGTGCTGGTGCCGGCGGTTGAGTCGAAGGATAAGGCGCCGAAAGTCGCGATCCTCAGGCAAGCGGCCGTGTACTGTGATATGTTGAACGAGATCGGTCAGATCACCGTGTCGAAGGTGACCGAGCTGCGGAGGCGGCAGGAGAAGCTGCGAGCGAGGCTCAGTCAGCTGCGGAGGAGTCTCGCCATGACGCGTTGAGGAGAGACTCAGCTGGTCGTATCAGATCCCAGCCGACCAACTATCCCGTTCGGTACGTACGAATCTAATTATAAGAGAATCGGCAACGACGATACCACTCCGGCGTTCGGAGACGAGGTCTCTATAAGCGCGTAGGAGACCGTCTCCGGAGAAGGGCCTCGAGCGGACCGCATCGCATCACCGGGGACACGCACGTGTGCGATCGCGACCGACAGGAGAGAGATAGAGAAAGAGAGAGAGAGAGAGAGAGAGAAAGAGAGAGAGAGAGAGAGAGAGAGAGAGAAAGCGAGGGGGAGCGAGAGCGATCGCGGTTGTTCCGCGATTCACGCGAGTCGGCAGAGAATCGCGCGAGACGCGTCGTCATCCCGGCACACACGAAAACACAAAATAGAGACAGAGAGACAGACGCACGGCCGTCGTCGGGCAGCCGTGTCTCGAATCAACCACATTTTCTGGAGAACACACCACGGAGAGACCGAGAGTTTCTTTCACACGAAGAAGAAGAACCGGATTCTAACAATCGAGACACATCAAGCAGAGAACACACTAAAGAATTGGTGCCAAATATTAGAGGAGACCGAAGAGACCGACGTAGAGATTTCGAGATGATTTATATTTGTAAACGATTCGAGATGCAGGAAGCACGGAGAGAGAGAAAGAGAGAGAGAGAGAGTGTGTGTGTGTGTGCGTGTGCGTGTGTGTTTGGTTGGTTGGTTCGGTTGGGACGGGATGGGATCACGAGGTATTAGTAAGGACGCAAGACTGAGTTCAGCTTAGCATAGACGGGACGCACTGTCCGGACATTTCGATACTTCCCCTCGGGGATTTTGTTTTTCTTTGGACAAGCGTGCGCGGACGCGCGCGCGCTTGGTAGAATGCACACTGCGGAAGAAAACGAAGGAAGCGAGTACGTGGCCATGGCACACGTCAAATATATTATATAAAGTCAATTCTATTTTTATTATTCGAATTCCCGATCAGTGTCGTCTTATCGTGTAGATTATCGACTAAGACCGGTTTCGAGCAGCTGGGAACGCGGCGTCGTACATATTTTCAAGAAAATATATTACAAGGGAATGAAACGATATTCAAAGTATTTGAGATCGGAACGAGCACCTAATGAATCACTGTTGTTCGTCGTCTTTTCTTTTTTCTGTCCTCGTCGCTCGTTTCTGCGTCGATGGCGAAGACAGGCGCGTATTCGAGGAGGAGATCCGGGGAGCTCGTATAATTCGAGGAGCTAATTCGTCGCCAGGATTCGGGATGAACCTGAGCAAGAGCGGCCGCGTCGGCGACGTTGGATCGTTCGATTTCCGATTATTTTTGAATTTCGTTCGACGCGATAATAAATCATGCGCGCGGAGAAGTACCGGAATCTTATCGGAATTTATTCAGCGTTGGCAATCACCGATTCCCAACTGACTGGTCTTAGGGCGTATCTTACGGCTGAACCGGTCGTAGGTATAGCTTTCCTTTTGAAAAAGAAAAGCAGAAAAGCACACGCGCGAGCTACGACGATTCTTTTTCCAAAACTCGCTGCCCGGGGAAGAGTTTTCTTCGCGACGGCGAACCGCTGCGAAGAACTGGAAGAGTCGGTTGTGCTTCTGCACGACAGGTAGCTTGATTCTGATCGACGCGACCGCGAGCGACTTAACGTGCGAGTTTTGGCGATCGAATCGTCGGCGGATAGGATGCGCGCGGCGGTTGTCATTCACGGTAATTTCTCGTAATCCTCGCGGCTGTACACGGAATTTACCTTCGAGCTTCGATCGCCGACGAGGGAAAGACAAAATTCGTTCACTCCTCGGTCTGTACGATTGTGTAACTTAATTTCGGATCGAAGACGTCGAAGACACGCCGCGACGTCGCGTTTCACTATGCCATTATTCGCGCGAAAAGTGCGCAGAGGTTAAAGCCGACTGCGGCGACTGGGTAACCGCTCCGTTATCGAGTCGCGATTGTTCTACTCCTGAAATCGTTGTCCCCTAAATAGTAACTGTTTGCCGGTCGATTAATGATCGCTGTGCGATCTGGAAGTTCCAATATAATAGCGCCTTCAATGACATGATCCGATGCATCTGGTTGTGGCTGTATCCTGATGAGAGATTTGCGAGAGTAGGTGAACGAATGAGTCACGAGCCTGTAGATAGGAATAGTTTGCATTTAGCACACAGGGGCGAACACACACACACACACACACACACACTGGCTGACACACGCGAAATTTCGTTCGCGTACCTTGAACACCGGAGTTGTCCTTTTCCCGAACATTTTCCGCTGAGAGGACATATAGTGTAAATTACGAATCGATGTCGTCGGGTCTGTTCTCTTCCTGTCTTCTCTTCTTCTTCTTTTCCTCTTTTCCTCTTTTTTACCTTTCTAAACCGGCGGCGCCGCAACACGAACATAACCGACACGTGATACACCAGGTACTTTTTACAGTCCCTTTTTACGCCTCCGTTTCATTCCTGACCCTAGCTTTCTCGCGGTAAAAACGACTATGTTTCGCGATACTTCGACCAGGTGCAATAGGAAAATTTCGGACGAAACAGTCTCCGTAGCGGATCGCTAGCTTTTGTTACATTAATTATTGGAAACCGCAGCGATCGTATTGGGCCAGGGACCGTCTCTCGCCGATCTCATCATACCTTTCATACGGCCTAGATTTCGCCTAGACGAGTATCTGCTACTCGACTTCGGTTCAACTCATTGCGGTCCTATGTGTTTTCTCCATTTCGTTTCAGAATTTGCTATAACATCTGTGACTTAGCAAATGTACTTAGAACGAATGTTCTTACACGCATGAGGTCTTCGAGTGTGAAGTGCGTAGATTTTATAGTAACATTACAGAGTTAATTGTGCATTTCATACTTAACGACCACTGGTATAATTACAAGTATAATGGAAATCAGCGAGATAAGCGCGAAAATCTTGTCATAGGATAGGGCTGCAATGGGTTGACTGCATTTTCATAGTTCACACGGCTGCAATACTTACTCTATTTATTAAAAGTTCTAGTGAATGAAAGAAATACAGTTTTTATCGAGGATTATAGTGTATCGTCACTGCTAGAAATTGCTGCCGCCGAAAGCAAGAACCTAAGGCAGATCTTCGTGTCCACCGTTTTTCTATTTGCACAATTCCACTTCCGACTTGCGTCATTTCCCCACGAAACAAGGTCTGGGTGATGCTATCACGGCTCGCGGTTTTATAAACGACAATATCGAAGATGCGGATCGCGGATGATTTTGAAAGTCGATAAGAAATTGGCGAGATGGTCCGTAACCGATGCAATTGCTGAAACTGTCTCGAGAAGGGAATAGACGGAGCGCTCGCGGGAAGTTAGAGAGGGATTTGAACAATATTTTTACAAAGTTCGTTTTCGGGGAGACGTCGCGCTTTAACGAGGAGAATCTCGGTTGAGATAATACCGCGTTCACACGGAAAAAGTTCACTACGATTTATTTTTTAATTTCTTCGCCACGGTGCTCGTAAACGAAAACAGAGGAAAACAAAAAGGAAACAGAAAAGCGGCGACGTAGTTTTACACGTGAAGAGAAATGTCTCTGCGCGAGACCGATAGAGACACTCATCTACGCTTTTAAAATGTATATATATATATATATATATCTATATCTATATATATATATATATATAATAAATAGTGTACATATTATATGTACATATACCCGCATATAGGTTTATATCTGCATATACAAGACGCATACATAAATGATACAAACATATATACATATATATTAAAAATTATATACGGAGACGCGCGTGCGTGCGAGAGAGAATGCGACGATCGAGAAAGAGGCGAGAGAGTCGCGACGAAAATTAACGCTACTAAATATTGACATTAACATTAATATTATTAATATTATATTATTATTATTATTATTATGATTATCATTAATAATTCTTATTATCACCAATATAACTACTATTATTATTATATTATTATAAATATTGTTAAGAGTTTTAGTTACAAGTTTTTTTCTAGCATTTAGTTGCTAATATAATGATGATTCTTAATCATTTTATCATGGTGAACCAATCGTTTGAGTGTGAACGATTGGAGCGCGATTATTCACTAAGATTTCAAGAATCAATGATAGATGAGAGTATATTAGGATAGGGATTATATATATATATTATTATAAATATATACATATACGTATCTAAGTATACTAAATAACGAAATACGAACGAAATACGGACGCGTATGTAAATGAGACGAGAGGAACGAAATGATAAATGTGTTTCGTCGCGGCCGATCGCAAGAAATCCGTTTATCGGCGTCGAGTAATGGACGCGTGGCGAGTGCAGTGCCCTCGTGGGGGTGGGGGTGGGGGCATACGATGAAAAGAAAAGGCAAGATAATGTGTTCATTATATTTGTAGGTAACAGTATTCGTTTATATACATACTTTTTATGGTCTACCGAGCGCTAGAGAAATAAAGGGAGGTAGAAAACATGGAAATAGAGAAAAGGAAGGTGGAACCTTCCGGAAGATATAACATTTTCACACCGTAAAGCACACACGCGCGCGGAACACGTACACAAAATCTCGACACACCAGGAACTCTCACACGTAATCACTTAACTAAACGCATGGACACACTTGGTGCACGGCCCTGCGGAGAGGGCCGTTAGGGAAATACGCTCAACAATGGCGCGCGGGATTTATAGAGGAAGGGATCGGTAAAGTCGGATCGAGGATCGAAAACGTATGCACGTGCTTCCGGAAACAATGTTAATGTATTTCGTAGTTCGAGTGGTCGTTGATGCACGGCGGCAAATAAAAATACGCTATATAAATATATATAATATATATATATACATATATATATATATATATATATATATATATATATATATATATATATATGAATATATAATATATATATATATATGAATATATAATATATATATATACATACATACATACATACACACACGCATACAGAGACAGGACCGACTATAGACACAAACACACATACATACATACACACACACGAGTACAGGTTAATTAAAGACTTAATAGACGACACGATGACGAAACCTGAATCGCAACCCAAGTGCTTGAAATTTATATAGGTACATATATAATCGCAGCGCGTAATAATATGCAGTTCCGAACACGTTCCAGGGTGAATACGGTTCAAGACGGGGTAGGGGCGGGTTCAATCGCAGACACGTCAAGGAGTTCGTTTGCCGAGTAGCTTGAAAAGGCCCTTGTCGCGGATTTCGTTCTTTCTCTCTTTTTCAATCGGCCGATTAAATTCGGCCGCCTTTAATCGGCACAACAAAGACTCGCGGCTTTGCGGTCGATGCCCGTGTGCGAGACCGATGCACCGGAGAACGCACCGGGACGCCCGCCGGATACGGGGTAATCGTTCTAAAGCTTTAATAATTTCTTCTCGGTCAAGGTGGTGTTTCGAGCTACAAAGAATGATCCGCGTGTTCAATATTATAGCATCGGCCTTGCTACGCGCGCGACACAAATTCAACGTTCTTTCGAACCACGAACGCTTCAATCGATTTTTACAAGCAGAGATCCGTGACGAAGAACTTTGGGAGTAAAACGGCATCCACGTGTACCTGAATACAGTTTTCCGCTGGTAGAATGTTTTAGAGACCGGCAGGGGTTGCATAATATTGATTCACTGCCACTAGACTGCGCGTTTTTATGCTTTTATAGGAAATCCGAAACGGAGTTTAACGCGGTGTACTTGTTCCTCGGGCCCAGCTTTTTCCCGAATAAGATATGAAACTAAAGAGCTCGCAGTCGAAATATCACCTTGTTATCGTCGAACGAGCAGAAGCGTGTTCCTGATGCTTGTGGTCGGCAGTGCCGCGATCCCGGATCGCGCGAACTGCTTTCCGTAGTCTGGGAACAGGGAAGATCGAACGCAGCTCCGGGAGTTTATCGCGGAAAGTAAGCTCGGCACGTTTACTCGTCGGATGGAGTTTCGTTTTGACAGAGCGGTTTGATAGCGGTTCACCGATGGAGAACATCGAGTACTGAACGATACACAATTGCCTTACACATATTAACCACAGTAGAGTTTCGGCGTTCCGACGTCCGCGATTACCAGGTGCGTAGCTCCCGTTATATTTTTGACAGATTTTTTATACGTTAACCTCGCGGTCGCTAAAGGATATTAAGAAATAAACCGAAGATGAAACGGACGCTTCAACAACGATTCTGGGGAATCATTTACTCACGGTGGTAGAGCGGGAATGCGCGCGTACGTTTGAACGAAAGCACAGTAAACGAAACGAAAAGACTAAGATTTAAACGGGAGGACGATGAAAGAAAAGCAAGGTTTTTATAGATGAATACCGGGATTACCGGGCACGCCCCGTCGTCGGGCTGCCACACAGAACATTGTTCATATACTCAGGATAATAAGAGACGCCTTAATTTTTAATCTTGAATTCGGTCCCCGAGAATTACGGGAATAACCTCGCGTACAACGATTGTATTTATGTACATAGGCTATATAGATCGAGGGAAACAGAGGAACAGCTTATATACGGAACGTTGTTTCTCCTTCTCTCGGTATTAATGATAAAATTATATGGTGGAAAGAAAGGAAGAAGGAAGGAAGGAACGAAAGAAAGAAAAGAGATGATGTATCGGTTAGGTTTCGAAGTTCTTCCGCGTTTTAACGAAGATAAGGAATTCGTTAGTCGATGTGACGGAAAGAAACTCGACGATATATTATATGTATACTCACACACATATATATATATATATATATATACATATATATATATATACATATATACATATTTAATATACATACCTCGCAATAGATTTCGCCTTTTCGAAGACGGTAAACTTCCCTTTCACGCTAATGGATAGCAATTTTGTTCATTTAGCCGCTTCTTTTTCTTCACTTGCTCGCGTGTCCGACCTGTGAGTTCTCTGTATCGTGCCAAATCATGAGGGAAGGTCGACTGAGAGAAGAGAGGGACCCATAGTTACGGATTTAGTCGAGCGTTCATTCGTACCCGAACCTTGGTTCGATGATTTAGGATCGATTAGTCTGAAACTGCGACTCACTTTTATTTATCTCTAAACACACATACACACACATACACAGCGACGCACACTTACACGCAGACGTATGCATTTTTCTCGTACTCCATTTTGTTTTCCCTGTTGCCCCGGCCCTCTTTTCCTACTTCATTTCGTTTTTATTTTGTTTCTCCTTGAAAAATCGACTGGAAATTCTATGTCTCCTCTAGACAAAGACATTTCTTCGAGAAAATTGCTCAGATAGAGAGCATGCGCGCGCGCAAGAGAGAGAGAGAGAGAGAGAGAGAGAGAGAGAGAAAGAGAAAGAGGGCAAACCCTCGCAGATGGATCGTGGGAACGTACATATATAGATTTTTTTTGTTTTCTTCGTTTTCAATTGTTTTTGTGCCTTGGTCGTCTGGCCCGGCCCGTTCGCGTGACGCTTTTTACCCGGCGGATTCGAGTTCGGAACGGTAACCTGCTGCGTGCGCGTTATTTGAGGCTTCGGGGACGGAGAATTATTTCCCTCTGTTCCCGTTCTTATGTGTAAGGATGTGCATGTACCCGGGAGCGCACACGGAAACTATATTACATATACATATGCGCTATGTATACTAAAACGATAAAAAAATTAACAATAATGAAGAAGTAATATTAATGTTATACGCGACTTTGTAATTTTTATTCGACGAGAGAGAGAGAGAGAGAGAGAGAGAGAGAGAGAGAGCGCGAGAGAGAGCGAGAGTGAATGACAGAGATACATTGTGCGTGCATATAGTGACCAGGTTCATCGTTTCGGGCATTGGCGGAATGCTGCCGCGAAAACGAGAGGGAGTGAGAGGGAGAGAGAGATAGAGAGAGAAATGTTCGCGGGTTCAACAAACACACACAGGCACACACACACACAGGACACGATTCCTAATTAAACCGAGATTGGTCTGCGGATCATCTGGTGTATCGTAAATCGAATCAGGTCGTGCGAAAGAAAACACAGAAAAGCGAAATTTAAGAAAAGAAAAGAAAAAGAATTCGAAACGAGCGTCGTTTCGACGCTCAACACCTTCTCCAAAGTACCTGTTAGCTACATAGACATTAAAAGTTATAAGAAATAGTTACTGTATGGAACAGAGCAAGAGCGAGATAGATAGAGTGAGAGTGAGAGCAAGAGAGAGAGAGAGAGAGAGAGAGAGAGAGAGAGAGAGAGAGAGAGAGAGAGAGAGAAAGAGAAAGAGAAAGGAAGGAAATGTGAGTGAATGTGATAGATAGGGGGGAGGGTTGTGTGATGAAAATGATGTTGCGCGTTTGGATACAATTTACGTCGACTCGTAGCTTTAGTTTAGAAAAGGGCACGGCAATTACTATAATAAATGGAGATATCCTGTGCATGTCTTGAAGGCTGTTTATATTAAGCAGTATGTCGAGGATTGCCGTCCGTTACCATCCTGACGGGAGCCCAATGCGCCATTCAAATCTGGTATTACCCATCGATACCTGCGCGCCGTACTTAAGAAGTGAGTCCCACAGGGCGGAAGAAACCACCTAGAAGACGCTGTTGGGCAAAGCTGCAGAAATGTGTTCGCATACGGCCAACGAGACTGCTGCTATGCTCATCCTATTCTGGTGCTGGTCAACTCTCCCTGCTCGAGAGGCACTTCCCAAAGTCCTGGGTTTCTAATCGATCTCAATATGTTTATGTTTAGCATTTTATTGCCCCTCTCGCCAGCGAATAATGTACTGAGGGGTAAAACCATATAAACCTATTTAGAGGAATTTTGACAAATAGTTCATCGTTTTTTTTTACCATGTTCCCTATTTTGACGACTGGTCTTCTCTTCGCATCTTCCGATTTTTACGTAATGTACATCGACATATAGTGCTTCTCGACAGCGTAGACGTAACTCAGTAGCAATATTGTCATCACTAAAATGGTAATCAACGAATCCCTTAGCCTGCACTTATTGTGCCTTCGTGCCTGGACATTGACCTGGATCTTCGTGCCGGTACCAGCCATCATAAATTTGTATTTTCCTTCACACAGAAACGAGCCATGCTTTAGCGTAACCTTCGAACTCTTTAATGTTCTTCTAAGAACGTTAAACTCCCGCAGGGAGCAACCATTGGCCTATCCATTTTATACAAACCTGTTTCCATCTTGAGAATCTTCTGCACACCATGAGGGATGCTTGTCCTGAAGACCTAAGGACCCCTTTACCGAGGGAGCATTCGAAACATTTCTTGTACGTTAGTCTAGAAAATTTCCTTAGTTCAGTAAGGTAGTCGTCGCATGGTAAGATCCAACTTGGAAAGCAACAACGACAACTATATTCCCAACCACATCTTCTTCAAAGCACGATATTTCATTATAGCGAAGAGACCTGGAAATCACTGTGGTTCGGGTATAATACTACCCTCACAAGTCCAGTCCTCCTTGTTCGAGTCCTTGAGGCAGCCCCAACCGCGAATGCAGCCTGGTTCGATGGAGCATGCTCTTCCAGGACTTCGGGCCTTGCGACGGTTCTCATTACGTTCGTTTCGAATTTCCTACCACGCTGGGATTCTGCCTCCATTAGAGATGGCGGGACTCGTGTTTTCTCTTCTCCAACTTTCTCGACTCCCTCGCGACCCCATCCATCTGAACCGACATCTTCCTTGTTCGCTGAGGTACGTTCCCCACCCTCCCGTCGATCGATAGCGCGTCTATCTGGCGCCGTAGAGCTATAATTTGTGCTTTGGGGGACAGTTTGGGCACCGAACGTCCCCCTTTTGCTTCACCCTTGTGGAACACGTCAGGCCTGACGCCCAACTGACGGCCTAAATAATATTGTTGGAGGCCTGCAACTCTCTCTGGCCTCTGTCATCTTTGAATATGGCCTTACCATCTGAGAGTACTGGAAGGCGGTGAGGGTCAGGGATGTACCACTGGGAATGACCAGCGTTTGCAGGAAAATTAATTACGCAAGCAATGGGATGCGTGCGACGTGGCGCATCTTCCGCGTGAACATGATAATTGTGAACTACGATTGCGATGCGAATTATAATATTCTCCCGGTTCACGCGCCACGCCGCTGTGCAGGACACCCTGCGCATGTGTCACCACCCCACTCCTTGCATAGCTACTTTTTCTGCGAACGCTAGGAATGATCATTTTTTTAAGGACTTCATTCACTATCCGGACTAGTCCGACAATCTCTTGGTTGCGAGGATGGCTCCTATAAGTTAACCACCAGTTCGTGTCTCCAATTTGGTGTAAGTCTAACCTCATAATTACACTTTCAAACTGTACATCGTCCTTTCTATGACCGAACTGTGTATAAGCAACCATCCGTCCACGAGAAAGACACAGTATCATACATGTATCAGAACCAGGCCTGTCCGCGGAATGCAGAAACTCCCGCACTCGGTGTTTTCTAGGCGACGTCACGCGCCGCTATGTGTCCTAATTCCAGCAAGCGTGGTCTCCGTGCTCGGAATATTGGCGATCATTGCCCACGCCCACCCAAGCGTGTCGCAGACCACTTTTTTTCCGCGAACCTTTGCCTACCTGGGCGTCTGAAATGATCTTAGCCCAATATCTGTTAGTGGCAGGATCGTGAAGAGAGTAGGCTATATCATTGAGCTGCACGCTTCCACTATTCGAAACTGCGTCTGAGAAATCTGCCACGGATTACGTCGGCCTGGGCCTCTTCGTGTCGAAGTAGTCGAGCCCGGTGACAACAACGAGACTCTCCATGTTGTCCCAGTCATCGATTCTCACCATCTGGTATCGCTTAACAATCGATCGTGCGGTGCAGCTCTGGTCCAGCCCATTAAAAGTGGCACTTCCCCCATATCCCGGGTGGACATTTCAGTCAGATTTGGGTCAGATCTCGGTCCCATCGTACGTAGGACGGAAGTGCGAGCACCAAATGCCAAAGGATCCTGTTCATCGGCACAGTAAGCTTCTATCCTTTGATGTCAGATATCAGCTAACGTGGGGATCACCATTGTGTCCATGGGTTCATCCATATTGTAAACGGGTATACGAATGCTCCATGATTCATTACCACGTTGACCTGTCGAAGGTGCGTATCCTTCCAGGGTACGTTCCAGGTACGTTCCCTCCAATATTAATACTATTATTCGTCTTAGCGGATATGACGAAGGAAACAAGCCTATCCGAGAAATCAGGGAGGTTGACCAGACCCCGGAGTTCGCATAAACTGCTGCTCTCTCTGCCTCCGTCACCGTTAGCTGTTGTCCCCGTGACCCGGGCCAGGGGATATGTCAAAAATTGCATAATCTACATGTCCTTCCTTCGCCGTTTTCACTAATTGGCACTAACTTCACCTCGGGGTTATTTAAGTGCCATACCTCATCGTCGTCACCGTCGACCTGGAGAACACCTCCGTTACGGTCCGCGTACTCGAGTACGTCAGCACTGACGAATATCCCCTCATGACGCCAATTCTCGACTATCCTAGTACATACTTCTAATGTCTTTATCAGGTAAAGTTACACCAGCCCAGGCGTACTCAACTCCGCTTAGGTGGACAACCCTGATCCCACGCAGGACGTCATAAAGGTTGTCCACCTTGAGGGCCGAGCTTCTATAGTCGAATCTGCCAGCAGTGATGGCACTGTCGATTGTTGCAGCGGTTAGAGGTACATTTGACATGTAGACAAACGTATAAATAGCCTTAGCAGGGTTAATTGATCTGGGGACATCTGGCGAAGGGTTGGTCGCCTCGTTTATAATAGTGGGCTGCCGTCCCCGTTTCTACTAGAGAACTAGAGTTTTTACTATAACACTGTTATTATTACAGAAACGACTCGAGGCGTCGCTCGTGAGATTCGCTCGAAAATTGTCTGCACAAGAAAATATATATTGTTTTCGTTTTTATTACGATTATGGTGTCATTTTCCTTGGTTCCGCATTGTTGCTACGTTTTGGCGAATCTTGCGTCCCAGGCCTTCTCTTTAGTTATACTTTTTATTTTTTTGTAAATTTTTTGCGTGCACACGCGACGAATGTGTCTCCTTCACCCCCCCCCCCCACTACGCCCCTACCGCCCGTATTATAGTTGTGGACAAACGATTTTTTTTCCGAAATATATCACTGTCGAATATTTTTTGTTCTGTTTTATTTTCGATTTACGATGTGGCCGGCGACAGAATCAATGCACGTTTTTTGCCGATTAATTTGCAATGCATGCGTTAACAAACGATGCCACGAAAACGACAACTACACACGCGGTATGCGAAGTGTGTCTGTAAGAAATACTACAAGCATGATAACAAAAGAAAGAAAGAGGAGAAAGAGAGAGAGAGAGAGAGTGAAAAAGATCGAACGAATGCATGAACGATGGAAGAGTGAGACTGAAAGATTCAGAAACCGAGAGTTTTATACATGTACATAAATAAATATAGTTAGATATAAGAAACCGTGTACAGTTGTACCACACCTTTGATGCTAGTGTAGCTTGTAAGCGACAGAAATTAAGAGATGCGTAGCGGATCCGTTTTTTCAGGGGGTTGGGGAGTGGGATGGGATTCTTGACGAGAATACTTAATCGTAACATTAGGTTTTTTATTCAGAGCAAAACAATATTTTTTATTTATCCCTTTATTTTTATATGACGTTGCGACTGGAAAAGAAAATGAAAAATAAAAAGAAAACGTTTGTACGATGTAGCTGGAGATGATGGGAAGGGGCTGGCAGGGAGGAGAAGAGTGCGAAAGACCGTGTCGAAAGAGAACGCGAGAGTGACCGATCAGGAGAGCTTAATTAAGTGGATGAACGATAGGAAACCAGAATCAAACAACGAAAATGACGTACGAGGGAACACCGGAAATCCTTGCTCATCGATTTAAACGAACCTTTGAGATTTATTACAGAGATTCGAGACAACTGCGCATCACATTTCTCCTTGATTTTATTTCAAGACTGCGGGAACTGCCCTTAAAGCGGATCATACACTTTCTCAAATTTAATTCTTAAAACTTGCGAATTATTTTTTCCACGTCCGAAGCATCTTATAATTTTAGTAATCATGAAACAGAGAAGAACGCCTTTTAAAATCTTAATAACGCAAGTTAACAACGCTTTATTGTACCATTAAAGTTTTGAAACTTGCTTTCCTAACCCTTGTACTTCAGGGAGTTACACGCGGAAAGATGGAAGCGCGTACTTGACTTTACAGGTAGTTTTCTCGCCCGTAAAGTAAAATTAGGGCAAAGTAAAATACACCGTTGTTCCCGTCTCGAATAATTCTACAAGCCTACGAAGTTTCGTCTAAATTAGTGAGCGGGTTCATGGTGTTTTCTTCTTGGAGAGGAAGGGTAGCAGCAGAGTGCGGGAGAGGGCCGTGTTTAATCGCGATGGAAGTTGTAATGAAAAATGCAAGGGGAATAAATTCGGAGCCCCCGATACAGAACAGGTTTTTGAACTGCGATATTCACATGTTATACTATATTATATATTATATATTATATATAAATAGACCGACAGAATCTCTTATTTTTGCAAGAAAACCAGACACCTGAAAAATTAAAAAAAAGGGATACAGAAGAAAGAAAAGGAATATGTTGGAAGGTCGTTCGTCGGCGCTCGACGGAGAAGATGCTGAACGGTTTTAGAAACGAAATCTTTTCGTCCTGTCCTCCTCCGCTTGACTTTCAACGACGTTCTTTCATTTCGAAGTTTCAACGTTATTCCTCGCTGCTGTCGCTGTAGACAAACTTTCCGCTTTCAAATAGGCACGCGAAAGGAGGGAACAACTACGAGGACGTCGACATTCGTAAAATGTTTCTGCTTCATCCGAAGTTTGCATTTTTAGTTCAAACAATCCGAAAGGCACGTGTTCTTTGCATTATTTGATTAACCTGGAAATCTCGAGCAAGGGAGTTCGACGATTTGATGAAAGAGTTATTTCTAATAATTTAGTATTTTTATGGCGCGTTCATCGTACAGTGATGTCGACGTTTTTAAATCCCACTTGTATCAGAAGGTATTTGTTGATGTAAATATTTAAGTTTTTGATGATTGCACAGGTTAATGCCTGAAGAAATTGGCAGGCTTTAGGAACACATCTCGAATTTGTTTTCCTTACTGTTCCACCATTCTCTATAGCAATAGCTGCGAAAAAATTTTCTATAGGACTCATCTTCCAATATCGACTCCTGATAATGCTAGGTCAACTATATATTTACAGTTTTTATTTTTTCATTGTAAGATGAAGAAAAGTCTGCTTACGTGTCGCAAGAACTCCTTGGTGTAAGGGTGAGAAATAAATGATACCATGAGAATACAATACCGCTGTTGTTATACGTTAATTTCATTTAGATTACAAGCTCATGCGTGCAAGTCCTTCGTCAAGTTGACCCTCTTTCATTCATCGTATTGTCTCGTTAGGTTTATTAAACACATATAACTTGAAGTTTCGAAACTGCCAATAATCGTTCACATCATCCGTTTAAACGAAACCATTATGAAAGTATCCCAAAATGCTGCTACACTGCCTTCACCAGATTATTTGTTACGCCGTAATCTAGAAAGACGCCACATGGGAGAGAGAGCAAATAAAGACTTTATACACAGAAGACTTTAAGAAGTCTTTATACGATAAACCACAGTTTTGAGTCAACTTGCGTACACGTAGACTTATTGACTTCTTTCTTTAAAAAGAAATCTTTAATTTATTTTTCGTCAATTTCCTTCGCTTGTTTCACAACAGATTTAACTCAATAAGGACTGTAATAATGATTTGTAATAAACAATCCTCGCAGTTTTCTTTTTATCAGATCTAGGTTCCTTTCCATTTTTCATTCATCAATAAGAGGTACGATTTTATTTATTAAAACATTTCTTTAATGAATAGTTGACCTGTGCAAAATAGGAAGGCGTTCGTTCGTTGACAGAAGGCTACTGCTGAGTCAAAAATTAGTAAATTAGCGATTGAACGTATAAACGATATCGTTGCAGGACTGTTCAAATTTGTCTAATGCTAAGATCTCAGTGGAAGTTAAAGATATGTAACAGCACGCATATTTAAACAAAATTGTTCGCTTCTTAGAAGATCAGTGTGTTAAACAGTGAGTACTGTAGACACGACCGTCCGCATCGAAGGCATAGCAAATTTATTCGATTTGAGGAAAATTCGCTGTAGTAACCTAGGGGAATAATACGTGACGCCCGCGATGATTCCGACGGCTCTTGTGGTCAGGATGAGAGGTCTAGCCCGGGTTTGCTGTGTCAGCGCTGTTTCTGTCAGCTGCTTCTCAAGAATTGCGTCTGCGTCATTGAATATCCCAAGTTTCCGCTGTGCAGCATCCGTCGCTCTTTCTAATCGCCTCGTATTTGCATGCTGCTTTCCGTTTCGATGCTCTTTCTTCCTTCGTTGTTAGGCATCTTCTTAGAATGCAGCAGGTAGATCGGAATTACTGAATACAGTACAACAAATACACATTTTCATGGCAGCTACGCTCTGAAGCTAGCTATCTCATCACGTGATCGGTCCTTTCTTTAGAAGGCTCCTCTTTAAAAAGGGAACATCTGTTTAGTAGAGTAGGCACCCTGAGAAAAATTGGTCTAGCTGTCAGTCAATGACATAACCAACTCCCGTAACAATCGGTGACTATGTTCCGCTAGGGTTGGAAAAGTGCTTTTCCTTAAAACTATTTCCAGTTTCAACCGCCTGTCGCCATCTTTGCATTGCCTTGGCCAAGGACTCGGCCGTCATAGGGACCGAACCCGTATAGCTCAACACCTAATAACAGAACTCTTTCCAAGAAAGTGTGACCTGCTCCCTTCAATAGTTCAATTTTTCAATATCGATACGACATGGGATGTTATCTTCCAATACTCCAACACGTAACCTCTACATTGAACGGTGGTTCCAAATCTCGCGAAAACGTGGTTCATACTCTTAAGCATGAATTTTTGCATACGCTTATTTTAGTCGTTGTTTAGGATACTTTGATTCTTGAATCTGAGTTCTCTGAAATTTTAAGAAAAGATTCACGATCTGCGATTATGAGAACCTTCAACCATAAATATTACATTAAATCCAGGGATCGTCTTTATATTTTGTTCACGTTTTCCGGATTTCGAGGCATTGTGTATCAGAAGGATCCTGCGGTTGAGTCAACCCTCCGTGAACTCGTATTCCAAACGTCATCCAGGGCTGCTGCGTCCGCAAACCAGCTTAGCCCCTATCTTAATCACTAATCCCTCCATTTTTGCTCCCCCAATATCCTCCGGGAATACGCAGGTCATTTTCCCTTAGTTTAGCTCCCTAGACCCTTCCAGCTAGCGCTAATTCTTCCGCGGTCCCTCCAATATATCTGAAGGCACCAGCTGATCGTGCCGAGCGGCACGAGTGCCCTCGATAACTTCGGCATTGTGGGCGTCTGTTCTCTAAGTCACTTTCTTTCATGCCCTCCAAGCCATTTTTTCCTCCTCCAGTAGTCTCTCGAGCTCCAGTATGCGGGCTGCGCGAGCCACGTTGGGCGTCGCTTCCCTTTTTTTCCGGAAGGAACTCGAACTCGCATCATTGTATCGATATCTATCCCGGTTTCACGTTCAAGCACATGACAACCTGCTTTTCCTTGTCCTGGCGCAGGACAGTATCTTCACTGAAATTACCTGCACACCTTGTGGCGTTTCTTTGCACCGTCAAGGTCGTCGGTGTCCTTGCTTAGATTGGGGCTGTACTTGTTCACACCAATCGATAGTTCTCGTTGGTAAGAGCTTCAGTGTGTACATCATTATGTATGTACATCTTCGTCATCATTTTATCTTGCTCCGGCACCTTTTTCTTCGCTTCTCCTCTTTGTACCTACTCTGCCTAACGAGTGGACTACCGGTTTTTATGGATAAGTAGATATGTCAAATGTACAATAGTTAACACTTTAGAAGAATTTAAAGACATTGTTTGCAACTTGTTAACATTGATACACGAAGAGTTCTGTGCAACACTCGCTTCTTACAACAAATTCAGACCATTTTCATTTCGCATAAAGATCCATAGTCTACTAATGAGACAGCTAACTGACCTACTATTCATATGTCGCACCTATATTCAATATTCAGTGAATTTACTTCATTCGGTGTTTACGATCGACCGCCGGGGATTCGATGTCCATTAGCACTCGCGCAACACCAACTCCGATATCCTGGATAACTTCTCTCCATTGTATTCCCGTCAGGGTGCAATCCCTGATAATCCCTTCCGCTATCTTGTGCTAGGATTCTACAACAGGTGCATCGTGGGATGAGCGCCAGACTCCAGGAGTTCATCTCCACCCAGTTCACACCTTTGCGAAACAGTCGGCTACATAGACGCTGAAACCCGTTGTCAATGATGTAAATTATCCTTGATCGCGCGATCAATGGCGGCATCGCAGTCGTGTTCCAGTGTTCACATCCTTCGAGAGATTGCCTCGGCGGTCCTTCGAGAGTATCCTAATAAACAGCTAATTAGTAACGCCTCCTTGATATGGCTTTCGGACGGCGCTAATTAACGTAGCATCGCGATTGCGTGCTGGTAAGCTGAAAACGGCATTTCACGTTGCAGCGACATCGAGTGGTAACAAGTACAGTCGACCAGTATTCCTCGGGGAATCTTGATCTTCCTCAAATTGTTCACCGGAGTTACAATTCTTCCCCGAAAGTTTTGTGACTGTTTAATGGCTCAGATCAGACATTGGTACCGTAATACCTTGATCTTCTGTGTTAGGTTGAACAGTTCATTCGCGAACATGAAGTTGATTTAGTTTATCTGTACGGTCGAGTCGAAAGAGATTCCCTGTTTCGTTAGTCCAAGACTTGGAAGTTCAGTTCGATGCTCTGGCATCCTGCTGTTGTTGATCGTCGCTAGACGTTTTCTGCACGATTATTTTGTACTTATCTCGACTTCTTGACTGCAGATACGGCGGGCAAACTTATATAAAATGTAACGGAGGTGACAGAGATTGATCTGCTGCTACTGTTGTGTAACAAATATTGAATGTAAGCTAGGTTCGCATCGCGAAGAAAGCTTCTCGTTTGGAGCAAGACAACGTTGATGCTTCCACTACGTTTTAGCATTTCTCTGATCCTGCGCAATGTTCGAATGCTAACAGGAATATGCTACCATTCACTAGCGTGACGAAAATTCATATTCTCGCAGAACAATTCCAGACGTTGAAGTACAGTTTTTCTGTGCCGCATTTGTAACGCTAGCTGCGTTTGCCCATAAAATATTTACATCTTCAAATGTCTTTAAAGCCTTCGGCTTATGAGCAGGTAACACGTGTCTTTCGGGTTTGTTCCACTAAAAAACATTCGCAGATACAGTATATTCTCCCCAATTGACGCTCAGCTTGGAAACAAAAGTGGACAATCTGGGAAGAGGAGTTTCGATTGTTCGAGCCTTGCGGCTCGTTTTTATAGTCGCCGATTGTCAACAGCTATAAAAACGAGCTGCAGGACTCGATTAATCGTACCTCCTCTTTCCAAATTGTCCAGTTTTGTGTACAATCTGAGCGTCACAATTGGGGAGAATGTACTGTGCTCACTTCGATAGCGTCTCCGGTTGATCATTTTACGGCCGGTACGGGATCGTAATTTGATCTCGAGGTAGACCGACGACACGAGCTTCCCACATAACAACTATATGACAACCGTAGAATATAGAAAACGAGCGAGCCTAGGTTCCGATCGAAAAGAAAACACGCTTCTGAAGAAAACGCTTAGAAAGAAAAGATCGTTTGACGGCAAATGTATTTTGAACAGGATTCAATACCGCAACAGATAAACGGGGTGGGGCGTGGGGGGCGGGATGGTGATCGTAGTACTTGCTGCTATACCTACTAATCTTATTATCAAGTATCGAGCAATACTATTGAATAATTGAAAATTAACGATAATAACGGTTTTATTATTCACTTGTGTATTCGAACGTAATAATATTTAATATGTAATATTATATAATATATTATATTATACGATCCTGCAAATACGTAATGTGTATAGGAGAGCGTAACTTACGTAGGATAATAGCGGAGAAGGAAACGAAACAGTAAGTTGTTCTTCGAACGATATTGTATGTATAACTTGAAATCAGCGTTCAATACAAACGATTCTTTGTACAATTATCTCGCACGTCCCGACTCTTTCAATGCTCGCACACGACTCCAACCCTGTTTCTCTCGTTACCATGCACATTTATCATTCACCGGATCGGATGCATGCCTCGCATTCGATTCTTCCCGCGTCGCGTTCGCACCTTTGCTCGATTCACACCTGTGCATACTTCATTTCCTACAGATCGGCCATCCTGCTCGCATTGTCCAAGATCGTCGACACTTACACCGGTTTCCTATCAAAATCGACACACCTCGACGATCGCTTCGTTTCGCAAATCATGATTCGCGCGTTGCTCTTCGAACGGTGCAGGCCAGAGGTGACGATGGAAAACGCTGTGATGACAGTTGCGATGATCGCCTTCCGTTTTCGATCGCATCAATTAGACATTGTTCTTTTCCATAATCGCTTACACACCAGCTAGCACAATGCTCTAGTTCTAGAGTCGTCTGTAATCTAGAAAGTCGTAAGCTAAGAAGTCGATTACGTTTTTTTTTTTTTGTAATTTGGAAGAATTTCATCGATATAATAGTTTATCTTTTTTGTTTAGGAAAGCATTGTTTTCGTCTTTGTTTTCAACGCGTTTCAACGCGTTTTAACGTGTTTCTTTTTCTAACTGGATCGAGGTGAAAACACATTAAACCATTGTCAGAAATTTAAAAAATTGATTTTCCTATTTTATAATATTCGATTATGGAAATTACAGATCAAATTTCGTTTAAAAAATTCGATACTTTTAATTTATTAACATTGTTACTAAATATAAATCAAATTATTGCAAGGGCACAGTAATTGACACGCTCACCCTAGATCCGGTTAGTTTGATTCGGTCGGATAACCGCACGCGAAACAAATCGGAAGGCGATTACGATCGTGATCTTCGCTAATTATGCATCCTCTATCATTCGAGATGCCTGGCCAAACTCCGGACAACATGATGCATCGTAGCAAGATGATCTCGCTTTGCCCGGTCACGTCGGCCAGATGAATTCTTTTCTCAAACGATGTTGTTCGTAGTTGTTAACGTAACACGACGCGCAACTGTCCAACCAGATGTATAATCGTTCCGAGTCGTGACGTTGACAGTCCGACCCATTCTCGGTCGAATCTTTCTCAACAACTTCGACTGGTAACCTGTAGGTTTGCAACATCAACGGCCAGCCGCGTCAAAGCAGGTCTGGTTATCGAATCGACGTTGTCGACAGACACCGTTCCGATTTCTGTTATTAAATTATTCACGACAGAACGATACTTTTCTTCGAGTAAGCTCACTTTTCGCATTGCAAACGTGTAATCGTTATCCAATAATATAATATATTATCGATAATATTGATATTAATTATTAACGATTGAATAATCGTCCGCGACGATAGCTGGCTTTCAGTTCGTAATTTACGATTGGCCGATCTCTCGGATGTCGGATGAAGTACGTGTGCCCTGTTTTTTTTTTTTTTGACAAGTTCGCCGAGGGTAACGCGACGGACGTTTAATAAGGACAGGCAAGGGGATGAAAAGCGTGAACGATCGCGGGAACCTAAAGAGTCATCTCCGCACGATAATAATGCAACATTCACATTGGAACCATACACGCACGTTAATAAGGAAACGAAGAGACTATACATAGCGAAACGCATCGGTGAATCGGGAAGAAACGCGTTCACGGATCTTCGAAGACGCGCGTACATCTGCACGCTCGTTCGTGCAGGTGCACGCGCTCGTACACACGAAATATATAATACTATAGATAGAAATGAATAAATAAGAAAAGTAATATTTATACCAGAAGTTAATGATACTATTAGAAATAATATTTATATCTCTATATTTACTCTATATTTGCCTATTAAGCGCATAACGACCTAACCCTCGCCGGATCCCTAAGGATGGACGGGTGGATGCACTGTAGAAGGGAAAGAGAACGCGTGCATGCGAGTGTTGCGTACGTGTGCGACGAAGATGAGAGAAGATAAGCATTTGTTGACGCTAAATGTGCGGATACGAAACGGAATGAGAGCGAAAGTGCGAGAGAGTGCATGGGGCAAGTGAAATGTTGTATGTACTTAAATTTTCAATGCGAAGTCGTCCGCGCACCCACGTACCGCATCAAAAGAGTTTTATTCTTTTCGTTTTCAATTCGTCGACGACGCCGTTGTAAATCTGCTTATTCCCGCTTCGGCCGTTTGCTTTTCTCGGTGCGTCGGTGGCGGACCACACTTTCGGTTAAGGCGACGATTCGCGCTCGGATAGGTAAGCTTTAATAATCAAGTTTTAAACGGCGATGTAAATCAAGAGTGACGCGCATACTACGTTTTTCTTTTTGTTAGTGGTACACACGGCGGAAGATTAGCGAAACGAGAGAGTCTTCTACGTTTCAATTCTTTTTTTCAGGAGAAAGGGTCAGACAGTTCCTTGACGTTTATATTTCGAATTATCTTATTATACAAATAAAGCTATTATCATTTACCTGAATCGACGGTTTCTTTTCACCTTTGTTCTTTCCTGCGACTCCCCCCGAGCTGTCCATCCTTAACCATTCCCATAATACATCATTCATTTAACCCCTAACCGGATTGCCAATTACTCAACAGTTATTGTTTCAGTAAATATTGGTGTGTTTCGAAATTAGTCAGTGCAAATACGTTGAAACATTGCAAACTTGTTGAGTCAATAGAGGATTAACACAATCCTCCGGATTACGGTGAGACCACCATAATTCGGATAAGGTTTAATTGGAACTAAAACGTTTTACCATACGTATTGCAAAAGACCTGGCAACATTCAGTTTGTTCAATATATTACGGTAATTATAATATTACAATATATTTCAATAATTAGAATATATAGAATACACATTACAATCGAGAATATCCTGTAAGTTGCACATTGTAAGAGATCAGCAGTTTATTAGTTTAATCAATTATGATTTCATGAAACATTTTTATTCGTGCCTGTTGGTTAATTACGAACGATATCACCGCGCTATAATATAATATAAAGTTAACCATAATGTCATATTGTTTGAAGAGACAGACTAAAATAGTGTACAGTTTCATCATTTTTTTGCAATTACTATCAGTACTTTTTTAAATAAATATGCTGAAATTACTTATTTTCATGAAGCTTCTATTATGCTGATTCCATAATATTTATTTTTTAAGAACGTTCCGCAACATATTTTTCGAAAGAACGCATAAACAGAAATTTATTAGAAACAATAATTTTAACCGATTTATGTTGATTTTATAATACTCATTTATTATCTCTTAATACACCTTCAATATTAATCATTTTTACAATTTCATTTGAATTTATTACAAATTTTATTCGTCCCTGCACTTCAACAATCCGATTATCTGCAAATATATGAGCTGGATATCTTTTATAATTTCTTTTAGTCAACAATAATTTCTTCAATTCCTATTTTGCTATGAATTAATGTACAAGATTTATTAATTATTCTCCATTTAGCAGTTTCAATTGTTCGATCTTATGTATTTGTAATTCTAAGATTATCTCATTATAATGAAGCGTATTAATCATGACAACTTCAATTATCTTTTTCATTTAGTAACTCTTAATCTTTGACCAATAATTTTATTTTTTAATACCATAAATTTATTACTAAGAACAATTCTTTGATTTTATTTTTCAAATACATATATATCAAAATTGAGAGTTTCGTTACGTCAAAATCGAGAGTCGTCGAAGATTGAGGTACTACGAACTGAAATTGCCGGAAGCAATGGCGTTCTGAAGGGGCAACGGAATAGAGAAAAAATAAATATAATCAAATTTCAGCCATCCGTATCATTTCACTCGTATCGTGTATCATGTTATGGCGATTAACGGTACGATCGACCACCGGCACCGGTTTTACGAGCCTTTATTTCGCTCGTTGAATTAATTCGCCGCCATAAAGAGCAAGATAATGGCCAGCTGGATGCATCCGAAACTGCGGGCCCTGGAGAAGGTAAGCCAAGGCAGAAGTTTAACGAGAGAGCCACCATGGATGCGGCGTTATGTGCCCCGAATCGACGAAAACTAACGATTCTGTCGTTCAGATACGCTCTCTTTCACCCTTTCTGCCTTTCTTTTTGGACTGCACTTCGCTTATCTTCGTCTCTTACCACTCTCCTTCTACCTGCCATTCACTTCTTCCGCCATTTTTTTTCTTTTCCTCCGACATTTTCTCCCTCCTTTCTTCTCCCCTCGTACCCAACACTCCGCGTTCCTTTTTCTCTTCGTTTCCTCACTTCATCCTCCCTTCCTCTGCCCAACACTCGGTTTTTCAAGTGTACCCCTTTCATTTTGCACTGTTATTCTTTTACTCTTTTCCATCTTCTTGAAGATCGATGCCTTCGCTTCTTCAGGTGTTCCACTTGTTTGCGGTGTTATCCTCAAATGTTTTCGTTCTTCTTGAATATAAGATCCCTTCTTCTCTCTCTTCACTCGCTCGTTTCCTCAATTTCTGTTTTCTTTTACTAGCTACTACTATCATCTTCTATTCAATTCTTTCCGATGCGGAAGATTGAAATGAACACGCATTGAAATGGTCATTGCAAACAGAGTTGGACATTGTTCGAATAACTTTGTATCAATATGATTATTCGACTGAATAAATAATTTAATAATTTAATTCGCGAATAATCTTTTTGTGCATAAGTTACCATTACCTTATTCGTGAATAAATTATTCATGAATAGATCAGTCGCGAATTATATTATTCGAGTAACTTTTTATTTAGATAATTAGTTGAATGAATGAATATTAATAATGTTATTCGCGAATAGTTTCTTTGCGGATAAGTTGTATTATCTTATTCGTTAATAATGATATTAAGATTGGTTGCAGTCTGATGTCAGTTCCAAGTTTTTAAAAAATTATTAGGACATCTGTAATCGTAGAGGAAAATTGATTGTTACATAAAATCGATCTGAAAGAAAAATGTTTCTTTATCCGACTTCTTTCTCTTTTCCTTTATTGCGACATTTTCTTCTTCTTTACAACTGCATCAATTCCAACAGCTTCTCTTTTCTTTCGTTTGCATTTCCTCTTCTCCTCTTTTCCTCTACACCATTCATTTCCTCAGATCCTCTCCCTTTCCCTATTATGTCACCTTCTTTCTCCTTTCACTTTCCTTTCGTTCCTTTCTTCACTTCCTTGCTACTATTTCCTCTTTTCCAACTCGATCGCTCTGTTCTCTTTCTTCGTCGCATCGTTAGTCTTTCCTTCTCTCTCTCTCCCTCTCTCTCTTTCTCTCTCCCTTATAGTTTCATCTGACTGCTTTTTACCTTCGACGTTGACGCTTCCTGTGGAAACTTTCCGTACAGTTGCGTCAATAGAGTATTTCGACCGGGCCAGCCGCGATTAGGCGGCTAAATGTGAGAATTATGGAAAGCAGAGACAACGTGCACGGATCCGCGGCGGCCAATAAACCGAATGATGTATAACGGGTCTCCGAAATGCTACGTGTAATCGGGGATCCCGCGAAGACGGCTGAACGTGAAATTGTCGAGAAACTTTTATCGGGTGTAAAATTGATGATAAATCACGCGGATCGAATCGACCCGATGGCTCGCACTTTCGATACTTGCAGTCGGCCGCAGAGAGTCACGGAGTCACCAATTTCTTCCGGTTTTCCTCGCCGGTTTTCATAGCGATCTCCCAAACCCCGGATTCGTGGCGCACGTTTCTTTACTTTTACGCGGAATGTTTCACAATATTAATACATACTCCCTAATAGTCCAGCAGCTTGGAATCGAAAATGGGCAACATAGACAAATCAGACACATGTATTAACTTTTTTATTTCTAATTTTTCTTCCAATTAAAGTGAAACCAAATACGACATGCTTTAGACCATATTTATTCAATTACATCGTGATTGATTTTATTTTATGTGATCAGAAATATTTGTCCAAACTATATCATGTTTGGTCTCATTTTAATTAGAAAACTATCGGCAATATATTTAAAAAATTCAGTTTTGTAATGTTAAAATTATAAAAGTTATGTTATTGTATTATGAATTGTTATTCCGGAAATTCAAGTCAAAAGAGCCGCGTCGCGTGCCGCATAGGCGTAGAAATAACGCATATAGGCGTAGGAATAGCACAGGAACAATGTAAAGAAGCCTGTAACAGAGACTATTAGGGAGAAATTACTGTATCTTGCATCTTACATTAAACTTATCAAGTCCTGAAAATAACTAATGTGTATTACTTTACTATCATCAAAAAAGCTGTATTTAGCTAGTTCTTTCGCCATTTCTTGATTTAAGAAATTTATTCAATCGTTTGCATAATTTCAACTATTTTGAAATAAAAATGTGAAACCGATCATTTTGATTGCCTCGGCAGGTTTAGTGTTAACTGAATTAAAATTGACAAATTAAGATTCTTGTTTAATCTTCTTACTTTAGTAATGATACTTCTTACTCTAATCCTAATTGAATTTCGAACGCATAATATACAAGCGCAAAAATTAATTTCTTAAGGAAATAATTCATTTATTAATTATTGCGTTTGCAAATATGCTTCTTTGACAACCACTGGATCTACTTGTTTACTCAAGTGCATTTTATATGCACTAAGTGCATGGAGATAACACGATAAAATACAGATTTAGTTCTTTAAAAATGTTTTGCCCGATTTGAAATAGCCACAATGAAGTAAAAATTTATTTAACACTGACGCTGATCTTTCATTAGGTTCAAAAGTTCACTTTTACTATTTTATATATTATAATAAACTGAACGAGATTGCGGATATTATGCATTCACCACAAAAATGAGGTCAACTAGAAAACTTTGAATCCATTAAACTTTAAGACCAGAGAAGAAGTGACAAAATACATATTTATCTAATTTTGATTTCTTACAAGTGACTTTTCTATTTTGCATAAAAACCTGCATTCTAGTAATAACTTAAAGAATGGAATTCAAACTATGATGATCTAAAGCACTTTAAACGGAAGATGCTTGACAATTCAATCGTTTAAAGAAATATCGCACCCTGATTGGTCAACGTTCATCCCATGCGGCGTTCCTGTCACCTTGGAGAAGAAAATTACTCAGTGGATACCAGTTTGCAATGCTGAAATATTAGAGAGTGTTTGCCGGAGAAACGGGATGGAACTAGTGATTATGTAATTGGGAATAAGGTTAAATCTAGACCCGAAAGGGACCATCGAACCATCCCAAAAAACTGTGCTAATTTAGATTTAAGAGATTCTTCGAAGACATCCCTTCTCCTTCGTCCGTTGGATCGGTGAGTGAAGCATGAACTTTTATTGATAATGTTTAATTTCTTTCTTTTCCTGACTTGTATATTATTTAAATATGTAATTTAAGTAATTCGATTCAATTAACTGTTCCGTATTAATCGTAAAGAACAGGAGATATTTCTTCCAACCTCCTAAATAATTTCATTGATTCAAATTTCATAAATTCATTTTTGTCATAAATGCATCAAATTCACAGTTTAATAGTAAAGTTATCAAAAACTTAGTCAGCTCAGAAAAATCTATTATAATTTAAATATAATAATAATTGAAATAATAATAACAATAATAATTATAATAATATAATAATAATAATAGCAATAACATAATTTCATCCAATAATATATTCTAATAATATAATATTTATTAATATAATAATATAATTTATTATTTAAAATTTATTATATTTTATTATAATTTCTATATTAAAAATTCATTATAATTTAAATTTATATTAAAAATTTACTATGGTAATGTTTTTCATAAGAATCTGTCATAATTATTCTCACCCCTATTTAAAATTAACTAATCTAAGTTTCCACTAAAAATCCATTAAGTGCAATTTAAAATTTATTATAATACAGTCGTGACTCGTCGTTTCCGCTTGAGGGATTAACTGTCTTTCCGAACGAATTATATAAAACGTTTGAAGTTTCGACATTCTTTCGGGGAATATCACTTTAAGGTCCGGGTTAGCAGATTTTAATCCATCAACCAGGATGCAACTATTAAAAGAACCGCGACAATTAGCGCCGAAATTGATAATACTGTCGGTTATCTGTCAGTGTTATCAGTAACTGGTTACTTTTTAGTTTAAAATGAAATGCCGAGCATCTCGATTGTTACACTGCGTGAATCCGCATAGACGGACATTATCGTGAGATCTCGTTCAACCAGGTAGAGCGAACTAAAGTAAACTTTTATGTCGTGTAGCTGGGTTATCTTATCAGCACTTGTGAGGACAAAAAGAAACCGCGAACGTTTCTTCCGTTTTTCCCCAGAGCTGGCGGAGGGGAGGCGACGAATTCTGAGACTCGATTGGCTTCTATCGCCCAGATAGTCATTTAACAAGTAACAGTCGTCGAATTGTTATGCAACCGAATGTTTGATACGAGAAATGAGTTCGATAACGATTACTGGGTCATAGAGTTTCCAGGGAACGACGGTAACAGGAACGTGATAACAATGACATATGAATAAATCTGCGCATGTCTAAACAGCAGTGAACATTATACAAGGTAATTAAATGGCGAGGATAATAAATGGACACAAATAGTCATAAAAACATGCACCATGTAATAGGGCTCTCCGAGGTAACTTTTACTTGTGCGCGCAATGTCTAAGACGGTTCAAAAATGATAAATCTTGTCGAAACGAGTAAATTCTGTTCATGGAAAAAGATGATTCTTCGGTTTTTAGTTTTCTTGTCGACAATGATTTTGTATTTATTATTTCGTTTATAAAACCATTGCGCTATCTATTTGAGTGCACGTTACATTGACCATTATCTTCGATATTGTATCGAATAGTTAACATTGACTGAATGAGTAGAGCAAACACACGTTATTGACACGACAAAATCTGCTGTTACCTTCACGTTACTAAAGCACGTTTCAGTTAGAAGTTTTGTAACAATTTTTTTATGCTTCCAATTCATTGAACGTGTTGTCAAGATTTTGAAGTTTAACTTAAAAAGAAATTTTCGCTAGCTTCGTTACACGTTTACGATAATGTGTTTTACATTTTCCATACAGTTCATATTTTATACTCGATTCGTTGATAGGTACGACGAATGTGGCTCGGAAACGTTAGCAATACAAGTGTGAAAACGTCTTCATCCTTAACTGTTAATATGTGTAACGTGTAACTGTTAATATGTAGACATAATTAGTCAGTTACAGTCAGCTGTACAAACACCTCTTTATCTAGGATACGTGTTCTGTATTCCGAACAATAATACGTGTGTCGGAAACGTTGTCCAAAATTGAGTGCTGTTACGATATAGAGGCCGAGTTTCGACATCAAATAACTCATAAAAAATATTTGTCGTACGAAAAAGTGTTTCATATAGAAATTGCATGGTTTCCAGGCAGATAAATAGTATTCAAATCAGTTTTATGTCATTTTGTCTTTTTACCAAGATGCGAAGGTCATCTGGAATTTTTTAAACGAAACAGTTAATATTCCTTCCCGAATTCGGATAAAGCGTTGAATCCTACATAAAAAGGTATTATATCAAATAGGGTCTAAAATACATAGTTACGGAGAACATGTTATGAGATACATGTCACGAGTCTCACCCTGTACATTTAATTAGATTCGTTGAACCTTAGATAACAAACAGCTGTGCCAGAAAACTCTATGTTACATATCATTGCCGCCTGGTTAGGAAAGCAATATCAGAATTTGATTCGAACTATCGTAGCTAGGCTGCGGATTTTATGCATGTATGACAAAGATTCTGTAGGTTGATTACAACACATTAAATGCAAGGCAAAAATTTTACAATGCTGTTCCAGTAATTTCAATTGATTCAATCTGTTAAGATTGAACATAAATTTTTATTTCACTCATGTTCGTTGCAAACGAGGTAGAGTATTTGTATTTTGCACGAAGATTCATAGTCTAATCACAAATTCGATAATGTGTTATCATTCGTGTTACTCTAGAATGGATTAAAAAATAAAGGATGTTGAATGTGTTCACGCTGGTATGTAGTTTATGCATAGAAATTGTACAATATTATGTATAGAAGTATTTCTGAAGCACGAAGATAATACCACAGTAATTACAGTAAATTCTCCACAATTTTCGCTCAGCTTTTAAACAAAAATGGACAATTTGGGAAGAGTGAGATACGACTATTCGAGCGTCGCGGCTCATTTTTGTAATCGCCGATTGTCAATAACGATAAAAACAAGCCATAAGGCTTGAATAGAGGTATTTCCTATTCCCAAATTGTCTATTTTTGTATACGAGCTGAGCGACAGTTGGGGACAATCTGAGCGTCAATTAGAGAGACATTACTGTAGTACTCGTCATACTCGCCACTGCTAGAAGAATAGTATTTTAATGATACAATTTTGTAGATTTTCTGTTCCAGTCTATTGATAATGCAAATGTGACAATGTTTGCCAAGAATACCACGTCACTTTGTTACAAAGTTCCACGAACTGCAGTTTTAATATGTAAACGTTCTTGCCACTTTAACTACTAATGATATCTTGTGCACTGTCATCGATGTATTAATATTGCGCAGCGAAATTTCGCAGCGCTGAGTGGTTTTCATTTTTACGAACAGATTTCGCCAATGTTACATATTTCTCTGTAACAGGGAGCTCTGAAATCTACGTCTCAAGCTGAACTAATCAGCTGATTTTGCAGCGCTGCGAAATGTTGACACCATTCATCAACGTAAACGTGATTTGCGTTTGAAATTGTCGGGGTTCTAACGTTGCAGTATGTTGCAATAGTGCATTGTATAATGATAGTAGTAACAAGTATAGACATTCTTTTTTTCGTTTTCCTGGCGCCACATACTTGCAACGAATTGCGATTTTCATCATTTTTCGATTGCGCAATATTTTTTATATTTACTCGCGTCGAATAAGCACTTACGGTTGATTGTGCTCTTACATTGATCGTTGTTAGAATTACGAACATCAGATACACACTTTATCGTTATTAGCTTTGTTAGTTTCTCTATTTAAAAAATTATTTTGATTATTATCGATAGAAATTGAAAATTTGTTGGAACTCCTACATAAAATACAATATGCTTTTCTTTTTATTTTATTTAACCAATATCATTTTTATGTATTTTATAATGATTGATACGCAATCGTAAATAAAATTAACATTACGTGATCGTAAATAAAATTAAGTATATGTTTTAGTAAATGATCTGATTTTGATAAAGAAAATAATATTTTATTACATTTTATACTTATTATAAATATATAGGTAACTTGTTTGTAATGTTTTAATATGTTTATTTACACACAACAATATGAACAATTTTTCTGTGTAAATACTAATCATAGTACATTTAGAAGTTACATTAAACAAATTATTAAAGCAATATTACAATAAAATAATGTACTTTCTTTAAAGCTCTGTGAGTATACTACTATTCATTGAATAATGTACGGTATTTCTTACAATGCATCGATGAACAAAATATCTATTTTTCGTTATAAACAAATTCCCAATTTATATTCTGTAATCTACAGAAAAAGTTCTCTTCCTATCGGAACATTTTTTCGAAGGACTTTTCTTTATCGGTTTCTATCAGAATATGTAATATGAATACGTATGATGAAAACGTTCTGTGCAGTCTATGTTTTAAACAGAACTTTGAAAAGATACATAACTCAATCGATCCTTACTTGCAAGGTAAATAATGTTTTGAAATCTACCGCTTTCCCGTACCACGTGGTCGAATGAACAGGATAAGAGGAGCGCATGGGAAATAGGTCGGCGCACGCGCAGTCTCGTACACCAGCGGATATTTGTGAAAACGTCGATATGTCGCGTGTGCCTGTTTTGACGATATTTGGTTCCACGGGTACTGGAAAATCTCGTCTGGCCATTGAAATGGCGAGAAGATTTTCCGGGGAAATTATTTCGGCAGACAGCATGCAGGTAAGTCGACAAATATTCGTTCTTCCTTCGTCGTAACCTTGCTTCAATTATTGTAGGTTAGGTTTCTGTTTAAAAATTGTTTATTACCGGCGATTATTCGAAACTAATGACGTCATTTCAATTTAGAACAAAAGCCTCTTAATTTTCGTTAGAAGTATTTGTTCGTCAATGACTTAGAGACAGATATTTCGTTCGATGAACATGCTGCTCCGAAACAACGTGATCGAATAGGTTAAAGGCTTCCTGGTATCGTAGATTTCTTCATTCACATTTTGATTTGTTTACGTTTTTCTATTGAGAGTCGAAAGTTCCTATTTGCATGGTTTACGTGGCATGTTATTAAAGCATAATGTTGCTCGTCGAATCTTAATGTGCATCTGCGTTTTTTTCGGAGTGTTTTATCGGCGCCTCGTGTTATCGCAGCGCTGTTACTGCAACTGCATTGTGAACACGAGTTGCATTTCCTGTTTATTCGACTGTGGGAATTAAATCCATCGTAATTTTCATTTATAAGCAGTTTTTACAGAATTTAATATTTTATCATCCTTTACCATGCCAATATTTTATTACTATTTTAATGTTGTTAATGTATACTTGCAATATCGTATATTAGTTGTAACTAAATACCAATTATCATTTATGGATAAATTCACCAATATAAAATTTCTTCTGCTTTAAGAATTTTTGAGTTTATTATTAATTTGATATGTACAACTGAATATTCTTTTATGTTATATCTTTTGCAACAGATTTTTAACCTTTAACTGGCATGTTAGGACCACGAGTGACCCCAACGTTGCATTTCCAGTTTTGTAGTAAAATGTTTAACTTTCTAGAATTTATCTACAGTTTATCCAGAATTAAATCAATACATCTTCTTGCACGTTTTACATAGGATTTATAATTATTTTTAAGAAAATAATAGTACCAGGATCATTCAATCTTATTTTGTCAATTTTGAATTTAACAACAATTTATCAATTTTGCGATGATTTGGTACGAAAAATTCTTATATAGTAATGTTTGTTGTCGTATACCTTATAAAATATGTAAATATTAGTATGTAACTGTTTATTTTAGTTTGTTTTTAGACGTAAAATAAATAAAAATCATAAAAAAATACATAACAATGTGTAGTTTTTTTGAAATTTTATAGAAAATATTTTTCCCAATGGACTATAAAGGTAACACAAATTATGGTTAGGCTTATTATGCAATGTCTCTTATTTATTATAATAAAATGTTAATTAAAATAAAATACAAAATTATGAAATAAAATTACTATATAAAATGATGTGCTAATTATGATATTCTGCGATGGAATTTCTTTTGGTTGTAGAGCAAAGACGAACATTGCACATAGTACATATATTATGCGTCTTATTTTCTGTGCGACGTTTAGCATAATTTGCACATTCTTTCATTTTTTCTGTTTGTGCTAGCAAATTGCGTTTTGTACCAAAAATAACCAATAATTAAATACGACAATCACCAATTTTAAAATGGAAAAAAATGTGTCCCTTAGTCGTGAAGTATACATCAGTACACTAATACATTTGATTTTATTGTCAGCAAAATTTCATTTTCGTTTTTCTCTTACAAAATTGTAGATGTGTTGTTTTAATCAACTTTCGAATGACATGATTAAATGTTGCACGTTACGGTAAAAAACTCAAGGCGATCCTCATGTTTTGATAAAAATAGAAAATCGCAAAAAATCAATTGTTGCTGTCTACACTCCCCTTTATACCAAACAACTTTCGTTCGAAACATTTTTTTACACAACATGTAGGTTACAAGAAAAATGAAGGTAAACGAGTTACATAACTTAGCCTGTAGAAAGATAGAAAAAAATGAAACTGGTCCACAGTTAAGCTATATCATTATATTATTTTGTATACAATTTTGTATATATATATATATTTTGTATATAATATCTTAATATATCATTTTTTATTAGACAGACTTGTGGATTTTTTTTGTTATAAACATTGCGCGTCGAATATTTTTTGGTGAGATTCACGTTCACCGTAATATTCGTCAAAATCGTGCTAATTAGAGTTGCCCATCCGATATTGGACGAGCGAAGACAGCGTCAGAAAGAAACTTTTAATTGTTCCGAAAAGTTGGCGAGCTTGAAAATTCTCGACAGACCCCGATGAGAATTTTTCGAGTTTTCTCGAGCTGGTGCTGTAACGTTGCCTATATATAAACCAACCAAAACTTCGCCGTGGTAAAATACAGAGCGTATACAGACGGTACGTTGCCCAACCAACTTTGCGTATCGTGCTGTCTTCAGAATTATGACTGTTTCCGGACAGAAATACCCGACACTGCTTGATCTAAACTTCTAAACTTTTTGGGCAATCCCGCCATCCTGTTACTTTTCTCGTAGCCGTAATTTCGAGTGCGGCTGTATTTAGACAGCTACGAGTTAATCGCTCTAATTGTTCTGCTCCTCCACATATCTAAAGTAACGATGGGGGACGTTTAATTACACGTCTGTGACATAAAGGCGGTCGAAATTCGTCGGAAATGACGTGTCCGTAATTATCTTTCTGCCGCTTTGTCACTCATCTTGAGCCGTGTCATCTTCGTGTCGCGCGTTTCGCTAACCGAAATTTCTATTCCCCTGGAAGAACTCTGAAATATTTTATTTCAACGGTATTTCACATGCGATTATAATAGATTCGTTGGATTAACATTTTCGCCCACTTATGGAAAATCAATTATCCGTTTTGTTGAAATCTCCAGAAATCGTTGACTTCAAGTTTATTTTGTCCTTGCAACAGAACATAAAGTTTCTTTTCTAATGAAAGATGTTTAATTCTTTTCATTTCAACTTTTGTACGTACAGTTACGTTGGAAAGTATGTTAACACATTTTCAAGCGGAATAACTTTTTAAAAATTGGTCCAATTGATTTGAATTTTTTTTGGAACGTTGAACCTATTAGTTTTCTAAAGAATGAGTAAAAATTTTTTTACATTGCGATTGATTGGGACGATAAGAAAGTTAAGAAATTATGTACTTTTTTTATCTGAGCCTATAATGAAAATTTAATAAATGTGTTTTGAAGATTTTGTCGAAATTGGGTGAATTATCTGTTTTCGACTGAAATTCGTGAAATAATCCAATAATGACAAAAATCTATTAAATATGAACTTTCTCAGAAAAGCAAAATGCTTCCTCGAAGCAAATTGCTGTGAAGATTTTTTCAAATGAAAAGCAAATCGATGTGATAAACTCCATTCGTTGCATATTTATTTTGAGAATTATTTCTTTTGCCATGTATGAAATAAAAAATAAACGAAATCATTTATTATTTGAAAATGCTATTATTTCAATTGGATCGATATTATTTGCATTTTCAAATAACGAATTGAATTATTTGTATTATCGAAAAGAATTATTTGAAACTCTACTCTAAATCCAAGATAGCTTTTCTGTTTTACAGTATTTAGTTACATTTTAACAAGTTCCTACAATCTATGCAAATTTGATAGGGAACAAATTATTCTGGAATGTGATATGACAATTTTGAATAATACTCCAGGGTCACCGCTCGAGTGCAAATGGTTAATTTAAAAACGGTGAGAAATATCTAAGAATTAGGCTACCGCTTGAACTTCCTAAGTAATTTACCAAAGCAGATTAATTCCAGGGAATTCTCCAAACAGTTTCCGAGAACCCCCATTGTAAGAATCTATCTGGCAGATAAATTAAGTTACGTAAAGCGTTTCATCAATTGATGCGTTACTTTACATGCATCTTCCGCATTAATGAACGGCTCGGCCGGACTTATCATCAACGTTATTAATATATTCGATTAATTTTTATTATCTTGTCACTGCTGCAACGGGCTATGTAAATGTAAAATAGAAACGCTCGGTATGATAATTGTAATAAAGTAAGTGGATCGGATTAAACATCGTCTGTTTCGAGTGTACGATGAATAAAGAGAGGGTCGTGGGATTTCCGGTTACTCTGCAACCTTCGAATTAATAATAACACCATTGTTTCCTCTCTTTCATCGAAGATAGCGAAGTTTGGTCGAACGTTCTGATAACTCAGGATTTTTCTGATTTCTGTTTCACATTTTTATTATGTTAATATTATTATTTTCATTATGCATGTTTATTACTATTATGTACATCCGCGACAAAATGATAGGACAACCGCCGATTTTCCGAGTCGTGCAAAATCTGTGATGTATTTAAGATTTGATACATACAGTGATTCCCATTAATATTCAGACAAATGCAATAACTTTTTTAGTACTGGACTGAACGACATTTTTTTAGCGACCAGTCTACTATTCCATAACTTGCTTTCTTTATGATGAATGCTTTTTTTAAATTTTAAAAATTTAATAAATTTAATAAAATTTCTCTTTATTGTTTAGAATGACAAAAGAAAATAAAAATTTCGATGAAATTTTCAGCATGCATATAACTTACCGAAATCTACGAAACGCATTTTTTAAATTTTCGTTATAGGCTCAGATAAAACAGTTAAAAAAACGAGAGTCTTTTATTTTGTTTTGTCATTCCAATTAGTAGCAGAATTGTAACAAAGTAGTTTAGTCATTGTCTAATATACTAATCCCTCTATCATGTAAAAAAATTCAAATCGTTTATTCTAGTTTTAAAAAATTTTTTAAAATTATGTTTGTTGTATTATTTAAGTGTTTATTAATGGGAGACACTTTATGTACGTAAGCCATGTGCCTTTTTTAGTAACTTGTGAGAAAGCGGCCACTGTTTACATCGTTTCTCAGGAAATATATCTACTTATGTGAAAAACGGGTGCGACAAAATGATAAGACATGTTGATAAAAAATGAAAATTAAGTGGAAGAACGGTGTTTTATTTGAACTTTAGTAGCGTGTACATTCTCCTTTTTTTTCTACGACTTCTAATAATCTAGGTAAACTTTTATACAACTTTTCTATGAACTTTCTTGGAATGGAATTTCAACCTTCCTCAATTGCGATTTTTAGCGATTTTTAGAATGAAATTGCTTCCCACCTTGAGATATATAATATAACTTATATACAATATAACGGGTTAAATAGTCCCATACATTTTCAATAATATTTAAATCCGGCGACCTTGCGGAACTTTCATTTTATTTCCATGAAAATGATTTCTTACAATTTTGGCAGTGTGCACCGGCTATATCATCCTGTTGAAACACGAATTGTTCAACTCTTCACCGTGTAGCATGTATCCTTATCTCGTCATCGATGAGTTTTACCTAATCCACACTTTTCATTTTTTCGTTTATGGATCGAACATTTATTTTATCTTTGATACCAATCGCTCCCCAAACCATAATGCCGCCACCTCTCATTTGACATCTAATTTGATATTGCGGATCTTTTCTCAGATCATGAAAGTAATATCATCAGCTATCAAGGCTGTTCAATGTAAATCTTTTTCCATTTGAAAACATAACTCTCCTCCACATTTTCCTCCATCTCACATTTTCTCAAGCAAATGTCATCTGATCGTCTTTGCGTTTCTTTGTCAACGGCGTCTTTCTTTTCAGTTTTCTTCGTTAAATATTTTTTTTAAATATTCTAATATTACGTGGTACTTTTCCTATATTTTTAGATACACTTGCTTCACAAGTAATTTGATGCGCAGTTAACGTTGAATTTTAAGGAGTTCTTAGAATTGTAAGCTTTTTACAATCCCTTGTAGTGCTTGGACGACATTGATCTTTCTCTTTCTCTAATTTCTAGGGTTTTTTAAAATAAATTTCTAATTATATGTCGGCTTTTCCGTCCACTAACTTTGATATTTTAGATAAAGTTATGCCTTCTTTTTCCTAATTCAAAATCATTTTTATTTCGTGTAATCGAATAACTTGTCCCATTTTCATGGTTTTTATAACAATAATTTAGTAATTATTGCTGAAATTAAGGAACACTTAAAGCACAATAACAATGTTAGAACCACTCGTTTCGACTGCTGTTTAGATACTAACTCAAATATTACAACATGTCCTATCACTTTGTCGCACCCAGTTTTAACATAAACAAACATAATTCCTGGAAGGCAATGTAAACAGTCGGTGACTGTTTTCTCACAAGTTACTAAGAAAGGCATGTTGTTTACGTACCTATGCACAAAGTACTTAAATACATTACAGATTTTGTCGCGGAGTCTATGTGCACCTTCGTATACACTAACAGACAAAAACTAAGGAACTTCACGTATTGTTAACGTTTGAATAAAATTGAAAGTATTATTACACATAAAGCATATAACACATTGCTAATATTGTTTTATTTAATGCATAAGACAAATAAAAAAATAATAACAAAAATAAATAGAAAAAGCGAAAATAAAAAATTGAAAAATTATAAAAAAATCAAATAAATATCTTTGTTGACACAGCACAAATTTTCATTCAATGCTAAGGGCTGTCGTATGTTTACCACATCCAACAATATGCATCTATGTAATATGTTTCTTAACTTTCGTCGGTAAGTGTGCTTCCAGCATATCAAAATCGTAACAAATGTCCAATACGTCAATTTTATTGTAATTTCATCTCTTCTTTATAGATATTAACATGGAAGAAAATCATTTTACTCCGTTGACTTATTGAAAAAAAAGTTCTTTTTCAGATTTTAATATTTCGATTTCAATTAAGTTATTAATTTTATATTTTGTTGTACACTAATTACGAGATATGAAAAATGTATCACTTGTTCGATTAAAAATAGAATGATGAAATATTCATATTATTTATATTGTTACACCTAGACTGTCGATCATAATGCAAAATAAAACATTTCTTAATTAATTGTTTAATATTCCACCTGGTCAATTTTTGCAAAAATGCATAAATTCCGCGGTCTGGTCATCTAAGAAACCATCGTGTCACTTCTCAAAGTAAGCCTACAAAGAATGACTAGTGTAATCAAGTAAATTTGTTCTATTTATAAGAATCTATCATATCTCATATAATAATATGAATTGCCATCGGCATATGCATCAGCCTGATGAGTCTATCAAGAAAATTTTCTGAACAGAATGTCCAATCATCGTTCGAATTTCAAACGAGCATCATTAGAACTATTAACATTTTGCTGTTATCGTCATATAATTTTAGCGACAGCTGCTCGGAAATCGGTTTAAATCCGCTCGCGGCGTGTAAATGGTTTATTATGTTTCTTTGAGAACCATGTTAAATATTTTTTTGGAAATGGGAAATCTATCATACCCGTTTCGTATGTGTTCTATGCGTTCGTCGGCCGCGACGGTTTGTTATCGTACGAGCACACGTATTTTTGCACTGGCTCTGTTTTTAACTCGTCGAACGTTGCTTCTGTTTTTAAACGGCCGCTCACACGTGACTCCGCCACCAACTGCATATAAATCACGTGTTTCCGCGTTGGTCACAACGAGATCTGCTCTTTCAGATATTTCGAAACGTGTCCGCGAACGGCCCCCAATATCTTCATTCATTATATATAACGTCGATTAATTATTTCTACATTAACGGCGATCTCTATTCTCGCTGTCTGCCCACGCGCGTCTACAGGCGCCTATAAATCACGCGTTCACCGCTCGTCTTCTGTCATCGTTACGCTACGATACTCTGTAACTTTTCAAATATTTTATTTTTACTTATCTCTCCGCTTCTCGAACGTCATTTATAACCGATGGAAATACTTGCGTGAACTAATGAAAGATATTCCATCCAGCTTGTACAATGAAAAGTAAATTCTATTTTTGTCTATCAGTTATCGTTCCATGATTCCTCCCCCCCTGCTTGCTCTTAGGATGCGATTGACGAATTAGCTGTTCTTTTGCTCGACTTCTTCGTATTGAGTTTTATCAAATGTACGTCACTTTGTAAAAATGTTCGTCACATTTGATAACGATGAGATTAATAGAATTTCTTGAACATTTTGGTTGGGAAAAGCGTTTAAATGTGAACGTTTCATAAGTACCATTTTTCAGCGTGAAAATGACTCATCTTTTTATGGATACCCTTGAGAACCTATTCAGTAACATTTATCAACAGTACATTTTTCGTACATAACCCTTTGCGATTCAAAGTATTTTCTTCCTTTTATTCCAGTATTTGCTATATCGCAATCCGAGCATACTTCCGTATGTAACTTTGCAACCTAACTAGAACTAGGAATACTACAATTGTTCTACGTACCACGTAATTGCGTAATTTACCGCGTAATTCATTCATGAATATAATGCGAATCATGGAAATTCGAGTCTAACTCGACGTAGGAGCGCAAAGGTTTAAGATTGCTGTTGTCTATTAGAAATATTGCTTGTAATTTATTTAAACAATTAATATTCGATTGACTGAGGAGAACCGTCAAGGTTTCGTATAACTTGCAATGAGTATTTCTCAAAAATTGTTAGCCATATACAACTGACACTCAAAATATGAACTACAGAAATCGATTTATTTTTCTCTATAATATCTGTTCATTACGAGTAGACTCAATTTAAACGTCCAAAGAGTAATTCATCAAATTGCTAAAAACTGCAAAATGCTCTAGATTGAAGGATCTTTATGCAAAATAAAAATTGTTTACATCAATTGAATAAAACAAGGGTTAAATAAGAATGTATACTTTCTTTTAACAGTTCGAAAAAATTGACAATAATGTAACAATGTTCATAAATTATTCTCACGTTTTCACTACTCTGTATTTATCTTATTCGAAATAAAAATTGTCTACATCAATTGAATAAAACAAGGGTTAAATAAGAATATATACTTTCTCTTAACGGTTCGAATAAATTGGAGATAATGTAACAAAGTAAATGCATAAAACTTCACAGTCCAATAATTAGACCGCGGACAGTATTGTATTATATTCAACTTATTAAAATTACTAAGGAAGGAAATAAATGTTTATTGCAGATAACAATGCAGATATCTTTTATCTTGCATAAAGGTCATACGTGATGTATCCTCGAGAAGTATTAAGCACAGAAATGGATTCATATAATATCTATTCATTATGAGTAGACTCAATGTAAACATGCAAAGGCCAATTGAATAAATTGCTCGAAATTGAAGCGTCGCGTGAGCAAGTAAGCTTAAGCAAAAAATAATACAAAATACTTGAAATCGGAATGACTAGACTGCGGGTTAAAAAATGTTTCTGAGACGAATAAACGGTTAAAGCGATCACGTGTATAAAAGTGTAGCATGAATATGCATTTTGATATTTCGTAGCGAGTCATTAAAACACTTATTTTCAATCTTGCTTCCATATCTTTGTCTTTACAACGCTTTATGTAATCGCAAGATTCACGATACGTAGTAGAACGAATTTTGTCGACACATGACAGTTCAAACATTGGATTTTGGCCGCAGACTATCATTTCCCAGACCACCGCGCGCCGTAAAGAACTATGTATGTAATTCCGATTTTTAAATACGTCGAAGGTTATTCGCCTATCCTCCGTTTCGTCTTGGTCTCAGCTGACTCATCGGTTCTGGGCGAATAGCTGTCTGATTTCAGCGCGGGAGGCTGCCGGTGTTAATAATAACAAGATTTTCCAGCCTGGTTGGGTAACCCCGGCACCTCCAGTGTCTTGAGTCCACGCGCGTTTTCGTTTTCGGTTGCGTGCATAAACTACACTCCTTCCGCTGGCTGCTGTGTCGGTGGGCCACGAGCAAAGTCGTACACGTGTCTGCCCACACACGCTTGAAAAAGAAAAAGATAAAGAAAGAAGAGAAATATCTGCGAATTTCCTGGTGCTCGCGGCTCCGCCCCTGAGACTCTTCCCACACTTTCGTGATCGAACGGCCGAGAAGAAGGGATCTTTCATCGACAGATTACGGAGCTGCTCCTCTTCGCGCTGATAAAATCCTCCCGGGAGACATAATACGCTGTCAGTCACTGTTAACCGAGCAATTCCCGGCCTATCGAATCAGTAAACAGAGACCTTCTGGTTCGGCGTTTTCAGGGACGGAATCGATGGTACGTCGCTGGACAGGGTCGAGCAGAAGTCGATGAACTGGATATACGGGTTACAGAGTCTCCCGTTGGTAGTGTATCTCAAACACTTGGTCCATTGAATCTTGACGCTTTATAACGTGCCGGTAGTTGCCTAATCGTTCTTTTAAAACACCTTATCTATCGCAGAATTGGGCAGAATTGTTCGAATACAATTTCATTCGAATAGATTCTTCGATTACAGTTTTATTCGAGATATATTTCGAATAAATTCTTCGATCACAGTTTTATTCGAGATATATTTCGAATAAATGCCACGGATAAAATTTGATTCGTACGATATTTCGAATAAATTCTTCGAATAACATTTCGTTCGAGAAACATTTCGACGGAATTCTTCGAAAAATATTTCGTGTAAATTCTTCGAATAAAATTCGATTTGACGAATTTATTCGAAACATTTATTCGAATAAAATTTTATTCCAAGGATTTCCGCGACGTATTTCTCTCGAATCAAATCTTGTTCGAATAAATTCTTCGCGCAGAATTACATTTGAATTATTCATGGAATCATAATTCAGTCGCATTGTAATTCGTAATTCGGATCTCCGTTCGATTGAAATGTAATTCATAATTGCGATTGAAGTACAATTACAAGACACATACTATAAGTAATTAAATCACATTAATTACTTAAAATAATAATAAATAATAAAATAAAAGAAGAGAAAATTCGCAGAAGGGCTCGTTCAAAGTTCTAGTCTGGTATTTGAACTGTGTTTCAATTACATTGTATTGCAGTTGCATTGTATTAGGAATACGCTCGTGATTGAAATAATTAACAATTGAATCAACTGAGAGGTTTGAATTGTATAGTCGAATTACAACGTAAATCGAATTACTATGTTATGAAATTGCGAAATTGAATTACAATGTAATCGAATTAGCACAGCTCTGCTACGTCGAAGTATCGATTCTCGTTGTAAATATTGAATGGATTTCGACTGTCGACGACTGTGATACCCTCACTTCTAGTAATAGCAATAGCATGTGCCGATTGATTGGCAACTGTAGCCGACGGGCGATGAAGCACAGAGGGGAATACGACCGGTAGACGAGGAGAGGTGGACGTCGTCGGTTCGGGCTCGTGTATTCAGCTCGCGGAGAGGGCAAATCCATGCACCAACTCTCTGAATGGCCGGCCTTAGTAACAGATGCCTTCTCTTGTTGCAAATATGTGCTGTTTACATACAGTGTTTACTTTCCTCTGGCCTGCCAAACGGATTCTGATCATAACAATTTAGTGCGGAACTCTGCGTAGTTGTTCGGGATGCAAAACCGATGTAACCGAGCAGCCGCGCGAAGACATCGGATCCATAAATATTTAAACAAACCGTCAGTTTTCTCGACCTCTATTCCAGTAAATGATACTTGCTGCGAGAAAAATGGTCTTACTGTTGCGCAGAAATTCCTTTTGCACATTTGCTTCTGCCTGGTAATTGCTGATAATCGCTGATAATCGTTGATAATCGCTGCTTCTTCTTGTTTCGACATTGGGCACGTGTACAACATTTTTTTACAATATAACATGTCAGTATGCATATAAGTTAACGAGATATACAAAACTTTCGTTCTAGGATCAGATAAAAGTGTTGACAAAATATCATTTTGTTTAATTTTTTTATGATTCCAATCGGTTGAGATCTAAACAAATGTTTGTCGACTCGTTCTCAATTAAACTGGCCGAATTAACATCTCAAAAACATTCTAACCATTTAGACCAATTTTAAACAAGTTTCACTGTAACAAGACTACTGACAATTACTGCACTTTCGAAATTAAACAATTTTGTTTTCTGTGATCTGTACCAATGCAATCTCATACGAAATTCTTGTTAACCCTTAGCCCTACGAATTCTTCAAAAGCTATGTTGGTTTGAACTTTTTCATTGATAACAATTTCCTAGGAGAAGAAGAATATTTATATTTCTTGTATGTCTACATTTAATTTAATGATCAAATACTGGTAACAAAGAAATAGAATTTTATATTGATTTAAACGAAGTTTATAATGTTTATGTTTTACGAATTCTGTCGAAGTCTACGTAATGAGTCTGACATATATTGCAATTATTTCTAACGTATCATTTTATATCAGACCTGTACAAATTCTATTTGAAGTGAAAATGAGAAATGAAAATAATATCGAACCATTTGAAGTAATAACAATTTCAAATAATGAATTATTTCGTTATTTCTCTATTTGACATATGACCAAGGAAATGATCCCTTAACCAGTTAAGTGTGTTTGACGACTATATCGGTCATGGAGATGTGGCAGAATTTTGTGTTATGACGATTATATCCGTCATTCGTAAAATTTTGTTACAATTTGATATCTAAATTGTAATTCTGGCGAAAACTAAATTATATTCGTAAATTTTAATATGTTTAAAATGTTTAGAGGTCAAGACGAAATGAAACAAACAAATGAAAATTATAAATAATTTGAGTTGGATTCGTCGCTTCATCGTTTGATTCATCGCTCGTCATCGCTTGATTATCGCGACACACACTGGTGGGCGCTTTGCAAAGAGATCGCCACAGTTAACTGGCTAAATAATACGCAACAAAAAGATTTTATTTTAATTGTACTAATTTTATTCCCGTTTTTGTACACGCTGTACAAATGGCCAAATTGACCCGAGTTTTCGTACTTTGATTTCGCAAGAAATAGAAGGAAGTGAAGTCAGGAATGCATAAAAACAATATTTACCGTTGCTTATGTCTTCACGATTGGTATTGAAGTATCGTTTTTACTTAAATGAAGATAAAAGATATCGCTGCTCAAGGAGAGCATCGGGGCTAAATGGTTATGCATGCAGGCAAGTTGTCTAGTCTCGAAGTTCAGTGTTTTTATGGTTGATGCAACTGCATAGAAATTCTTCCATTTCAGGTGCTCACGTTGTATCATCCGCTCAAGTATTACGTATATCGGAAAATTCGATTCGTTTTTTATGAACGTGAATCTGGTACTTCACGGTTGTAAAAAGCAGATAGCAAATGAGTATTAAATTATTGTAATAAATGAGTCGTGGTAACGAATTCATCCGTAGTGACTTTAAAATGAAGTTGTTCGGAAAAGATGTATGTACATACATTTACCATATCACTTACTTTGCGAGGATGACGTTTAGAGCACTCTGTGTTTTCAGCTTTATCAATTCAACACTTTATCTACCAAGAGCCTCTTAATACAATTATTAATTATTGTGCTATAAGAGAAATCTTACAATCCTATTTCTACATGATACAGTAAATTCTGTCCAATTGTCCCTCAACTTGTCAACAAAAATGGACAATTTTGGAAGAGGAGATACGATTATCCATTTTTGTTTACAAGCTGAGGGACAATTAGAGAGAATTTACATTACGATCGAAATTATTAGATCATGCTACTCGGGATGATTTGTTGGTACATGATTAAAAAAATGCCACTAAACAATTTCTTAAACAATTTTGAACTGTGAATTATAGACTTTCGATAATCATAAGATCATCGTCAGTAGATAATGTGTTAATGCAGCTCAAATATTTTATTTAAATTGTTTTATCATAACACCACTGAATTTGAAGCGATCATAACGCGTATTCTTTGTATTTATCTTGAAAACTTACGAATGGACTGCGGATCTTTACGCAAGACGAAAATCGTTTGCAGCCATAACAGTATACAGCAGCCAAGTGTAATTTTGTTTCTTCCTTAAATAATTTTAATAAGATAGAATTAAGATATTAACTTTCTTAGTTTCTTTTAATCTTTTCGCGCCTATTCATTTTTGCATCAAATCTGCGGTCTACTTATGAATTTGTGTTTCATATTGAACCATGAGCGATTTCATAAAATTATGAAGTACCTCTCGTTGCTCGTCGAACATTCAATTCGCTATAGAACAGAAGGCATGATGTAATTGATGATTCGACGGACCCTTGGGATAGACTCACCCGTCTTGCTGTGAGTCACGAGCAATGCGGGTCAAAATCAATCTATTCAGTGCTCAATTAGTGCAATTTGGTTCTCGTTCGAGCAGATATCCGCCTAGTGCGCACGCACTCATTTGCACTGAAAGAATCATGAAATGCCAGAGAGAATTTCAGAGAAATGCTCTGTATCGCAAAAACTGACGCTCGAACTACCTAAACAATCAAAATATTTCCAATCTTTCCTTTTGCAATTCCTGGTATTTGGAAAATGTTTCTATGGGGAATTTTTAGATAAACTTATTTATTCGAGCATATATTATTATTAGACTGCATATTTCTTATATTTATGACAAAAGCGAGCAGATCAAATTGAAATGAATTAAATAATGTTAAATAAATTAGATCTTGTCGTTGGTATAAAATAATATCTATTACTTACGTTTTAGAAGTCGTGGTGTTAATAAAGATCAAGGAAAAGTGAAGTAAGGAAAGATAATAATAGACATCTTGAAAGATCGAAACAGGAAGAAAAATACAGTAGAGACAAACTTAAGATGAATATTTCGCAATAAGGAAAACCGTTCGTTTGTTAGTGTTTACGAAGAAGGCGAAAATTACCGTATATCGGCTTACGATGTTACTTGTCGATGTAAAATCACGGCAATCATTTCGAATAATGTCTGCATGACAAAAAATTCATACATCGCTAAATTGCGTAAGATAACATACAACGTTTATTAAAATAGCTAAAAACAAATTGTTTAGTATCTAATACACTTTCAGGACACATACATACTTATCGACAAAAGTTAAGAAACTTTAGATATCGTTAGCATTTGAATAAAATTTTATATTTTATTAAATATACGTCTTATTAAATTATATGCGAAACATACAATACATTATTTATATTGCAATATTGTTTCATTTAGTGCATACGGGAAATAGAAAGAATAAAAAATGAATAAAAGAAAAATGAAAAATAAATCAAAAGTAGAAAATTAGAAGATTAGAAAACAAAATCAATATTTTTGTTGATACGATATAAATTTGTATCGTATGTTAAGGAGTGTTACTATACTCAACGCGAGTGTATATTTTATATTAGAGAAGAAAAATGCTTGTGTGTTACATTTTCGAACATTCATTCATTTGCTTGTAATAGCTCATAATTTCTAGTAGCATGACAAATATAAATACAATAAATCGAGTCACCAAAGTATCTTCAAACGAAAAATTCTATTCTGATAAAGTGTGACACGTCGTTTACTTATTCATACATACGGGATCACCTGTTATCCGGTAATCTACTTTTCGCCGCAGAAGTCCCGTAAAATGCGATCGTCAAACTAAGGTAGAAACTTGTTTTGTGCATAAACCAGAACGTCACAACCTGACAGCCCGAACATAACTCAGAATCTGAATAATTGAATTATTTACCGTTTTGTGAAAACTGGGAACTCTATCGCTGCGTTACCTTTAATTATTAAATGAAAGTTTCTTTCTATTCTTAATGATACATAAAAAATAATACTGAATAATTACTCATTTTCGTTATTATTTATTACTATTTTATATATCGCTGCGTTGCTTTTAATTATCCAAAATATTTGTTGGTTATTCAACGATATTCAAATACTTTCCCAAAAACTTTACGCAAAATAAAATCGTTTTAAACCATTCGTAACAAACAATAGTTGTATAAAAGTATCATTCTACTCTTAGCAATTGTGATCGAGGAAAAGGAGGTACGATTATTCGAGTTTTGCACTGCGTTTTTATAATTGGCAACTATAAAAATGAGCCGCTGCTGAAGGAAAATTGGGTAGAATTTGCTGTATATAGAGAGTAATAGAACCGCGATCTTCGATTCTTAATAATTACGTTTGTTCATTTTTGTTATTACTCGTTACTTGCCTTTTATCGTAGTTCTTCAGTTTGTACCTGAGGTGGTATAGAAATAAATCCGGCCGTGTTAGTCGACGGATTACGATCTTTGCTCCAAAACTGTCAGCCGACTAAGTCGAAGCATTTTCGGACAGGTTTTTCTGGTGCTCACGATGATACATTGTTTGTTGATAATTTATCATGACGGTAACCCGTGGACGGCAACGCACTGTGGTCCTTGAATTCAAAATAGTTTTGGTCGTTTCAAGCAGAGAAACGATTGCGTGCCGCGCATGAAAAACTTCCGCTGTGTAGCCCGTGAGAATGGCGCCTCGTGTTACGGAAAGCGGAATTCCTCGTATACCGTAAAGCCGCGAATCAAATTTTCTAACTTTAGACGTCAAGGACTTCAGGCATTTCACTTAAATCGATATCGGAAGCTACGATGCCTCCTATTGATCCGTTTGTTGTATCATCGCGAGCTCGGACGTGACTGCTAATTAAAACACACGCTGCTTCACACCTGCACGGAAACATTGTCGGTATTTGTTGTTGTCGCAACATTCGTTTAAATAATTACCTACTGTATGCGCACTGTTTCGTTCTATGCAAAAATTTGTAGTGAAGAGTTTTTTTTGTTGAAGAGTCGTTTAAAACTTTTCATGATATTAATTAATTGCGATTATAAGGTAAAATTACCTATCGGGAAACATTGCCTTAATTTTGACTTCTTAAAACAGTAGCATAATTAATAAAATAAAAAATAGAGCAGCTGTGTGAAGATGAATGTAAAAATTCTACGCATATTTTTAAATATTGCTCCTTGTAAATTCTCTCGCACAAATACTGTTATCTAACAATTAATTGTAAAGAAAATGTTTATTCATTTTTATACATTTTTTATGCATGTTTATACGTGAGAAGAAAGGCTTTCTTATAAGAGGAAGAAGGAAGACAGCCGAAGAGAAGAAGACAGTTTCAACAAAAAAATTGTGATTCCAAAAAAAATTAAAAGTGAAATATGTAATTTTACAGTTTAGGTTAAACTTACAATGTCAGTGTTACATGGTTTAACGTTTGTTTCGATCTAGAAGAATTTATTAACATTCATATTTGGTAGATTACTCTGTACGAAATCTTCATCACGAGATAATCTTAAAACGAATCGTTATTAAAAGGCAATCTTAAGCAATTTTTTGAAGGAAACGTATTGCGTGTTATAATTCCAAATTTGGTTTACTGATTAATTAGTATTCGAAGAATGTACTTGAATTTTTTAGAATATTAATAATAATTTTCGTTACAATTACATCCAGTAGTATTAAGAGTGTTTAACAGAAACATTTTACAAAGAATAACTTCGCTATAATATAGTACACATGGCAGCAGATCATACACTGGTGTAAATGATCGATTTAGGTACATAATTTAGTTAGTATTTTTTTGATTATTTAAAAAAATACGAAATACATATCTACTTTTTTTCATTTTTAGTGAAATTTGATTAAAATTTTCTCCTTTTACCGTTCTTTGAAGGATTTCTATTTTCTTCTTCTCAGTTGAAGATTTGCCACGTGGCATGCTTTCGATTTCAATGTTATTTTTACTAACGTTTACTATGTTTTAATGTTTTATACTAACGAAACTACTGCAGCAGAGAATTTACAATACGAAATACATGATTGCATGTAGATACGAGTGTCTGTAGTCGACTAACATTAGCGTCTTATAATTACGTCCAAACGAGATTGTATTATTTTCGAATAAATTAGGAATTTGTTATTATTTTTCGCGAAATTTATGAAGATATTATCAAAAAGCAAACAATTTTGATTTGATGAAATGTATTTTCATATAACTATAATATTAGGGTACCTAAACCAAAAATTGTCGGGGTATCTTATACCGTATACTGAATATATCTGTCCAAATTCAACCTGTTCGGTCAATTAGTTGACGTACATGGGAAGAAGCTGCTTCGAGAAAAATGCATTAAAGATTCAGGAACAGATTTCGAGGATTTTACACTGGGATGGAAGTTCTGACAAAAATCAAATAAATAATGTAAAAGGTTCCTTGTTCTCTTTCCACGGTGTTTGCAGCCCATTACAGCTAACGACGCGAAGATAAAAGTTCGGCTTATCGTCGTCGCCACTGAAAAACTGCAAGTTTCCATGAATAACAGGAATCCAGTTACAAAGTACCGTTTTACGGTATCGTTAATTGTGAAATCTGTTCTTGTAGTCGAGAGTGCAGCGCTTCGACGCTGTTCCGAAACAAATCGATTCATTAAAATCGCCTCGGAAATTGATCGATCAATGATTCACGCGTAATTGGGGATTCGTGCGCAAGATGCAACATAGAAGTCGTGGCCGGCGCGGCGCGTCGCGGACGATATGAAAATTGCGGTAAAAATCGTGAATTACAGCTGGTCACGTCTGCGCCAAGCCACTTGACCAACCGGTTTTAAATCCACGAGGCGATGACGCGAAATTTACGAGGTTTCTTTGTCAACGTGGCCCTTGGGGAAACTCGCGGCCGACGTTTTACTAGATTGTTATGGTGCACTCGCTGATATTCGTAAGAAAATTACGTTTCTTCGGCGACGTCCCGCGCCGCCGTTATGCAAACACGCTAAAGTATATTTGTATGTATTTTTTACTGACAATGTTCCGCAGCACGTACCGCGAAAGATAAAAAAAAGAAGAAAGGGAAACATATTTTTCGCACCGTGTCCACGGATCCGATGCAGAATCGCGCTGAAAGCCCACCGCAAAGGTTACTTCTTATTTTTTCGCCTGGTTCGCGTTATCGAAATCGTAACGATGTTTCCTTGAAAAGTAGTCCGCCTACTTTGTACAGATTGCTTTCCATCTACAGTTTTGTTGAATAATCGTAATGCCACAGTGCAAATAATGATAAAGGATCATGCAAATATCGGTAAAATGCGAATGTTGTACTCTTTCATTACGACTGCATTTTATCGTCAAGTTAGAAACTTGTTTAACAGAAAGATCAAATTCTTTTACAAAATGCTAGGCCTTCCTCACTTTGTACGTTAATTAAGTAACGATCCGATAATCAATGTCAGACAAACACAAAATAAGCGTTTGTTGAACGCAATTGCTATTAAAAGGTATAATAAAAAAAAATGAAGAAGTTAATAAATGCTCTTTTTTTCTTTGTCCAGTAAAAAGGAATGTATTATTTGCTTTCATGTGAAAATGATGAAAACTTATCGAATCTCCGAGTGTTTTAGAAATATTTGGGAACGTTATTGATTTATGAATAAAACATAATTGTAAAAAGTAGGAGGATTTGTTCTGCAAATATTTCTGAGAAGGTTATTTCCTATTATGTATTTTAATTAAAATTTCACTTACGCAAACATTTATCGTATACGTCGAAATGTATTTCTTGCTGGTAGCGTAAAATAAAAGTACAATTGATCCGTGATAGAACGAATGCATCGGTTTAACACGGTTGACGCTTCGATGATTTTATAGGAGCATGCGAAGCCATCTTCTAACGTTACGTTAAATTTAATCCCGGATCAGTCCAGCTGGCTTAAAATGACCCGCAGCTTTTGAATTGAAGGGCTGACATCGTCTGATTTTGTGGTCGCCGCTCCCTATTCCAATTATCATTCAGCTTTTTGCTAATCCTCGGCATCAGTTGTTGTTTTCGGACCGAGAACGCGATGTTGCATAACTTTTCTGAATTTTCCTGGGAAAACCGTGTGCCGCATCATCATTTAGTATGCGGATATGCAAAGTATCTATCGTTCGAATGCTATTCGCTATTTATTCAGATATTCCAACATATTAATACGTATGAATTATATACTGTTAAAATTATTTTATGATCTTTAGCGCCTTTTACAAATTCCGCAGTTGCTAATAATATTTTTACTGAGAGAAATACATATGAATTAGTGGATAATACTTTTATAGTTTTAACAATGAATGTAGAGAGAAACATTGCCTCATAGCAATAATAGAGTGATAAATATTTTTACACAGATAATTGTATAATATTGATATACTATTTACTATGGTTGATCGAAAAATGAAACATTCTAATTTTTACAGAAAGGGTTTAAAAAGATAGTATACGTATTTAAATTTATAAGTAGCTCGAATGTTTAAGGAGCATGTACTTTGAAACATTCTCACATGTCAATGGACGATGTGTATGTTTGATGGTGGAGTAGAACTACAGCAACACGTGTTTCATTAAAATTGCATAATTTAACTTACGAGCACATTGCTGTCGGTTTGTAGCGTAAGCTGATCCAATATGTACTTTTTGCTGGATTAATACGCCTCAATTCTAATATACACCTGCTGTTACACTTGCATATATCTGAAGATCAATCATTATACTCTCTAATTTTCTCTCAACAACGTAATTAGCTTTACATTTTTAATCCTGTCCCTAAATTGTCGACTAAATATTCATACAATTCGTCACAATTAATTATGACTGTACTGCGGGCTTTATGCATTTATGACAAAATTTGATAATTACGATTTAAAACAGTATAAAGATTAAAAACATTTGAAAACGTTAATGTATTATTTTTAATCTTTTAAGATGATTGAAGGAAGAATGAACTTGCTACATTTAGTTTCCATTCCTTGCAATTCATGCAGGCTATTTCTATTTTGCATAAAAATCCGCAGTCTAATTATGATAGAGAGACAAATATGGGAGACGATCTTGCTATAAATGCCTATATTATGGAGCACTTAAAAAATTCTCAAGTCATTCATCAATCAAAATTAAAATTATACATGTATGACAGCAGTGTTAGTAGTTACTGTGAATTTATTGCTGTAAAAGTTCAATTAAGTATTCTGCCATCCTAAAACAAAGGTTATTTGCAAAATTTGGTAATTTGACATTTTGGTATCTCTAGATTACTGTATGTGTTTTTTACATGAGTGCCAAGTTTTAATGTCCTATGTCAGGATTTAGGATCTCATAAATTACATAATATTATTACGAAATTCCTATTATACTAAATTTTGCAGATCGGACCTTCTGTTTTAGGGCGACAGAGTACTTAATTGAACTTTTACCTACTACACGCGTATAATTTTAATTTTGATCGATGAGTGACTTGAGAATTTTTAAAGTGCTTCGTAATACAAGGTATTTATAGCGAAATTGTCTCTCGTATTTGTCTCTCTGTCATAATTAGACTGCGGATTTTTATGCAAAATAGAAATAGCCTGCATGAATTGCAAGGAATGGAAACCAAATAGCAAGTTCATTCTTGCTGATTCGACTTGCATTCAGTTTCACGTTAGTTCGATTAAAGCTTTTGTAAGTCCAATGATATTAGAAATACGATCGGAAGAGAGAGATAGTTATAGCTCGAACTCCTTGCTTACAAAACGAATAACTTCTTAACAAGTTTTTCCTCGTGTTCATGTTTTACACGAACAGCAGAGATGCGTCACACGTTTTCCTAGTCGATGTTTCTCGGGAAGAGTTTATTATACCTTTATGATTAATGCACTTGACTGTACGTTCGCTGTAGGAATTGTGTAATTCACGATTCATCCTGCTCGACGAAGGATAATATACATATAATATGTGGAGAGAACGTTACGTTGTTACATAATTTTACACGCGTTCAGATCCCTCGACAGAAGTTCTTTCGAGCAGATTTAATCGTTTCATTATATTAGTAGCTGTAATTTATGTGTCGCTCCTCAGATGGTATTTACATGAAATTATATAGATTAATTGACAATCTTAATGACACTTATTGCGAGTTTTTCGTTTATAACTTCGTTCTTGCTGCTAGTCTATTTTAACCTATTTAATCTATTATTATTCCCTATCTAATCCCTTCCATTCATCTGTCTCGTAACAAATGTACATTCGTATTTGGCCCGTAAGTATTTGAAGATTTACATTCATTTACTCCGTAAATATAGAACTCATGAATATTTCATGGATAACTTACATTGTTACGTTCAGTTATAAAAATAATATGTTACGTCGGATACAAATGTTTCAGACAGGGCAATAATTATTTTTAACGTTTTTATTGTTGCATTTGTGTGACATGTTAATGATATTAATAATATAGCATCACAATACTATAATATCACATGTTCTGCAATAATAAAATATTATAGTTATATTATGTAATACTATTATATTATATTATTGCATTCTATTGTAACATTATATAACAATAATAATATAATTATAATATTATTCCAATATTTATTTAACGAAACATGTAATAACTAGTATTAGAAAATAAAGTCGAAGCTACTTTACTACTTTAGTTAATGTATAGTAACTATATAAAATCACGTTAGCCTTTTTTATTTCTCTAGATCATAACTGATGTAACGTTAGCGTTAGCAGAGTTGACGATGATTGATTAACCAGAAAAATGTTTCGGCGCGAATATTGCTTAATATTGCTTGCAAAATAAATTCTAGTCATCGACAATGGTTACTGATAATCCAACCAAATTTCGGTGATACAATCTGGTTAACGCAACCAAATTAAATTTCTTTCAATAATAATGGTCATCATAGCAAAGAAAAATTTCAATCATTCGTAATGATTATTCGTAACAAAAATCATTTAAATTAACAGCATTAACTCTTATGCAATAACTCTAAAAATTACTGTTATTACAGGTATGATGACACTTTCGGGTGTTGATTTTTTCTACAAAAATTTATCAAATAACTGTTTTGTGCCTGGATAAAACTACAAAGATGATGAATTCTTTGGTAAAGTCGGTTTCCCTATCCGTTCAATCTACGTTCATTCTTCAATTAGGTACATGTTTCGTGTCCATCCTTCCTTCGTCTGAAGCGAGCACACGAAAAAGAGAACACGTGTCGGATAAGGAGTATCAATTGCAGGATCTATGGAAAACAAAAGGCCACGTTCGTAGTTGCATTCGCGTGCAACGCGTCGATATTGTTGCAACAAAGTATACCCGGCCTTATCTGTAATTGCCATTCGCGCTTCATCATTGCCAGGAACTTCCGCGATCAGATTAGAGAGTTTTAATCGAATCGATTGCGGACGATTTGAAAAATCCGTATGCGGCGCTATTGGATTTTTTCCGGGCGATCCAGCGCAGCTGTCTGTATCATTCGCCGCAACGCATCGATCATCCTCGTAAGACGGTAACGTTCGAACGTTCCACGGATAGTTAACGCCGCGCTCGTCCGGCCAATCAATTTTTCTACGGCAAATTGCAAGGTGTAATGGGTTAAACGCGGCGAGAATCGCGGCAGATTGTGTTATCGGGCCGTATCTCGGTGTTCTTGCACGCATGTCCTTATAGAGGCACCAAGATTGAGCAGTGCTCATGATCCCTGTATTTAGAGGACACGTTATCGTTAACTGGACTTTACTTGATTCGATCAAAAATAGTTTCGCTCGCTGCCTGCCGAATAGATAAACAAAATAACACGCGGCATTGCTGCGCGACCGGGTATCGTCGCGCGCACGATAATGTCCCGGTTAATTAAATACACTAACCATGTGTTAAACCAGAAACCAGATCCTTGTGTGTGTGTGTGTGTGTGTGTGTGTGTGTGTGTGTGTGTGTGTGTGTGTGTGTGTGTGTGTGTGTGTGTGCTCACCATTATCGTAGATCGAGACATTGATTCGAGGACTTCTCGTTTGACGATTCAAACGAGTAGAGTACAGTGTACCAGAGGCGAAAATCATCTTCGTGAACATAACAAAACCTTGGGGGCGCTATCAGTCTGGTCTGCCTTGGACAAGAATCGGGATGTTGTTGTTCGATCTTGAACTAGTTGTTCGGTGATGTTATCAACTGACAAATGAATCATATAGATGTAGACATTAATGCCTGAAAATTTCGATAGAGGACTAGTTATAATTAACACATTAAAGGCGGGGGATCTTGACGAAAGTATGCTAGGTAACGCGTCGTTTTTCGTCCTAGAGCGGGCGATATTTTGTGTAATCATAAAAAAATTTAGACTTAAAAAAGTTTATTTAAACTCTTAAAACTAAAAGAAATATTAAAAAAAAACTAAACACTAATTACAAAAAATGTTTTAAAGTACATATTTATGAGAAGTCGAGATAAATCGTAGTACTACGACTCCCACCTTTAATGTGTTAAGTGTACGTGACAACTTAACTACTAGAAAGTCAGCTGATTTGTTCAATATGTACATTGTCATTTGTTGACAAGTGTTAAGTAGCATTTTTTATGTCTTAAATATGGAGAATTTCGACAAAAGCATATATATGTATATAATTTTAGTGCACACTTAAGAATTTATTCTTTATTTCTTAAAAAGTTCATTTAAAAGAAAGGAACAATTCAAAAGATTCTGTGGTTTTGATTGTTTCGTATCAACGAGGTGTTTTATTGCATGACTATATAATTTGTGATTCATCTTTTTTTAGAGAAATTCATGCGTAAAAAAACGATTTCTAAAAATGTAGGAAATATATTCCTAAAATTGAGCAGTATGTGGTCCTTACAGGTGAAGGATATTCGATTGAATCGAGAATTTTCGATGATTTGATATCGAGTAACTTTACCAAACTTTTAATATTTTAATTACTAATTTTGTGTGTGTGTGTGTGTGTGTGTGTGTGTGTGTGTGTGTGTGTGTGTGTGTTATGCAAATACATTTCAATATTTGGACATTTGTGAGAGTAGTTCGATTTTTGTTCGAAATTGGTCAAAGACGTAACAGAACTGCTGATAATTATGATACTTTCAAAATTAACAGGTTTTGTTTTTGCATCAATACCAATTTTTATTGAATTTTGTTTAAAGGAACTAATTATTTCCAACGGTCTATCATTTTATACAGCGATATTTTCTTTAACACTAAATCTACCGAGCACTAAAAGTGATATATGTACTTGTGTTATTTCATAAGAATGATAAAACTGAAATTATTTAAACTCTTCCACATTTTTACTATAATGTATGCTTGAACTAAAAAATTTGTTCAATCTTTTCCCGTGAAAGAGTCTTCGTAATTTCAATAATTTTTAATCAATAACATGAAATCGGTTATTTCGAAACCGGTGCCGTTTAGTGTTAAAGCGTTGCTTACTATAGGGCTCGGAATTAATCGGCACGCAACATTCTGATCGCGAGGACCACGCCTCCTGGCTCCTGTCTCGCTCTCCGTGGTCGCCTCTTTTGGCTCGGATGTGTGTGCGTAGGTGAATAGTATAGGTGTGTGTGTTAGGCGATCATCGGGGAGCAAGACACTCGACAGGAGTTAGGAGGCGTAGCCCTCGCCATCCTTATGTTGCGTGCTGGTCAATTCTGAGTCCTGGCTTACTAGTTCGGGAATAGATAAGTTCGAGTTGCTATAAGTTCGTGAGGAAATTGTCTGAGTGAAAAGGATTCACTATAAGCTGATGAAGAAAATCTAGGTCAATTCAACACTATGAATGAATTTTATAAAGCCTAAAGCGCCGTAAAGAAGTCTGTGTACCAAAACTTATTGGCAATATATTGTTGCAGTTTATGTCGGACATTTTTGCTCAAGACATACACTTTAAGGTTATGGAAACAATATTTCTTGCAATATAAATACCTTTTTAACAGTTGAATTTAATAGGAACGATTTATAAATTCTGTCGAAGTACATATTCACATTTTACGAACACCGATAAATTATTGTCGGTAACCGATGGTGTTTTTTTTCAATAGTATTTCATTGGGTGATTCATCGCCAACAGAAGGTATCACATTTTTGCTTCCGGATGGAGTTGCAGATCGAGATATTTCATATTTTATGAAGCGGTTGTATCTCGTACGCAAAGCGAGACATAGGGGCTCGCTTTTTACTGCAATTTTTCTATCAACAGAGTACTGCACCCGTTTTTCAGGGAGATAGAATAGTTAACAGTGGTAGTATGTATCTAACTGTACAATAAGTTTGATAGAGATCATACAGTTATTTACGCCTATTGGATCATGTAGAGAGAAAAGTAAAAGACAGATCTGACATTTTTGTATTTTATTTCGTAAAATATTTCTGTAACAATAAATCTATCACGAGGTTTTGTTTCTCATTTTACATTTACAAACATTATAAAGCATTTTATGGAGAATTTTATAAACAATTTTATAAAATTATAAATTATGAATAAATAAATTGAATCTTCTCACTTTTATGATGCACACTGGTCAATCCTACTGTTCGGTAGGTTCAGAGGCAACCAAAATTTTGTGCAGCGATTCGATCTTCTTAAGAACAGCTTCATCGATTATGCAAAAATAGTCCTCTCGACATTGCCAATTATTAAAAGCAGTTGTCAGCACTAATGTGGTAGTTACCATGAAAACATTGTCTCAAGTATTTACAGTCTTTATTCAGAATTGTCCTGGTTGTATAACCGGTTGCAAGACACCGAATGCATTCTTATATCTTTCATTATCATGCACAGTATCATTTTTTCCAATCATCAAAAAGTCGTGTGTCTATGAAAAATGCATGACAATGATTAATACTTTAACTCGTTTTGCGGATACCGTGGCAATTTCATGACTTGCACGAATAAGTATCTTCTTAGTTGCGAATCTGCCTCAAAGAGCAAACGAAAAATTCATATTTGTGGGATAAACGCCGGCGAAAATTGGTAATGATATGCGAGCTGTAAGTGACGATCTGTTGATAACAGTACTACATCCTCATTGATAAATCTATGAGACAATGGCAGAGGGCATTACTGACTTAAAATTGTATATATTCGCGGAACAGCTAGCAAATCATGTATAATGCAAACGATAAAATCTGTGGATTCTTATAAAATGTAATCTCGCATTGATTAGCGGAAAATCGAGGGAATAATTTCTGCTTCTCACACTTCCTATAACTTAGCAATATTATTCACTGGTGTGATCACTATATGCATATTCGTTTTAACATTATCTACACAACACTTTATTTCTTTCGTTTTTCCTTCTGAGTCACTTCTTCTAAAAAGTGTCCAATAAATAACAGAACACTCTTTATTGAGCAAGTTAGAAGCTGGGTGATATTTATAGAGAAAAAAAATATTCGAAATACTATTTTAAATAATAGATTCTTTACAATTTAAATAAAATAGTATTTTATTGAATACTATTTTTTAATTCTAATATTTTATTAAGTACTATTTCATTACTAATACTATTTTTTTATGTGATCCACAGCTAAAATATAAAATAAATATTATTTTTTGATAATGTAAAATATAAAATAAAATAGTTTATTTTGGTAATCTGAAACTAAAGCGTGAAATTTAAAACATAAAGAGATAACGTAATCATAATGTTTGCAAATGGAACTTATTATCTTTAGGAGTATTCATTGAAGAATTATGTGTATTGAATGTTTCTTTTTAATGCAGAGGGAAAGCATTTTTTTAAGTTTATTTTTAAAGGTACATACTCTTTCGAACAAATAAAATATTTTATTTCCAAAAATATATGCACGATCTAAGATTATAAATAAAATGTCATTTGAGATACTAATTTTATCCAGCTCTGGTACAGGTCTATGTTACGTACCAACCCTATCACGAACATTTTCGAATTTTTATCGAAAATCGTAAGAACCACAACATGCATATCAACAGTTCTAACGATTAGAACAACTTCTTTTTTAAACATTACACGAGAACAGTTGTAATCCTGTTGATATTCAAACTGACGTGATCGTAAAAGTATTTTGCATTGTAAAGACTAACACACCTCGATTCTGAGTAAGTTGTGCAATCAATTGCAACGATTTTCCCGTGTTACGTCAAGCTTACTGTCCGGGAGTAATGCCGAGAACTGTATCAAGATTGTAAGAAATGTTTATTGACTATAAACTGCTTAAGCGTTGGACTTGGATGCTGTGGGACTTTATTCAAAACATGTGGTCGTGTTTAAGATGGTTTATTTTAGAGGGCACTAGGAATTATACCCGTTCACTTACAATTTCTTGGAAACGATAACTCACTTTTACCTAATCGAACGTAGTAGTGTAAAGTGTTTTTATGACACTGTAGATCCTCGTGTCAATTTACAAGAGTATTCAATCTTTATGCAGATCTTTATGCATTTATGGTGTGTACAAATTTTTAAAATGCAAGGAGTCATATAAATTAACGAAGTATAACAGCAATGTTGTAGTCATTTTACAATCGATCTTTTAATTGACGAAGGAAACATTTTCTCGATTACAGTTTTTATACAATAACGTATGAAAGTGTTAGTTTGCATAAAGAACCGTTATCTATTAAACAATAGAAGAAACAAATTAGACAATATACACGTTGCTTCAAAAGTATTAGGACACCCGCAGAAAATTAAATAAATTTGAGAGACTGACATTAGGAAATTGTTATAATTTCTTCAATTTATTTCAAAGTTAATTATATTAAACTGTTACAAATAGGTAGATATATTTTACGTTGTAACAAAAATAACGTCGAGGTTATAAAAGAAAATTAAATTTTCTTTTCGTCAATATATCCACTGCGTTTTTAAATTACTTTTTTTTTCTACTATTTCTGATTTGGTTCCACGCATGTTGTACTATGTTCCATATATTTCGAAAACGTATCGTACGAAATGAACTCAGCATACATTTCCACTGAACAAAATGCAATAAATGGCTGAACTAATCGCCTAAATAACAAACACTTCTTAATGTCTATACTCCTCTCGCGTCAAGATGGCACCTTTGTGTTTACATTCCCCCTGTTACTAGCTGCTCCGCTGCCGCAGCTGTCGGTCAGTATTGATCGCTGTCGATCTCCGTCATCGTTTTCGGCCAATAGCGATCGATAGTTGCAACAGTGGGACAGCTAGTAAGAAGGGGGATGTAAACACAAAGGCGCCTTCTTGTTGCGTGAGGACTATACTATCGATAATACGATGCCATAAAACTAAATACCAAACGTAAAACATTACTTAAACTAAATGAAAAATTATAATTTATACTAAATCAGCGGGTGTCTTAATTCTTTTGGCGAGGGGTGTTTGTCTTGATGAATGTTTCTTTCTAGTTAGAAAGGAACATAAATCGTGAAATGACTAAATAAAAATATTTTAGTTATCGAAATTTCACTTTCTATCTCTCTGAAATGCCATTTCAATCATGATTACCCGGTATATGGATCCAAAAATTTGTCTATTACCAACATTATATTGTAAAAAAATTGCAATCTCAATGTGATCGCTTATGTTCTAGTGAACTCACAACGCTTACAATATTCTTATTCGTTAACAGCAATTAAGTGAAAATCCCAAGGGTGTCGTTCATTTTCTAATGAAATCATAACGCTTAGAATGTTCTTACTCGTTAACAGCAATTAAGTGAAATCACAAATCGGTCTCTCGTTTCTCTACCGAACGTGTACACAATGCTCACGTCGTTCAGATTCCTTGCTGGCAGAGATCCGAGCAAATTTTATTTGAAATGGAATTAAGAATTGATTATTTGAAATAATTAATTACGAATTGTCGTTTCCAATGCTGTTACTTGAAAATGAAAATAATATCGATCTATTTGAAACAATGACAATATCAAATAATAAGTTATTTCGTTATCTTTTTTATTTAAAATATGACATGAAATAATCCACAAAATAATATGCAACAAAAGGATTTTGTTTAAAAAAAATCTTTACATAGATTTGTTTTAAGCAAGATTCTCACTCTGTCATTATAAAGATATGATCCTTGAAATAATATGCAATAAGAAGATTTGATTTTAAGAAGTCATTAAGACAATTTGCTTTAAGCAATATTGTTTTCCAAAAAGTTTATTCTTAATAGATTTTTGTCTAGATCTATCTAATATTGTCACGATAGAAGTTAATCGTTCCACTGGCGCGGAAGAATGCAGGAAAAATGCTTCGAAAAATATTTCTTATCATCGAACATACTCAGATTGGTTCTGTTATCTTGTCGAATTGTCAATGGGAATGCCAATATAAACAAGCTTTGGAGCTGATAATTAGATCCCGAAATGATCTACAGGAAGAACTTCACAATTACCTCAAATAATTATTTCAAACAATTACAAAATAAGATAATATGTTATTTAAAGTAATAGTTCAAATAATGTTACTTAAAAAGTGATCACGGGCATAGAGATCATTACAAAATCAAATTACGCGTTATTTGAAATAATATTTCACGCCATGTCATTTCAATTGTGCCCAGATCTGGCCGGCAATTAAGTGAAATCACAGATGAAAAGAATGCACAGTGAAGATTTTAATGTGAGGATGCATAAAATATAAAAATAACGGTGGTCTGAGAAACGTCTCTTCCTAAGGGCCTCTGGTGAGCTAATGAGTTTAAAAGCATAAGGGGTCTTTCTGTTGTCGCAAAATTTCACAGATAGAGTGTTAATTCGAGTAGAATTATGAGACGAGCACAAGTTGTCGCGAGACCGACGTATCGCAAAAGAAATCGCGAAACTGGTCCCATTAAGGTCTTCGGTGTGCATCGTAGATTCTAAGATCCACTTAACGTTTACGATAATTAGAAGGAATTCACGATGCTAATGGTCGACTGCTCCAATCGTGGCAGCGGCAACGAGAAGACGTGCACGTTGAACTTGACGTGCAATTTTGCGTTCACACTGTTCTGCATGGAACGGTCTGCTTGCTAATAGCGCTTTGTTCGCAATGTTGATCTCCTTCTCAAATACCAAGCATGATACTGTGATTTTAATTGTTACGTTCGAAAATGTTTCAGTAGATGTTTAATGGAAGTTTCAATTTTAGTGGATTTTTAATGGAAATTTAAATTTTAATGGATTTCTAATAGAAGTTTAAATTTTCGTGGATTTTTAATAGAAATTTAAATTTTAGTGGATTTTTAATAGAAATTTTATTTTATAATAGACTTTTAACAGAAATCTAGATTGCAATATGTTTTCGATAGGGGCGAAATTGAGTTTATTAAATTTTTTATGCAGTATTTAATTGTAATGAAATTTTCTCATAGATTTGGATTATAATAGATTTTTATAGAAATTTAAATTATACTAGATTTATATAGAAATGTAAATCGAAATTTAAATTGAAGTAGATTTTTAGTAGAAATTTAATTTAATTACTTTTAAATGAGCGTTATGTTAATTCTAATAAATTTTTAATATAAGATTTATTTTTTTGCACTATAAGTATTCGATATATAATCTACTCAATCAAAACTCAATTTCTATATCGAAACAAAATCTAATTTTTCTGTTGGAAAGAAACAAAAATTGTCTCGTTTCATCAGGGAAATTGTTACAGTTGAATCAAATTCGAACAAAATATTAAAACTTTTTAATATTTATTATTCATCTAATTGTATCAAAATGTTCATAATTATCAATTTATAATAACGGCGTTAGGTGCAACGATTTAGAGTCTTGTACTTACGGTCTTGTAAGTACTTAGGGTTGCTTGAAATCTTGCTTCAAGGGTTTTAATATTTTAGTATGAAAGATTGTACTATAAAACAAAGAGAGAAGTAGTCTGAAAGGTAAAAGGATGCATGTAATAAGATCCATGAAAGGGTTTTTAGCAGCCAACCTGTATCTAATACCTCGTCGAACATTTACGATGATTAGCAGGAATTTGCGATGGCAATGGCCGGCTGGCTTGTACGCGCCTCCTGCAAGTGCGCGAAATTAAGTATGAGACTTGTACCTTCTCTTGTTACCCTTACATGTTAAGTGAATATTAGCAGTGACACACGATTTCCTCCTTTAAGTTTAAAAGTTATGTTGCTCATCGTAAGGATACATTTTTGTAAATTTATTCCATGTTCTACTATCTCAAACATGTTATATATTTAGTTTCTTGTTACTCCATAACACGATAGTTAGAAACGACGATTTCCTAGTGTTTAAATACTTGCAATTCAATATTAAGGATTCAACCGTGAATTAATAATTGGACTTCAGCGATGTAAAGTGTGTGTGTGTGTGTGTGAAATTTTCTTTTGGAATTATTCTTTAAAAGAGGATATCGAAAATACTTTCTGATACAGCATTTTTAATAAGTTATTTAGTAGGGAAACCATATTTTGAACACATTGTCGATGGTATATGCTATTCATTGTGAAATGGAGTAAAATTGACGCTCAGATACACTAATTGACGCTCAGATTGTCCACAAAAATGGACAATTTGGGAAGAGGAGGTACGATTATTCGAGCCTTACGATCCGTTTTTATAGTTGTTGACAATCGGTAAATACAAAAACGAGCTGCAAGGCTCGAATAGTCATACCTCCTCTTCCCAAATTGTGCATTTTTGTGTACAATCTGAGCGTCAATTAGGAAGAATTTACTGCATGTCTTGCTTCAATTCTCGTGCATTTTGGATTCGATGAAAAATGTATTTAAAGCAGCGAAAATGTACCGTTAGACAAAATCTGTTATTCAAAAATTAACGAATGTAACTAATGACAATGCAATGGTACCTCGTTTAATAACCTTTGTTCATACGAACTCCATTTTAGTAATGCTTAATTGCATATTGTTTTAAGAAAGAAATTCACTATAATTTAAATTTATATTAAAAATCTACATTAATTAAAGTTTGTATTGAAAATCTCCCATAAGTTAAATTTATATTAAATATTTATTCAAATTAAAACATCTATTAATAATTTATCATAATTTGTATTGTCATTCAAAATTTTGTCAATAGTATAAATAATGAATCGCATGCCAATAGACATACAGGAAAATATTCAACACACAATTCAATTTACATTTTTATGCACTAGGTAAAGATACATACAGAAAATGTGACCTATTAAAAATGAATTCCAAAGCAGCAAGGATAACTCGTTGGTATACGACTGAAATAGATAGTATCAGTAAACAAATTTATCACGCAATTTGTAACTGTAAATTATGGACTTTCGGAAATTGTAAAATGATCGCCGGTAGATAATGTGTTATCTGATATATACTAAGTGTTCACCTGAATCGTCAAAGTTTGACAGCCGGAAATAAAATTTCCGGTAATTATTATAAAAAGAAAATACGACACACATGTAACAAATAAAATTACAATATATGAAGCATAAGCAAATAAGCAATGATTCATCATTTTTATTAGTTGTAAATCAATGACCAGGATTTACTGTTAATTTAGAAATAATAATAATATAATATAAATCATTGAAGTATTCAAAAGATATGTTTCCATGCTTCTAATTAAAATAATCTTAATTATTTATTAAAATTTATTAAAATAATTTTAAATATTTTTCAGATAGTAGAAAAATATTTTTTAATACGCTTGAGCGCAAAAGTCTGAATTTCACAGAACGAAATGTATGACATACACCACTTTCAAAATCACCGACACATTTGGAGTACGAAGCAACCTAATGGTTAGAAGAACAGGTCGCGAATCTAGCCCAAGGATTAGCGTGTGCCCGATGTCACGGAAGATCCACGAGACACGAGTTACTTAGCCTTGGGTTCGTCTGGCTTGACCTACGCGTCCGAGTGTATCCGCCTATCCACGGATAATCCGCAAGCTGGACGCGCGGCGCGGATAGGGAGGACCGGTTTTTTCAAACTTGATAAGAGGATGACGTGAGAAACTCTAATGCCCGATACGTGTGGGGGTATGATTCCGTTCGAGTTGGTAAAGGGGAGACAGGTGATCGGTGAAAGGAGGAGGACGAATAACGCCGGGCCACGAAACGGAACGAGAGAGGGAAGGCAACCGTGCGCGGACCGCCTCGAGGAGAGAGCGGAGAGACGAGATCGTTTGTATGCGCCGTTCTTCCTCCCTGGACCAGTTTTCGTGCAGGTACCTCAAACTTATACGACCCTGGCGGAATACTTCAAGGGTCTCGATCTGCTTCCTACAAGATCGAGCTTGTTCTTCGTTGTCATACCGCAGATTAATCTGCTGCGGTGCCCTTACCTTTCGCTGTAGCTATTCCAATGGTGGACCCGGCTGGCCCCCTCTACCCCCCGTTCTCGTTACAACCTCGCACAGTGATCGGAATGCTCGATCTAGCTTGGCTAAAACGAAAAAGTCCGATTGGAAAAAGTCGCCGCCCCACTCCATGGATTCTGTATTATTCGCGAACGATGATATGTTTTCGACAGCGAGTATATTTTGTAGTTAACGCGCTGGTCGCTCAACAGTGACGTTCTATTATTTTTTAGAATTATTAGATGAGTTAGTCTGAAACTTTGCATATGTGTTATGATAGACCAATTTTATTACTTCAATTTGCGCGAAGATAGATCAAAGGTGTCTAATATGAGATTAATTATTTTTTAAATCATAATTTTCGATTAAAAGAACTCTTTTATTCAAAGTAACACGTTTAAAAATTAAGATACGTATACTTTGTAATAAAGGAAAAAAACTGAAAGTATGAAAATTCACAGATTTGAAAAATGAGTTCCTAACATGGGACACGGTTTGACTTTTTCAAGAAATTTATTCTTTTCGCTTTTTTTCACACGTTGGGCGTATCAAATTTGTTTCTTCAACACAAATTGAATGTACTATATAATAGAATTTAGTTCAGTGTTTTCTAAAAATGTCTTCTTTTAATTATATGTTTTTGAAAGAACTATTAAATTAATTAGTCCGAAGCATTGTATTATTATAATTTGATTAAGTTACACGATTATTTCATTTGAATATGTGTAAAAATATAGTCCGGTTTTGGTGGTTGACATGATAGCTCCCCTTCAGATAATCTGAAATAAAACATTTCAATGAGGTTTTCCTTTATACACGTACAGTTATTGTTTCACCTGCAATTATTTAAGAAAAAGACTTTTAAGCAGCTGCTTAAAGTGAAAAGTTTCTTTTCAAATGTGTAGTTAAAATTTCATAGTTTATCGGTCCAATACTTTTTTAAAATCCTGTCAACTAGCTGCGAAGAATTAGTTTCCAGAAAAACGCGTTTAAAACACTTTGACTTAAAATTTTGCGCAAACATTCTTCAAGTGTCAACTACAATATTCTGCAAAACTGTCGATATTTTTTATCAAGAACAGGCAATTGTAGGATATTAAAGATGGTACTATAATCTGATGGTAATTTGGGTCTTTTAATATTTTTCATAGTTATCTTTAAACTCAATTAACCATTCGTCGGACAATCTGGGTCGGAGTAAAATTCCACTATTGAATTTTGAATAAAATTAGTTAGTATTTAGCTTTTGGCGTGAACGGGTCATTGGTACAAATCAGATTGTTTCATAGCAGCAAACAAGTAAAATTGATCTTCTATCGTAAACGATTTAGCTCTTCCGAATTTTCGAAAGTTAATCTCTTATTTGTACTTTTAATATTTAAACAGTTTTATCAGATTTGTGTTGTCCAATTGTTACATTACTATCGCATTTCATAACTATAAATTACCCGAACGAAAACGATGCTCGTTACATCCACCAAAAATGAATGAAAGAACAAATTACTCTTGTAACCATAAGAGAATAAGTGTATGAAATATTAAATCATTGGAGAAAACCTTTTAGAAGAAAATTTCTTGTAACGTACTAAATAACAAAACGATTGCGAAATTGTACAATAAATTTTTAGAGAAGATGTGAGTAAAATAAATGTTTTGAGTTTTTCTTTCAAAGACACCGATTTGCATATATGAAGCATGATCATTAGATTGCGGATTTTATGCATTTATGACAAAAATGTGTGAATGAAACACAAAACACTGACACTATTACAAAAATGTAGCAATTTTTGATTACATTATTTATAACTTATTAAAATTTTTCAGAACGGAAATCATTGTTTATGCAGTTCTTGTTTCTCGCAACGCATGCACAAAATTTTGATTTTGCGCAAAGATCCACAGTTTAATGATCATAAATAGTGACTTTATATCTGTTCGTAATCATCTTGCGAGCACGATGTGTAATTATCGATTCTTGGATTCTTTTTATAGTAAAGGATTTTCGTGAATCTAAAGTCGATCTACGACTGTGCGTTGCTTAGACGATTAAGAGTTTGATTTGTGAGACCGGAACAATAGCGTTTGGAAATCGTTCGATTGAACATCTAATTAATTCGTAGAGGATGTTGGGAAAGTCGAGGTGGGCGAAGGAACCTACCATTAGAGAGATTTCGCAGCTAGAGTGGCGGCAGCGAGCTAGCCCGTGGTTTGGTCATAGATTAACGCTGGATATCGATCCTGTATAATTAATTTTGTACCTCGCTTAGTCGCCTGAAGTTGAGTAATACGGTTGGCGGCAGATTTCCTTTGTGAAGCATGCTCACAGGTGAAAATAATGAAACACAGCAAAGACCCTAATGTGACGAAGGGTTTATATTAATCAGCATTTTAATCAAGTTGTTCGTTATATTCAGAGTTGCCCTGTAACAGAGTTGCGCATTAATTATATAACATATCGAATAAATTCTTCCAATAAAATTGTATTTGAATAATATTGCGAGTAAATTCTTCGAATACAATCTTATTCGTATAATTTTTGAATAAATTCTTTGAATATTTCGAATAAAATTGCATTCAAAATTTATTAAATAAACCAAAATTGTGAAATAGGAACTCCTGACTCTCTTTCTTTATTCAAAGAATTTATTCGAAATATTTCTTGAACAAGATTTTATTCGAAGAGTGCTGAACTCTGTCCTACAACTGCTATATATAGATCTTGCGAAATAATAATTTTTGAATACAGTTGAATTCTTGTCAAATCGAAGCACTCCGAATGCATTTTAATTTTTATTAAATCTCTAAGTTTAAATTTTTGAAACCTGTACTTACTTCATGATCATTAGACTGTGGATATTTATGCAAAATAAATATTATGTGCATTAACTGCAAAAAACAGGAACCTCATAAGCATTCATTTCTGTTTTAAATAATTTTAATGAGTTAGAAATTATAGAGTCGGAGTGCAAAATTTGCCTAAGAGTGTCACTGTGTTGCGTTTCATCTATTCACTTTTCTTAAAAAACGCATCAAATCCGCGCTTTAATAATCGCAAATAACTTTTCGTAACGTTAATGAAGAGCAATGTTTAACGGTAGCAATTATCTTTGAATAATACTCGCATTAATCAATTTTCCTCGCGTTCATTCACTTTCGAGAAGAGGTCGAAATCAGTTTGCTGGCAATACCTGCTCTAAAAAACGAGCCGACAAAGAGATACCGCATCTTCCAAAGTGTTTACGGTACTTTGGATGGACTTCGTGGTCCCTTAAGTACCTTGGCTTGTTTGACTGTTCTGAACGTCACTTAAAATTTTCTCTGTACATCGCCGTACGTAGACCGAACTTTCACCATTGGTTCAATAAAAGTTGATATCGAAAATTGCGTTATTTTTTCAAATTATTCCAAACCATTCAGAACAATTTGTTTAACTAAAGGTAACGATTAGACTGCGGATCTTGATGCAAAATTAAATTAAACACATTAATTGTAAGAAACAGAAGTTAAATAAAAATGTATTTCTTCTCTTAACAGTTATAAAAAGTTGAAAATAATGTAATGATGTTTTTAAATTCTTCTGATGTCTTCATTGCTTTTTATTTGCCTTATCCATTGTTGCAATAAATACATTAAATCCGTAGTCTGAGTAATCATATAACAAAAACTGCATGTTCCGTTGAAGATGAATCTATTATCGCATCTATTCTCGTTTTATCAATTATTATTTCATCCTTGGGAATTTTACAAGGAAGAATAGTGTTAGTTAGATTACTTCAGTATAGACAAGCTGTTCTTGTAAATCAACGTATCTTTTTCTTGAAAAACAACGCATGACACGTGCTTGTATCTTGACGTTCCTTTGGAAGATACATACTTTAAAACTATCTTAATGGCGAACTTCCAGTTTTGTATTGTTGACCGATAGCGTCATACTGAAATGAACGATATGTATTTAGGAAAAATTATTTACTTATATGCAGCGAAAAAACGTCTTTGCTATGAAACTTCAAATAATGAAACATACATGATAAATTAAATCGTTTCAACGTTATAAAATAAAGAACGTGATCTTAGTTTGCGGTATTTTCAGCTTTAATACATGATTTTTTTTAATTGTGTGGTTTCTAATTCACCTTTTTCTTTCTCTGTATCATTTCAACGAATTAAATTTAACGAAAGCTATTGAATATTATTACGAAGTGTAAACATTTCGTCTTCAAGTGATCTGTAAATTTGACAGTGCGAAATTTTACAATGTTTTCCCGAGTAGTATTGTTATTCGATCAATCTTTTATTTGATTTCATAGAAAATATTTGTCTATTTTAATTACAGAAAGAACATTTAGATTCGAGGAACATCATTACCTTCAGAGGAGTTTCAAGACATTATCTCACCGTTTTTGATTCGTTAAAATTGTTAAGAGAAAAGGTTCATTTTTATTTAATTTCTGTATCCGACGATGAACTTGGCACATTTTCATTTTGCATGAAGATCCTCATTAATTTGTAATTTTTACAAAGTCATTGCACTGTTCGTGAGACGACGTCGTTGCACTGAAATATTTCCACAGCAATGTGTAGCATACATCGACTGTAAAAAGCATTTTCAAGGAGAACCCGAATTGGCCTGCCGTTTTCAAGCATTTTCTGTTTTCACTGAAAGCGAGGTTTCTCGGTACATATTTAGCATAATGTCGACCCTCTAATTAGGTAATCTGCGACAAGCAATGCGACAAAAAGATCTCTCATAAAAATTCCTTCGAATTGGAAACGAACTTTCGGAATCCATTGCTGGCTAGAGAGGATTAGGCCCGGGTCTATCGGTAAGGTTCTTTGATGTCTAGCTGGTCGTGTTTGATGAATATTAAAACACCGAGGGTAACGGTGCGTCCGACCCAGTTCTCCTAGGAAGCCGCGAATGATATCGTAACATCCTACGAGCGGACACATCCTTCGGATGTCCTGAATAATTCGTCAGTCACAATCAAGCGATTTTGGTCCCCGGTTGCGCTTAAATAATTCTAATGCCATCGCTGCTCAAGTCTGTACACGTGCCATTTATATCTTCCGTGTTTTCTACTGATTAAGTATTCTATGTAGACCCTTCTTTCCATTGCTGATTTATTGACCCTTCCCGACCAAACCAAGTAGCACGCAGCCCTTATAAAGGATGCTTCTTTCATCCGTTAGAATTCAATGCATACATATTTGATTCCGTTGGCACTTGCAAAAATCAGGTCGAGATCAAACCAATCCACTGTTTCTGATTTTTTGTTTAAATGCATTTTTTCTTCGAATAATTCTACTTGAAAAAAAAAACTGAATTTCGAGACACCAATTATTGCGAGTTCGAATGAATTAAAGTGTTCACATCAGTAATTAAATTTCTAACACTGTACATTAAATTCTGGGATACTGAAATTTCCAGATCGATATCTTTAAATACTTAAATATTTCGTTGCTGTCGACACCAATTGCTTATTTACATATGTTGTTAATTAAATTAAAGTGCAGATATTAGGCGTCTTTATAAGCTCGAGGTAGAAATTGTATTTTTACTTAATTTTCCAAACGTAAACTTATTATCGCCGAGAAATGATTGCTTATTCAAATATACATTCATCAATATACTATTATTTATATAATATTATTTGTATGATATTATTTACATATTATTTATATGTTATATGATGTTATTTATGTGAATATATTATAAAATATCGCATACTTTAATTTTCGAAGCGTACTTTACGGTCGTCGAGAAATGATTGCTTCATGAAATATTTTTTTTTTTTTAGTCACTGTAATTAATAATATTATCGCGAATATTAGGCACAGTTATACCTTCGAAATAGAAATGAATATTCCATGTTTAATTCTCGCAGGCTAGCGGCTTTTACGTTGAAATCGGCTATTTAAATTAAGCGGCTTCATTGACGCGTGTCTTACGAAGATAATGCAAATTAGTGAATATAATGTGCGGGATCCGGATGTAGTGCTCATGAATAATAATCCACGCTATTTCACAGACAGCCGTATTTCGCTTCTTTTCCATGAATTTACTGTAGCCGCCGCGATAGGCTATTTAACTCACGAATGATTGCACCGTTGCTCCCTCGTTTTTATTTTTAGGTCATTGAAATTTCGCGAGTTTAATTATCGATTATCCTGAGCAATTCAATGGCTCTTTAAAAGAAATTCAATAGTTATTGTATATTTTCAATCGTTAACCTTCAATCGGTACCATGGGAATTTCGGAATACTTTAGCAGCGAATTTACGATTCAAAGTACTTTTGTTAAGCGCGATTTTACTTTTAAATCTTCCCTTTGACGTTCGATACGGTTTTATACGAGCAACTAGATTACGTCACATGGCAGGAACGCGAAGCAATTCGAACCATTTTCTAGTCTACCACGAAATAGTCATAGCTATAATATATTCGACGTAACGAATATGTGCAATCTTCTTCTTAAAGATGCATTAGCGGTTGTGTTTATAGATTCGTTAAACAGTTTAATGTATTTGGAAAAATTTAGCAGTTTGGAAATTCTCGTTTCGTTATTAATATTTCATTTGTATTTTGTTTTACAGTCGTTTTCATTTATTAAAAATAGAGTAGCTATATGAACACTTTTGCGTTATGTAGAGTGTGTTTTACGAACACGAGTTTCAAACATTATAATTAGACTGCGAATTTTTTGCATTTATGGCAAAATTTACTGGTAACAATTTAAAGTGATAGAGAAATTTAAAGAACTTTGAAAATGTCAATGTATTATTTTTAATGCATTGAAATTGTTCAAGAATGCTCAATGAACGCAATATCTTTATCACTAGACTGCGGATTTTTATGCAAAATAAAAATTGTTTTCATCAATTACAAGAAATATAAACTAAACAGCAAGTTATTTCTTTCTTCGATAACATTAATGGATTTGAATTAACATATTGACATTTTTAAATTCTCTTAATGTGACTACTATTCTAAATTGTAACTATCCAAATTTGCCATCAATGCACAAAATCCGCAGCCTATTCGTGACATGTAAACGATCCTGATATCCGAACGATATTTCAGAACGAACGAAGAGAAAAATTAGTACTAGAAAAATGCTACACGAGTATATAAATAAACAAAATAATCGTGGTACACTGTTCATATATTTCAACAGTTGATTCATCGATTGGGACGGCGCACAGTGGTGTATCAGGTACAAAAAGATGGCCAAAATACAATTTTTCAAATCTGACGGAACAACAACAATATTATTGGATTGGCAACTAAGTAATTGCCGATTTCAGTTATAGATGTCTCTCACTCCCATTTTTATGATATCCGTAAATGTTATATTATAAAATTATGATTATTATTATGTTATTTTTTATTATCCGTGAATGTTAGCAACTGGACAAATTGAATGCAGCGGTCAAGGAAAAGCGACCAGAATTGGTCAATCGTAAAGGTGTCATTTTCCACCAGGACAATGCTAGGCCGCACATGTCTTTGTTCACTCGGCAAAAATTGATGGATATTAGTTGGGAATTGATATTACACTCACCACATAGTCCTGATCTCGCGCCATCGGATTACCACTTATTTCGATCCCTGGACAACTCCCTTCGTGGTAAAATTTTTAATGATGATGACGCTGTAAAATCTCACTTAACTCAGTTTTTGGCCAAAAAGGATCAGACTTTCTACGAGCGTGGAATTTTCAAGTTGTCAGAGAGATGGCAAAAGATCATCGAACAAAATGGAAAATACATTACAGATTAACACGTTCCGTGCCACGTGTACCATCCATGTTACACGCTTGCATGTTTACTTAGTGAACTGAACAAATTGTTTACAAGAAATTTAGAACCGAAGAATCAATTTCCACCGCAAGAATGGGCGTTGATAAGTTTTTGTTACGTTGTTATGTGTACGAGAATTAATAATTGCACGTAATACATCAAGTTTTAGTAAAATATCAAAGTGTGAAGATTCGAGTAAAAGAAGCTCGGCACGGAACGTGTTAAACTTCGTTCCAAGTAAAAAAAAATTTTTATTTCATTGAACAAATCGGCAATTACTTAGTTGCCAACCCAATAGATAATAACAAAAATATCTTTATTAGAATATTAAAATTATAAATTAACAGAAACAACAGCAATAACCTCTTTTACTTCATAATGTTATAGCTTACGTCAAGACGAATTTAACGACCTATATAAAACGGTATTTACGTCTTAAAACATTTCTAAAATCGTCGTGAACAGCTAAATTCATCGATTGCGTGGTTCTCGAAGGGTTAAGCAAAATGGATCTGTTTAGGATCGGCAAGCCTTGAATTCCGCAGAAAATCCGATCGGGACCGTAGCACTGGCAGCTTTTAATTACATAAACGTGTTTTAATTATTTGCTTTGAATAAATTAGATTGAACGAGCGAGGCGTTACGGCGCGGCGTCTGCCATCGTTACGCGAATTCCCAATCAATTTCAGGCGTGACTGCATACCGGCTAGGTGATTGTAGACTTTGCCGAGGATCGGTTAACTGTGCGCACGCGATAAAATTTCAATCGACGCATCTACCGTAATTGCTTCACGATTTGCCGGTAACTCCGATAATTACGGTCTATATCGGTGGGAGGTCTCGGCTCGCGATACCTCTTAAGCGGTATCAATAAATCATGACGCAGGATCCTTGCGAACGCATGAACTTCCTTCTACTAGTAGGCACGGGGAGCACTGTTACTGTTACAGCACAGCAGATTTCTCGGTTTCTCCGCGCGATTGGCCCGACCGTTTCCCATCGGTGCCCCCTATTCTGCTGCACAGTGGGACAAAATGCCGTTCCAGTTCTCGTAAAATCGATTTTACAACTTTCCATTTTTCTGAGCCGACCGTTTCAACGGAACTATGCACAGTGGGCGACTCTTCCTTGAAAGTGGGATACAAATTGAAAAGGGAACGTGGAGCGATCGGTTTTAATACTCGTATACCTACCTTCCAAACAAATTACAATAGGATTAGTGTGTTAATTACTGTGCTCCCCTCTGGTTACTGTGGTCTCGCAATAATTTCAGTTATACTTAAAATCGATATTATTAAATTAAAGATGTTGATTTTTTTCAATAAAATTTGATCTGTAATTTTCATAACCATATCAAAAGTTTAATTTCTCAAAACCTATAAAATGTGGAAACGAATTTTTTAAATTTCTGATATAAGTTTTAATGTGTTTTTACCTTGATGCTTAAGAATAAAGATGAAAAAAATACAGAAATAATGCTTCCCAAAGCAAAAAGATAAAATGTATTCATAAAACGTGTCTAAATTACAGAAAAACAATAATTTAATTGACCTCTTAGATATATTCTTTTATTGGAAGTAATTCAGTAATTGAAACAAATTTACGTCTTGTTTCTATCTCTTTTTTTTTAGTACTGTAACTGGATTAAGTTTTCATGTCTTCTAAATTTTCATATCATTTTCGATGTTTACGTTGATGGCAGACCCATGGCAGACCCCACTTGTTACATTTATCTTTACTTTCTTGGTCTTTGAAATGTGTGTACATTTTTTGTTTGCTACACATGATTTTTGTTTCAGTTTTGAATAGTATCGTAAGCATTGAAACATATATGTTTCGGTATTATATAATATAATTCTTGTATTATATAATAAATTATGCTAAATCATTTAGTATGGAATATTTCATGTTTTTTTCAGATTTGTTATATTAGGATATAGTATTTACCTAGAACTGATCACAGTAATGGAAGCATAGTAATTAGATCAGTGCATAGAAATTGGTATACAGTAATTAGATCAGTGTACAGAAATTGACACACAATAACTAGAAAAGATTCTTCAGCTTTCTTCAGTTTATTAAAATTATATTAAAAGAAGAAATGCATTTTTATTTAATCTCCGTGTCTTACGATTGAATTAGACAATTTTTATTTTGTATAATGATCAGTAAATGAATTATTACAATAAATGCCATCCAAAGCGAGATAGGTGTTTTCGTGTTATATTTTCACTTTCTGTTTTGATGCAATAATTTACCAAATGTTTCTGTGGGACAAATTGTACAGGTTCAGTGATGTAAAAACAAAAGCAATTGTTACTGTTATTTAACGTAAATTGTCGTTTAAGGAATATATAACAATAACAATAATAATTATTATTATTATTTTACTTATATATGCTGCTAAAATCCTTTCTTACAAAGAAAAGAAGAGACGTCACAAAGACATCCCATGAGTACAATAAAAATATGCTAAAATACAAAAATACAAAAGAAAGATTAATAAAAAATGAAAGGATAGACTGAAGGATAGTGAACAGTGATTAATAATATTCAAGAATACAAATAATCAAGAAAGAGTCCCATTTGTATTGACTAGTAGATTATTGAAACAATTATGGTAACCGTAGAGCATACGACGAAATTTAGTAAGAAAACTAGAAATGTGTCTAAGGAAATGAAACGGCGGATAGAAGTTCCTTTTTGCCGGTATAATTAGTCATTGTTTGGCACAAATGTAAGTATGTATTAACAAAAATTTCCATTTTTTTTCGCGCAAGTGCTGCAATTTCAGAGTGTCAAAATGGTATTTCGGCTCACTATCTTTCCCTGTTTTGCCATTAACCTGGGGACCTTGAAGCCTAGGAACTCGAACTCCACTCGTTGCTCAGTCTCTCGTTTATTTGTGGTCACTTGGAGTGGGTCCGTCTGGATTTCTAGAGAACGGATGTGGCGCGCGATATCTACCCGATTACATCTCGACAGAATCGCCTCGTTGACGAATCTCCTGTGGAATGATGAACGAGTGAAAGACGAGCGATGCTTCGCGGTCGGTATCGTTGAGTGAGACGTAGATTTCAACATCTGGGTCGTTATGCCATTAATCATGCATCTTCGACATTTTTCATCCGAGAATTATATAATATTCCCCGCTCGTAAATTCTGGATGTCTAGATCGTCGGGACTTCGAATGATACCATGTCGCTGGAACTACGCGCCATTTTGAATTTCAGAGGCTTCAGAAAACTTCAGGGCATTTTTCATTTTTGTCTGTGGACGATGAAGGATGAACGATCACCTTCAACTCATGCTCTTTCACATACATTTTCAAAATTATATTTCACTCTTCCTCTTTTATTTCTTTCGAGTTTTGATATTTGTGTCTTTTTTTTCTTACGGTTAATTGTTTAATAAATATGTATAATTGAGTTAATTAGTGTCAAGGATTAAAGCGGATTACTCGTAAATGTTAAGGTTAATTAATTTAGGTTTTGTGATAAGAAATAGTGGTGGTAAATTGCAACATATTCTTCGACGGAATCTGTTTACGCAGATTAAAGTATAAAAAGCAATGGTTTTTAAATTACAGTGTACATACTTATATCCTTTCTTGTAGGTCTGCAATAATGTTTGTCTTATATAACCTTGTCTTAAATAACCTACAGTAAGAAAATTAAATGCTAATTATCATTTTATTCTATTTTTAATTTGATCAAGTTCATAGACTTCATAATGAACTCATTCATCAATTCATAACGAATTTTTCGATAATTTTCAATGTATAACGATTTTGTGCATTCATGGCAACAATTAGTACAAAATAGTAAAAGCTTGTTTTTAATTCTCTAAAGTTATTAAGACATAAAACAAATGATCATATAATTATGCACTCTTTCTCGTAACTGGCGCAGATTATTTCACATGCCGATTTATAGTTTAATAAAACCTATATCATAATTGGTTAAAGTTCATAATAGATTAGCAAGCATTCTTCATATTCAATCGCATATTTTTAAATAATGTTTTTCTTCTGGAAACTTCGTTTCACTGTTTCGTTTGCCAATTAAAAAAGAAACATTCTCACCGTTCAACGTATTCGAAAGCTAGACGATATTAATTCGATCTTAAGTGTGGAATTAATGAGCTTACAAATCGATAACGACGACTATCGAAGAAATTTTACGCGCGTTTCACGATTAATTAGGCGATTAACAACTGTCGATTAGACCGCACGCGAAAAGAAGATTGTGTGATTGGATTGCGACATAGCAATATCGATTTGGAGCTCGTAATAACGCGGCTGCTAATTTCGTTATTGAAATGTAACGACTGCGGTTCGATTCCTCGCCTTGAACTTTGCTGATACTTGCTCCACGTGCTACTTGCCCTCCTTCACTTTCTTTTTTCGTTTGTTTTATCATTACGTTTTCGGCCGACGCAGCATCTAAGTGTAAATAAACTTCTGGTCAGGAAGAGTTGCTTGTGTATCCATCCATCAGCTCTCTTTCTAAATACGAAAATGTTTGCAACGCGTCCGAGGGCCCCGGGAACTTACTTTGCTACGTTACAAATCACTTTGTTTCGCTTTCCTCGTTTTTAAAGGCGGCCTTTTTATCAGGGCACGAATCAAACAAAATTTCATCGGTTCCGATGGAACAGTTATTTTCTGACTTTGAACTTTTCTGTTCTAAGAAAACAGTTTTAAATCCACTGAAACTTTTATTCCATGCATTTCTGTATGAACAGTACATTTTTGTTTTCAGGCTCAAGGATTGGATTTTATGATATGAACGGCTTCCATTTATATGTGTTTTTTGCCAAATCTGTTTAGTAGGTGTGGTTTGTGCAGTGATCGTTGATACGTAGGCCTCCCATGATTCCTTTTTGTATAGCAAGCAACAAATGCTTTCACTACATTCGAATCTTCACCGACGCATATAAATCAGACTCAAGAGTAGGATATGCTATTATAGTTGACAATTAAATATTAAAAGAAATCCTTCCCAATCCAACACCAATTTTTATTGCCACAACGTACGCAATAATTGAAGCATTAAGATATAACAGATAACATCAACAACCTTTGAAATCTTGCCGTATACATAGTAAGACACCATGACTCCATTGAAAAGTTGAAGTACTTCCTTGAAAAAGTTAAAATACTTCCAAAGAAATTTATCGTTTAAAAATCACAACTTGTTTACCCATCTATATGTATTTATCCTGTTTCCAGTTCCTTAAATGATGTTAAGCAAATTGAAAAATTTCAGAAAAAGAAATAATTCAGAAGTGAAAAGTTTACGCGCGAAGTAAGTTATGTTTATAAAAGTTTATAGTCAAATTCAAGCCCTGTTTTTCATTCGTCATTTAAATTTTCAAATTGCGCTTAATTTTAGAATGTTCATGCAAATTCAGTTTTTTGTAGACAGATCTAAAAAAAATGGAATACAAAAGGCGCTTCTTTTATTAAACTTAAGAGCATGGTAGATATCTCTCTTAATTTATTTCTCATGATATTTGGCCTCTGGAATCAAATCGTGTTCTCCTCTGATATTTTTACAAAAGTAATAAAAAAAAAACCTCGGCAAAATTTATTTCTCATGATATTTGGCCCCTGGAATCAAATCGCGTTTTCTTTTGATATTTCTACAAAAATAATAAAAAAAAGAGTGTGAATGTTTTTTCTTCACATGGGTGCGTATCTTTTTATCAGCATCGAGCGATAGTGAATATCAAGACCAGTTCAATAATAACGTATCGTGACCCTCGTGTGACCTTGAATACGAAAAAATTCACTTCACGTAAACGCATGTTTTTGTGAAGTACGAACGCAAAAATTATTTGCAGATAAAAACTTGCTATCTAATTAGGAAATTATAACAATGACTTATTAATTTCATATTCTTTTACACTCCACATATATGTATATTTATACATACTTTCAGATCATATGCAAAAGTATATTACACGTGTTTTATGTGATACGCTTTTCTCATTAAGTTGATTTAGTTTATCAGTTAGCAAACTCTCGGAATCATAACTTTCGATTAATTAATCAATGTCGAGAGAATTGCTTATTATAGTAGATCTTCTTCGCTAATTTATGGGCATATCGCGGTTACTTCATTCCTTACTTTTGAAGTCACTTAAAGGTTACGATACCATAGGTCACTAGATTGACCTTGATTTTGACTATCATGCAACGATAATAAATATTTATTGTCTTATTTGAGAAAACGTCGATAATTTTACGTATTTTCGTAACTTCATATGTAAAAAACGCTCAAGAAATTGAAGTTAAGTGGAAAATTTTATATAATGTATTAAGGATTGTTTAAAAATGTGGCCGTATACGATTAAGATTTTTACTTGCTCAGCTTTCTGCCTGTATCTCTCTTTGATTGTCACAAAATCCGTCCCTTACAACTTTGTGTAAAATAAAAACTTTCTGCAACAGTTGCAAGATATGGAAGTTGCATAAAAATTGTTCACGCCTCCAAATCATTTATTTCTTTAAAAATGATGTGAACACATTCTCATATCCTTCTGATGTTTTTATGTTTTTTTTTATAAAGGCATAAAATGCGCAATCTAATTGTCAGTAGACCGCAGATTATTATGCATTTATGGCACACGTAATTTGTTTCAAATGCAAGTAAACATGTATAGAATAAAAATTAATTACATTATTATTCTATTCATTACAAGGAATAATGTTCTAGTTGCTATCAGAAATCTCCTTTCCTTTTTAAGATTTTTATAAAAGAATTAATGAAAATGGTAATTTGCGTAAAGATTCTAGTTATCAGTAATCATAATTAGACTAGCCATATGAAATGTTAGATTACGATAAGCTTATCAAAACTATGTTCACATTCTTACGTTTCCGTTGTACAGCTTGTTTTTAACAAAATTCAGAACAAAGATCAGATCACATATAGCGTAAAAATGAATAAGCAACGATGCGATCAAATAATTATCGAAGTTTCTATAGCTGTGGGACGTGTTATCATTTTGCAATTCTGGCGTCAGTGGTCTTTGAATGGAACTTTCGTTCGTGTTTCTGTTCGAAGGGATTCTAAAGCGAATCGTTCAGTGAGACGTTGATAAAAAAAGGTTAATTAAGGTTGAAGACGCGGCCATTCAAGTTACCTCAGCGCGAACCGTAACGCTGAAAACCTGTTTGTTCGTTCAGTGATAGCGCAACTTAACGGAACATCAGTAATATAAAGTGCAAGATTTTTGCGATTCACAGCCATTCGAATTGTCCGTCAAAAGAACAGTTCTCCCCAAAATAAGTAAATTTTGTGTTAATCTCACAAGAACATGTTTCCAGCAAAAGTCGTTTACACGATAACATGTCGAATTTCAAAGGATTGTTATTTCTTCGATAAAAAATCGTGGTTACCTTCAATTTTTTAACGGCATTGCATATTGTTTACTTCGTATTATTGCATTTCGTGCCAAGGTGAATTCAACGATCTGCTATAACACGAGCAGTCTTCTGTGAAAAAATTTATTTCTATACACTCACTTTGAACGAAGAACGTTGTCAATCAATTTATTCTAACTTTCAGATTTTTTTCACCGAGAATCAACGTTCTTAATTACATTTCCCGAAAACATTAGAGACCCTTGAACGCGAGAATACATATATGTACCTGCTATACCATTTCGTGCGTGTTGCAACCTGTCTTTTTTTCGCGAATAAATTATTTCGTTCGTGTCTGGAGATTAATTATTGCGTCTGGTAAACTTCGTTAATTGCGAAAGTGATCAATGTGGCTGGAGGAAGTTTGTGGATTCGAGATACAGGATACAGATATCCCAGATTAACATCTCCGCGGGCCATGTAATTTAAACATCGAGTTAATAGTTCGTTTTAGCAATATAAAAATTAATTTTAAATTCTCCCAGATTCACATCTTGTATACACACTCCACGCGCAAGTTTTCGTTCAGATCGACAAGAATTGTCGTCGAGAGACGACGATCGTTATCGAAAAGCTCTGTTTTGTAGAATCATGTATTGACAACTAAATTATAAATCACAATGTTCTAGCACATTAAAAAATTTGCACTTTCCTTTTGACAATTATGATTTTTGCATTATTATAAATATTGTAAGACGTACGTCAGAAGCAAAATTCATGGAAAAATGTGAAAACTAAAGAGTTATTAAATAGATTGAATAATTCATGACGAATAATGAATTATTCGAAAAAAATATTTGACTAAAAGGAATTCGGATAATTATCTTAAATAAATATTTATTTGAAATAATCCGAGTAATGCCCAACTCTTTTCTGCTGTATGATCGGAACATTTTGTTCCATATAAATTCAATAAAGAAATAATTTAACAAAGTAATTATAATTAGTTGAACCAAACCGAAAACGCTTTTGTAGTGTGGATCGTTAGTCGCCGTTCGAATCGTCCAAACTTATAAGCCAACGTCTTCGTTCCAGTGGAATGACCTGTTCATTTTTACATATTACAATTTTATTATTGGGTTGGCAACTAAGTAATTGCCGATTTCAGTTATAGATGTATCTCACTCCCATTTTTATGATATCCGTAAATGTTATATTATAAAATTATGATTATTATTATTATTATGTTATTTTTTATTATCCGTGAATGTTAGCAACTGGACAAATTGAATGCAGCGGTCAAGGAAAAGCGACCAGAATTGGTCAATCGTAAAGGTGTCATTTTCCACCAGGACAATGCTAGGCCGCACACGTCTTTATCCACTCGGCAAAAATTGATGGATATTGGTTGGGAATTGATGTTATACCCACCATATAGTCCTAATCTCGCGTCATCGGATTACCACTTATTTCGATTCCTGGACAACTCTCTTCGTGATAAAACTTTTAATCATGATGACGCTGTAAAATCTCACTTAACTCAGTTTTTGGTCGAAAAGGATCACACTTTCTACGAGCGCGGAATTTTCAAGTTGTCAGAGAGATGGCAAAAGGCCATCGAACAAAATAGAAAATACATTACAGATTAAACTTCATTCCAAGTAAAAAAAAATTTTTTATTTCATTGAACAAATCGGCAATTACTTAGTTGCCGACCCAATATATGACGGGTTGTGTTACATGAAATCGTGAAATCGAGAAATCTTGTTATATGAAAATTCGTATCATGAGAGAGTTTAGTGCAAATGAAGACCTACAAGAAACAAAAATTGTCTCCTTTCGCGTATTCATCATATAATTTTCTAATTAAAAAAGAAATCTTGAAAGAAAACTTCAAAAGAAATTCTTGTCACTTTTGAATCATTATTTAAAGTATTTCTAACTGTTGAATTTCGACTTTAATAAAAGAACAGTGAACTGTCGGCAAGTAAAGTGTTAAAAACGAACAAGTGGTTGATTTCCCCTAAATTAAAAGTTCGACGATTAGCGTTCGCTGTTCGCCCGCTTACAATGTTCCCAACCACGCTGCACTTAGGTGTTATGTAATGTCCTCAAGTATGCAGCCGATAGCAGTCATTGAAATGGAATGAGAATTTCATTGCTCCGATTATATCATCGAAAATATTCAACGTTTCGCGGCGAAATGAGTTTATCCATTTCACTGATAGTACTACTTTTTCGCTGTGCTATGGTAGGAACATTGTAGAAAGCGATCGCTACCGGCCACAAGAATGTCAAAAGTCTCCTCATCGAAAGATAAGAAAAATAATGTTAACCGCTTCCTGCGATTTCGTTTCGTTAACTTCCTCGACTGGCAGTGACACTTATCAAGGGTTAGAATGAAACGGCTTGACAGAATGGGGGCTGGATAACGCTTATAACTAGCACGCCGCGGCGTCTGATATTTCCTGATTCAACTTTCTACATCTTCGACCTCTCGTTCTACAATCAGTGGAAACGATCCCTATTTTCCTACGGCGATTCCAAAATCCGGTGCGCACTGGCGTACTTTCTATCAAGAAGCTCGCCACGATTCATAGTTTCGTACGATTTTAATGAAAATCTATAGATTTTCGAGTTGCTGAACTTGTACATGTTATCAGAAGTTCAAAGAAAATTCGAAGAAAAGTCAGACACCCGATATAGCCTTTGCTTTTAACTTATTCTTTATTTCATTTCTTATAACTTACTAATTAGAATATACAATTTAATATAATGGTCTTAATTGTAAACCATTTCTGTAATTAATTATGATAATTATGATAACACCTAAGTGCAGCGTGGTTGGGAACATAGTAAGCGGGCGAACAGCGAACGCTAATCGTCGAAATAATATTAAAGAATATGATCGATTATAAACAATATATGATCAGAATCAACGTAATAATAAACCGCATAATCAATTATAAATATTGTTTGAAATAAAAAACGTCATTTTAAGAATAGAACTATATTTACAGTCAAAACAATTTTAATGCTTATAGTATAAATTATATTTATAGTTATACTTAATACAGTTGTACCTAATATTATAATGCATATTCAGACAAAAAGCAATGCTAAATTATTGGATAATATTGGATATTTGAATAAAGAAGTTAAGAAACTTAATTTTTGTACTTTTTTTCAGCCTTTCCTACCGATTTTTACAAAATTTCTTTATCTCATTGTCTAGCAAATTAATTCTTTTAACGATCAAAAACAAATTCAAGTTGTTTGGTGGAATTTTAAGAAAGTTATTTTCAAAACTCTTATCCCCGAAGGTTTATTTTTGTAACATCCTGGTACGAAAACATTCTATTATTTAAAAATTTTATTAAATTTCTCTATTGGTTGATAATGCATTTGTATAATACAATGATATACAATAGAACGTTTCAATACCAGAACATTGTAAAGATGAATGTTCGGATAAAGGAGTCTCTACTATACCACTGTGCAACGTCTTGTATAATTGAATACGGTGCTCGCAGGATTAACGACTGGGAACTAGAAAAACATACTGATCGTCGATCGTTAGGTCGTCGGCGACCGATGTTTTGCAGCATTATCGTTGGCCAAATGCCTGACTTGCAATGGTAGGCGCATCTTGAATGCGTTGTCAATCACTGCGTACTAAGAATTTCGCAACAAAGGAAATGATTACCATAAATAAAGCGTGAGAATGAAAAATGTGATTCGAAAAAATCACACGCTTGTTACATTATTAAATAAATTATGGAAATGCCCGCTTTTTTGCACAGACGTATTATATGTATACATAGTTAGTAAACGGGGATAAAAGTTCAATTTCATTTTATCGATTTTCTAATAGCGTTTTCATTACTATCAAGTCGTTGGATTTTTCTTTTGAGGGATACAATTAAATTTAACTGCTCGCAAATTAATGAAACAAAACCTAGTGTTTTAATAACGTCTTAGTTAGTTGTTTATGGTTTAATTAGTGGAATTTCTAATACGCGTCGTTTAATGCGTTATTAATATAGCAAATTGGTGGCATTATTTTGGAAATAGTCGCCGGTGTACTAGTTTAGACGTAGTAATTATTTTATCTTATATTATAATATAATTGTTATTTCAAGTAAAATTGAGCTGAAATGCGTTACAATGAGAGAAATGTTAATAGACAGATACAGTTATTTGGTTGTAGATTGTAATTATAAAATACTCTATGATAGAAATCAGTTAGAGTAATTAGTTTTCTACAAAATGATTTATTCTTTCGTATGAAAAGTTATTTACGTTAAACTATGAAACAGTGAATTATATGCTCAATCTTTTAGCGATTATTATACGGTATTTTTCTGTTTGTTTTCTCGCAGTTGTACAAGGGCCTGGACATCATCACCGCCAAAGTAACGAAAGAAGAAAGGGCAATGGCACCGCATCACATGGTGGACACCATAGACCCCCTAATTCACGACTTTACTGTGTTGCAATTCCGGGATATGACCTTACCCATTGTAATTTCTCCACATTTCTCGTTTCGCACAGACCTACTTTTGTTGAAATTACACACGTTAAACCAGTCATCTATAACAGCTGATCAAGATTAATTTTTGATGCGAGTTAGATTTGATCGAGCTGCTCGATATTATTAAAACGAAAGTCAACGTGAACGCGATAATTATGAACGAACTATTAATATCAATTGCATACCGTCGCGATAGGTTCTCTGACATGTAAATAACCTGTTATAAAATCGCTGCTTATGATTTTTCTTGTACAATACGATTAGTCTATGCCAGCCTACGTTCGTCTCGCTTCTGGTCCATTGCCGCACGATTTCGTTTGATCCGAATCGATTCCTTCCTCGGAACGCTTCGTAAAATGAATTCTTAGAACGAAGCGGCATGGCCCCACCCGCAAGACCATGAAACTAATAATTAGACACGGTCTTTAACAACGACCTCTGATTCTGTGCCACGTCGCCTTGAGCCTCCCTCGAATATGCATCTGCTTTGACCAATTTAGATAGACGACCTACTAGTCAGGGAAAAGCTTCCGATCATTGTCGGTGGAACCAATTATTACATCGAGGCTCTTCTCTGGAAGATTCTGATTGCTAATTCGGAAATGGTTGCCAACTCGTCGGTTAATTTGTGCATGGAAAACGCGTACAACGACGGCGATAATAAGAAACTGAAAATCGAATTGGATCGGAACAGCAAGGAGAGCAACGAGAATCTTTTCAAGAAACTGATGGAGATCGATCCTGAAATGGCGAAGAGGTTACACCCTAACAACAGGAGAAAGATCATTCGGTAAGTAACAGCAATTGCATGAATTCGTGTGATGGAAGTAGATTGCGGATTATATGCATTTATGACGATTATTAATTCGGGTAACGTGAGATAGTAACGAAATGATATGCATTTGAAATTGTTGTTGAATTATTTTCAATTCGTGAAGCGTAGTAAAAAAGAAAATTAATTTCTAATTTAATCCTAACAGAGCTGGGCGCAATTAGAATAAAGTTTTATTCGAACATTTCGAATACATTTTTGGAATGAATTCTACGAATAAATTTTTATTCGTTATCTGTTATCTAATCTATGAATTTCAGTTTGGTGCATGAAATTATTTTGCATAAGAATAAGTCTTGCGCTTAGTATCTAGTGATAACTAGACCGTGAATTATGACAAAAATAAGTTGATCACGTAGAAAATTGTAATCAGCACTTAAAAAATTAAAAAATGCTGTTGAACATAGCTCGTATATCTTGTAATTAGTGTTAACAATTTTTATTTTGCATAAAAATCCGCAGTCTAGTGATAAACTTTTATTATCTATTGTGTTGAACAAGCTTGGGCACATTTTATTTGGATTAAAATTGAATTGTTTCTAAAATAACAAGAAAAGTATAGGGCATAAGAGATCGTGAACAGACTGCTTACAAGAATTTATTTACATCACTATGTTTGTTCTTGAAATTTCTCTTACACCAAATATTCTTTCAAAAAGACGTTATGGAAAACAATTTTTATAGTACGGTGTCGCATGTAAGAAAAACTTTTATTTGATGATCAAATAGTAAAATACACTCTACAGAGAAATTATTTTCATGTACAGATAAAAAAAAAAAAAAACTAACGCACGGTTGATTCACATTGACACCTCTCAAATGAAGTAATAATAATGATAAAATCTCGTGTCTGAACTTGAAAAGTGTTTATTAATGTTTTTTAAATTCATCATCAGATTAATAATTCAATTATAAAAACCGTAAAACATTCAATTTTATTCCAATCCATTTCCACGGGTTTTCCTTCGTAAGAATTACGTTGGTCGCCAAGTAACAGTTCATCCAAAAATTGACAAGCCAATGACAGACAACCTCGGCACACGGTAATTTATGATAAGGTATCGTGAATTGTCTTGAAGCAATGATTTAATAATTCGAGGAGAGAGTTTGGAATGTTATCTTATCCATACGTGACGTCTGGTGATCGATTGGTAAATCAAGATCTTGTGAAACGTTAAATCAATATTAAAAATATATGTATAATGATACCGTCAACGCGATCGATTGCTAATCCACCGTGTATGATAATGACCGAAGATGTGAAGATGCCTCGTACTTAAATAAAAAATAGTCAGACACTTGAAAGAACATTGTTTAAACTTTTGCATTGTCTCGTTATCTTTCGTATATTTGATATCTTATTTTACTGCTGACGTTAAGAGAGCATTGTATACCGTACCGTAAGAAACGGTAATCGTAGTTTCTCTATTTCTTAAATATACAAATTGTTTTTATGATCCGCAGTGCTACGAGCAATTGTGTGAAACCGTCAGTCATAAATTGCTATCCGAGGCCGCGTATTTTTTCACTAATGTTTTTCAAACCCTGACTTGTTGACTTCGTGCAAAGAGACTATTTTAATAACACACATAGACCCGACCTTGCTGTATTAAACCGTGCTAAAGCCATAAATGTTGTCATTACGTTTCTCTCTCAAATATTTCTCTTTATCTATCGAGGTGATATAATATTTATACTTAATTTACTATATGTATAAACGCATGAAAGTTACTTGTCATTCGAGCTCTGGGTAATTGTATTAAACTTCTCTATTTGAATTATCAATTGGAGAAAGGGAGAACAGAGTTTTCCGGCAACAATTGATGTAAATGAAAAATAATAGGATTTGCTAACGCCATTGCTAATAATTATACTTCATTGCTACCACTCTTTAGGAATAACGAAAATTCATTCACATCGATGGTTTTCCATGTGTAAATATTAAATTATTTGCTGCAAGTATACGTTTCTGTACTGTACTTATTGAGTGAAAACATAGTTGTTGTTATTTTCAGATTTATTAATTCATTACAGTATTAAAATTCTCAGTTACCTATACGTTTTTATTAATATATTGGGTTGGCAACTAAATAATTACCGATTTGTTCAATGAAATAAAAATTTTTTTTTACTTGGAATGAAGTTTAATCTGTAATGTATTTTCTATTTTGTTCGATGACCTTTTGCCATCTCTCTGACAACTTCAAAATTCCGCACTCGTAGAAAGTCTGATCCTTTTCGGCCAAAAACTGAGTTAAGCGAGATTTTACAGCGTCATCATCTTAAAAGTTTTACTACGAAGGGAGTTGTCCAGGGATCGAAATAAGTGGTAATCCGATGGCGCGAGATCAGGACTATATGGTGGGTGTAACATCAATTCCCAACCAATATCCATCAATTTTTGCCGAATGGACAAAGACGTGTGCGGCCTAGCATTGTTCTGGTGGAAAATGACACCTTTACGATTGACCAATTCTGGTCGCTTTTCCTTGACCGCTGCATTCAATTTGTCCAGTTGCTAACATTCACGGATAATAAAAAATAACATGATAATAATAATAATAATAATTTTATAATACAACATTTACGGATATCATAAAAATGGGAGTGAGAGACATCTATAACTGAAATCGGCAATTACTTAGTTGCCAACCCAATACATTCTTTCAGTTTTTAGATCTAAATCTGTATTTCTAAATTTTCATTGATATACATTTTTTAATTCTTTAAATCTAAATCTATACTTCTAAATTTTTTATCAATACATATTCTTTCATTCTTCAACTCTATATCTTTATTCATACTTCAGCTCTATATCTATATTTCCAAATTTTTGTTTACACGCATTCTTTCAATTTGCGATTGCGTATCTTTATCTCTAAATTTGTATAGCTTCAAGCATGTACATTTAATTGAGAAGATCACAAAAGATAAATCGTTGGGCAAATTGCGTGAAAAACAAGGAAATTGTAATTGATGCAATCATACAACGCGAGAACAAGTGCATTCAAAATGATCGAGATTTCCGTAGGATAATTATTTGGCCGTGGTTCTTGATTTTTATCTCGACACGAGAACACCTCGAGCGCTCGGCATGATCGACAATGGTCAATTAGGGCAGGGTAGGTGCGTTTTCGGACAAGCCTCTCCGCTTTCACAATATGGCCACCGGAGGCAGCTGTCGGCGACGAACCTTTTTCCGTTGCGTAGGGCCTCCGTGAACGCTTTCTTTTGTGAAAAGATGCGGATCCCAATAAAACATTTGAATCAGGTTAAGTTAGGTCAAGCAAGCGCCAGGTGTTAGGCTCGTCTTTCTTCCGGCGAGATTTCATCCGACTAGGAAATATAGTCCCGCTTTCATAGATCCTTTCAAGGCCGTAGGGATCGTTTGTGTAATTGTTGCTCTCGTGAATCCTTCGCGAAAGTGGAACGTATTTTCTGCATAATAGGAAGTCGGCTTCTATTGATTGCCGGTGCATACAAAAATTCCGTTGCGCTCGGTTTCTTTGGAAAGTTCTTTGAGCTGAAAGCTCTTTGAAAAGGTATTATGCATAACGGAACTGAACTTTTCACTAAACTTGATAAACATTTTCAGTGGTGAAAATAAACTTAGTATAGAATCAGAATTTATTAAGATAATAATAGTTTGAAAAGCTGTCGCTTTCAAGATGGTTGTTAAATAACATAATTTAATCGTCTTAAGATTAAAGATAAGGCTAAAGTGATAATTAAACAGCAGATCATTTATGAGAGAAATCGTAATGTGAAACACAAAAAAGTAAAAATGTCGAAAACATGTAATTATATAATATTAGTGTTATTATAATTATATAATATTATTTTTAAATGAATAAAGTTATTAATAGATTTACAGACCATTGATGTATACCTATCAGAGGGATAAGAGCGGCTTGTTTTTTAAATTAACAAGCCATTTAAGAAAATACATAGTATTTCATGCGTTTTTATATCTTTTCCTATTTTTTGACCGAAAATTGATTATTTTGATTAAGTTGATCATTGACTTTTCTTTTTTTATGCAAACGTCGAAATCTTTCATCTTTACTGTCAATATCGACTAACTCACTGCTACTTTCATTGTAGAATGGTGGATGCTCATTTTCACTATTAGATCACTTTCACCATAGTCGGATAACTTTTTATCAAATTATTTATTATGTCCAATAATTTGTTGCTTCGTGAAAATTTTCCCATAGTTTCCAAATAATTTTGTGGGAATTTTTTTGCAAATCACGAAAGAAAAGGAATTCCAATTTTCTAATAATATTATGGCACAAAATAATATTTTTGTTTTGTAAGTGTTTCTTTCTGACTAAATGCGATATATTCTTTGCGATGCAAGAGCATCGATAACAGAAGAATATCGATTGTATATAGGGTATCTCAAAAATGTCTCATAATCTGGAAATGGGGGTTTCTGAGGTATTTGAAGTAATTTTTTCCTTAGCGAAAATGCAATCCGCGGCTTTGTTTACGAGTTATTAACAAAAAACAGTGACCAATGAGAGGCGAGATCAACTAGCGCAAGGCGGCCGAACCAATGAGGAGAACTGAATTTCGACCGCTCGTTGACTCGGTGCCTTGCGCTAGCCCAGCTCGCCTCTCATTGGTCACTGTTTTTCATTAATAACTCGTAAACAAAGCCGCGGAATACATTTTCGCTAAGCAAAAGGTTACTTCAAATGACCTCAGGAACCTCCAATTTCCGGATTACGAGACATTTTTGGGACACCTTGTATACAAGCGTCATATGTTTTTATAAACAAGCGAATATATTGTTACGGTCAAGTAACAATACGAAGAAAGTAAAGGAAGAATGAAAAAATTGAACAAACTACGTTCCGTAGTGGTCAAAATGATTAATCTCGGTATACATAATAAAATTTTACAACGAAAAGAAAAGAAAGAAGGAAACTGCTTTACATAATAATATTTACATATTTTAGAAAAATCGCAGAAAATTTAAAAAAAAATGTATTAAGAATTAGTAACGATTATAAGTATGATTAATATTAGTAGTATTATTAGTATTAGATTATTATTGGTAATGATTATAATGATTATAATTTTGACCACCCTTGGTAGTTTTATTGTTAAGAGAAAAAGCATACTGTTATTATAATATTCTGATATAACATTCTTCATTGGTTTTTAGAATTACGTAAGGATTTTTATCTTTCTTCAACAACTTTAGTAAGTTGAAAATGTTACATCAGTATTTATAAAATTCTGCTACAGTTTTTCATTTTTGTTACAAGCATGCAAGCATACATTATTATTAATATCTTAAATATACCTATTTTGAAACATCGATCAGATATTATCAATATAGTAATAATATTAAACCGTTCAATCAATTTAGATAATATTTTTGTCATATTGCCCGGCTATCATTTCCTTCAAAGAAGCAATGCAATATAAATTCAACAATTCAAGAAAACATATTGGAACACTAATTGTAATTTGCATTGATATACCAACAACATAATAATATAATTTTAATAAACAGCCAATGAGATTGTCTGTATCAATTGCAAAGAACAGTATCTGAATATAGGCATTAATTTGTTTTCTTAACCACTTTACTAGTTGCAAATTGTGATAGTATTTTTCAAGACTTCAAGTGTTTGGTTATTTTGTATATGATCTGTCCAAATAAATAAAATATACGAACATAATTAAATTCGAAGAACGGAACAAATTTTTATGGTGAACTAATGTTCCGATACGAAAGAAATTTATTTTATAGCCGTTTCATGATACATCTTCCTCCATCCGGTCATGTTATTTCAGAAATTGAATACTTTAATAAATTATTTGGATCACGTATGCCCTATTTGAAGACTCGGAAGCAACTTCCTGTAAAAATGGTTATCCTTGTCTGGTCGTCGATTGAACTGACCGTTTCTTATTTACATATTTATGCCTTTGGTAGCATGTTTTAGCATGATCGTAATGTACAGCGTAACACAATTCACGTGAGTAGGTTTGGATAGCTCGTGCATTCACGAACCACTTTTGTATTCAATTTTATGCATTTTTTGATGGACAAGTGTTGGCCCACTGTGGCAATGCATCAACTAGATCAACCTTCTGTATAATGAGTCAGTTTTTAACCATATTTAAGGTAACGTAAAAAATAAATCAGTCGAAGTATGAGTTTTAAAAGTTTATTTAATGAACTTCAAATTTTATTCTTCCACTTTCGAGGAAGTTTTTACTGTAGTAATTAGTTATGAAGGAAATTATTATGTTTGATCTATGAAAGACGAAAAAAACTAGTTTCTGACACATAATGGTGTATTTTATATCATAATATTCTTATTCTAGCATGTATACGTTGACATTAATATTTTATTAATTTATTAAAAATATAATACCCAAACTTTTACACTAATTTCACGCACAACATCGATTAAAAAATTAATTACTTTTACACTGGAACCTATTTTAAACATCACCAATTTCTCAATTGCTTCATTCATAAATAATTACAACAATTATTTATTACAACTAGCCTGCGGATTTTATACACTTCGTCAAAAATGAATAGCTAAAAGACAAAATTGCGAAGACATGAAAACAAATTAATAATATTGTTACACTATTTTCAAATTATTCAAATTATTCGAAGAAACAACTAATTGTAACAATCAGTAAACGTGCTGAAAAACGAGTGTGTCCAGGTTTATTGTTGTTCGTTTTTATGAAATTACAACCGTGTATATATTGATATTTTGTAAAATAGAAAATTCCATGTATGGAACGACTGTATACAAACAATTTCGGAAAGTTTCACAAATGTGTGCCAGTAAAATTCAACAAGAGAAAAAAATCCATAATAAACGCTCCAGACAACGATTCACCGTAGCGTCGCGCACGTGTATGAATGGCCGTGCGTGCACCACGTGGACCGACAGGACCGTGTCACGACTTCCTGGCGCCCGACGGGCGTGTTCTTCCGGAAGCGAGCCATTTCATTAATTTCACTTGCATCGTGCGACTTCTTCCCGCCTCTACACCGATCCAGCGCTACTTTTTCGTAGGCTTTGTTATTCCTAACGGTCCCCGTTCTCGCGTGTTTATCCCTTCTTATTTCTTGTATTTGTTTGGAATATCCACGAAGGGAGTGATACATACATAGCCGTGTCATAAAACAGACCCTTCAATTTCGGCTCCCATTGAAGTAGTCGACCTAAAAAACTGGCTACCAGATTATGGGAAACTAAATTTTCTTCTCATTTCTAGATGGAATTCTTTTACGAACTGAATTTATTAACTTGAATTGTAATATGCACGCTGTTATCAACTGTATATCGTTGTCGGATTTGGAGCAGCATTTTTAGAAATTGGGTGATAACTTGATGACTGTCACTTGATTATATTTGGGTCACACGATTCTTCCTACATTGTTTCCAATGTGAATTAAAATCTTTCATTCTAATTTGTAGGATTTGGAAGGACTTAAGGAGTAATTACTGTGTTCGATTAGAACACGCGAGATTTTAGATTTTAAGATTTTAGGATTTCATAATTTTTGAAGACAACGCTTTGTGGCAATCAACATGTTAAATCGAATTCTAAAATTAATTTACAATGTTGTGTATTATTTTTACATTTTAGCTGTCTTGTCATAATGCAGCATTATTTATTTCTTAATTATTGTATAATTAATCTGTCTTTCCATCTTGTGTGTTTTTTAGCTTCTTCTCGGTTTTCATATATTTCTGAAGCACTTTATTTTCACTTTCTCACGCCTATTCATTGTTTTATAAATATTTGAAGAAGTAAACAATTTCTCTTGCATCAATTAGAATGTTTCTTTATAGTGAACATAGAACTATAACGCAATTAGGACTTATCAATATGAAAGTTTTCTTGTATTTTACAAACCTACAGGTGTCACGAATGCATACAAATTTTCTAAGTTAAATTGTGTTTAATGCAAATGAAACGAAAATGTATTCCTTTTATCAATAATTTTAGTCAATTTTTCGAATGCAGCAACATTCTTAAAATTTTCGAATGTTTACGCAGTTCAATATTTTCTCCATCATATTTATCATAAATTCATAAAATCTGTAGTCTAGTTACGATATGCACTAGTTCACAAAAGTATTCATACACAAGAATTTTCCTCAATTCAATTTTATTGTATTTGTTGATAGCTTGTCATAAATAATTACGGTAAAGACACGACGAGAATTTTATAATTGAAAAATAAAACTGAATAACTTTCATCTGAGGCTACGAACACTTTTCTACAAGAAATAATTGAACATTTGAGATGTAATGCTCGCAATAACGGAATTTACAAAATTAAAAATTTTTGTTTTGTATGATCTGTATCAATACAATCTTACGTAAAATTCTGTTTAAATAAAATAATTATTTCCAATATTCTATCACTTTATATTTGATTTGGAACGTTAGCACTATTTTATGAATAAATAAGTTAGATTTGTTGGTACCCGACCTGAGAAAATTTTTCGAGTTCAAAGGGCAAATATATTGAAATCAAACAATCGTTTCAGAGTACATACGTGTACCTTAATTTCGAAATATTTTTCGGAGGTCTGAAGAAATTTTGCGTCCCTTGCGAACCAAGAAGATTTCTTGGATATGGCCTCGGAGCATTAAAAGGGTCGGCCGAAGGGAAGAAAATGAGTTTTCTGGGGGCGCAGGTTATAAATCAGGCTTCCCTATAGCAGGTGTTCCGTAAGGTTCCACATCGGCAGATGCCTTTAAAACGAATTTCAGACTTTCGTAACATTTGTGACACGGTCGACGATTTTCGTATCAGCGGCTAATTATTGCAGTACCCTCATTATTTTCACTTCAGAGAGTCCACGAAGGGCACAATTTATTCTTGTCGCTTTACAATTTGTACAATCGCTGATTCTTGACCTGAGAAAGTCAGTGTATTGTTTTTTAACGAATTTGTCCAAACCTTGAGTCGTTCTAACTCGTTCGCTGTCAGAGTTAATAGTTTTCATAGTTAAGTACGGTGGGCCAGTAAAAATTAATACTCGAATACCTTTTATTTTTTGAGATAAGAAGTGACTTTACTGATAGTATTTCAGTTAGTAAAGTTAAGATATCTTTGAATCCAGAGTTGGTTTTATTCGGATGACAGATAAAAGATAAAGACTGACAAATAAAGTTTGATTCAACACTATCGAATAAATATTTGATCGAATAAAAATGTATTTGTATAAAAATTTATCCGAATAAAGTCTCATTCGAATAAGAATTCATTCGAACAAGATTTTATTCGTATAGGAATTCATAATAGGAATTCATACGGAAAGTAAATGATTTGAATACAAATGACGGAATATAAAGTGTTTTTTCATAGTTCACTTATACCATATTTCGAATTATTGGGATAAAGGTTTTCCGAATTATTCGAATAAAAAATAATACGAATAAAGAATTATTCGAATAAAAAATAATACGAATAATGAATTATTCGAATAAATAGATAGAAAATAATTTATGATGAATTCGGATAATTATTTTAGACAAATATTTATTGGAAACAATCTGAATAATGCCCAATTTTGTTCTAAACTAATCATTTTTCAACATACACTCTCGTCCACAAGTACGTGGACACTTCCTTAATTAAAATAATTATATAAAAAAAGTTATGAAATCATTGATGAACATTATTAGGACTTTTGTATTTAATTTGAACTATATTAGAGAATATATTTTAAAAATGACATATGTAATATGTTATCAATAATAACAAAACACAATTAAATTTTCTTTTCGTCAATGTATCCGCCGCGTGCTCTTCAAACTTCTTTAACTAATTTTAGTATTCTAGCTATCAATTTTTTATGGTATCCGATGAATATCTTTTCGCTCAGATTGTAATCATCCCTGTAAATGTTTTCTAGATTTTTGATACTTTTTCTGTTCTTTTTCTAAATGAGATAAGGAAATCTGGATGAACGAGATGAACGATGAACGGATGGGAAATGGAGGTTTCGAATACTTTTTACACTGATTGTAGGTCAATACTTTTCTATATGAAAATCTAAAGTTCTGTTAATAAAGTTTCTCTCGTCATGTTTCTAAATATAACAGAGGTATTCAAGTGCTACTTCTTACTGGATCATCCGGTATTTATTATTTCATTCATTATATTAAATTCAGCACATTGTCTACAAAAATGTAATACAAATTTTCGACGTATCCTGCTATAATAATAATTGGATAGCGAATTTTTGTGTAAAATAAAATTTTTGTTCAGCAATTGTAAACTAAAGCTAAATGAAAATATATTTCTTGTTTTAATACTTTTAATCGACTAAAAGCTAAAACTAAAGCTAAATGAAAATATATTTCTTGTTTTAATACTTTTAATCGATTGAAAATAATGTAACAGTGTTCTTAAATTCTTTCAATATTTTCACTATTCTGTATTTTTTTAATTAATTTTTTCAATAAATGCATAAAATCTGCAGTTTAGTAATAATAATATCCACGAAATAAGTTTGATTTTCCTTTCGTGAAGCACACAAAATCAATATAGTCACTGATTTGTGACGCTGGTAATTAACGTATTAACTAGCAGAATATAAATCTTCTAAGAAAATTTGATTTTACTTTTTATTTCGAACGTCGGTATTAACTATCTTAACAATTTGCTCCCCAGCGCGCTGGCATAAGTGAATGTATTTAATATGCGCGCTGTCGATAGTTATTTTGATCTATTTGTCGAAATGATCGATGACTGTACCACTGAGAAAACGGACTCCATTAATCCAATGTGTATTGATCTTTGATATGCCAAAGGCTAATGGCAGTTTAAATAATCAAGATTTGCGATTTGAAACTTTGTTTGCAGTCTCTGCATACTCTTTTTTGTTGTTAGATCACATTCATATTACTATTTTTGCTATTACATGTATTAGTTTCATTATTTTTGTAATACTTTTATTATCTCAAGCTGCTAAACAAGTTTATTTGACTAATTATTAGACGAAAGAAGAATTTTAAAGTACTGCAGTATCGCGTTCACTCTATTAACATAATTAAAAATACGTTTTTAATTAATTTCTGCTTGACATGAGAGACGACGAAAATTTTTGTTTTGCATATAGATCCACAGTCTAATAATTATGCAATACTCTGTTTCATTAAACGTTTATTATATCACCACTGAACTAAATGTGACTAGACTACAGATCTTTACTTTATAAACTTTTAATATATTAGAAGACAGTTAAAATAATAACAATTAATCGCAGTTACCTACTTTATCCTTGCCATAAAAAATATGTTTATGGGCTAAATAATATTTGTCTGTACAAAAAATAATTGTTCAGTGATCGAATTTTTTTCTTTTTTTTTATGCATATTTAACGTCATATCGACAACTAGGTTAAAAAACTTTCATTTAGCCAATAATCCAAATTTGTTTATTTTCGTAGAAAATTTTTATAGAGAATGAAAGTTAATCGCAACTGTTACATTTGTTTGTCCGATCGAATCAAATGGTACTAAGAAACAAATAACCGACGAATGTTTAATAAACGACTTGTCAGATCTTTTCTCCACTGTTGTGAGATCGCCCGAGCTTTAATCCGCTTAATATACACAGAAATAGAGCAACGCGAATTATACTGAATCATTTGAGCTGGAGATAAGCCGTCACTCCGAGTAATGATTTATAGCCGATGCTAAACAAATTATGTAGATCACGGTGTTTGATTGGCACCGGAAGTAGATAGCCGAGACCTACCATTCAGGAATCACGGAACTGGTGTCGTATAATCATTGGTCGAGCATAAATTCGTGTTCCTCTCTGAGAGCATCGTCGAATCCGCGCGGACTTCACATTTTCCTTTTGCCGACCTTAATATTTTTCTCCAGCGATTCTGTCGCCCTTGTGGAACTTCTTGTCTCGTCGTTGTGAATTATAAACCGATCGGCCAGCGAAAATTGGAGCCCGAAAAAATATTCAGTATTTTGTAAAGTATTTTTTAACACATTGTAATATTTGCTTTTGATAAAAATATTTTTAATCGAAAATTATTATAAATAATTTTATCTCATTTGTATTATCTTATTATGATACTGGCCATATCAAAAGAATTTATTATTTTGTTGTAAATAGCCTTAAAACACGATCCTTTATACTTACTGAATAGGGTAAAATACAATGTTTTATAGAAAACTTAGGTTAAGACGTAAATATAAGAATACACTCTGACACAAATGTAACCTGTTCGATTAATAATTTAATTTACATAATAATTAACTTTTAACATTTAACAAATAGAAAATAGCATCTTTTAATGTCAATTACCACAATCGATAAAAAATTCATACGCATTCAAATTTCTTCTTCTCTCATTTATAACTACATTTTCTCTAAACGTTCATTCACGCAATACTCGCCAATTAACATTTATATCAAGTTCACAATTAACTGTCACACATAATTCACATTTATCATTAAGCGGTCGATCAACAATAAACTAGTTGAATTTAATATTGTAACAGCCAAGAATATCTTGGCAAATTGTTATAGACTGATGTCTGATGAACAATTACTAAATAATAATAATAATAATAATCGAAAATTACGCTTTAAAAAATGGAGGTCTCAGATTAGGTACTATTACCCTAAATTTGTTAACTGATCTCGGTTTCGTTGCTAAAACGACATGGTTTGCGAAATACTATGCCTGCTGATTCATATAAGCGGGGCAGGTAATATTTCTGACGTTGGTTTCAGGTTGGGGAAACAAAAACAAGGGAAAATGTTGAACGATTTCAGGCAAGTTGCAAGCAAAACAATTAACGACGAAAGTTCCTTCTTGTGTTCGAGATTGAAGCGTTCAGTTCGGTTCTATCGTCGTAAATTTTAGGTTGCGTCGAAGGTTTTTTTTATTAAGGTGTGGGGCCAATATTATTAGGCAACATTTATTATTTGATCGCTTACTTAACTTTCACTTATTCAGCCGCGCCGCTTGTTCAACTACGAAACCGTTCTGTATTCGCATTGTGCGTATCGAAAGCGATAGGAAGTTCTGGGGCAGTTCTGGGATATGAAGCTTTTAGAACGTTCTTGTGAGATAATACTTTTTCTGTACGTCTGTTGTAAGCGATATAATATTTTACAACACAACACCTTTCTTTTTTGAGGTACCGTTTTCATTTAGCTAGTCGATCTCGTTTTTAAATGTAATGAACTCCAAAAAAGTCGAACCAAAAATAAAGAACGAAAACATAAAATAAACTAAAAACTAAATTAAAAAGCATCGAAGACGCCCGACTAAGAATCAGCTCTGAGAACTCAAACTTTTATTATAATGACATCGAAAGATACGCAACTCGTTGATACTCATGTGTATATTGTTATGGTGCTTAATTTGATACCACCAGTTCAGCAACTTCAACGATTCAATTTAGAAAGCCATTTAATCAATGAAATGAACATTGTTATTTCATTTAAAACTTTCCAATAAAGCTGTGCATATCGTTTTTCTCACGTACATACAAATTCAGTGATTGAGTACATCTCAGCCAATATCGTAAAAGTTTATTTTTCTTCCGCGTAGAATAAAAATCTGTGAATAAAAACATAAATTTCCATTTAAAGAAACGAAGTTACTCTGAAAATAAAGCAATTGACAAAAAAGAATAGATAAAGTAATTGTACATATTTCTTCCTTGAAATCGAGTATCTTTTGTATTTTACATTTGCCTTGACAATGTGTTGTTTTCGAGTGTACTTCGATTTAAAATTTTTTTTTATATTAAGCAGTTTTAACCTCTATAAAAAGGTTGTTCTACAAATACGTACACATACAGTGTAGTCGCTACTTATTGCTGAGTTTCACACTACTTCACATTATATTTTAAGCCCAGATTTTTTCAGTAAAGAATATAAAATTCAGCAAATCACCTTAGGGGGCTTTGCGAATATCACATTATATGATAGTGGATTAAAACATTTACGCAATCGCAATTGTCGATTTAAAGTTTTCAAATGATCACCCTGTATATTCGACTACAACTGTATAGCAACGTAAAAATCGTAGCCCCTTTGAATTGTAACACGAATAGGAGAATTGCGATGAGCACTATGTATATGAAAGTTCGTAGAAATGTCGTGGGCCAGCATGTGAAAGTTTCGTTCAGCCTCGCGTCATACAACTTTACGTTCGAGTAGGAAATGGAATGTCCCGTCTTTATCGTGGCTGGTGTTTCAGCATTGACCCCGCCGCCTTAATAAAGTAGCGGGTTTTCGATTCGATCTGTCTGGACACGCCCAATGATCCTTTCACGCTCTCTCTCTCTCTCTCTCTCTCTCTCTCTCTCTCTCTCTCTCTCACTTTCTATCTTTTTCTCTCTCTTCCTCTCTTCCTTCCTTTCTCTGCACAATCTTTCTTTTTCGTACCCCCCGTCATTACTTTTTATCCTCGTCTTGCGTTCGGTCCGCACCGAAGAAATAAATTTCGAATATTCCCTCGGCCGGCTTTAAAACAGATGACCCGGTCGATTGTCATGTAACGTTTTCTTTGTTTCGATTCGGTCATGCTGTCTGTGTGGAGCAATTTGAAAATCGTAGTAGGGGAGAGTTGCTAAATGATCTTCGAAATCGTACGGCCGATAATTAAATCATTTATTATAGTGGCGTAATTTCAAGATCGAATGTGAAGCGTGTTTCAAGTGTAAAATTGAGATTCTTACTTGTTTTTTGTCGTAATGATTTCATGAGATTACTGTACAGTTTCTTATACATTTGACACTAACCTTGGAGGTGAATCTTAAGTTTTGCATATTTGATCGAAAAACAAAAGATAGAAATTATTTTTTTCATTTACAATTGCGTAATTATTACATGCAGAGATTTGTAACAAAAGACAAATTTAAAGACATAGTTGATCTATTATTATCCTACATTTTGCTAATCCGTGAACCCATTGTGTGAAAACAGTTTTTAGTACAGTCAAATACAAAAGTCTAAAAATTCAGAAATCAAATATAAATATATGTGACTTGCATCATTTTCATAATCACTGGTCCAAATGTTGTACCAATTAGTATTTATAATTCTGATCGAGCAGTGTATTTTTTAGAATACGATAATTTTTTCTATTATTTTCTGCTGTCCAAATTAAATTTAAAAGGTAAGGGAAAAGTCATTAATTATTTTTTTGATATAACTTTTTGCACGAGCATATTAAGTTTTCTCGAGACTGAACGATTTTTAAGTGGTGTACAATGCTAATAACTTTTCGTTAGAAAAATAGAAGTGAATCTAGATGAAAACAACTTAGAACTTAGAATAAAATTTGTTGTTGCGATAATCGCTGTTGAAAGTTTCGCACGCAGCGTTAATATTCACGAGAAGTAGAAACGAGATAATTCATGGGCGAACTCATTCGCTGCCTATTCATTAGCACGCGTATCCGACTTTCAGCAATGATTATTTTGGAAATACAGCTTCGTTTGACCAAATTTGATTACCCTCCGCTTTTGTTTTCATGTAGATACATATCATTCTATATTTTGTTAGATAGTCTCTGTATGCTGCTGACACATTCTATTGTACTTTTTAAACTCGTTTCAGTTTATTAATGCGTTGTTATATAGTTTGTAACACACACACATGTTCGTTTCATATATCAAATAAAATATTTATTTTTGTGAGAATGTACTATGCGAAGGATGTGGTTGGCAAAATATAATCAAAATTATTGAAGACTGAAATTTTTAGCGATGATTGTTTAGTTTAAGAGGTGGTATGTATTATGATAAAATTAATGTGATTCCATATGGATGAATAAATTGAATGAAATTTAATTAGCCGAAGCTTTATTGTTTATTATTTATTGTTATTGATAGAAGAATTTAATTTTATTCAACGAAGATTTCATTTTATTCTAATATCAATATGGCGCTTAAGAGCACTAAGTATGTTCATTTTAATGTCCACAAATTTTATATATAAGAAATAATAGTCGTAAGTCAAGTGAAGTGTTGTCAATTTTCCTAAATAAAAAACTTCACAAGAAAAATTGCATTTTTCAATCTCAAGTGATTTTGTGAGGCCAGATTACTCTTCTTTTGATTTTATCATCATTTGATCAGTCATCGATCAAATGACTGGATCCACGTTTTCTATTTTAAACTTGAAATTCAAGACTTTTATAGAAAATGATTGAATAGATTTATGAATTTTAGCCAGGGGTTGAAAATATTTGGAAGTTAACTATTTTTTAAGCTGTTTCGTAATGATTGTACAAAAATTGTATCGTACCAAACTTTATATTTTTCATACATTGCTTGATTAAAATATACTTATATCGCCATTAAATAATTGAAATATATCTGCTCACGGATACGAAAACTTAGCATAAATTTGCATTTCAGCATCGCGTACGGAATAATTAAACTATTTAATTGCAATTCGCAAAGTTATCCGAAAGATCTAATATTTTGAATGTCGAAGTTTTAAAGGGTCCTTATTTGAGAGAGAACAAAATTTTGTACAAATATCAAAATCTATAAATTGAGTTTTTGCCATAAAGTATCGCTTTCCAGACCATTGTACGTCCTAGGATCAACGAAAGAAAGAAGTTCCTAAATAACTCCTGTGCCTTGCAACAGATGCAGAAAACATTTCACGTTTCATTATCCGCAGCTGCTTAGCACCTTGTACATTTCTCATAATTAGCAGCACCTGTGATTACTCGTCCTCCTCGTCCTCGAACGTTCCACGAAAACACTCTACCGTCCTTTTCCCCTCGGAGGAACTGTTACGACGATATAATGGACCGAGTTTCGTGGAAAATACAGAAACAGATTTTCAATACTGGCTTCATAGAGACGTTAATCAACATTTTCACGGTTCGATTCACATGGTATATCAATAATCAAAATTGTCGATGTTGTTCTATAACCGGGGTAGCCTATGATCAGCTATACTACGTTGCACAGCTTACTTTATATAATTTTTATATAATTAAATGAACATTCATTTTTATTTACTTTATATTTATTACCACAGTAAAATATTATTTTTATTAATTGTCTGGAAAATTTCTACTCCTTCTTACCTTCCTTTCTTATAAGGTTACACCGATTATTGAGCAAACGTATATCAAACTTTATCGTCCAATTTTAGTATTTCTCTGATAACATAAAATGTAGTCTCGAAACATATATCGATAGGAAATGTGCAAAATAACGACTGTCTAGTCGGACATTGAAATATTTTATCGGGAGCAAAAAATATTTTCAGAAGAATGTGCAAAAGGGTATCCGGTTGTTACTATAAGGGTTAAGAGAGTATTAGTTTAGAACTTCAAAACATTGATCTCTAAAATTTAATTTTCTTAACCCTCGAAAATAACCTTTCTGCTAAGTATACACTTATGATCATTTATCTTTTTATTTGTCAATTTTTTATAACATATTTTTTATAGTATTCCTTCTAGAAACATAAGGAAATTGAAATTAGTTGCCAGAAACTTGGCATACAGTAAAAGTATACAGTTAAAGTGTATGACCTTGAAAATATGTGTGCAAAATCATTTGCTTCAATTCGTAAAATACTGATGTTATAGAAGTTTAATCATAAATGTACACTTTTCTATGAAATTTATATGAAAAACTTTGAACGCGTTTTTATCGTAAGTGTATTTTTTAAACTGACGTCCATGATGTCTCAAGATTTAATTCTCATAGGAGAGAATCTTCATCAGACATGTCTTTGTCGACTGAACTAGAAATTTTTTAAAATATTAAGTTTAACTATTCTTTTTAATATACTGAAGACGAAAAAGTACTAAAAATCGAAACTTTATCTTTAATGTACCTTCATCTTTTTAATTATCAAGATTTTTACTTTATTTTAGTCGTTGTGAGAATTACACCGTTCCCAATGAAGATACTTTTCCTCCCGCTGTTTAAAATTAGCGGATCGATTGAAATCGCAGACTCTAGCAGACCATCTGTTTTAGAACAGCTATTATTTTAGTTTAGAACAGCTTTTATTAATTCCAATACGAAACAACTTACTATTAAAATAAGAAAAAGTCACAGTCTTAATAAATAAACACATTTTAGACAGTAATATCGCCTTAAGCGGTCTGACACATACAGTGATACACGAAAGTATCCGAACGCCTTTTAAAACGGAATAACTTCTTTGAGATGTTAGAGGAATTAATTGACTAAACAATGGTTAAAAAATTGTTTTCAAAAATTACAATTGGTTGGATAGGTATAATATATATATTTATTATTATTATATATATATATTTTTAACTTTTTTATCTAACCGTGTAACGAAAATGTAAAAAATACGTCTTACAGATCTCGGTAACTTATACGCATACTGAGAATTTCATCGAAATCGGCTAACGTTGTTATGAGCTACAAGCAATTAAAGATTACAAGACCGGCAGTTTTTCACAACTTTCAACCGATAACTGCAACAAATTTCGAAATTTTTGACATCTTTCAATCTCTGCATCAACCGATTTTTATGAAATTTTCGGCATGTATATAAGTTACCAGGATCTATAAGACGTATTTTTTTTTAAATTTCCGTCACATGGTTAAATAAAAAAGTTACGAAACAAGAGTTTCTCATTTCTTTTGCCATTCCAACCAATAGCAATTTTTGAAAATAATTTTATAGCCATTGAGTTGTAAACTAATCGCTTTCAACAAAATTCGCAACAAAATTTCGAACGCTCGGCCCGATTCTAAAGAAGTTATTCCGTTTTAAAAGGCGTTCGAATACTTTCGTGTCTCACTGTGGCAATCGCAGGCCGTCGGTGCAGCCGGTTGCTATCGCTTCACGTGTCGCGGTTGTATTTATTTCTAAGTTTCCCATCTGCCCGTGGTGGTAGGCCCTGACAAATGCTGATATCTTTAGTGCGCATTATTTCGCACTTTACAGGACTGATAACGGCGACTTAACGCTATAAATTCTGTTCTCCTCGCAATTGCGCGCGCGGAATGGGTGCCGCGGTGACGCCACGCCGAGGGAAACCTTGCGGAGGGATACACGAACACCGCTTAGGCCTAAGCGAATTTATCGGGTTTCTTATTCTACAGTTTCCCTGATACAGAATACTATTTGACGGCGGCGTTTTAGGGATATCTTTCGAGAAAGCTGCTGAACGAACGTGTGATCGAACCCTGCTCGGCGAAACGCTGATGCCCGAATGTGTACCGGAGTCAGCTCGGCTGATAAAAGAAGATAGCGTTGGCCAACGTTGTCTACAAACGTTGACAAAACCGATCTTGTTGCATAGAATGGGCACCGTAAATGTTTTCCGTATCTATGGTTGAAGAGACCGTTTTACTCTTCCACCGGTTTCACGTGGTCGAAGCTATTTTAACCGAGGTTCGGAAACGTTACGTAACTTTTCAGTTGGTTCTGTTTCAAATGTGCAGCTTTTTTGAACAATTCTCTCACATTATATACAGGAGATGTTACAGCCATATGAAGAAAAGAAAGTTTAGAATAAAAGTTGAACGCTACAGAGTGTAAATCAAGGTCCCCTTGGATTAAACAAATTGGAACCCATAATATTTTCCCATCGTATTTTAGCGGACATCGAGACGAATTCAAAACATATATTACACGAGATTTTTATTAACATGTTACTCCATTTACAGTAGTGGAAATGTGAAACATTTAGCTGAACTACATATGATTTGCACACTCTCAGAATCAAATACGACGAGAAGTTAAATGTTTTATTTATTCGTCTCGATGTCCTCTAAAATACGGTGTAAAAAACATTATTTGTTCCTACTTATTTAATCCAAGGAGACCTTGATTTAGCTATGAAAACGTACAGTTTTTGAAATTTTTTATTGAAACTTACTGTACACCTTGTACCATTCAACTTTTGTTCTAAACTTTTTTCTCTCAGATGGCTGTAAGGGGGGTGAAAAATCGTGCGTCGCGTTAGAGGTAACATCTTGTATGTATTCAAAAGCGGACGATTTTGTCGGAAGTGATCTTACGTGACGTAAGAATGAATATTTTGTTTATTGTAGGAGCAGATATTTCGTTCAACGATATTAAGAAGCTCTGCAATTGTAATATATCATCGAATAGCATCCAGTGAATGGTGCTATAGCAATACATATTAACACTTTAATGGCCGCACGTCTACGCAGTTAATCGTCGTCAGGGACCGGCAATATTTATGTAAATTCATGAAATAATTCAACACGTGCGAATATATACATAAAGCAAAAACAACAACAACAATAACAACACATTTAATGCAACAAATTTAATATTTTTCCTTTGTGTGATAATTATTAAAGCATCACACATATATATGTTTGAGCGTCCATTAAAGTGTTAACACTGGATCTACCTCTAAAAGTGATTGATGTGTATTGCTTTATAAGGACGTCAAGATTGAAGTTATATGTTCGCTTGAATTGATAACGTTGAAATAGAAAATGTGAAACCGGTCATTTTGACCGGCGATTTACAGTCTCAATTTACATCGACAAATAATTTCATTCCTCATTTCTGGGCGACGTGGAACTGAAAGTGTTATAAACGGTCTGAAAGTAACCTGTTTCCAAGGAAATTTTCTTACACAGATTCTGTGGCGTTAGGTGTATGCCAAAGTTTTAGTCGTTTGTTTAATCGGTCGTGTACAGCGATTTGTGCGGGCTATAATCTCCGGCCTTTTTGTGCAATTGTTTGTTTGCTAACGGCGCGTTTCAGTCAGCAACTTCATTATCAACTAGTGCCGACAACTTCATAAAATTACACTGACAAGGATGAGCGGCAAGAAGCTGTGCTTTCGACAAGCATGCTAATTAATTCGTTCGGCTTTTGGTGAAGATATTCTATCTCAGAATTCATTCGTCCGAATCTAGGCAACACTTTTTCGGATTACTTTTGAAAGATCGCCCAAACACGAAAATAGTTTAATAATTTTATTGTTTTGATTGACACATTTAATTCGCATTGAATATATATTGTTGCGAATTTCATTAACTCTACGCTGTAATTGTAAATAATTGTAATTATATAACAGATATTTGGTACCCATCTCGACGGTCCGATCTCGTTTGTCGGTCGTTACATGGCAAACCCAATCTTCTACTATTTCTTTAGGGGTTGTCTACCACAAGGCAATATTTCATTATAGCAACTGGATTCGGAGAAGTCGCCCAACAATATAAATAAATCGATCTAAGACGATTCTATGTAGAACGTAATTTATTGTACGAATCGGTAAAGATTTAATTTAGCTGTTTCGATGAATGTTCCATTATCCGAACAATCCCTGATTAGTTTTTATAATAGAGGTTCTACTGTATCATTGTTCCTGGATGGAATTCAAAAATTGTGTGTGTGAGAGAGGGATAGTGAAAAATTCATGAAAATGTAATTAATTTATTAATTGTAATTTTCTGTGAATCTACGATTACAAAGTACTAATATTATTGGACGATATTAATTATGAAATCTTCTTACGAATATGTGTCCATTAAACGCGTTACATTTAATAATGTAATTATCTAAATTTTTCGAGTGCTTCAAGTAATAGGGACCTGAAAATAATCGTCATTCTGAGAATAGTTTCTAAGGTCTCCTTATTTAACTCTCCGATGGCGGGCAACGTGGAATTCGTTTTCGGAATATTCCTTCAATTTAGTTATCTTTTATTACTTTTTGTTAAATACAGCAGTCACATTTCCTGGAAATGTAAGACGATATTAACAGAAATTCTTTCTTTTTTTTAAATTTTGTTTCTCTTTTTATAGCCCTCTTAATGTAATTTTTAGAATGCATCTGCACAACAAATAAAACTCGCCCGAGATTGGTGTGTTAACAACTCTAATGTTGTAAACCGAATATGAAATGATATTTTCTTATCACTTAATAACATGTAACTTAATTTGTAATTTTTCAGTTTTATGAATGAAATATCTCATTTAATCAACGATAAAGCATACTTACTAAACCAGTGAAAAACTGAATGTATAAAATTTAATAAAATTCATGAGTGATTTCCAAATTGTCATTAAGAACATGCGCATGTTCAGCGTCAGTGATCAAATGAAAAGATATTCGAAATAAAGATTAAATCCTCTGCTTGGTATGCCTCTGTTCACGAATCAGTGTATTTAACCAGAAAGGGCGAATTTAATCCGAAAGAGTAAATACGATTCGAAAAAAGACCGAACAGAATCTAGAAAATCCAGCAGCGTACATCCATTACCGAAAGTGATTTCTCGTGGATCCGGTAGCCACGGCGCTTATCATCAATTCCTTACGATCCCTTCCTCTCGATACACGGGCGCAGGCGGTCAACTTTTTGCCTCGGCGTATCCTAATATATGAGAATATCGCCGCGCCCGCGTTTTTTCGCGATATAAATCGTCACCGAATATATCACCGTCTCTCTGTCAATACGCTCGAGTCCTTCTCCGGCGAGAATAGATTGTGAAAAAGAGGAGCACAGGAACTGGACGCGCGAGGGTAAAAGGAAAGCGGTACCGACAACGACGAGGGATGGCGAGCGGAGGTCTGAGAAGGGGCGAAAGGTAGATAGAGAGAAGTTGGCAAAGAAGAACAAAGGTACAGACACGGGGAAAAGTAAGGAGAAATATTCCGGACGCGCTCTGCTGAGACAGGTCCTTGCAATCACTGTTTGAATCTTTGCCAAACCACCCTCCCCCCAACTTTTCGCGTCCCCATCCGGCGCTCTTACCAACCCCTGTCTTGCCCCCTCGAACCGCCACCCATTTCTGTCTTGTCCCGGAGGCAGTTTTCCTAAACGCATGCCGATTCGAAGGGACGTAATAGGCGATTCCGCTTGACGAATATACTCGCGACCCGTCCGGTCTAGACGGCATTAAGCCGCCGCGAAGCGTAAGCGATCATAAGCCCGAAAGTACTGGAGTTTGGCGAATCGGTAATTTTCTTATATGCTGCGTCTTATAACTATATAATTGCCAAATAATTCTCAGCTTTCATACATAGTAGTTGCTGCGTCGCATAACTACAGAATCACCAACAAATTTTTAGTTTTTATATATACAGTTTACTCACAAAATTGAGCGTGAAATTTGAGTTGGCAATGATGACTTGCGGGCAAATAAATAGTAACGGACATTTTCAAAAGTAAAAACACAATATATGCTTTATATATATTTGGATATTTCAACAGTTAATTTTTTGAAATTTTTTTAAAAACTGAGCAATTCATCTATATTTCACACTAAACGTAAAAATGTTCTTATTTCGTCGTCACAAAATATCAAAAGAACTGAGTTTTGCGAAATTTGTTATGTATTTTTTTCCATTTGGAATTTGTTCAGTCGTCTTTAGGTCACGTTATCGCGTTACTATGTTACGCATAATCGTCATTGGTCACTGTTATTAATAAAAGTTAACACAATTGTCTTGCAAAAGATCAGAGACCTATATTCCTCTACGAAAAATTGCAGTAAAATTATACTGTCAAGGCAAATCGTTAAGACAAATTGGAATGATTCAAATAATAGGAACGACTCATGCTACAGCGCAGACAATTATTAATAATTATAAATACAGTGGAGCCCTTCGTAATAAAGTAAGACATGAGAGAAGAAGAATAATGAATGAAGCCAATGAGGGGTACATATCGAGACAAATTAAAATTGATCTCAAAACCAGTGTTCCCACATTAACAAAGGATGTGTCTTCAAGAATTAAACAAACCATCTGTACGAAAACTGTCCACAGAGACCTATATGTGATAAAGGGTATCATGGTAGAATAGCGAGGAAGAAACCTTATATTTCTAAGGTGAACCGACGCAAGCGTTTCGAATTCGCAATACAATATGTTAATTGCGATGAAGGTTTTTTGAATAATATAACATTCTCGGATGAGATTAAAATTAACTTATTTAATCCAGATGGTAGAATAATTGCTTGGCGAAAATCGAATGAGGAGTTTAGCAAGGATAACACGATTCCAACACTCAAGCACGACGTAGGTTCGATCACAATATATATATCTTTCTAGGAAGATACATGATACTCTGAAACAAAAACGCAGCGAAACACGCATTCGTTAGTGGTGCATATCTATTATGAAACACCGCTCAATTACGACCCTTACATGAAAGAGTAACATAAACAATAAAAGATACATAAAGCATATGAAAGTGGATGGAAAAATTGTTCACACATTTGTATATTTCAAAATTCATTACGTTATTTATTCGGTAATAACACATTTGAGTTGTAATAAAATCGATGATAATATTATACCACCTGAAAAGTGTTCCATAATAAGTACTTTTACCTTAAACATAGACCCAAACCTGTAAATGCCGTTTTTCGTGAATAGATACAAAAGACAATACGGCAAAGTCTGATCGGAAGTGTGCGAAATCGAATATTCGAATACATTGGAAACAGAGGTGGACCCACGTATTACTAAATTATTGTTATAATTACATTTTTTATTCTGTTCTGTATTTCCATTCTATTCTGTTGATTTTATATTTCTATATTTCTGTTTCTGCTTTCGTTTCTTTTTTTTTTAGAAAAATATCGTTTTTCGGTGAAGTCTCAAATATGGCATGCTTCATTCATTATTATATTAACCACAATGTGTAAGAACAGAAAATTTTTTGGTGGTTTCATAGTGACGAGACGCAGCGTATTTTCCTTGCGATCGATAAGATTAAATGGGGAGTTCCTGGGAAATATTGTTGGTGGGATCGTCCACCGAAGGGAGCCAGTTCTGTTGCGAGCTTTTCACTACTGCGACCCCTTCGTTTTCATAATTGCCTCGATGCCGACGCACGAACCAGTCGTGACCTATAATACACCGCGTTCATGAATAACGGCTGGATTTCTTCGGGTAGTTGCTCGTAGATATGTCGGCGATTATGTTCTACGGGGTGCGCTAATGGTCTCTGGCGGTCTTTTTTTCCGTGGAAAACGCGGAGTTATTAGGGGATGCGATTGAGTCAATCGAAATTATATGCTGTTGAACATTTTGGACGAAATATTTGGGTACTAGTTCAAATAATGGACGACTTACTGTTTTAAATAATGGATGATGCCCTGTTTGAAATAACTGATAATGTAACGTTTAAAATAATAGATGATATACTATTTATCAACTTCTATTCCAAATATTATTTTTATTGTGGTAATTTAGTACATAGAGTACGTAAAACAAAATATTTCGATTTCATCTGAAATGTTAAATAAGGTATGACTAAGTTAATGCATGCAAAATGTTCAACTTTGGAACAAGTTTTTTGTTTCTATTAAATATAATGTTTATTAACCCTCCATTGGCATCGCGGGTCATTTAAGGTCAGGGGAAAATGTCTGCTTAATTTCTTGGAAATCGCGTTGATCATCTAAATTTAAACATTGAATATTTCGTTTAGGTTACACTTGTACATTAAATTAGAGGAATGAAAAACCATAGTGTTGCTACAATTTACTTCATATTTATCAATTATGATGCCTATTACCTCTTTATATTTTCATGAAATATAATGATTATTCATTTTTTAAAGTTTTTCTTAAATCGAATATCTCTTTTTCTCTACATCCTTTTGTTATTTCTTTCGATATAATGCTTATTTATAAAATTTATTTATTAAACATGGTGGTTCTTAATTCATTTAATTTCTATTAAATATCGTTTTTATTAAATATAACGATCACAAATCAAAATGTGTCTGCGCAAATTAAAATAATTCATTCGTAAAAATCTCGGAATTTCTATTTTAAACGAATGTAATGCGTAACTTTTGTTATCTTAAACAAATATATATATTTTATAATACATTAATTATTAGTGTGAAAAGTAAAACAGATGACACGACTCTTTTCGAGGTACTAAAACCTTGCGAACGAGTAATCGATTTTTATGTAACTCCTGTTACGTCGAATTGCTTTATTTGCAATCTAGCGATTATGTTATTGTATTTTACACTTGAAAGGTATGAAAGGAAATGCGATAATCTGCTACAACAGAATTACGGCATGAAAATTATACGTAACAAAAGCTAGTGCCACCTTACATACCTTCAACGGTAACAATGATTTGTGTGCTAAAACACTTTAAAATCCTTTTCATCGAGTTGAGTGATAATGATCTCGCCAGCGTAGCGCGATATTGTACTATTATTGCGATATCGCGGTAATACTTTGTCCGCATTATTATCGTCCTATCAGATAACGTGCGACTACCTACATAGGCCATCATTATATGAAGTGCAAACATTTGCTTTTTAGTCACTCTCTATCAGTCGTCGAAAAAAGGTTCCTTTAAATAGTGAACAATCTATTTTATTTCACGTTCTGCGTACAACATTATAAATAAAATATTTTACTTGATATAAACATTTTTTACAACAACATTTGGAGTAACATTCTAATTGTTGAATATTGAAAATTGCTAAATTGTATTTATATTTTATTTTATCTTCAGTTTATTCGTAACTTCGAGACATTTTAATTCGCGCGTCATTCGCGCTTCCTACGTAAAATACTTGGTTATCGATCAGTAATACGTATATGAAATAATGAATATGTATCACATGTTTCCGTTGCAAATTCCGTTGCAAACATTTTTATACATAGTGTAAATTGAACGAATGTCAATAATATCGCAAATATATTTCATTGCTGCAAAATTTAAAATAATAAGAAGCTGGAATATAGAAACTCAGAGGTGCAATATTTTGTCTAATTTTCTTTGTACTAACATTATCTTATACCAAAATACCAATTATCCAATCTTATACCAAAATCACCAATAGCTTAATATAAAATCATCGCAGCTGAAATTCTCATTGACGACGAATGACGGCTAATTATCGCGTTATTTTACGCTTTATCTGAGCAGACGTGTTCGTTTCTATCACGAATACGTCAACACCGAAGGATCGAATCTGTCACAATCCAGATGACAGTATTTTATAATTTCAGAAACTCTAGAAACTGTTTCGTGGGAAATACTTGAATATTTTACGATACTGGAGCAAGTCATTTCTGAGCCTTCTAAAAGATCGATCAAATGGTCGAGAAATTGTAATATATGTCAACGCGTTTCATAAAATCCGATTCGTAAAGTGAAAATTCGAGCGATCATCTGTGATTCGTCCAATGTTTTTCGTCGACCGCATTTGAGGGAACTCTTTCGTTCCGGAAATTGATACTTATAAATTACTTGGTGGATAAATGCTGGTCCCCTGTCGAGTCAAGTTGCATCTCCCGGAGCCGGTTTTACAGTTAAGGTACCGGCCTTGACTCCACGAACATTCAGGAACAGGAATGTTAACAAACGTTTTACGGTTTCTTTCTGATTTGGTATTTGCGAACAAAGTCGGCAATGACGCGTAACGTCGCGCAATTTCAACTTCGTTTCGACTTTCTGTCGCGGTATTGAACTTTTACGATCCGCGTGTCATTTTAGCAAGTAAATCCAAAGTTTTATAATTTCCGGCATTCTTCGCACGAACGAAGACTCGCGATTGCGACGATTCTTCGAATTACGCAGGAATTCGCTGATCGATGCTTTGAAATAGGAAGTGATCTTAATGTTGACCATGTAAATTGAGAGCAGAATGCAAATGTTGTTGGCTTTATGATGACGTGAACCAAATAACAACGAGCTACAAACATTTAATTAATAGATTTACTCTTGCGTCTCGAGCTACATTCTCTCTAAACATTCTTTCACGCCCGATAATTGACATTTGAATTACGTTAACAATAAAACAATCTCACGTCCTCGTTGTTTTATTGATATTTACATTAGTATTCCTCAAAATTTTCTAAAACGATCTCACACAAACATTAAATGTTGTTAAACCGAAATAAAATATTGATCTGCTTGATGTGAATCATTAAGCAGAACGCAAATAAAACATGAGTTGAGTTATATTTGTTACATTCGTGTGATACGTTTCCATCAAAATGATAAAATCGGTAGACGTATTTTAAAATACTATTATTTATATTTCTATATTCTCTCTATTTTTTGTTACTATATTGTTCACAATTATTTTAATTTAAAATTATTAGGATTTTATTAAATTCTACTTTCTGCAATTCATACAGAAAGCTTATGTATTGTTTTACGATCGTGTTGATTATGCTCTATTCATTTGTTAAAAATACCATTGAAATGTAACTAATTTCTCACTTCTTATACATCATTCGATCGTTCAACAAATGGTCTCTCAATTATAATAAGAACAAAACGCAGAGAATTATTACAAAATGAACAATTTCACACAAATTTAAATTAGTTTTTATATATTTTTGTTTGACCTTGACTTTTATAAATTATATTAATATTATCAGCAAACACAATATTGAATGAATCGATATTTAATTTTATTGCCTTGACTTTTGACGATCTAAGAAAAATACAAGTACCAAACAATATTACATTTTTCAAAACAGAAAAGAATGGCGAGGAATGTCTTCTAATAATAAATTAAGAAATAAGTAGTAGCTAGACTGCGGATTTTTATTCAAAATAAACATTGTCTGCATTAATTCCAAAAAATAGAAACTATATAGCAAGTTCTTTCTTTATTAATTCCAAAAGATTAAAAACAATACGTTGTCATTTTCATATTGTTTTAATCTTTCTGCTGTTTTAAGTTGCAACTACTCGATCTGGTCATAAATGCATAAAATTCGCGGTCTAGTAATAACACTTGAATTGAAAAAATTGTTTGAAATATTTAAAAATGCAAATTCTTTAACAATTGCAAGAATGTACGATATCGTTATCTGTGGAATTATTTAATCTAAGCTAATGATGCTATAGTTCTCTCAAGGTTCGTATTAACTTTTTCCCGAGTACTCGAGTATTTTCGTCGGAGACCAACGCGTGGATTTAGGTATATGTATGAACATATGTTGACAATTTCGTTCTGTGGTTTTCGTGTATGTCGGCTGTATTTTTTTCGACTCTACTGTAATGAGAAAAAAAGCAACGATTTTCCCTCCCGTGGTTTGTCACATATTTTTATCGCGGTGTGTAAGACAGTTGATAAAAAAGATTCGGGTATATTAATAACGAAGCTGTTATGGAATTTTACCAACGTGTTCTGTAATCATTTGAGTTTTAAGTTTGGAATGTGACGATTAATGTCACTAATTCGAAGTCTCATTTACTTTCCGAAAAATAAAATAAACAGCTTTTGTATCCTAATTCAAAAATTCATTATTTCGTTTTGCAGAATCTATATCTTTGTTAATAAATGCGTGCATCTGTAGGCTCCATTATGTAATCACATATTACATAACAAATAACAAAAATTTATTATGTTTTCAAGATAGGAAACGTAATTATGTAAATAAAATGTTTAAATATTCATTGCATTATTACAATTCAATGACCATGGTTTTTATTCATCTTTTTAAACTAATGAATATTTCTTGTTGAAAATTTATCGACACGCACTTTAGTATGGAAGTAATAAACGTTCATTTCGATTTTTTCGAATTGTGTAGAAACTGAAAAAGTTACAAAAGTGTACAAAGGGGATAACTGAAAACATAAGACATGATTCGCTATGATTCCATTAGTTCCAAAAAGTTGGGACAAGTCTAATTTGTGTCTATGCAAATTTTTTAAATAATTCAGTAAAATCGATCGGTAATACTTTGTACATTTTTTATATAAGAAATATAAACAACGACGTTTCGTAGAAGAAATTTTCTGACAAAATAGAATAAATTTCTGAAAGAAGGCAACGTTCTTTTAACAACAGAATTAAAAAGAAGAAGTAATTAATACTTAATTTGCAAACAACAATTGAATTTTTTAATTAAAAAATCATTTAAATTATTACACAAATAATTTATTTAATACTTATTATTTGCAAATAAAATGTTATTTTTTATTCGGGCTTAGGTGAAAAGCAAATAATAAGTCATTTTTGTTTTTGTTTCAATTTATCGTGTAATAAATAATAAATCATGTAATAATTAAATTTCCATTTAATATTGTTGTAAAATTTGCGTCTTTCTTCGTAAACTCAATTATATCGCTTAGAGCGATTGAAAACCATTATTTCCTGATAATAAGCAATTATTGATAATAAGCTTATTAATAGATAGTGAACAATTAAATGATAATTAATAAGAAACAATTGAAATCGTATTTATAAATAAGAAATAATTGTATTATTTTAAATCACTTATTTAGAAATATATAAATAATATGTAATTATTTTTCCCCTTTATTTAAACTTTCAAATAACAAATAATATCTTTTTTAAACAATCTTCTAAATGAATACTATTCGTTTAACTCCGTTCAACGGTAGTTTGAAAATATCATTCAAATATAGGATTAGATGTTTGAAATTTTGTGCAGCATTCACTAAAGCCGTACACTTTATTACGGTAGGCTTAAAATGTCTTTTACATATTCCTCTCGTTCCACTGACCCTAAATTCTTCTCAGCATGTTCTGGTAGAAAAGAAAGAATCTTTTAGTTTCCTAAAATTTGATTGAAGCTGTCGGTGTATTGAGTGCTGACGGGAAGTTATTCTTGCGGGGCAAGGGGAACAAGCGGAGGCTCCGCCCGATCCTATCTTCCACGCTTCTGCCTGGCGTCTTGATGGGGCCTATTGACATAGTCGTAGGATCATTGTACCAATCTACGCTATCAATTGTTTCCGCAGCGACGGTTCTAGACCGATGCCTACGCTTATGGACTATCGATCGATGCGCTCGCTCGGTCTTGCGCAGCTATTCACCCTCTTCGTCGTACGATTTCGTGTGTAGATGTGACCGTCTAAGCCAACAGTAAGGCAACATTGAAAATACGTGTGAGAAGGGGTGAAGCGACGCGTTATAGCCAATCGTACCCGCATTCTTTCCAGGCGCCCTCTCATCAGCTCTATATAGAATCCTTACACTCCCCTCCAAAAGTATTAGAACACTCACAGAAAATTCAATAAATTTGAGAAACCATGGGAAATTGTTATAATTTATTCAATTTATTTCAAAGTTAATTGTAACAAACTAACATGTACATATATATCTATATATTTTTTTACAATATAATAAAAATAAAGTCAATCTTATGAAAGAAAATTAAAAATTTTCCTTTCGTCGATGTATCCTATGTTGTAGTATATTCCACGTATTTCGAAAACATATTATACGAAATCAACACGGCACAAGTTTTCACTGAACAAAATGCAATAAATAGTTGAACTAATTGCATGAGTAACAAACAGTTCTAACTTAATGTGTACTTCTGACAATACGGTGCCATAAAACTTAATACTGAACATAAGACAGTATACACAATAGTGTATACACTACATTAACTAAACTGAATAAAAAAGTTACAATTTATACTAAACCAGCTGGTATCCTAATACTTTTGAAGGGTAGTACGTATGTGATACCATTTAGGAAACTTTTGGGCGTTTACCTTTTATTTATTTATAATTATTTTCATTTCTATACAATTACATCTATTTGTGCATAATTATTTTTGTCCAAGTTGAAATACTATAAATAATTTAATGGATATATTTTAAACACGTTAAGTAAAATAATTGTCAATTATTTTAGCCAATGATTTTGGCCAGTGAGATCGAAGAATAACCCGACTGAACGCATCCATGGCGCGTGATTCATGCGATCAGGTGTAGCCGGATTCCGCGACCTTACGTCGTCCGAAAAGATTTCCGTGCGAGGTCGGTCACACGGCCGCTAAGAAAATCTGCCGTGAGTGGGCGGCAAGAACCGTGACACGTGCGTACACGTGTGAACACGGCCGTTCATGTGTCCCGGATGAAACGTGCGCGTACATTCACGAAACCTTACGCGGCGCGGCGTTAGGCGATTTTACGTAACGCGTCGGCGGGGCGTGTTTCTTCTGATAACTTCCATAACGATACCAGAGCGCGATAATTATGATTCGACAACGGGAGGGAGATCAGTCGATCGGGCCGGCGAATGAGTTTTGATTAACCCGGCCGACCGGCAACAGAAGCGAGATCGATAGATCGGTATCGCGATTTTCTTTCGCTCCGGCGCCGAAAGAAAAGTCGGCCGTGCCATTATCGGCACGACCGAAAGAACGTGTAATATTGTGCAGAGGCGAGTGCTCGATAAATTATAGAGTGATGAACTTTTTTTAGCGATTAAAGAAATTGGAACAGTAGCAGCTCGTGTACAGAACTGAAGTAAAAAGCAAATAGATCATTATTTCGGAATTTTAAATCGTGACATTGATTTAGGAGCAATTAGATTTTTATTAAGCTTGTATTTGAGTGTATAATTTTTTAATTTCCATACTAACACACTATACGTGGGAGAGGTATTAATACATTTTTATAAAATTTAATTTTGTTTCATTTCGTTATATATTTGAAAGAATCCCTCTGTGAAATCCTAAAAATTGTCGTTATATACGTGTCGTCAAAATCTTATTGTCAGTTTTGGAATTATTAAATGTTTTTTAGAAAGCGGATTTTTTCCAAATTCACTCGTGTTACTGATTAGTTACTCACCAGTTACTCGTGAGTAAAGCTCGATCTATGTCCCGCAGGCAGTGTATTAATATTCACGCATGGATTTTATGTATTTGTTTAAAAAGTCAGTGGGTGAAATATAAAACAGTGGGAACTTCAAAGAATCTTCAGTACTCTAGTGTTTTATCTTTGATCTGTGTAACTTCTTCAAATAAAGAATAAATTCTTACAGTGACTGTCACTTAAAATCGTACATTTAGGAATTCAGCTGATTTTCACTTATAAAATGTGATAATTGTAGGAAATGTCGCATATATAGACATGTAGTTCAATGCTTCTTTATTTAATATATGTGTAACAACAGTAGAACAAAACTTTTAATAATTATTAGTAAATAAAATAAAATTTGTCGTTACGTATAGAACTAGCTCGTCAGTAAAAATCGTACAATATATATTTAATATATAAAGCTTATGTTAATATTTTGTAGGATGTCCCACGTGCATTTTCAACAGATTGTAGTTGCCGATGAATTGATTTTCTATCACATTAATATTGGCACTTATACAATAACCAATTTCTTGTCACGTAAGAATTATGCTTCGGATTGTTGTCAGCGTAAAATTTAAAATTATTTGAAAGCTTTAGTTATATATATATTGCTTTAAGTTATTTTTAAATATATTTAAAGAAGTCCATTTATCCATTATGTTATCGATAAATGCCAAATTCCACTCTATTTGAGATCCAGCGCCAAAAACCGCAGGTTTAAAATGCTTAATGTTTGCTATATTTGGTCTTTTTATATCATTTTTATATCATCTAAAAAGTAAAATCTTTTTTCGTGTATTTTTTTGCAAGTTCTTTTTATTCGGCAAACTTATCAATGACTTCTTCCATGCAATTCTACCATGACAATTTTTTTTCTTAGGACTTTTTTAAATGTTTGATTCACTTACTGTTATATTTGAATATTCTTATACTTCTGATGTGTGTGTGCCAATTTGGGAACATTTATTGTCGGATTATCTTTAATTTTTCGAATGATTCATCGCTCATTCACTGCATTCAGTTTTTTATCAGACCTTTATCTGACTTTATTTGATGTTCGATCTTCATGTCGTTTTATAATACTTTGGATTGTACTTTTACTACGATTAATAACTTCACTGACTTTATTTTACCTTTTTCCATTTTTATAGTGTTAAATTTTCAATAGATGCTCCGCTAATGTAATTTGTCACATTTTCTTTATTTACAGAAAACAATAAGTGAATTATACTTGTATTGTTTCCAAGCATTGTTGAACAAAATACAATCGGAAATTCACCGGCTTTACAGCGTTACCAATAGTGTACGATTTTTACTGACGGGCAAGTTGTATACGTGACGACAAATTTTATTTAATTTACTAATAATTATTGAAAATTTTATTCTACTGTTGTTATATATTAAATAAAGAAGTATTGAACTACATGTCTATATATGCATTTTAGTCCTTTCTTACAATTATCATGTCTTATAAGTGAAAATCGACTAAATTCCTAGGTGTACGATTTGAAGTGACAGTCACACTGTATATAACTTTATTATTTGCGATAGAAAATTTTCAGTTACCAGCTGTGAAACAATAATATTTCAAACTTGCATTTTGGGAACAGCAGTTTCTGTCGAGCATCAATGTTACCTGCTACTTACAAATTGAATTCCAGCCAGTACATATTGATGAACCGCGTAAGTGGTGTTCTCATGCTTCTTAATGTTACTAGCCGTTGAGTGACTTCGATATATTGAATATCAGATTGCGGTTGCGGTTGACTTTGCAGAACGGAATATGGCATGATATTCCGATTGGAATTTAAATGCAAACGATATTTCCAGTTGTGTAAGGTTACCGAAGTATCAGTTTCTTAAAGATAGTCGTCGTTTAATGGGGAAAGAGGAAATGGAAAAGTGTAACGACGCATATCCTCTTTTCAGACTGTACACAGTGAAATGTACAAAGTTAGAACTATCTTTTAATAATAAAGATCTTTGCCTGTTTAAACTTAGGTGTTGACTTTCAAATTTGTAAAATTCATGACGTAAAATTCATTGAAAAAATATAAAATACAAAAATAAATATGCTCCTTTAAATATCATGCGCGAATGAATGCAAATACTACTAATACTGTCGTAAATACTACACTTCCAATACTGCTACTGTTCAGCAGTTAAATTTATTGTATTTAGATTGCAATATTTATAACAACGAAAAGACTATATCTTTTTAGACATCTCGCCATTTTTATTAGAATATATTTTCGAATTACGAAATTTATCCAATCATTTTCTATGAAAGAGTTTTTGTAATTTCAAACAATTTTAACACTTTGACTGTGAAAGTTAATTTTTACGCTAATTTATTACATCTTTCAAATTTTACTGGAATTCGCAAAACGCAAGAATATTAATAAAATAATTGCTGTCGCATAATGGATATTTTTAATTTTAATTTGATTGGATAAACTACTGTAATTTATTAAGTTTTGTGGTTATTAGTGTGGAAGGGGGGGGGCAATACGTTAAAACAAAAAATATGAGCACGGAAGTTTAGTATGAAGAAATATTAAAAACGATAAACAATTAGTATCTATTGCTCAGTAATTGCAAAATTTACAATACGTATAAAATGATGTGCGAGAAGAAACAAAATTATGTGTAAAAGTAAAGGGGAAAAATGAAGAACGTTCAGTTAGTCCGCGAAGTGTTGGGTTTCTTTATTGAATATATTTGTCGATAATACCAGATTCTTCGATTCAGAAACCAGTTTTAAAACTAACAGATGGGAAAAGTTTTCGCAATATCGAACATACATCTGCACTTCAAGATATTCCTCGATTTCACCTTTTATCTGTGTTAATGAATGAAATTGTTTGCTGCTTTACGAAAATAAGATTCACAGGTTCTCCTAAATTGAAAAGTACATAATTTGAAGCTTAGTTTCGACAGCGTCTTATCGCAAAATGCTAATTCGCCATTTTATCAGATAGCTGCGTCAATTATACTACAGTCGTGAACTAAATGAATGTAAAATTTCACCTAATTATGTATAATCCACCGTGTTATTTGTAATTCAGCATAGCGTTCCACTTAATTTAATCGTACATGGTGATTGAAATCCTGGCAATTTTACTGCAAAGCACAAATCTAACTAATTCAAAATGTAATTTCAAATGGCGCGACGAGATAATACAAAGTTTCTTTCGTATCGTATATTATGTGCTCCATTGTTGTAATTCAATTTTGAAACACAAACGTGTAATAATGTAGCGAGGAAGTCATGAGTGGTATGCGACAAACACAAATGAATGTAGCCTTTGTATCGTACGTTTCCATTAATTTTCTCGCAATATGTGTCACCTGTGAAACAGCTTCATTAATCTTTTGATCGACCGTAATTGTCACATGTGTGACACCAAAGAATTTACATATTTTCTCTCCTCGCTCCTCCCTTTATTTTTCCTTTCTCGTGTTTCTATTCATCGGCGCCATCGTCGGTCAACATTACCGTTAATGTACATTTAATATTACATTTATATTAAAGCACTGGCATTTTATAATAGCAACATACTAGCGAATTCTTCCATGCGTGCATGTTGGTTTTTGTAAAATCTTGTTATTGCCTGTTATTATTAGTAGCGCTATTCAAGAACAATAACATCAAACATTATAATATTTTGTTTAATATTCTTACAGTTTAATATTCAGATTCTCTGTTTCGTCATCATATTTATGATAGATCTAACATCATAATAGTGACACGTCATTTTCTTTGATTGACATTGCTAATATGAGTTTTATAGGTATTTGAATCAGAGAATCATTAGTTTTTGTGTCTTAAAATGTTTTACCGATCAGTGATGTCTGCATTAACTGAGAAAGAATTTATATAGTACTACAATTTTATACAATTTTTACAGTTGTACTACAATTTTTAATTACATTCATCTTATTAATATTATTATGAAAAGGAAGAAATTTCTACGTTTTGTAATTAAACCTACAACACAGGTTCGTAGCCTGCAACGTTGGAAAATATGAAACAGAACACGCAAATATAGAAAACAGTTAATTGTTTCCACGTATAGTCAGATAACCGACCTTTCGACCGTTACCAATTAGAACCGGAATCGGTCTCTAATCATTGAATTATCTTGTCCTAAACAAAAGTATTCCATTTCCTACTCCTACGCTCAGATACTTACCTTGTACCTAGTGGCAAATCGCCACGTGTAATTTATTCAAACTATACACGCTCGCGCCAATTTCGTGCCGGCCGGCGCAGTAATTAGTATGTCTCTTATCTATTCGGGCGACCATTTTTCACGCATAGTATCAGCGTGGCGCTCTATTTCATAAACTTGTTCGGTGCCTCTCCTACGAACTAGTTCACCTATGCTAAACACCTGTGTTCACATAGCGGCTTATGTAGTCCCTATACTAACTAGGTGTATCGACAGATAGCTCACGTTTGAAAAATAAAGGACAAGAAAAAGAAACGAAACAGCGAAACGGAATGTACTGTGTCCACGAGTTTCAGTTGGTTAGCAACACTTTTACCGTAACGGCTGAAAAACGTTCGAGCTGGCACTTTTTCCATACCAACACGTGATCTTCTAGTTGTTTAATAGAATTGCTCAGCATTACCAGGGTATCGTAAGGCAAAGGTGCTCCGAGCTTAGTCTGTGACATAAGCTATTTGCTATTGTTAACACTGGAACTACCGAACCAGTCAATCTTTCAGGTTCTTCAAATTTGGTTAAAACCGTGCCTATATATTTCGGCGTTTTACAAAATGTATAATTGAACCCCGAAAGTAATATTGATGTACTAATAAAATGAATAAAACAGTAAAAGTAAAATTCCTGTGTAAGAGAGAGAGAGGAATACGTCAGTGATATAAGACAAACTCTGGCACATTTGAAGTGACATTATTTGATATATCATTTCAAATAACAGGTCATTTTATTTCATTGTTATTTTCATGCCTGTGATCCCCCCTGAATTAACATTATTTGAAATATTATTTGAAATAATTATGAAGCTAAGTTTAATATTTGGGGTTTAATATTTGGTTTACAACTTTCTCCTATAAACAAATTGCTGTGATGATTTCATAAAATAAAATCTTTTTGTTCATTACTATTTTCAACATCATTTTTTTCGACTGTATTAAAATAAAGAACTATCCAAATAATTTTCAAATGGCGATAAAAAATAACGGTTCGAAATAAGTGATTTCGAATAGTTCTGTTTTATTTTTATGTCAAATACAATTTCTCCAGATCTGATATAAAACATACGAGACTCAACACTAGAACAATTGAACTAGTCAAAATGACTGGTTTCTAATTTTTTCTTTTACACTTACGAAAGCTGTAAATATCTTTGTATGAGATATTTTTTGATAAACTCACATATTATAATAAAAATTATGTGGAGCCTTAGGACTCGGTCGTTCTGGTATTTTTCTAGCGAGTATCAGTTGGTCATGTGTAAACTTGTTTTATCATTTAAGCATATTGTGTTAATGTCGTTCGAAAAGATCTATAGTATAAAATACTTTTTCATAAATATAAACAGTTTCATATTAATATTGAGAATACAGTTAACTTGTTTTTAATCATTTTTATTGATACAGTATTGATTTATTGTGAACAGCTTCGTTTTTGATAGATATGTTAAGGTTTTAATGGGCATTAGTTATTAAGCAATTTTTGCTATTTTTTTTGGTAAATTCGTTTCTTCTTTTATTAGCAATATTTCTGAAACTCATCTTTTAAGAAAAGATTGTCTTAATTGCTACAAAACCTCGAACAGACGGATTAATTGGCATCTGTTGAATCTAACTGTTCGTATATCGTGATTAACACTAAAAGAGAAGCTTATTAAAGATATCATTAAACTCGTTCTTCAATATTACAGAGGATGCGTTATTTGAGTATATTTGAAACAAATTATTGTTAGTGTTCTTCTTAGTAATACAGTTACTTTAGTCGTAACGCTTTCGCAATTTCTACTTGAATTATTAAGATTTAACAGGAATTTCGAATATTAAATATCATATTTCTTATATTGAGTGTAACTTTTTTCGTATTATACGTATATACAGGGTGTTCCACAATTATTTTAACAGCCGAAAATGAGGGGTAGCTGAGGTCATTTGAAGTAACTTTTTCCTTTGCGAAAATGCGATCTGCGGCTTTGTTTACGAGTTATTAACGGAAAACACTGACCAATGAGAGGTGACGGCGCGAAGTTCGAGAGACCGCAGCACGAGGCTTTGACAGATGGTCGGGACGGACCCGAGCTGCGTTCGAAGTATTGAACAAATCACGAAGCGAGAACTTTCCGGATTCTTTTTTACTACGTAACAATGATATTTTAATAAAAACGCTGTTCACCTTTACTAAAGAGTGTCTGAAGAATATTTACTAATTTTTCGGACCCGAAATAGTAAGTAAATTAACCGTGACAGCCGTTTTAATTTTCTAGTGTGCATGACACCTTGTGTGTAACATATGAAATTTTTAAGCAAGGTATACAGTGAAGATTAACAAAGTACGTAAATGAGATATTTTAATTTAAATAATTCCGTGTCCGAACACAGTTCAAAGAATGATTCGCAAAGCTAATTTAATAAATAATAATCGTGTTAAAGGATGTAAGGGATATGTTTGTTAGAGAAATATGAAGAATATCATCAATAACCTTGACATAACCTTAACATAACGTTGACAAAACCTTGACATAACCTTGAACATATAACCTTGACATATCAAGGTTATGTCAAGGTTATGTCAAGGTCAACATATGAAATTTTTAAGCAAGGTGTACAGTCAAGATTAACAAAATACGTAAATGATATTTTAATTTAATTAATTCCGTGTCCAAACACAGTTCAAGGAATAATACGCACTTCTTCACTGTACACCTTGCTTAAAAATTTCATATGTTGACCTTGTCATAACCTTGACGTAACCTTGACATAACCTTGAAATAACCTTGACATAACCTTGATATAACCTTCACATAACCTTGACATAACCTTGACATATCAAGGTTATGTCAAGGTTCTGTCAAGGTTATGTGAAGGTTCTATCAAGGTTATGTCAAGGTTATTGATAATATTCTTCATATTTCTCTAACAAACATATATCCCTTATGTCCTTTAACACGATTATTATTTATTAAATTAGCTTTGCGATTCATTCTTTGAACTGTGTTCGGACACGGAATTATGTAAATTAAAATATCCACATTTACGTACTTTGTTAATCTTCACTGGTACACCTTGCTTAAAAATTTCATATGTTGTCCTTGACATAACCTTGACATATCCTTGACATAACCTTGACATAGCCTTGACGTAGCCTTGATATAACCTTGAGCGTTTTTCTTAAAAATATCACTGTTACGTAGTAAAAAAAAATCCGGAAAGTTCTCGCTTCGTGATTTGTTCAATACTTCGAACGCGGCTCGAGTCCGTCCCGACCATCTGTCAAAGCCTCGTGCTGCGGGCTCTCGAACTTCGCGCCGTCACCTCTCATTGGTCAGTGTTTTCCGTTAATAACTCGTAAACAAAGCCGCAGATTGCATTTTCGCAAAGGAAAAAGTTACTTCAAATAACCTCAGCTACTCCTCATTTTCGGCTGTTAAAATAATTGTGGAACACCCTGTATAACTTCATCACATTTTAGTTTAACATTTTTATATCGCATTTTATACAGCAAAGTGTACCATAAAAGTTTAAACATCTACGATGTAGCATTGAGACGGTTGAATTATTATTTTCCTGATGAAATCAGTTAAATTAAAAAATGGCACGATCAGATGCTAGAAATGCAAATGATCAAACGTAGATCTTTTAGTAGATACATGACAGGTGATTCTATTTATATAAAATTCACTCGAAATATTTGGACGATTGAGGGAAAAGGTTTCAAGCGACGTTCTTCGACATCATCTATAAATATTCAGCAAGTAACCCAGCAGAAAATTTCAGAATTTCTTTTCAGTGGTTCTATTAGTCAAGAAGAGTTCTTCCTTAGCTAAAGTACAAATAAGCTGCCGCGTCAGAACGTGTACGAAACAATTTATTCGATAAAACAGGAATCGGGAAGTCGAGGTTTATCATGGTAATCACTATTTCAATCTTCTTACATTTCTGAAACCTAACGAAACTCGTTTCACTCAATATGAATCGCCAACTGCAGAAAGAGGAAATGTTGCTTACTAAACTTATCGAATTTCACTGTTGTGTTGTAATTCTTTAATCTCTTATCTAGAGTTTAATCTACGATCGACGCACCTGTAAGGTATTTTTGGTTCTTCAAATATTTGTTTGCAGATACTAGTTGCCTTTTCCTGTTTTTCACATTTAGAAAGCACTTTCAGAACTTTCTTTATCGTCTCAAATTAGATATCGTGAGCATCTCGAAAATTTGAATTTTGAAATTGACAGAATCTCGCCTTCTATTCTTAAAAAAACTTACAAATTTTGAGAGCTTACATTTTTCTTATTTCGTTTTAATTTTTCTAGCTTGAAGGATAGCCATGCTCTTACAACTACATTGAGAATTTATAGTGGATGATTTTTTTTTCCAAAACGTTCACAATGCTACGGTTTTGAATGGAATAAATATTTTTACTTTCAAAGATTACTGTATAATTATTAAGAGGAGAATATCTGTTTTTTTTTGTTTTTGTTTTTTTTGATAAATTTCAATCTCCTAACATTTTTAATAAGTAGGAAATCGAAATTAATTAATCTGAGACGTTTTCGTTATACCTTAATCATGTGATTCACATTTCTTTCAGATTCATATACCTAAAAATACAATTTGTATCACTCATGGCCAAGGATATTTTACAAAATTGACCCATCGCCTATCGACAACATATACGAATACGATATTTTGTTAAGTTTTCGTTTAAATGTCGCTAAAAATGTAAAAGTTACTTTGAGCCTGTAATTATTCACGGGACTGCATTAACACATATTGTATATCACTTATTCATTCAAAGTGGTAAGTGTTCACGGAAGTGTAGATACAAGGATAATACAACATTTGTATCAAACTCAATCTATCTATCAAATAACTCAAACTTTATTAGAATCTACGAGCTGTAAAAAGCTTCCTGAAATAATTGCTGCGGTAAAAATGTAGCCTTTTCTATTCGTATATTTACCAACAAGTTTCATTTTCTGTGTCAACCAATAAGCCAGCAAACCGTCAAACTTCCCAAGCAATATATCCACTAATTATTGCTAAATCCAAGGATTACCTACCCTCAACTTACGCAACGGCCAATTTCCATAATCTCAAGCGGAAATCTATGCTCGCCTTTAAAATCCTTGCTCTAGGTCTTGTACCCGAGGACAGACACCGGCAGGATTTACCGAGCGCTCGCACGTACTAGAGCCCGGTCGATTCATTATTCGCGCTGGAAAAGGAGACTAACGAAGAGGGATCATGGAACGAGGCTCGGGCCATAAATAGTCGGTAATAGAAGTGTAATACTTCCGAGGGTACATCGCGCGACTCTTACTTTCCATCCAGGGGAAGGGTAGAGAAGCCAATTCGGACCTGAGTAAAAATATTTGGAAAAATATTGGAAATGGTTAATAATGCAATACTCTTGTTTCTGTGAAATAATATTTCAAGATTTATTTGCCATATGACAGAAATAAGTGCACGCATTGAAAATAGTTATTTGTGTCGTGGTAACGAAAATTATTAATTGAAATAATATCTCCATATTTATCTGAATGTTACGATTAATATCCATCAGAGAAAAATAAACCTATAGAAAAGGTACAAACACATATTGCTTTGAAAAATTAACAATATACATAATCTCGAATAATATATAATGCAGAGTTTCATGGGAGTAATATTCAAATGTTTCAAAATAATATTCAATGAATATCTTGGTAAGCGGCACAGTAACTAACGCTGTCGAGCGAAAAATAAGTTCACAAACTGTGCACAGTAAATAAACTATTGAAATTAAAGTTAAAACAAAAATTCGAATAAACGATCGCTGTTTTGTTCATCCGCGATATTAATACGTTTCGTCAATACAATTAACAGTGTGATATCATACCTACAGCGATTTATTTACATACTATCGTCATTACTATCGTCATCACTATCATCATTCGTTCAGCATTTTCTCAAGCATTTTCACAAATTTCACAGAAAATTTCGCGAATTCATTAGCGAAAGATTGAAATAATTTGTCTGGTATTTTAAGAACCTTCGTTCTTAACATGTTTAATTTTAACAAACAGACAATTAATTGAATTCGAATAAAAAAATTGAATACATCTTATCCGATAAATATTAAGTTAATTATGCTTGAAAATAAACCGAAGGCTAAGTAATTGGTTACACCACAGTAACCGGGCTCCGCTACCCTACACACGCTTGTTACCATCGAAAACGGTGTGTGCCGATGCTCGCAACGAACCGAACGAATGAGCAGACACGCTCACGTATCCCCGTAAATCATCGTCGATGAAAATACTTAGGCCGAAAGACAAGAGCGCCAACGGCGGAAGCATCGTTAAACGGCAACGCTATTATTGGAGCGCGGGTGGAATTACGTTACCCTTGTCTTTTATTAGCCGGTCCGCGGTTCTCTTTCTTCCTGCTTGAGCCTCCCGCGGGATGACTAACGTCTGGCTGTCTCTTTGGCAGCCGGCCAGGATTTCTTCGCCGACCGGATAGATTTTACTCGCGGCTTTTCCGTCCTGTCTCGGCACAACCTTGGCCAAGCCAGGTACTCCTGTCATTGCCACGTGGAGACACGATCTCCGGGGCCACTGGCTCCTACGGACTCTTCTTTTGTACCAGTCGAGATATTGATAAAAGATAGCCGAAATGGAAGGGCACTGCTGCGAACACGCCGGATATAAATACCTCTTAGAACCCGTCTGACCGTGTGATTGAGTCACCGATAGATGGGGAATTCGGGAATTCGGAATCGAGATCTCCAGTGTTGCCGGTCATGGTTCATTTAAGCCTTTCAAGTCGTCCGTGGTCCATTTTTGGGGAGGCTTTTAACCGTTCTTGGATCACCACTTTTAGATGTACGTTCTTGGATCTATATTTCCGGATCTTCAGTTTCTGCATTTCACATTCATTTCACACCCTATCCGAAGTAGAAGTTTGGTCGAAGTATTCTTACCTAACAGTATCATTGCTGGAGCGAGCAGTTTTAGATTCAATCAACTTTTCATTAAGATCGATACGTTTAGATCTATGAGGTTTATTTAAAGTCGGTGAATTATTTGTTGAGTTTCGATTTTTGAGGTTTATTTCGAGTTAGTGCATTATCTGGTAAATTTAGATTTCTGGGATTTATTTCAAGATAGTTCGTGAGTTATTGAAAATGTATTTGAAACGAAATCGCGTTAACATAGAGAGAACGAAAGAAGCTGTAAACGAGGTTGTAACTGTTGGAATTTCGATAAGATCAACAGCTGAAGCTTTTAATACGACTAAATCGCATTTAGCCCGGTTGGCGAAGCAAACTAAGGAAAATAAACCGTTTATATATGTACCAAATATTGGTAAGAAAAGTGTATTCAGTATATAGGGTGTTTCCGTGTTAATGTATGCTCATAAATGCTTTCTTCAAGAGATATTTACTACTATAGTTGTAAGACTTAGTAATGTATGCCATCGAAATAATTGAGGTTTATCACGTAAATTACAAAAGAAAATTGTTGTATTCATTGTACAAATAATTATAATAATAATTGTTATTATTACATGTTATAGATAAACATTACACCTATGAATAACAGTTATACACTTGCACTATTCTCAATTTAAATGTTTCAGTGTTATAAACAGGTGCTCGGATCGAATGGAAAAAGCTTTGTTTGCAGTGAAAACAGCAACACAGCGGTAACTTTCAATCTTTCTCTCGAAAGAAGCATTTGCGAGCAAATACTTCCAGAGGAAAAATTTGTTTATTTTAGAGTCCTAAATTTGTATCGAAAGTTTAGCGATTTAACCCGGAAACACCCCGTACATTAACCTCTTCGCTGCGAATGACGTTTACACACGTCATAAGAAAGTGATAATTTTACATTTTACAACAAACATACTTCTCCTACGACTTAGATTAAAATACTTGTGAAACATATTCATAATTTTCGCACATTTTAGAAAACTTTTAGAACAACTTGCTCATAGAAATTGCACCCATTGTTATCGATAAAACGCATACAAAATTGATCTTAAAAATAGTTAAGTGGTTAAGAAGATTGTCTTTCTAATTATTTGAAAATTATTGCAAAAATGTGTGATTGCAAAGACACAAGCAAGATTTATGTAATTTAAAATTAGTCTATAATATTATAAAGGGTGTCCTTGCAAAAAGTAATTTTGATAACATAGCTTTATAATTAAAAATTGTGAATTTTGTTATTGATTCATGAAGTATGCAGTATAGGATTATGTATGGAATAGTATATCGGGTAAATGGCCTCCACGGCTTTGCTGGCACATACACACACTTTTGTTGAAATTTTACATGTCCGCTTTGCATAAACGTGGCTGAATTTCGTTGATACAGCGCTCAATTTCCTTCTTCAAGGCGTAGGTGGTTGTGGGCTTGTTGGCATAAACCTTAGTCTTCAACAAACCCCAAAGAAAAAAAGAAAAAAATCCAACGGCGTTAAATCGCATGATCTGGGCGGCCAATTCTGATCACCAAAACGGGGAATTACATGACCAAGAAATGACTCAATATTTTTAAAAGATTGCTCAACAATGGAAACACGTTGTTCTTTCGTGTAGCGTTCCATTTTTAATAACCCTGCACTGTCAGCTGTCACGCTGTCTTTTTTTTTTAATTGACGACTCTTAACCGCACGAATGGCATAAAATTAAAATCTTGCGTGAATTTTGGGACACTCTTTGTGTACTTACGATGAATAAAGTAACAGTACTTATAAGATCAATACTAATATTTTTTTCTTTCGTTACACTGTCTCATTTATGAGCCATTCAAAGCAACCAATTGATGAATGGGACAAAATACATTTTTAAAAAAATTGAAAATAAAACAAGTAAAGGTGGACTTATAATAGAAACTTCAAAAATCTTTATTCTTATAGTAAAAACTGATCTTTCGCATGTTCAAGAAAAAAATTGGACAAGTCGTTTAGTTTTTGTTATCGTGTCCAACGTGTTATCGTTGGATCTTAGATTTAAATCAAATATGTCGATGTATTGTATTGAATTTTTAAAAAATCATCAACTCCAATCAAAACTAATTTTGTCTCGTCGTCAAAATGAATTTCGATAATCAAGAGGGGTTTGATCAATTATTTTATTCGAAATTTCTTCGCAAGATACTTACTTTGATATTTTTTATTAAATTATAATTTAATTATATTTTATAAAAGTGTCGCATTGAAACAACATATGACGAAACTCAAACGTACAAGTATTATTACATTATTATTATAACTTACACACTTTCCAAAGAGATTGCGATAGCTAACTGTTTAATAGAATGATTGAACATTTTAAAATGAAGTGAATTGTATTCTTATGACAAATAATTATTGTTCTATTATTTTCTATATTCATTGAAAATTTAAACGCTCTCCTTTTCTGCCATGAACTAGAAAAGATCGGAGGAAAATAGCACGAAGAGTAAAAATATGTAATATTAATTAAACGTTGCTATAGAAGCCAGAATATGCTGCTTTAACAATGTTCCAGATGTACTTCATCTTCATGAAGCCAACTAATTGTTATGAAAAGTATAAACATATGATTAAAGTCACGAAAAAAGTTTATCACGACTACATAAATATTTCAGAAAATAGAGCTCCTCAAGATTGAACGTATCTTATAAAAAGGTGAAGTACAAAAGATGCAAATGTGAACAGAATCTTCTAAAGTTTCCCGTTTACGTGTGATAAAAAAGAACTGTTCCGAACATCGGAAATCTGAATTCGCATAAGCGTCAGCAGTCCACTGTCAATTAACGCTGCCGAAAGTGTCCTCGATGAAAATGCGCGTGTGCTTATCTGAAAGGCGCGAACGTGCCCGGCGCCCGATTAACCGATTGAAGGAAAATTAACGTGTCGTTCGATCGCGAACCGCCGAGGATTCGACAACAATTTCGCGTTTTTGCTCGACGAAGGTTTGCCACGTTCTTTCGGAGCAAGGTAAGAGTCCGCGAACGTTCAGCAACCGGTTCGCTCGCGCGAGTGCCCGCGCGGACGACGATCTGGTAACGAAGTGAAGTTTCTCTTCACTGGCGAACAATAAATATTTGGCTCATAATGGCCGGACCCCTAAATGGATTAACCGGGACTCCGATTCTGTCATGTAACCAGATTCGATTACTAATTGCGTCGATAATTTATCCGCCTTATTTTCACGGTAGTATTATTAATATCCTTTCGCGGCGCGCTCTTGAGTATCATGAATCTGCGCCGGGAACGGATTTATGGCGGCCACGGGTGTTCGCCGGCTACGAAAATGCGAGTGGAAAGTGGCCTTTTGCCGTGCACAGAACAGGTCATAAAATTCTAATCTCGCATTATCTGTGGCACACGTTCTCCTTGCATATTTTCCGGTAACTGCATTATGTTTCGCGCCGCGTCGAGAAATCTAACATAGGGGAAAGTACGACATAACGAATCACCGAGCGAACTCAACGAGTCCGAGCTCCGGTCTATCGATGAATTTACACTCGGCCTTATCGTTGCTTTCCTCATCCTTCTTTTTTTGGCTTCCATCCGGAACGATCTAAACGCTCTGCTCCTGTTACGCGCGAGGAACGTTCGCTGGGAGCACCGATCAAGCCAACCGTCCGATTGCTACGGATTTATATCGACGGTGTCCTAATGATACTGATCCTTGATTTATTCGATACCGCTCGTAGGATCGGTCGAAAGATCTTCTTGCGTTTGCAGTAATTCATCGTTCCAGTTTTCTTCTGGTACATCTCGCACGGAGGAAATGAAAAAATGGATAATCTAGTTAAGACAGTCAAAACAGGATTATATATAGGGTGTTTATTTTATTCTGCATTTTGAAATATCGTTATTTTTGCTAACATAGAAAAATGTCAGGACAACTTTGCTTAATTCAAAGCTATGAAAGTTATCCGAAACGTTGTAGCACAATTAAATCGACTACTTGCGAATAATCAAAATTTCCAAATTTCTTGATTGCCTTCAAACTGTCGTAATTTTTTCGTTCAAGGTCATTTAAAGGTCACAGCATCAGATGGTCGTTGAATTCGTTTCGGTGTGCACCACAGTGCTGCGTTATAAAAAAATAGATGTCAATGTGCAAAAAATAGCGATGACCGTCATATCTGAACAAAATTACTTTGATAGAAAAAACGTGGATCGTAATATTCTCGGCTTTGAACTAAACAAAGTTGTCCTGACACATGTTCATATATTAGCAAAAGTAACGAAGATATTTCAATGTGCAGAATAAAATAAACACTCACTATTTATAATTGCATGATATAATTAACGTGATTTGAAAACCAGGTCTTGGAACAGAACAAACATATTTCTATCTTTATCGCAGTAACAGTGATCGCAGGTTCTTATACAAAATAAATATTTTTTAAATCGGTTGCAAGAAATAGAAATTAATTAACAGTGTAAGTTTTGTTCGAACATTTTTAGCCAATATTGTATATGTTTGGTTTTCTTCATATTTCTTCGTATTTTGTATAAATACAACACTTTTATAAAATATTATTAAATTATAATTGAATAAAGAATATCAAAGTATACGAGTATACTCATCACGAAGAAATGGCAACATTTCATGACGACTATACTCGTCAAAAGATAGTGTAACAACGTCTTCGACGACTGATGTCAGTTCTATGTACACACCTATTTACAGATTCTATAAAAATGATCAGCTTCTAATTTGTTCGAAACTGTGGATCTTCATAATCATAGAAATCGTTCACTCTCTCTCTCTATTCTAATGCTGATAAAGGAACTATCGAAAACAAAAACATTTTGCATATTACTAATATCGTAAATTTCTATGTGCAAAATTGATTTAGATATTGCTAAGCCATTCTTGATAACATTATTGATAACATTGTTGAGCTATTATGCGTCCTTGGGAACGCGACACAGTTAAATATTCAAGGTAGAAATTTTTTGGCTTGCGCGAATCATTATGATGTCAAACTAAATTCGAAATGAACGTCGACAGACACCATTTGTACGTCATAAAGATCAAATTTCAAGCGGATACAAATTATTACGAGCCGCTTTAAAATTATTATTGATGCTTTCTGTTAGGCTGCCAAATTTGTCGTTTGCCAAATTGAAAGTGAATATTGCGCTGAATTTAACGAATGTACACAAATCTTTTGCGAGAAGTGACTTCAATAAATTTTTGAACTTTTCACCTAAACGTTATCTACCGGTGCGTTGTAAACCTAAAACATGGTGCACTGATACAACGTAAAGACGGTTTTAACTCAGAAACAGGGTCAGATAGGACAAACGTTTTGCTACTCGTGTGCGTACTGAATCCGTTACTAGAATTATGTTCACGTATAAAACCAAATAAGCACCTCTTTTTTCAGCTATTTCTACAGCCTATGTACACTGCCGTTGGAAAGTATGTGAACACTTACCAATTTTGTAGAAACTACGAAATATAATGTGTATTATTATTGTTAAATGATTATTGCTAAATTCTATTGTGAATGCATATGTATGTAATAATTGATATATGTAAATAATTGATAATTTCAAATTGAACAATTTAAGTATACACTGCGGATATATTGATGAGAAGGAGATATAATTGTTTTTTATTGTTATTGTCGAGTTATTTGATTAATTATTGGTTAAATGCGATTTCTAATATTGTGCAAACTAGCATACATGAAATTTAATCAAGTTTACTAAAGATTTCTGTTTAAATAATAGTAAGAGTTAAGATGTCCACATACTTCTCTGTCTTTTTATTTGACTCTGAAAGTATTTGCGAACAATTTTCTTTTAGCAGATTAGAAGTCAATGTGCTGCGTGTTCAGACTTTTAATCCTTTAAAGTATATTAATCCCTTAAAATAAATGTTCAAAACCATATAAATTTCTTCTAACTGTTAACTCTTGCCTTTGTTTCTATTTACAGTTGTATCATTGTAGTTATAATGTATTATTAAAAAATTACCAATATCGAAAACAAATTTAAATATTTTGTAAATTTTGTTAACAATAATTTCAATTATGTTAAGAACTTCTGTCTTAATTTCACTGTAAAGGAACTTAAAAAGGATATTTTTCAATTTTTCAATTTAATATCAGCATTACTTCATTAATCTGTCTTATTTAAATTTGTATTTATATGAATATATTAAATGAAAACAGAAATATTTTAGTTTTATTTTGTGATAATTAGACTATGGATTTTAGTATAGAGATATAAAGAGTATTTGGGATTATCTACATATTATTAATAACTCATTAAAAGTATTCAACAAGGAACGAAATTTCTATCTTGTTTCCGTTTGTTGCAATTTAAGAAGAAACTTTCTATTTTGCACAAAGGTTGCGCTAAATTACATTGTCCACAATCGCACGTTTCTTTGAGGATAAGCTGTTTACGTTTGGTGGAAATGTGATTTTCCAGGTGAGACGTCTGTCAAGGTGAATACCTAAATATTTGACACCCTCTCATTGCAGGATCTTTTTCCTTTGAATTTCACTGGAGGACATATTTTAGATTTGGTAGTAACCGACGAATTGATACTGACGTTTGAAATTGCCCCCCCCCCCTGCGAACTTTCACTTTCTGATCATTTTCCGCAAAAATCGAGCACGCACGCGCAAAAAATGGCGCGACAGCTGACGATATGTAAGCACGCTGAAAAACAAATATGCGAATAAGACTAACTTGAGACGCAATATGCCTGAATACTTAGAAAGCGTGAACACTGCGTTCAAGGAGATCTATTGGTCGAAACGAGTCGCGTGGATGATCGCAGGTGGTTCGTCATTTTGTTTTGGAACCATTAGAGTTTAATTGCTATTGTCTCTATTCGTTACGATGTTCAGTTAATTGTGTAAGGGACGAGAACCAGTAAATCTATGTATTTCTTGGCATCGTTACATTCTATTACAAAGGGATGAATGATTCGAATGAAACAGAAATTCTGTCGTAATAGTATTTCCATTAGTTTCGAAATAGAAGTTAGTATAATAGGAAGACGTGTATGTAAGCTTCGCGAAACTGTGGTTGGATTAGTAAGCAATAGTTAATTAGTAGAGTGCGGATTTTATGCATTTGTAAGAAAAATGAGTTCAAATACGAAACAATAGAAACATTTAAGGATTTGAAAATATCGTTCAACTATTTTTAACTTATTAAAGTGATTACGGAATGAAAGAAATTAGTAGTGATTATTAGTAGTAGCTCAGAAATTCAATTTCCAGTATTCCATGTACCTGATTGAAAAACTACGCAATTAAAGAGGAACAGTGTTTTGCAGAGTGCACGTGATCTATTAACAGGGTTACAGTACACGTATCTCCGAAATTGCAAATAACTAGATTAGAATAATCGATCTGCACTTCAGCACGGTGTAAGAAGCCCATTAGATTTGTAAATTCTTTCGCCGATGAACATCAAAACGTATTTGTATTTAATGATACCATAAACTGGTTACATTGTTCAGTCGTATATGTCACGTCGAACGCGCGAGAATTGGCGGCAAACTCGTCCGATAAAAGCGCGTCGAACACATTCTCGTTTTCAGAAAATAAAATTCGAAGAGAATGAGAAGGATATTTCCTTCCGCCGAGAGAGGAAAGCATTTCGCGGGGTTAAAATAATATAACTTATGAAGCGCGACGAAACAGTCGGTGTAAAGCGCAGCAATATTAAATAACAAGCCGAAGGCGATTTTAGTGTTTTGCTTAATAAGATTCTGTTCTCTTCGGTGTTTGCAACGGCGATAAGCTGAAAACAGTTGCATACTTTATGTACCCATTTCGACACGACTATCCTGTACTGTATTGCATATGTAACTATAAATTCAATAATTCCGACACATATTGCAACCGTAATCGGTATGGTTACATCATGTTGCACACATAAAAATGTGAACAATGTATTGTAATAAAATTGTCCATGATACGTGCGAACGCAACTCTTCAGGGAAACTTATTTTTGCCAATTTACTAGAACTTTATTATGAAGTTGCAACAGTTTCTTGCACGAGTTTCCTTTTATGTGGGATCAAAAATCAGTTTTTACATTTGCTCAATCTTCATACGTTTAAAAAGAAATCTCAAAAGTTTTATGTATTGAGATTGTAAGAGTTATGGAGGTTGTAAAAATGTTAAACTTCGAACACGTTTTTATGCGTTCTTCCTTACAATACACAGGGTGTCCCGTAGCACTTGGGACCCACTTCAGGAATAGATTCTACATAATGAAGACAATAAAACAATTCATATAAACATACAATTTATTCGACTTTTGACTTTCAAGTTAAGATCAGTTGTAAATGTGAGGAAATACAGCGTGTTAAGAGAAAAACTCGCCATAACTGAAAAACAAAGTCAAACAGGACATATGTTTGCATGCACTTTTTTATTGTGCTCATGTGTGGAATCTATTGTTGAAGCGTGTCCCATATGCTACAGAACACCCTGTAGATAACTCTGTTTTTTCTGTAAGATACATGCGAGTCTAACATACATATTGATTTCTAATTTAAAACAATGATTTAAAAATAAAAACTGAACATTTTGTATTTATATAAATCGGTAAAAATGGATTGTAGGTGCACACTTACCGACAAATGTTAAGAAACTTTACATATCGTTAACATTTGAGTAAAATTTTATATCTAAATAAATATATTAAATTAAAAGTACTTATTATAGTGAAACGTATGAGACATTTCTTATATTGCAATATTGTTTTATTTAGTGGACACGGCAAATGAAAAAAATAATACAAATTAAAAAGAATAAAAAATAACGCATCAGACTTAAACAATAAGAAAAATGATTATATAATCTGTACAATACACATATATGTACATCATACTGACGAAGAATTTAGAATATATGTATACAAAATGCATTTTTTAAATTTTCGTTATAGACTCAGATAAAAAAAAGTTGAGATTTCTTTGTCATTGCAGGCAATAGCAAAATTTAAAAAAAATGTTATAGTCACTGTCTAATAGAATGGTCTCTCTATCATCTAACAAAAATTTTAGCTCAGTTTTAAAAAAGTTATATCGTTTTTCAAGAGTCGCTATTTATATGCTCGCCACTGTACGTCCCAATGTTCAAAATCTTCGCGCATCTTCTAGCTTAATATTATCGATTTTTAGTGGAAAAGTGACTGAAGTATCGATAGAAAAATCTCGGATAAGAAGGGTGAAGTCACATCTCCGATGTCGTCGATACGTCGACATTTGTCCTCGAACGGTAAACTCTATCGACACAAAATTGCTGAATGTTCAGTAGACAGTTACACTTCAGCTGGTATGATTTACTTCGTTATACCGGAGAGCCAGTTATCGGGATACGTGTCCAATCTAATTACATTCTACACATGCTTCTAACATCTAAGGAGTTCGCGAGGGTGGAACAAGAGCAGCCACGGTGCATCGCGCGCTTTATACATATGTCCAGCTTGTGCTTAGCCCGCGTCTTAACGATATTATATGTCCCGGTAAGCCGATATGCAGTTTGTCGCGAACAGGAGAGAAAAAAAAACAGAAGCGAAGCCCATGCCGATACTTTGGCGGCTTCGGTCTCAACAATTTGTCAGTGTCGGTAAATCTGCGAATGCCGATGGTGACGCAATGGACTTTGGTGGCCAGGGTGCTCGTGGATTATCTTGTCCCAGGAGAAAGTCCGTTTTTCCGTTCGGTTCTCACCTACAACGTCTTTTCCGATTCCCAGCGATCGCGCAGACTCTCGGCTCTCTCGACTGCGCAATCCGTCCCACGATCGCCTTGTCAAAAGAAAAGAGGATGCGAACGGATGGTTCAGAGATCAAAACGGGACACGGATCGCATCGTGGCGGGGGTCATAATCGGTGATAAGCCGCGGTGTCACAAGATAGAATCGGTATCTAGCTCCCGCTTTCACAAGAGTCAAGTTTATTGAGCTGGTCTCCTCAAAAAACCGTGCGTATCTTGACTACGCTCCGATTGAACTCGGATGCTGTGGCTGAACTGTGACCGGATCGCTTGGTGCCAGATCGATTTGGCTGTTCCGACGTGAACCGGTGGGATAGGACGAGCATAATCGGCACGGATTTTCGATAAGATGCTTGTAGAAACGAAGGCGGATTTAGCGTTTTAAGTATTTGATCTCTGAAGCCTTCGAAAATTACTTCATTCGTTTTTGGGAGAACGAAAATACTTGTTGGAAGATCATTGCATAAAAATTTATAAATGAATTTACAATTTTGTACAAATATTGTATTTTTATATGGATTTAAATGAGCTAAGATTTGCTTCTGACTTGTTCTTTAATGATTGTTCAAATTCTGAACATGTTTTTTTGAGAAATATTTGAATAAACTTCTTAATCAGTGCACATATTGCAATCAAAATTATATAAAATTTGAAATAAACAGTTTTATTTTATTTGAATTTGTATACATTTTTCAGATTGTCTCCGATTATAGTATATGTTATATTGTAATTGTAACATATTTGAAATTTTCATGCGTACATCGATTCATATTATCTGTTGGATACTACAACACAATTCCAATAATTTGACATGTTTTAGTTTAGCATTATTTGCAATGAAATTTTAAGATTTTATTTTAGTTAACATATTTTATAGTGCGCTGTTGTGTTGAATACATACAGGAAATTGTGGCATGGTAACAAATAATCGAGATGGTTCTAATTAATGTTCAATTTCTTGTATATAAATTATTTTACACGCGCCTGCCATAACTACCAGAAATAAATCAGACGATCGTAGATAATCGATCAATCTTTCAGTCTCAAACCGAGAAACTTTCACCAATTATTTGTCCAGAAAGAATTGTCAATAACAAAGCCCAGAAATAACGATTGTTTCCTTAGTAGTGAAGATGGATGATCGAAATTATACGTCGGAAGGATGTGGAACGATCCGAAATGGTAAGCACGTATATCTCCCGTCCCTTTTGAAAAATGTCTATAAATGTGAACTGTTCATTACTTATTGGAACTTATTTTGCTATCTTGTATTTCATTTCTTTTTTCTTTCTTTACCCGATTTTACGCGGTTTTTACAAATTGTATATTTGAATTACCACGATATTTATTTTAAAGTTATACGATGTTTTGCTTTACAGTTCTTATCTTTACTTTTCATTTACGTTGTAGCCGTTATTTATCTGTTTAACGTTTCTTCAAAATTAATTGAAACTTACGTGATTCGAGAAAGTTTAAAGAAAGTTTGAAACTGTTTTTGCATCACGAAATCAGTTGGAGCTGCTGATGAATTGATAAAACATTTTGAATTGGTAAAATGGTAACTCAAACAGAAGGGAGTAAAACTATTCACATGTTCACGATACCAGACCTGGGTGTATTTGAAATAACATTGTTTGAAATATCATTTCAAATAACATGTTATTTCATTTCATAATTATTGCCATGTCTGTGATCACTTTTGAGATAACGTTATTTAAAATATTATTTTAAGTAGCATGTTATTTTATTTTATAAATATTTGAAATAATTATTTGAGACAATCGTGAAGCAAATTGATGTGAAGGTATCTTAAAGTATAATTTTGTTGTTGTATATTATTTTGAGGATTATTTCTTTTGTCATATTTGAAATAAAAAAATAACTGCTATTATTTCAAATGAATCTATATTACTTGTATTTTCAAATGAATTATCAATCAAAATGAATTATTTCAAATAGTTATTTCTTATTTTCATTTGAAATAAAATTTGTCCAGATCTGCAAGATACATTCTAATATTTAGGCTTCACTATAGTATAAAAGTTGATTGAAACAGATTTTTACAACTTGCATTTTATTACAGAAGATTTAAAATTTCTATTTTACTTCGTTTACTATGTATAAATAAATTTACTATATCAGTCTTACAAGATCATGTAAAGTTAATATAGTTTCTGCTCGTCGTCATTAAGGGACTAAAAGTAAAAGTTATTGCAACAGACTAAAAAGCCCGAGCACCTGCCGAAGGGACCTATCACGAAGACGTTAACCACTAAAGTCGATAAAGACAACGCTGAGTCAAAAACCTGAAAATCAAAATGCAAATACATACTCCGTCAGCCGAAAGTCACATGCTCCAAAGGACGCATTCCCGAATCAATGGCCGGAACCAATGTCACAAAAGATACGACCCAATTGGATAAAACTATTTTTATTCCACGCTAAATTCGATTTTTTAAAAAGCTGATATGATCTTTCCTTAACTAATAGCATAGGATTAACACGTTGAATGCCACGCTGGTTTTACAGAAATGAATTTTCTTTTATGTGATACATATAATGTTGAAATATTATCTGCAATAGATAAGTTATAGTGTATAACCATGTTTGACATGTTAATTGCGACAGGGGTCACTGTTTGAATTGACGATGGTAATAATACAAAATTTTAGATATTGACATTTGTTTTAAATTATATATATTTTTATCAATTTGGGCGCGCCGGTCACCGGTGCCCCCAATGGTGTCACCGCCAAGTTAAGTGCCGGTCACCGGTGACCCCCGTGGCATTTAACGTGTTAAACGTTACATCATTCTGGGATGTCAAAAATCAGTACAACAAGGTTGACATCATAGAAAATAATTTTGGGTCGTTTATTCATGAGACAATACCATTAATACCTTGCAACTTTTATTTTAACTAAAAATATTTCGAAAAATATCTGTTTCCAAAGATATTTGTCGAAATGAAGATGTTCTTGTTAAAAATAGAGATACATTTATAATTCCTTGTCATTTTATTATAAGATGCACGCAATTTTACATTGGCGTTTTCTCGTTAGAACTACTTATAAATGTACTGTATGATTAATTAGATATTTCAGGAAATTTTCTTAAATTAAATTTCCAATACAAATAGGTGCAGTGAACTGTTGGAGTACAATTGCTTGATTAGCTGGTATGAATGAGTTTGAGATTGATAAGTTGGTATAAATGTCGAGAGATTGCTTGAGCGGTGATTGTTTCTCGGGGCACTTCCGAAAAAGTTGTTGAGTGTGCGAGTGTGGCGAAGAAAGTTAAAAATAAAAAGACAAAAGAATCCAAGTGCATCCTACTGAATTTAATTACTGCTTGTTTTTCTTATTTTCATTTATAATCGTCGTTTATTTATGTTAACTAAAATTATCTGTTTTCTTTGTAAAATTGTTGTCTTTTCTTATATAGTTTCGTTTATAATAAAGAAGTCGTTTATTTACGTTAACTAAAATAAACTGGTTTTTTGTAAAATTGTTGTTTTTTCTTAACTTTATTTATAATAAAGGAGTCGTTTATTTATGTTAACTAAAATTAATGTGTTCCACCGGCACGAACAACTACAATACACTATGAGTCCCCGAACTCGAGAGTTCAATAATTCATCGGAAGCCAACATTTCTCCGTAATTAATGGCTCCGAGGACAAACATAGATTTATACGTAAATACGTGGAGTTACCTGTATTCCCGTTTGTCGGGAAGCGGTTCGTATTTGACCGATCAATTCGACCGATTAGATCCACCCTAGTAAATACAGTTGTCCCGAAGATTTTTCATGTTTGGGCAACGGAGATTTACCGATGTTATGTAGCTGGAGCCAAGATTATAATTTTCCAGGCTCATTTCTCCGCAATCGATACAATGCTGCGCTAAGCGGGTTGGCTTTGACCCAGTAATCGTGTCTGTTCGGCAGTGGCATTGGATTAATTATCGGGTTACCGTGCCGGATGTTTAGACGGTAAAAGCTTTGATTACGAAGCTGCTGTGTAAATTCCGAAAATAAGCGCCGACTAGGTCTTTGAATTCCACGGGCGTTCCGCCACGCCGCACCATGGACCGGATCGAGAAATTCAGTGACATACTGTTAAATACTGAACTCTTCCATGTCGATAATCAAACAATTTGTATTGCTTTACAAAGACTTATGGACCTTAGAATTGAAGAAATTAATGAAATTGAATAAATATTTTAGTTACTATGAACATTTAAAGTGGAGCGTCTTAAAAGTAGGATATTTCACCTGACAAAACTCCTCACCTTTCTCGTGATGCCCTGATTACAGTAATGTCTCCCTAACTGACGCTCAGATTGTGCATAAAAATGGACAATTTGAGAAGAGGAGGGAAATTGTCCATTTTTGCGGACAATCTGAGCGTCAATTAGAGGAGACATTACTGTATTGTGTTCCATATTTTCTCTCAGCCTCTTGTACAATGAAAGATTATCCCTTTCTAATAAGAAATCATACCTCTTTTTAGTCGTTGCTAAGAATAATAAATATCCTCTTTTTTAAGTTTATTATTCTTAACAACGACTAAAAAGAGGTACGATTTCTTATTAGAAAGAGATAATCTTTCATTGTAAAAAAATATATATATATATATATATATATATATAATATAATAATAATATATAATAATAAATATATATTATTATTTATATATATATTAGCAAAAGAGAATATTTTCGTTACAGTTTCCTGTAAACACCTGTTATAAGATCATACCCGTCATGACCCGCTCTTTGAAATTATAATCATTTAAAGACAACTGCATAACGCTGCTCAGGGCGCACCCAAGCGCGGCGCGATGTGTCTATCATTGGGACCCCGTGAAACGCGATGAGATCCAAGTATTCTTGCGATTCGAAACATTTGAAATATTTCTGCTATTCTGTAGATAAGCATAAGGCTAAGTTTTTCAATACCTGGCTGCCTTAGCTCAAAACGATACAAGAGTGAACACTGACATATTGGAAGCAACTTTAGAAAATTTCGAACTGTTCTGTAGTTTTCATCGTTTTCTTTTGTTCATAGTTTAAGTTTATACCAGTATAGTTAATGTGTATTTAGTTATAGCGTGTTTGTTATATGTATATTCATATTCATCCGTGTTTGGTTAAATGCATTAGTGAAATTCATATTTTAGTTTCTATTCAATATCGACATTTATAATGGAAGAAAGAAATTCAAGAAGTTCAACTAAAGACTTGGGTGATTACCTATTTATAAATAAAGATATATGTGCGAGGTATACTGAACGTTTCTCTCGAAAATTCTGGCAAACTCAAGGCTAGTTTAAGAACATTTTGTTACGAATTAAGAAGAAAAATGGGCTCAATCGTATTACAGTGAAAAGATATTTCGTCATCGTAACAAACAGTGGTTAGCCGAAGATTTCACATATCCTACTGGAGCAATACCACAAACTCCATCTTCATGAGAAGTTGTTGCGTTGTATAAACTCGCTGTTATTTTTGTTATTAAATTGTTATTGTTAATTTTATTTAAGACGTTCTTGTTGTTGGTCATTTTACCATGAAGCCTCGTAGGGTTAATCTCTACACTATACGATACATATTCGAAAAGCAGAAAATAATCTGTACAATTATATTTGAACAATTTTCTTTTTCATAAAAATATCAATGAAAATAAATTAAAAATTATCGTTTAACAAATGCAAAAAATATTCAATTATCTAAGTTAAAAATGACTATTTTTTAAATGTTTTTGGTGAAAATTTCATTACAATATCTCTAATGGTTCAAAAATTATAACAGAATGTCACTGTATCTCTCGATAAGGTCCACTGTGGGCCATCGAGAACGTTCGTTTGCAAACTGTTAATCTGTAGGACGTTATTAATCCATTACACTCGAATGACGACTCTGAGACATTTCTGACATTTCGAAATAGTTAGTAGAAAAAGACTTAAAAGTTTAAATGTTATGCTTAAAATGCATGGAAATACCGTGTAACATTGTCTAATTTATATAGATGAAAAAAATTAATGTACCATGAATTTATATTCACAATTTATAATACGTGCAGTGAGTGACGTTAACGTTTGGACATCATTTAGAACACAATAATTTTTTTCGAATTGATTGAAACGTCTCGAATTTATTTTAAATGTCTTATATATTTTTATATCATTTATATATTTTTTAAATGTTAATTTTCTTTATCAGCTAAAAGATTAAAGAGTTAAAAAATGTAGCTTATTTAACTTTTTTTTATCATTTCAACCAATTGCAATTTTCGCAAATATCTTTTTCAGAGAGATTTATGTTAAAACATTACTCATGCATACGAATATAATATAAAGCCATAAAAATATTATGAAAATTAGGTACCTCTTCTATTAAGAATGAACCGGAGCAGTAGCCTCCAATCGAATGCAAGATAACGTTAAATCGAAAATTTTACAATATATGTACTTTGGATTACAAGGTGATCTCAATTTATACACGTCCCCGTCTAGTAGTTCCGATTTTAGTCGTACTTCATCTGGCTTTCGTTAAATTCATTTACGCTCGGTTCTGCCGTTTCTCATTTACCTAATGAGAAACGCTTGAGTAAAGTAATTCAGTGTACTTCGAATCTTACTTAGTATGATTGAAATGTTATGCATCAAGTATAAGTCAAATTGATTACACTGAACTGTTGTGATGAGTTTATGTTATAATATTGTACAACGTAAAGTGTTTGAGAATTTTGAGGATGTGTAAATTAATATAAGTATAATTTTTGGACAACTTTGGGAAGTCAAGTTATAATTAAATGATAGGAAAATGAAATTATAATTAAATTAAATTTTGGAAAACGAAATTATGATTAAATTAAATCATGGAAAACGAAATTATAATTAAATTAAATTATAGAAAACGAAATTATAATTAAATTAAATTATGGAAAACGAAATTATGATTAAATTAAATTATGGAAAACGAAATTATAATTAAATTAAATTATGGAAAACGAAATTATAATTAAATTAAATTATGGAAAACGAAATTATAATTAAATTATAGGAATTTGAATTATAATTGATATTATTTTGGTTGCGATTTAATCTCCCGTAAGAATGCCTCAAATTATGAAATTACAATATTCAAAACGGGATTAAATTTAGGTTCATGGTTAGATATTCTTGTGAAGTTCCATATTTCTTAAAATATTTAAAAAAAATCTGGTTTCAGCTAAATTTCTTGAGAAATATTCAGAAAAATGTAATTTGTAATTTAAAGATTGATTAAGTTCAATGCAATACCTTGCAATCTTTTATGGGAAATATATGATTTTATGAGAGGTTTATGATCTCGCTTTGAAACCGTTAACTTCATCATCGATGGACGAATGTATCGTTTTCATCGGCGACACAAATCATACGCAATGAAGACCCACGAACATGGTTGAACGCCGTAAAAAAATTCCGATCCCTGTCTCAGTTTCTTCATCGAAGACCGATTCCCGTACCCGATCGAATTACATGTTTTTCGTTCGTGCACCTTCGGATTCAAACAAAAACGAAGGAAACGAAAGTGACACTATATTACGGTGCATGTCGCATATAATCCCTGAAATCAATATCAAACGAGAGCATGAAAAATATTTCGGGGCTGATATTTTACTTGTATTTACTTTCACCAGAATAATCGTCGTATTACTTGCTGGTAGTCGTAATTGAAAATTAAGTTCTACATCTGAATATGGTAGTATTATTACATCTGGTATGTTTTAAAAAATGTTAATATTTATAATTTCGTTCTCCTCGTGTTCCTACATCAGAATTATATACAAATACACTTTCTCGATTCATGATTTTATTTTATTAAAAATAAATTACTTTTATGCGTTGAATTGTATGGGGTGTTAGGAAATTAAAAAAAAGTCGGCATAGTTTAACGTGCATCGCATATTATTTATCCTGAAGGCTAACTTTTTGCGGATAGTGTTCAATCTTTGTTTCTTAAAAATACTTTAAAGTGAACTTCTCCATAATATACTCTCAATGAATTAAATATGCATAATCGATTCTATATTTATTTCTAGTCGAATGATCTTGAAACAGATAAATATTCTTCATTACACTGCGGATCTTTATGCAAAACAAATATTGTATCTAAAAAGTTCTATCCCTCTTTAACAACTTTAACAAGTTGAAATGATGTATTGGTATTCTTCGCTTACTTAAAATTTGCTATTTTCTTAAATTGCACTTACTCGTTTTTAACACAGACGCATAAAGTTCGTATCATAATAAATAGTTTAAGCAATTTAGCGATCTCTCCAATAGTCAGTAGCAAAAACCCAGTGTACTAACTTGAGACATAAAAGGTTCATTACAATTTTCGAGTTTTATTAAATAATTACAGTAAATTCTCTCCGATTGTCCCTCAGCTTGTAAACAAAAATGGATAATTTGGGAAGAAGAGATACGATTATTCGACCCTTGCGAGTCACGAGGCCCAAATAATCGCATCTCCTCTTCCCAAATCGTCCATTTTTGTTCGGAAGCTGAGGGACAATTGAAGAAAATTTACTGTACCTCCCGTTTTTAGAAAAAACTCCGTTCGAACATGCTTATTTCGTTAAAAAAGTCTGCTCGCTTGTAATTTTGTATGAAAAGAAAGGTTGCTTTCAGGAACTTCTCTAAAAAGAAACACTTTTATGAAACAGATATTCTGGAGTCTGTCTAATAAAATATGATTAAATGTATAATCTCGTATTCGTACCAATTAAATTTCGAAGAATTTCGAATTAAGAGCCATGGTAAAGAGGACTTCCATGCAAATGAAGTTTGGAATGGAATCGAGTACATTTGGTATGATGAATCCCTATAACATTTGCTTCTCGTTTGATTCCAGGTCCCTGGAAGTGTTCGTCCAGCAAGGTGTGACCCACTCGGAACTTCTGAAAGCTCAACGGACAGCTGGTAGTTCCGGATTAGGCGGCCGCCTCAGATATCCAAACTCAGTGATACTGTGGCTGCAGTCCGACAGGGTGAGTCCTTTATCTCGGCAATCTTCGAAGCCATTCCAGCACAGGAATCCCTGAAAGCGAAGTTCCCAGCTGCCCAATGAGTTAACCCCTGGGCTTATGATTTATTTTGTGAGCAGACTCGCGTTGTCTCCTTTGCCGTACAGCTGGGGAAACTTTCGAAAAGAAAATATCTCAAATGCTATTCAAAAGGGAGATCGGATACCCGATTGCACTAATAGGATGTATTGTGCACGTCGTGTCTCCTTCGTTGCAAGTATTGGGTCTAAAAGGTCTTTCGACAAAAGCAACCGATAGTTTCTTGTAAATGGAATATGTTTAAATTTCACAAATTTATCGAATTTTGATTGTGACTTTTGGTACGATCTTTCACAAATGTCTATGAAATACAATATCAGCAAAATGACCACCCGTACTCCTTTTGCACAATCACCTTTTTTTTCTATATATTTTTATAACATCTTCGCGCAATGGCTGTTGCATTTCTTCAATCACCAGCGGTATTTTATGCATTTATTGTAGAAACGAGTAGGTGTAGTTCGAAAGAATAAAATGATGGAAAGGAATTAAGAATGCAGATGTATTAATTTGAACTTATCAAAAATATTGATGAAGAAAGATAAATTGTGTTTAGCTCCTATGTGTTGCAATTGGTGCAGGCCATTTCTATTTTACGTAAAAATCCGCAGTCTGTTTATAACTAGACGGTGAATATTTGTGCAAGATAAAAATGATCCTAGCTGATTGTCAGAAACAGAAATTGATATGTCGAAAATAGTGTAGCAATATTACCCAATTCTTTGTATGTCTCTTTAGAATTTTATATTTCAGTTGCTCATTTTTGCCGTAAATGTACAAAATCCGCAGTCGAGCGATAATTGCCGAGGCGTTTTTCGCTTCCCTCGGAAACTGTTGAACAGCGGCAGGACGTTGGTCGACCGTTTTCAAGGCTACCCACAGCCTACAAGCCGAAGCAATCGTACAGTGTTTCATAACATTGCGCTACTTGATAAACGATAAAGTTTATCGCCCCGCCGTTATGCTCGCTGGAGCTGTTAACGAACGACTGAAAGAGATAATTCGTCCATTCAGATTCCGTTTATTACGAGGCTCGAGTCGTCGTCACGTGTAAACTTCCGTCTGTGCCCGATGCTCCGTCGCATGATTTACTCGGTTTATGTTAAATAATGCGACGAGGTTTATCGTGATATCCAAACGTGGGAAGATACCGTGGCGACAAATACGGTATCCGAGTGGTTTAACGCTCGAGTTGTGGCGGGAGAAATGTTCGTTGTAACGTTGAGCAACGAACCGCTCCAGGAATTTTAATTCCTTTCTTTGGTTTAGCTTCCTTCAACTCGATTCCATATCGCACGCAGTCGACGGTGTTTTTGCAGTACTGCATCTATTTGCGCTCAGAGCTCGTAAAAGTTCAAAGGAAACAGTAGAGTACAAAGTTCAGCGAAGCTTGATGCACGTTTAGATCACTTCCTGCAGAGTTGGCAATTTTTCGAATAAATTCTTCGAACAAAATTTGATTCACGAAATATTTCAAATAGAAATAGACATATTTCGCCGAGTATTTCGAATAGTATTTTACTCGTACTTTTATTCGATATATTTACTGAAATAACGTAATGAAGAGGAATCGGGAGTCCTTTTCTCATAATTTTGGTTTATTCAATGAAGTTCGAATAAAATTTTATTCAAAGAATTTATTTGGAATATTATTCGAATAATATTTTATTCGAAGAATTTATTCAAAATAGTTTTCGAATAAATGTTCTACAAAGAATTCATTTGTAATATTATTCCAATAAAATTGTATTCGAAGAATTCGTTCGCAATATTACTCCAATAAAATTTGATTAGAGGGATTTATCCGCAATATTACTCGGATAAAATTTTAATCTAATAATGCCCGACTCTGATTTCCTATTTCCCGAAATGGCGATTGCAGGAAACCAGACTTTACTCTATGCTAATAGTAGAAGCGAAATTCTGCAAAATTATCAGGGCATTGAAATTCTACAAATTCTACATGTATCTAAAAAAAGTGGGTATTAGCAAAAGCTTTTAATAGTTTATACGTGTGACATTTGGAACCTGCTTGGAGCAAATGAATGTTGCTCTGGTCGATTCCGCATATTCAAATATAATCGCCACATCGTAGATGGAGTCATTTGTAACGGTGATAAATGAAACATCAAATCGTAGTGGAAGTCGCGTTACCAATTCATTAATAATCGTAATAAATATCATCAGAAAACCGCTTGACAAATTAATAATTGCTCGTATGTTCCATAAGTAATGTGCCATTTAACGGCATGTTATAACGTATGTACCATAAAGACTTTTATTATACTACCCTTGGTAGAAAGTGCACTGTTCCTGCGGCTACTGTATGAATTAGAGAAGCTGATAGAAAGTGTTACATATGAGCATAGAAATTTTAATGTTTTAGTTATCAGTCTTTTTTCTTTAATCCTTGCGTTACCAATAACCGGTGTTGCAACATTGTTATATCTGGTTATGCAAAACTATAAAGATATTATAGTAAGGCAACGTTGGTATGACCGCCATGGGTGCAAGCTATCCTGATAATCACAAAATTCTACTTTCGAAGAGTGATGCAATTTTGTTGCATAAAGGTATGAATCATGTTTGATTCTCTGATCAGTATGAAATTTTTTCAAAAACCTATTTTACATTTTGCCAATGAACGTATGTCTTATTGACAATGAAATATAAATCGGCCTTAACCATTTTTAAAATCATTTACTATGCGCATCGAATTGATCTCGTGACCATTCCTGATTCACGTGATCCAAAAAACGATCGATATATTTTATACATTTATTAATAGAAATTTTATTACACCGCGGTATCGAAGGTTACACGAAAATTAAAAATAAATCCACCACGTTCCCATAACACAGTTTATGCTCGTTGATAAACGATAAAGTTTATCAGACCTTCGAGCTCGGCTGTTTATTTAATCTTTCACACGGACACACCAAACTAATCGTCCATGTTATCATTAACACTTCATTCCGTGTACCAAACAGAGATACTGGAGTCCGAGAACTCGTAACCTGTGTACGTTCGTAGTGAAATATTTGAATCACGGCATTCTTACGTTACACGATTTGTTTATATTTAACGAACTTCCTAAAATCGTAATTGTGGTATAAAAGTGCTCGGTAGTAAAAATACTTTCCTTTTTGTTCGTAAACTGTTTTGGACTTGACGATCTTTCCGAGTCTTTAAGTTAACATCGTTTACAAAAGGTGTTCAAGAAATATATTTTAATACCATAGTGATCAAAAATTTCTATTCTCTTATTCGTCACTGCTTCTTTTACTTATTGCTCTAATTCTACAAGGATTGTCCTACTGTAGTACTTATGTTACTTCTTTTTATTATTTCTTCTCCTCAACAATCTCTCAGAAGCACTGCTCTAGTTTCTAATCTCTTATTGCATCCTCAATTCTAGCTGTCTCGTTTGCTTCTCAACAATTCCGTATTAAATATTTTACTAATGCGAGTAATTAACACTCGAACGGTGGACCTTCGTGATAAAAAAATAACAGAGGATCATTTGCCATTTTTTTTGTTAATTTTGTTCGACATATTTTTTGAGGTACTTTTAGTTGTTCTACAGATCTCATGTGCAATTTCAATTAATCGTCACAAAGTCAAATAATAACATTTATAACAAATTCTTCAAAAAATGACAAAAGTTCGTTTTCTATGGAAACAGTGTAAGAAAATATATAATAATAATATTATATAATAATTTAAAAAACAATTTCAATATATATTATTTAAGAATAAAATTCGTCTCCATTTTCGTTATTTCTATTAATAATCCTTCATTAACTCCTTAACACATTAATAATAAAGAGGTCTGAAAGTGACGCATGCATTGCCTTATAAAAATTACAAGATGTATTCATTTAAATTCACCACAGTTCTCTTTAACAGTGTGTACCTGAATTAAGTAATATAGTTAACAATTTTCAATGGAATCAGCTTTTTGATTTCAATATTTATAAAATAAAAAATATGAAACCGGTGTTAATACAAAAAAGTAAAACTAATACATATTTCCTATGGTAAATGTGAGCTTTCTAGCTTCGATTTCATTAACACTTAACCAACCTAGCCAGTCAAAATGACCGGTTTCACATATTTTGTTTTAAAGTAGCTGAAATTATAAGGATACCTTCATAGAAAACGATCGAATAAATTTGTTCATCTAAGCAGATACAATTATAATAAAAATGGCGTAAGACGTAAATAAATATATGATCTTGTCATCATTATAAAGCAATACGCGTTTAGTTACTTTTAGAGCTTGATAGGTTTGGCGTTAATTAAACGACTTTGATATCGTGGGAAATTTTAAAGCAACACAAACGACGGAGCATTGGCCAGCTCGTACCGTCAACTTCTCCATTCTCGCGATTCAAAACACACGCGATCATAACTAGAATTTACGATGCATCGCTTACTGTACTGGACGCTGGGGACCTTTGGTTCGGCCAATAAAACTGATCGATTGAAAGTTTTATTTTTCCACGATTTTATTACGCGATAAATCAAATCGTGCTACTTTAGAGGTCGCGATCGCGTGTCCCGCGGAACATTCGGCATTACATAATCAATCGGCGGCTGTCGAGCCGCTGAAATTCGCCGGACTCATTGACGCGGACAACCCAGAACGGTAGTAGAGAGGTCGCCATATTCCAGATACCGGCGAGCTGTTCGTACCGCGGTTTCGAAATCGGAAGCCGATCCATCGGCCTTGCGTATCGCGGTTGTACCGGCCGCTCGAGAATTTCTTTCATCTAGACCAGAGCAAATCTGAACTTTCCCTGAAGGCGTCAATTGTGCAATCCACGCTGACGTACTCAAATAATGAAAAATTGTGCAACGATCGCGGCATTCTTGTCTATTATATATATATCTAGTGCAATGGAGTACGAGTTAGAATGAACTGTTCTGCGGAGTTGCATATTTAAAGTGCAATACAACAGCAGGTGAAAGTTGATTTTTGTCTACCTCCTTTTGCTTAAAAATCTAATTATGGCTTTAGATTATTATACGGTAGAGGAGCTGGTAATTGTGAAGTAACAGTTTATAAATTATAAAGTTAATTATTCAAAAATAAACAAAGTAAAATAATAAAAAGATATAATATGTCTTGTTCGATAAATATAAAGTTAATCATTCAAAAATAAATAAAATAAAACAATAAAAAGATTGAATATGCCTTATTTTGTAAATATAACATTAATTATGCCCGAGTACATACCAAAGGCACAGCAATTGCGTTTCGTTTCGTTACACTTAAGAAATGCGCATCTTATTCGATTTAGAAAATGGTCCCCTGCATTAATTTTGCCAACGTTCGATTTACAGTACAATCTCGATTATTCGAACCTTCAATATCTGAATCTTTTATTGACCCAACAGGTTTCGCATGTGAATAGATCAGTCTAAGATGGTCTATATGCAACGCTATTATTGTATAAATCTATAAGAATTTAATGTTGCATTGTAGCTGCATAGATATTCGTTTACGTGTCTGTCAGATAATTAAACGGACATTTAACATCTCGTAACGAAGATTTCTATTAACAATCTCTTAAACGTGGATGTTATCTCGTAAGACAATATTCAATTCTTTGCAATACGACTTCTATTATAGCTATGTATATTGATTAACATTTCTTAATAACTTCTTCCGCAATAATTTTCCTAATAGATCGAGACAGTTTTTGTTCCTTGTACGTTTTCATTTACTTTAATTCCTAGATTTTGTTAACAGAAGAATCAAATTTTGTTTCGATCTGAAAGAAATGAATAACATTCATATTTTGTACATTATATACATATAAAATGATCACCGAGTCTGTCTAAACCGAGCATTTCAACACGTTCGAGAACCGGAAAAGTTACATAAAATCAAACCAATTTCTTGAATAAAGCAAAGATTAAGAAATCGAGATTTATGATATCGATTACATTCCGCAGATCGCAGACAACTACACTGGATCAGAGTAGAAATAACTTCGAAATTTGACTACTTCGTCGTCGATTTGGCATCATGATGACAGTCAACGATTCACGCTGAAGTCCCGAACAGCGTCCGCTTCGAACCAAAACAGTATCGTTCGAAATCGAAAAAATGATTTGAAATGAACAATTTCACAAATTTTCTGAACTGTCATAGAATCGAATCAAGATCGTAGTCGCGGCATCCCGGTATAGCGAATGAGATTTCGAAGGAGGTATCAGGCCGCGAACGGATTCCTTTCGCCCCTTTCTACCGTTCATCCTCGGAAAGAGCGGACGGTACTCTCTCGTTCATCCGGAGGCAAAACGTCCGAGCATGAACTTTCCCTGAAAGAGGCCGTCGTTAAGTAACGGCGCTCGCCTAACGTCGCTCGTCCACGGATCGCTGGCTGCGTTTCGCGAGCAGCCGCGTTGGAATGCCGGATTTTTCTGTGCCGGTGGAAAGACCTCCCTTCCACGAACTATCCACGACCATTCACGCACACCTCTATCGCACCAAAGAGTGAGAGGCGATACTGATTTGCTTTTCCCGTTATTGGCCTCGGACGTTGTGCTCCATAGAGCCCGTCTCGTCGATCGAGGCCCAATCCGGCCCGACCCGACCCGGTCCGGCTCGCCATCGGTATGCCCGAGCTTTAACTTTCGATGGACCTGCACGGAGCATCCTTTCCTGTGTTCCAGGGAATTTCTTTACACAGGCTGAATCACCTGACATTAAAGTTGGCCATCGTTTAAGTAAACGTGCATTTAAATGGTCATTTAAATAAATCACGATTTGTCATTTAGAAGTTCAAATAAAAGAGAAAAAGAATTACTTATTATTTATACAAATCTAAATAAATTATTTAAAATAATTGTAGGGTTTTTATTCCCTTATATATTTATTTTTCTCTGTGGTTGGTAACAACAGTCTTTACCGCTAGTTAAGAAATACATAGTTACGTTCTTCATACATGGTTACTTTATATCAAATGATGTGTATCATTATTTTATGTATTCTTTAAACAACTATTATTATGTGTTATAATATTGTGTGTCTTATTGTAATAAACTAATAAACTTTGCAACAAAATAAAATTTATTTCTTATTTATAAATACAATTTTCATTGTTACTTGCTAATTATCATTTAATTGCTTATTATTTATTATTTATTCGGCATAAATCATTGGATGCACGAAGAAAGATGCAAGTTCTTCAGTAATAACAAATGGAAATTGATATTTATTACACGATAAACGAAAACAAAAATAAAAATTACTTGATATTACAGTATAGTTCATACAGTTTTCTTGAAGAAAAATACATTATGCATGTTTGAAATAATAGCAAATAGGTGTGGAAGAAATTTCTCTAGAAAAAACCTACAAGAGATCTAAATTATGGTACACTGCATTAGAATTCATTCTTAAATTGAAGTGTGTAACCAAAGTGGGTAAAATATGATTTAACATAACAGTTTTGTAGGTTTTTATAGTTATACGAAACTGGAGCAAATCATATTTTAAAACACTGTTGCCAATAAATGTTAGACGATGTTCTCGCTACGTGATAGTTATTTAGTACATACAATGCAGTACAGAGAAACGTATTCATTTTGTAGAACATTCAGTAACAGTAGAAAGTACGAGATGATAATCGTTTATGATGCATTGAACAGAACTGTGTTAAAAAATTCTACCTGTATTCGATTGAACGAAAGATTCACAAGGATTTCCTTGTGTCTGATTGGTTGCAATTGTAAATGACTTTGTTACAGAATTGGACAAAAAATTTATAGACAACTAACGATTGAATTACCACTATTAATCGTTAGCATTAATAGTCGCGATTAGCGACTAAAGTAGCAAATTTAATTAAGTAGAAATCAAGAAAAATATGTTAAAGTAACGAACATGATAAAGATAATTCTTAACGGAATTACATCAAAATATCCTTTGAATCCATCCAAAAGTCAACGGTTATTAATTATCTCTTTCAATCGACGACTGACGATTAATTTCATCAATCGATTAATTCAGTCGCCGATTTTTCGATGACTAATGCCTTTAATCAACGACTGGCGATTACATTCACCAGTCAATTAATGCAATCATCGACTTTTCGACGATTAATGCCTTTAATCGTTTTCGTCAATCATTTCATCGAAGCAAAAATTTTAATCAATTGATGCGCCAAACGCTGCTTTGTCGCCTACTTCTATCATCGATAAATTGCTACTTATTTTTTCAGTAGCGTAATTTAACAGCGCGTGAAAATATATTCGTTACCACACATTTCTATTTTTGTTTGGTTGGAAACACAAGCGAAACGCTAATGCGATTACGTCTACTCCACGCTTTCGTTGTACACCTACGTATGCCCCAGGGCGAGTATGTACGCGTTCCACAGTCAAAGGGTTAATTCGACGGTTGTAAACTAATTTCTGAAGATATTAATAAAAATTAGTCACAGCAAAGGTGCTGTAACCGTGTCTGTTCTGTTGGTTTGCAAATTTGTTTGAGAGGCTCGCCGGTGATCACGAAGCGTCTACGTTTACACGTTCATGTTTCGCGCGTTGAAGGGTCACGCGGAAACACGAGGGGAATTTTATGTATGAGGGACAAATTTATGACATCCTTGTCTCGTGTTGAAATTAAAGGTCCCTTTATCGCAACATTGTGCAGAGAGAAAGAGAGAAAAAGAGTGAGGGAGAGAGAGAGAGAGAGAGAGCGCGCCTCGCGCTCGAAGAAGGGAGGCCGCGTCGGGTGTCGTAATTTTATTTACTTTTCCCTCACATGACAGGGTTAATAGCAAGTTACGCGCACGCTGCAAATGCAAACGAAGGCCTATGTATATTAGCGTGCATCGCATTAACAGACACAATTGGTTAGCGCGATTCCATTAAGGGACGCGTCGGGTCAGGAAAAATATCGCGTTTGACCTTAATATTTTCTTCTTAATTAACAGATACTTAGAGACGGCCGAACAACGTACGAATTCCTTAATACGCTTTTTTAATTAAACCAGGATATTCATTTAGCATTTCGACGATACAAGATAATGACATCGCGAACAAGCTTTGCGGCTTGCAAAGGATGCCAAGCATTTAATTAACATTACTTCTTTAATCGAAATGAGTATTTGTAATTTAAGAGGTGCAGAACACTCGTGAAGACAAGTGGAAGATGTTCGCTTGAAGCATGTCTTAAATACTCACTTAAACCTGTTTTTAGCATACTTTTGGGGGAAATTATTGACTTTTTATTTACCTGGTATGATCTAACAATTTGCTATCTGTAGAACTGATGTTCACATACGATACTGAACTATCAGTATTTATTTTGGTATAAAGGAGCGATTCTTGGAGGCAACAGACAACTTATCGAAAATAGGTTATCTATCCGTCAATATTTATTATATAAATTATTAGTTGTTACATTATGATTTTATAATGTTACAATATTGCCGTGCACGTATATATAGTTGCTCAGGAATTATTGCGTATATTTATAGTGGATCACAGAAGTGTTCGTAATACATAAGGATGAAATTCGCTTGCTTTATTTTTATTGATCTTCTAATAATGATTTAATGCAAATTAATTAGTGTAAAAAATAATGGTGTCGAACATCAAATGTTATAGGCTAAGGATTATTAACTAAATTACGCTTTGAATATTTTTATCAGTGTAGGCGTTTCCTGTTATTTGTACATTTGTGTTTGTACCGCATTGAACAAATTAATTTTTCTTATAAAGAGGTACGGATTTTCGATGATCCACACAGACTAATGACGTTACATATTGCCACTGCCTATAATTTGTCGCCGCGTATGCGTCCGCATCATAGAACAAGAGGGAAATGGGTCGGGTTAAAATAAAAGCCTGAGTAATTTCGCCCACACGGATGTTCTAGCTACATATCATGCGGGATCTTCCGAAATGAGATCATCCAATTACAGTTTCACCAAGGAACTTAATAGAGGAAACCTTATAGCGGGCCAATTGTAAGAAACATTTAATCGACCACGTTCAAAATAAATCAAAACCCTTCCGCTGATCCCTGTTCGAGTATTATTTTTTTTAACAACATACTACAAATTATTAACAAGTCGAATTCCTAGTTAGTGCTATCGCTCGATTTCATAGCGAAGTGAGTTTCCTTAAAAAATTTAATACCTTTTTTGTATAGTTTCAAAATGACTTTAGAATTAATAACCATTTTTTCCTTATGTCTAGTTGAGTTGAACTCGTTAATGCAGCTGCATATTTCGATTTTATTACATTTTTGTAGTTTAAAACAACTATAATACAATTTTTATAGTCTTATACAACTACACTATAATTTTTATAATTTAAATAAATTATACTACAACTTTTATAGATACCAGATTTTGCATGGAAACATTAACGTAATTTACCGAATTTTCGAATGTAATAGAATGTACTCTGTCGATTTTATGAAACTTGCACAACTGGATATGATTATAAATATTATAAAATTGTATAATATTAACACACCATGTATGTTTGTTAATATTATATATATATTGAACAAAATATACGTATTGTTCATTGTATGAGAATGAAAAAGCGTTTTTTAATATTAATTTGATGAAACATTTCTTTGCACATGTAACAAAAATTATACTAGGAATCTGCATTTGCTAAGGTAATGCAAATTTTTTAATTCGAACGGTAGCACTGACCGGAACACGACATTCACCGAATTTTTTACGGAAGCGTAGCAGATCTGTTTGACCGCAAGCTGCAAACGCATTCGCTCTTTTTTCATGCCGATTTCGTGGGATGTGCAATTCCGTGGCTTTTGTCTGAGCTACGTGGCATTGTTCTTAGCTCGTCATTTGATTCGCATCTTCCGCCTCCAAATTCGTTTTCTTCCGGCGAGAGAATGGGCCGAATGGTTCGAGTCTCCCGGTTCTCGTCGGTGTTCCCTTTGTTTTTCGAAGTTCACGCGACGACGGGAGATGAGAAAGGAACCAGTCCTGCTGGTTAATTCATGGAACGGATACTAATTATTACGGGAAGCATAAGTGCGTTTAAGTGTATGTAAATACGCACATCCGCGTTTCAATGTACCCTTAAGTGGACGCGCGTTCATTTCCCTACGATCGCGCCACGGGAATCTTGCGAAAAAGAATTCTTTCACCAAGTGTTTTTCCCGAGATACAGTTCCCGAAACTCTTAGCAGAAATGTCTGACTATTGTTTAATTTTTATTCCAGCAATTTTCTTTCTGTTTACTCGCAATGAAAGGCCCGGGTCGAAAATCACGGGTTTCAATTTAAACTGCTGGATTCTTTCGAAAATGTGGTTTTTCAAAATCGTGTCAAGTTATACGCAAAATCGAAATAATTCGTTTCGGATAAAAATTTACAGAGACATATGGGTGGACTAGAAACAGAGCAGCGCAAGTCACATTTTCGAAAATTTTGACGTATTTCTTAAAATATAATCTACATGCGAAATTATTAAAACGATAAGTGAAATAAATTGTAAAGATACTACAAGTTAATTTAACTGTAAATTATCTTGACAATAAATTTAGTCAGTGAACAATATACATGTTAGTAAACAATACTATTCCTCGTTTGTCACAATGAGGAAATCACTATGATTTTAAGCAATTCATATGAATCTGTTGCTGTAGATGATGCTTTGAGAAAATAGTTGCCATATCTTTCAATGTTCAGATATTTAGCTTGGATTTTCATCAAATACTGCTTAAATAACGTATAATAAGATATGCATATTGATTTCGTAATGGTTGTTCTTGAAAACAAATTTTTAATTTTTTCAATGTTTCAACCCTTACAGAAAGGTGTATTTATTTGTCTAAAATTGCGCAGGAAATCTTCAGAAAAAGAATTTTTGCGTACAGCAATCCGCCAATGTAGTTCAATCTGAATAAAACAGGGTTTCTAGAGTTAGAGAAAAGATATTTCCAAGCCCGATGAAGAGTGCACTTTTCAAAATGCACACGCTGCACTTGCTCCCGAAACTGTATTAAAACGTGTATGTTACAACCGTTTCAGTAATGATCTATTAAGATTAATTGTGGAGGGTTCGGCGTAACGAGAACTGGAAATACATATATTTTCGTGGAATACTACTGGTAATCGAAATTACGCGAATTAACGACTTTTATTATTTTCTACCAACAAAAATTTATACGAGGTTGTGCCTTATCTTATCTGCTTCATGGATTGATCGAATCACTTATTGATATATTTACTACTTGCTTAGTTCAGATTTTTTTATGATACGCGAGCGATAACTTATTTGGATTTCGTGTACGATCGATACGTTTCCGATCTTGTATAACATCGGTTTTTTAAACCGGTGTGGATTCTGTGACCTGAGTAGATTATTGCAACGCAAAAAGGATAAGTTCAAAAATTTCGATTTTATAGTTCTAAAATTTTTGATTAATTATGTAAATCTCTATCCAATTCAATGCATCTACATACATATTTCTAGACTATACATAGTTAGGATCATTACAAGCACCGCAACATTTTAGTTATTTTAACGCTATAAAAATTTAATCTTCCTATAAATTTACTTATAAATTTTACATTTTTATACAATTTTATATAAATTCATTTTGTATGTATATAATTGTGCTTTACTAGAACACAATTTTTATTAGAATATTCTTTATTAGTATACTTTGTTAGTAGAATACACTTTACTATAAAACTTTACTACAATTTAAACGTTAATAAAAATTTCAATTCAATTTCGAATAATCATCGATTCATAATTAATTGTGTTTATTTAAATTAGTTGATGATCAATCATTAGTGTTTAGTATAACCATTTCTGCGTATTGCTGTGAGTCAAAATTTAACAATTTTGAATTTATAAATCTGAAATTGGTTGGTGGTTTTTAAAATTACATATATTATGTACCTGATTCAAGTCGAAAAAGTTGCAAAATCGATACACATATAAATGTATCGGTCTACTGAATGAATTCTCACAAAAGCATAAGTTGAAAGCAAGTAGTCGAAAAAAATGTAAAATCACAATGAAGATATTGTGTAATTACAAAGAAATGATGACACTATATAACGTTAAGTAATGTAAGTAAATGTGCGTTCATATGTAACATAATTTTATTTCAATTTATATTTCTACATTAAAGTTTTTGGTATTTTCACTTTTTACTAGAGTTAAACTATATTATTATTTTCTTTTCTCTCATTTCTTTGTGTTGCTCACATTGTACAATATGCATACATATCATACATAATAAAATACACAATATTACAACTATAATATTTCTGGTTGCATTTATGATAATTTTTTTGAAACACAAATACAAGAATATTAAATGAATCCATATTTATTTCGCACAAAATTTCTAAATTTTTATAATATTGATATATCAACCATATTAATAAAAATTATGTTATTTAAATAATTATCTGTTTCATTAAATGCATTGTAGCAAATCACTTACTAATAACAAAAAACAGAAACGGAAGTCACGCTATCATATCACAAAAATGAGATGAACCTAGCATTGTTAACAAAAATTATATTATTTAAATAATGTACATTGCATATAATAATATACATATGCATTGTGAAGAATTACCTACTAATGACAATAAAAAAAATAGAATTTGTATTATAGGAATGAGATGAATCTAACATTATTTCGGCTTCTGTAAGCAGAAAATGCCACAAGGCTTGAAGAATGGAAATTACAGAAAGAGATCAATGAAATATTTTAATCGATCAATCTCCAAAATCGCTGATATGCATTCGAAATGTCTCTGTGAGCCGACATTCCCATTGGAAAGAGTCTCGTAATATGTACCTATCGTGGATTAACATCGTAATACCTGTGCTCGAGGCCCGTCTGAGTCGAGCCGTTCCGACTCCGCTTTCTCGTCTTCCCCTTTCCTGGCGGGTTACGCTCACCTAGCTGCACAATAACCGCATGAATGTATCCGCATTTTTACGTGTGTGCACGTTTTACGCCGGCATACGTGCAACCGTACTACGTGCACGCCGCACTGCACCGCGCTGCACCGTGCTGCACCGTGCTGCATCGAGCCGCGCCGGCGCTGAATGCGCCTCGTAGTAGTAGTATCCGCGTGCGCCGACCGCGTTATTTTTATGAATGACTGACTCGCCGGCAACGTAATCCAACGTGCAAGTATGACAACGTGCAACCGCAATGACGACCGAGAGGCGTTACGCCGCGTTTACAACTACGACGGCTTTCCTTTTAACACCTTCGCCATTCACGGAATGTTTACTGGCCACAAAAAGCTATTGCATTTTAAGAAGCAATCGAGTACCTAGGCGTTCGAGTGTTTCTCAACGTTTCGGAATTTCGAATACAGAGAATTATGTTGACAGTTGATAGACCGCACGAGTTTATTGCAGATTTATATCTTCATACATTTTTTAGTAGAAATTTCAGTAAACTGTAAACTATTGAAACGTTGTCCTTTTGGTAAATATTTTACATATTCCAAATAATTAAATACAAATTTTGAAACAGCTAAAATTATGTTGACAATAAATGGACACTAGAAATTTCGGCAAAATTTTGCACAGACGAATTGAAAGCAATCGGGACGAAATGGAACATTTTATTCTTTGTAAATGATTTCAATAATACAGAGAGCATGGTGTATTATTTTAGATTAGATTCTAACATCAAGTTTTGTGATAATAAATTCTTGTATTTTAATGTGCTTTAGTTGTTGTGTATTTTAATACATTTAATAATATACTTTCATGATATACAATGTGTACGCATCTTATGCATACAAATGTCAGGCATTTTGTTAATGAAACTGATGATATTATCATTACGTTATCAGCAATACGATTTCCTATTCTTTTATTATCGATTTTTAAATTTTATTATCATTGATATACAAGTACAAATGATTTAAAATTTTTTAATCGGAAATTGCTGGACTGTGGCTCGTGGTGCAAGTATTTATTTTTAATTATATGAAGACCAAATGAACGAAATACTTCTTTTAATTATTAAAAAATTTCTGTTGGTAAAATTAAGATGTGTGAATATTATTCATTTTTACTAATATGGTATATGTTTTCTTATATTCAAGATAATAACATGATTTTTTAACGGTTGGTATATTCATGAAACACCGATCTAAATAGCACTTTCATTATTTAATCGATTTATAATGACAAACTAATGTAACAAATCAATTTGCATGTTATTGTGAAGTAATAAAGGACGATATTACAATGTAATTCATCTTTAATACATAAAATTATTTAAGTTGCGAAACATTGGCATGTTTCTAGTACCGACTGTGTACGAGGAAAAGGAAACTATAAATTCCTTTATGTTTCGTACACTGAACTCGCGTGATGAGGTGCTATTACAATTTCCTGAACATTTTCAATTTCAAATTCTGCGGTTAACACTTCCTACCAAAATATCGAGTACATTCGCGACTACCGCGAGTCTCGTGAAGTAAAATATAATGCGACACGAACTGTATTGAACGTTAAGATTACGTGTACCGATATAGACAATCGATTAACCATGGTGAAAGCGATTCACATTGTATCTCCTGAATTCTTTTCGCATTCAACCAAGTGTCGCACAAGAAGTGAATAGCATTGATTTCGTTCAAAAACGTCACTGCTTCTTCCTTTTCAACATTGTTTAAAGGAAATAGATTGTGCAATGTTTACATTACAAAAATGTAGGAGAACAACTAGAGGAAAATCGTAAAATCAAAATCTCTGTTTGATATAAATATTCAAATATACATTTCCGTTTAGACACGAATAAATGAAATATTGTAACATTTCATTGAAAATAAGTATATGTGAAAATTATCGAAATATCAATGTTAAATAAATGAAAATAGAATTTTTCACAAATAAAATTAGCTACATATAAAATCGAGCACAATCGAATAATGTAAAATGAATTAAAATAATAATAAATTGACATAACTGTACTAAAAAGTTAAGTAAGTCAAATTAAAAATACTGTAATAAGATGTTTCACCTTTTACTTATTAATAATATATGTACGTCCATAACAAATAATATAAACGCTTTTAATTGCTACAAATATATAAGATTATTCTGCAACTATTTCTATGGAGCTCATTAGAGTTAATAATAAATAACGTAATGGAGATTTTTCAATTATTTTCCATAAGATTTTGTTTTGTTTTAAAATCGAAAAGAATGCGTTTCTGCATCATAAGAAATAATTAATCAGATTAATTGAATGAACAAACATAAAAATCAGAGTTGGACATATTTTATTCGAACAACGAATCAATTTATATTCGAAATATATTCGATGTATTATTCGAATAAAATTGTATTCGAAACATTAATCGAATGAAACTTTAATTGAAAAATTTATTCGAAATGTTGTTTAAATAATAATTTATTCGAATGATGTCCAACTCTGGTTGAAATTATGTTTCAAACAGCTCGCTCTTTAATCTCAGAGGCAGCCGATGTATGATGATACAAGCAGAGCGTACACGGTGCGAAAAAATTGCAAGATTAAGACCTACAGTTCCGTATTTGAATAACTCTTTCGCTCGGCTCATGAGTCGACGACACCTTGAATAATATAGGCGTGAGTATGCGAGCATTCTATCATCGAACGAAACGGCGGGGTTCGGTTTGAATGGGGATTGCCGATCGATTTTTAGATTGTATGTATGTATTATCGGTTCCCGCGAAATCAGCTTCTGGGAACGCGCATTTGCTCGTGCAGATTGGAATGATGTTTAACGTCGCCTATTTACGCGCGTCTGCCTTATTTATCGGTTTTTCTTGGTGAATCACAGATAACACGAGCGTCTGATAACACTGAATTTCTCAGAATCTAGACGGTGACATAACATGCTGCAGCGTGCATCGAAGCACACGTATTGCAACTTTTTATCAGCAATCTCTGCAAGGGTAGGCTGCTGCAATATTATTGATACAAGTTCATCGGAAGAAGAAGCCGTTTGAGCGTGGTCGATTATCGCAGAAAAATATTCGGTTTTTTCTTTCTGGAGTCGAACACGTGTAATCAGAAAGCTGAAGAGTTGCCAGGATGTTAGAATATCGTTTGTATAAACATGAAGCGATCCTAAATAGCGCACTTTAAAATCGACGTGATTTATGCTTATTTAACGCGTTACAACCAGAGCTAGGTAAAATAGTATTTCAAATGGCAAACAGTAAATAGATATTTTATTTTCGATCACGCATGTACTTTTGAAAATTAAATGTTTTACTCGTTCGAAAGAATGTACTTCTAAAAATAAAACATTTTATTCGTTGTAACAAATTTTTAAGATAATATTTCAAATAGAATTTTATTTGAGAAATACTGAAAATATTTGTGCCATAGTTCGAAATATTTTATTTATTTTATTTATTTCAACAAATAAAATAATTTTATTTTACTAAATCATAGTGGAAAATTTATTTAGGTAATTTAAAAACAAAAAAAGTACATACATACTTTTTCTCTGCATTGAAAATGCAGTGCGTAAAAAATGCACGTAAAAAATGCATTTTGTTACATACGAATAGCTATATTTAAAAAGACAAATTTCATTTGTTTTTATGTTTTATGTTATTAAAATAAAAACTATATTATTTTATGTTTTAGATTATCAAAATAAAATATTTATTTTCATGGTTTAACTTTAGAGAAGATTACTAAAATGAATTATTTTATTTTACATTCTACGTTTTTAAAATTAAATATTTATTTAATGCATTAACACTATGGATTACCAAATAAAATATTTTAACTACTGAAATTTTATGTTCTACTTGAAGTACTATTTTATTTGAATTTTGAAGAATCTATTATTTAAAATAGTGTTTCAAATATTTTCTCTATAAATATTACTCAGCTCTGGTTATAACCAAGGTTTCGTTTTTATACAAACTTGCAAAATGTTATTATAAACGTACACACATGAAATAGAATTGAATTGTAATTTTATAATTTTATTCGAAAGAAGAAAAGAATTTTTATACAAATATAGCGCGATAGAATGATAGTACATTCAACTAAAAATTATGAATAAATCAATGAATGATATTTAGTGCTTAATATTTCGTGGCTCCACCTTTATATTTAATAACAGCCATCATTCTCTTTGGTAAAGATTTATAAAGTCTTTTAACGAATAAAAAAAACAGGAAAAATTAATAGCAAAATGTATTTAGAGATGATTAAGGAACGAATAAACGCCCACGCCACCAGAACTGTTGGAGATAAGTACATCAATTTTTCAACAGGATAATGCCGGAGTATTCTACAAGTTTGTACAAATACAAGACCTTGTGTGTGTGGTTGTAATGTTAAATGAATAAAAAACGCGTTCATATTAAAGTGTAATCTTTTTGTCGAGTGTAGGAGAAAAGAATGCCGCGTATGTTCCGCGAAATTCTTGAAACATAGCTGAATTAATCTGCGAAGCGAGGAATGCGTATAAAGGCGCATGAAAATGCACTAGAATCGACTGTAGAGCGCATAAATTTTATTTTCCAGTAGAACAATCTATGGAACAGAGGTTTAAAAGCATTCCATCGGAAGCATTATATGTACTTGGAATGGAACGGCTTATGGTTGCCGATGTACAGGATTGTGCGAATGCACTTGACCACGAATGTTTCTATGATTTGTTTGGACAAAAAAACAATCCGCTAATATCATATGTACGATGTTATGGTACTAGCCTGGAATTATATTCGTTGGAAATGTTGTATAAATCTTCGTGAAATCGAGGATTTTATGAACTGCGCTAGATAAGTACAAACGCTCACGATAGTGTTCGAACACCTTTTAAAACGCAATAACTTTTTTCAAACTGGACTTAATGATTTGAATTCTTTTCTAAATGATAGGGAGACTAATTCACTAGACGATGACTGAAAATGCTTTTTCTTAATGTTATGTATTCGTAAGACAGTGTATGTATTTTGATATTACAATAAGGAGCAAAACTGAGTCAACAACTTTTAAAACGGTGTAACTTTTTTAAAACATTTTTGACTATAAAATACTATTTTTTAAATTTTGCTATTATAGTAAGTTCTCCCTAATTGACGCTCATATTGTACACAAAAATGGACAATTTGGGAGAGGAGATACGATTATTTGAGCTTCGCGACTCGTTTTTGTAATACTGATTGTTAACAACTATAAAAACAAGCCGCAAGATTCGAATAATCGTATCTCCTCGTCCTAAATATTTCCCAAAATTTTGTGCACAACCTAAACGTTAATTAGGGAGAATTTACCGTACTTGGAACAAAACCCTCGTATTTCACTTTTTTATTTGAGCATATGAGCCGTTTATTTTGAAAGTGGCATAAATCACTTTACCGTAATGAAAAGTGGTGATTTTTTAATGTTTATACGAAATTATTTATACTGAGAAAAATATCAGTATTCTGAGATAACAAATACAGGTAAATCTTCTCGAAAGTTAGTATCCATATTTTTAAACGTGTTAAAACGCAAACCCTTAAATATATCGACTTAAAAACAAAGTGATTTCTGCCACTTTCAAAATAAACGGCTCATATAATGAAAATTAAAAAAATGCATTTGATACTTCTTGGTAACTTATGTACATGTTGCAAATTTCATTGAAATCAGTTGACGCATAATCAAGCTATAGCCACTGAAATATGTAAAAATTAATTGTTTTTGATTGAGATTCGTGAAAAGCTGCGATTTTCGCGATTTTTAATCGTTTACAGCTCATATCGAGGTCAATCAATTTCGATGAAATATTCAGCATTCGTATAAGTTACCGGAGAAGTACCAAATGTATTTATTAAATTTTCATTATAGGCTCAGATAAAAAAGTGAAAAAACGAGAGTATTTTACATTTTTTTTATTCCAAGCAATAGCAAAATTAAAAAGAAAAGTATTTTTGTCACTCTACACTAAATTAGTCCCTCTAACATTTACAGGAAAATTCAAGTCATTTGGACTAGTTTTAAAAAAACTATACCGTTTTAAAAAGTACTGACTTAGTTTTGCTTCTGATTGTATACATATATATTTCGTTTGCAATAAGTTGCGATCTTCGAAGTAATCTCATGAAGTGTGTAGCATATGACTTTCAAAAGTTTTAAACAAAGTTCAATTTTTGAATAACTCATTTAAAAATTCGTCTGCTGAAAATCCGCGAAGAGTTAATAACTCATTTATAAATAAAATTCAGTTTTATTTATACTTGAATTATACCATACCGAGATTGCTTTCAATATAAATGAAAAACCTCACTTTCATGTCCTCGTTTCACGTCCTTATCATAAACAGAGCGGAAATTATTGAATTTTGTCCCAAAAACGACCATTTCGGTGCTCCGTGGAACGCCTCGCGCTCGCGACGACTCACGAAATCGAATCGTTTCGCGTGGCTTTACGACGCCGCTGAACGTTTCATTAACCAAATCAATCAGCATTAAGAATCGCAATAAATGGCGAGGCAAGAGTAGAATATAATAAAGCCACTGAGCGAGACAGGCAACGGTTTCGCACTTAACGTCGCGAACCTCTCAGGGTTTACGGCTCCACTAAAATTAGTTATTCAGCATCGTAACGATGCCGGGAATCGCGCGTGTGTCGAAACGCGGTGCCACGTGCTCACATTCCGGCGGATCAATTAAACATCTAACCCATTGACATTCGAGGTTCGCGTACTCGAGGCGCGGAAAAGAGGGAGGGCGAGAGAGAGAGAGAGAGAGAGAGAGAGAGAGCGAGAGAGAGAAGTAGGAGGGAGAAGAAGAGTGAGTTCGTTAAAGTAATCCCGCCATTATCGTAAAGTCAGTCCAGCGAATCTTATTCTCCGCGGCAAAAACAGGGGGAGGCCACTTCCTGTTATCCGTTCCCCAGAACCGGCGGGAGATGGTCGCTGGGAAAAGGGTCATCGGATGGCCCTGAGCTCGGGGTCACCCGTCTCGGAGGATGTCTGGACGTTAATTAAAATGTGCCGCGCATCTGGCGATGCCACGCCGACTTCGGGTTCGGCTTCGCTTCGGCTTCGGGTTCGGCTCCGGCTTCGGCTTCGGCTTCGGCTTCGGCTTCTCCTTCGGCTGCCGCTTCTTTCCTCGCCTCCTTCTCCCGCTTCTTCGTTCCCCGTCGTTTCCTTTCAATCCGTTCCCACCTTTTCCCTTTCTTTCCTGCTTCCTTCCCAGACAGTTTGCATCTCGTTTCTTCCTGGTGTCGCAGTTTCTTGCGTACGTGCTCGCTCGCTCGCTTGCTTGCTCGCCTGCTCACTCGCTTGCGTGCGTGCGTGCGTGCGTGCGTGCGATCGCACGTAACGAGAATCGCAACTTTGAAGCCAACAGAACAGAGCAATGTGACTTGGACGACAGCTGCCGTTTTGTACACACGACCACTCGTTGCTGAGACACATGCCGAGGATATGTCGTCACTTCCTGCGAACCACCGGAGTCCCTCGCTGTCAAACAGGCCCGGGACGGTTTCGGTGGTTTTGCTGGACGCTGCCAGCCATCGGGTGCGAATTATCCTGGACCGTTAGCACGGAGACAGATATCCGGCCAATCCGCCGATAGGTTAATTACGAACGATCGATCTTGGTTTTCGCCGACGACGCTCCGATCTCTTATCTAAGCTGCTACGCGCGCCTTGTTACGGGCTAGCCGGCCGGAATAAGGCTGAGTTCGATCGGGGAACAGGTTGTCCGACGATGAAAACCCGGTGATACTGGTTTGCGATGCACCCGCGGTGCATCGTGCACTTCGGCTCCGCGCATTTGTCGTTGCTACTTATCGGTTGCCAGAGATGCAGGGTTCTAGGCGATGGTTCGTATCGTTTTTTGTTGTCCCTTTTAGTTGTTCGCTTTTGCTTTATAAATTATTAAATGAATTGTTTTTGTTACAAATTAGTAAACGAATTTCTTTATTAGGTACATTAATAAGTGAACTTCTATGTTTGAAATTATTCAATGATTTTTTTTTCTTGGAAATTGTTAAATGTATTTCTTTATTAGGTACATTGTTGTATGAATTTTCGTGTTAGAAATTATAAAACGAATTCGTCTTTTAGAAATTATTAAATATTAAATGTGTTAGACATTATTTGCTGAATTTTTTAATAAATTGCGTAGGAATTACCAATTTCATTTCAATTTGTTGTTTGTCGTTGCGTAATTTTAAGTTGTTTAATTACTATAACTGATCATAAACAAAATCTGCTTTCTGTAATACCTTTCGATGGAATTAATATCCCGGGGGTAAGAAATTCTGTTCTCGAAAAATCTGGGATTTTTCAGTTTTCTTTCCTGCATTTTTTTATTTTTTGTCGCCACAGTTTACAACCGAAAAATCTGAAAAATCTCTAACATGCGCCCTATTGTCGAAAATAGGCCAGATTTCTCTCAAGATTTTAAGATACCTCCGAAGGAGGAAAATAGGTGGAAAAGCGCGCAATCTAAATTACCCTGTAACAACCCTCCCGGACAAGCTACAGGGTTGAGATTTTGCACAGACGAATTTTTTTTGGTCAATTATGGAACGGTGTAATAGTCATTGAAAAACCTCTACGGGCATTTTTGACCATCTTATTCGTCTGGATCTTTTCTATTTTGCATAAAAAAAAAATCCGCGGTTTGATAATTAGCTGTCTGAAAGCTTTAAGTTTTAAGCACAAAATTTGATATATATAATAAAAATACTATGCAATAATTAGATTAATATTCAATAAACTTTCAATTCTTTAAAGATTACAAGTTCAATCATAGTTTTATCATGGTATAATGTACCTTTAACCGAGGAGTAATCTTTTTATCTGCAATTGAAAAGCCATAAAATTGATAAAAATGTTTGATATAAAATATTCATTGAAATATTATAGTATCTAAAATGTTTCCTTATTGTTCTTTTCTTTTCTTTATTGTGTATATATCCTCGTTCTGAGATAAATGAAGTTAAAAAACATCATTTGTTGTCCCTCCAACCAATCTTAAATTTTGCAAAAATCTGTTTAGATATTATCTAGTGAAATAGTCCCCCCTCCTATTATCTAAAATAAATTCAAGTTGCTTGGCCCAAGTTTGACTAAGTTATTTCGTTGCAGTAGGTGTCCGCATATTTTAGTGAGTAGCTGTATTTTGAAATATTCTTAAGAAATAAGGAAAGGTATTCGGAACGATCCAATAAATATTCCCATGAAAATTAATATTGTGGAAATCGTTCATCGACGAATCGTGCGTTTGAAAAATCACTCGCTTGTTGCGGATATATGCGGCTGCCCAGAAAATATGTATTGTACACGTACAACATAATGTACTGTGTCGAAGCGGAAGAGGGCTTTGTGTGTATACACATGGAATTTAATCCTGAAATATGCTCGCAGCAGAAGCAGACAGCGTCAAGGGATCTTCTCATAAGCACTGTCTGATTCTGCTGCGAGCATATTTCAGGATTACGTTCAACCCGCGCCACTGATTACAGTTGGATAAAGAACAATCAGGAAATTCATTCCGAGAATACACTTAATTCGTTAGATCGTGTAATTATTGGCAATCCGATTAATCCTCAAGCCGCGGGCAACATGGAATTCGCGTTCTAAAAATTTTGTAAAATTTAGCAAAACAAACTACAATTAAAGGATTTTAATCTAAAAAAAATTTTTCATTTTTTTGTTTCTCTTTTCGTGTTGTCTATACAGCGAATGATTTTCCTTTGAAGCTCTTGCAAATATTCAAGATCGTTTCGTATTATCTTTAATTGTACCCCTAGATATTTGATTACCCTTTTAAAATCTAAATGCGTCATAATTGTAATACAAGTATTGAAGGTTGTTTCTTATTTTCTTTAAATGTTTCCTACAATCTTTAATTATCTCTTCGAAACGTAAGTGTATCGTAATGACACTTTTTTTATGAAAATTGATATCATTAATAAAGCAATATTTTCATCAATTGAGCGCGAATGTTGTTAATCAATCGAGCATGTCATCAAGTAAAGTTTAATGTAGAAATTTGGAACTAGAACTTTAATTCTGTTTTCTCTTTTGAGAGATGATTTTTACGATGACTGTAAAAACTCACATCGACTAATTAACTACAATTTTCGCATTCGCGTTGGTAATGAGATCCCGTATCTATTAACCGGTTTCTCATTTTATAGTTGTTAAATTAGAAAGTGGATTCCTTCTTCAAAAATGTTATTATTTCTTCAACATACTATCGTCTCTCAGATGGAAGCCTGTCTGTTAATTTGTTTCGTTTGTGTTATTTATGGACGTTTTCAGTGTGACTGTGCTATCTCCTAAAATACAACTGTCACTTTTGTTACTTACAAACTTGAATTATAAAAATCACGAAATTAAAAACTTCGATTAAAGCGTTACTGTGCTCTTTTCTAAAGTAATAGATCGCCATTAATACGACTTTGTAACAACAAAGAAACTTCCAACTAAAATTTTTGAGGCTCGAATTTAGATTATGAAAATCATAAAATTAAAAACTTCGACTGAAGCAGTATTGTGCAATCTTTTATAATATAAGAACGTCACAAATATAATTTTGTAACAATAAAAGTTTTATCTTTCGGTATGAAATTATTTTTTTGGTAGTTTTATTTGCTTTTTATGCTGACACATCCTAAATTAGGTTAAAAAAGATATCAAAAGAGAAACGAGAAAAAATTTTAATTAAAAATTAAAAAGTTTAGAATTTTTAGTTCTTTTTTGCTAAATTTCACCAAATATTTAGAACACGTATTCCACGTTGTCCGCGGCTGGAGATTTAAATCTCGAATTTCCATTTTAAAAAATCGCGGAATTAAAAGCTTCGACAAAAGAATTGCACTGTAAAGTATTCCAGGTAACATACTTATTTTCTTGAAGGATCGTGGGACTCTTCGTGGCCATTTAATGCCGTGTTTATTTTGAAACGAAACCACGCTCGCTGCAGGATTTCCATGTGCCCGGTAGCACGCGAAAATGTCGGCTCACACATTGACCCATTTAATCATTCCCACGCGAATAATGACATTTCAGTGTACAATAAAATCCCTGATGCTACCACGCGGACACCACCTGTCGCATGGGTGTACGCGTTCGCCCGCTAGGATACGCAACGAGGATATGTTGTCACTTCCTGCTGGCGACGTCACGCCTTCGCAAACTACCGGCTTTATTTTCGCGTCACCACAGGTATTTGTCGGACTGCACCGGCCACGCATGACCGCTTTGCTCCATAAACTGCTCGATAATGCTCCACTAAATATGCGGCCCACTCGATCATGAATTTCATCGTCCGAATTTTAGTGACTCGATCTCATGTTTCGAACCTGTAGCATGTGATGTGATAAGACCACTGCGTTATCGTCTAGTATCAATAATATGACATATTAACTCTGTGGGATACACGATAACAAAGAATCAAAAACACTTGTCGCGACGAGGAAGATTAATTGCCGCGAAACATGCTTGTTCAACGACTCCTATTTATTGGAGAATTCTTTTTAAGATTGTTTCGCTCTTTTACTACCAAAGACGCTTCCTTGTAAAGTATGAGGACGCTGGAACAATAAAATAAGTTAGTGATAACCAAGAAATTCTCTCATTGCATAATTATAGACTGGAAGTAACTTTTACATTGTTACTGACATTTGACATTAGTACTACCGAGCCCTAAACGTGACTAATGTACATTGTTTCATAATAATGACAACATTGAATTTATTTAAACTTTCTATGATTTTTATTATACTATATGCTTGAATGAAGAAGTTCGTATAAAAATTACTGATAGAGACATTTTTATAGCATTAGGAATTGTAAAAGAATTGTTAAACAAAGCTTAACAAAATACGATATTTGTATATTTTTATTTTCTGTTATTTCTAATGTAGTTTTGTTAAGCTTTCTTTTAAATATGCTAGGTCTCTCAGCTAAAGGAGTCAACCTAGACTGCTGTGAATAATTACAAACTCAAAGTAGTTTTTACATTTTTATTGATATTTGAACAAAAATTAAAAACAAATTATATTTGTATATTTCTATTTCCCCCATTATTTCTAATATAGGAATTACGATTATAGGAGTATACAAATACGATGTTTTGTTAAGTTTTTGTCTAAGTATCGCTAAAATGTAAAATTTATATTGAGTATATTATTATTCGCACCACAATTTTCAATTTTTATTAGCACTTGGCTAATAAAGAATTAAAAGAAATAATTCCAAATTTCAATTTTTTTAAACAAAATTCTTTAAGTTTTGTGTGTTATGTCTTGTTAAATTTATAGTACATATTACAGTGATGCATACGTCAAATTGTTTATATTGTAATATTGTTTTATGCACCGCATACGACAAATAAAAAATATAATAAAAATGAAAGGAAACGAAAAAGAAATGAAAATTACGAAAATAAAAATGAATATACAGAATTAAAAATGATAAAAAATTTCAATTAATGTGTTAAAAATATTTACTCTCTCTCTCTCTCTCTATATATATATATATATACGTCAAAGAACGTGCATCTGGGTAACACGTTTCTTAACGTAAATGTACAAATATTAATTTGAACGCGCTACGCGCTGTAATTCGTGGGAGTTATTTCATGGAATTTAGTAACATAGAAATAAAAGTGTAATTCCATTGAAAAGTGAAAACATATAACTGAGTTTGCCAAAGTCGTCATTACAGCGAGAAAGTGCTGTCGTTAAAGATAGTGCGTGTTGCGTTAATCCTTTCTATTATTCCTAGATATGTATTATGTTTCCGCGAGAATTTTTTTCTGGGTATAATGAGACAGGATCCATGACTATTCAGCTATGTGAGTCACACTATGTAACCAGTTGATGCAAGCGGATGCAGTTTTGATGATGTTAAGATTAGATGTCGTAACAGCAATTTAAATACAAGCTATACAGAGTGAGCCACAAATTAGTCCCCACGATTTTTCAGCCCCTTCTGATGATCTGACAAAAAAATGTTTCCTATCAAAGTTAATTATAGTATTTAATCGACAAGAAATTGTAATTATTTAAATTTAAAAACAAATTTATTTTCGATAAGAAAACAAGGTCACCGTTATATTTTTAAATGAAGATAGGTAATTTTAACTTCATAGTATTGTAAGCAACGTCGATACGAATTCAACGACCTGTTACATGATGTCCTTCAGATGACATTAAACACAAAATGTCGATGAATATCCTCCCTGAGTTTAAAGAACATGAAACCAATGTTTATGCTTAACATGAAGATATATTAACACCAGAACAACACTAGACATTTTCTCGCATCTAGAAGATTTTTTAAATCGATGCAACCGTGATACTCGATTCTGAATATCTCCTGGTCATTTCTCCGGCGGAATATCTTCGCAACACTACCGTAATTATGCGTTTCTGCAATTAATTTGTTGCTGGAAAATTGATATATCCCGAGGAACCGATTGCGTTAAAAAAGAACGAGGCACAGTAGCGCGTTGCAATTTAATCGCTTATTTTAACAAGCACCATCTTGATTTTGCCTTTGTCTAAAAATTTGTAGATATAATTGAAATATAAATAAATGTGTGCATTCAAGTTCGAATCTTACATATTTCAACAACAAACAATTTGTCAGTTTGATATTCGCCTAAAATAAACTGAAATAAGCTTTCTAAAGTGACGTATAGATACATGTTCATAATAAATCTTTTCGAATCAATGTCCATGTTAAAGAGACGCGAGGATGAATGAAACAGCTTCTAACTTGTGCAACGAAGTGTTGCTTCGAACGTTAAAAATAATTTCCCACATCCCGTGCTGATGTGTCCACATGACTCATCGATCAGTTCTTTCAAACAGTCCAAAGTTCTTTGGGCGACGAATCATCTGGTGGTATCCAGTTGTCCCCAGCAATCATTCCAGAAAAATATCTTCGGATAGATTGTTGCTTCGTGAGAAATATTTGTTTTATTAGTGCTGACAGTGCTATAATTATTTCGAACCTTAACGTAAACATATATGCTTTGCAGAATATGCATATTAGACATAGTGCTTGTTCACTTCCACATTTAATGAATCTTAGACTACAGTCTAGAGTTGATGTTGCCAGGCAATCAAGGATACAAGAAAGATTTTTAAACATTTAAACAATGAATACAAAAATTCGAATAATATTAAAAATATTATACGGAAAAATAGAAAAGTGATAATGAATAATATTTGCATACAATATCGTAATCACTAGATTACGGAATTTTATGCAAAATAAAAATTGTCCGCATCAATTACAAGAAATAGAAACTAAATAGTAACGTCCTTCTGTTCTAAATAATTTTAGTAGATTAAAAATAATACATTGACATTATCGAATTCTTTTAATCTTTCTACTACTTTAAATTGCAACTACTCAGTTTTGTCGCAATATAGTAATTACTAAACTGTGGATTTTATGCATAATTTTATGCACAAAACTGAATAGATTAAATATAAAATTGTAAGATCGTTAAAAGGATTTGAGGATATTGTTAGATTATTTTCAACTTATTATAATTATTAAAGGAAGAAAGTAATTTTTATTTAATTACAATTAAACAATTTTTAGTTTGCATAAAGATTCGCAAATTACTACAATTTCATTACTAATGTTTATCATACAATGTGTCAATCTTAATCTAACATAATGGACGTATATTCAAAAACATGCCGAAGAGAAATAGATATTTTTGTATTTGCAATAATTCACCAATCTATATAATTGTAACAGTATATTCGAAACAAGTACAGTAAATTCTCCCTAATTCGCACTCTGATTGCGCACAAAAATGGACAATTTTGGAAGAGAAGATACGATTATTCGAGCCTTGCGTCTCGTTTTTATAGTTGTCGATAATCAGTAACTATAAAAACGAGACGCAACGCTCGAATAATCGTATCTTCTCTTCCAAAATTGTCCATTTCTGTGCACAATCTGAGCGTCAATTAGGGAGAATTTACTGTATAAACATTTTAATTTCTTTGGTGTCAAGTGCTACAGAAACTCATGTTCGTGGTGTATTTTGCAAGTAATAATTCACGTCACTATGTACATGAATGAAACCAAGTACAACAGTATAAAAAGTGATTTAGGGTTATTGGAAGACGGTCTAGGGTCTGGGAGTGGCACGATTTGTCCCTGGGGAACACGCACGTGGTGTTGCCGCGTGAAACCGAAGATCTCGCGACCAATCATTCTATCCTGTCGGTTCCACGTAAACGCGACCGAAATTTAGCATGGATGGCGCCTTTTATAATTAGACTTAGCCTCCCAGGGTTCCGTGGTCGTAGTCCGAACGAGTTCTTAACGCGGACTCCGACGCTATTAATAAAGCAATTATAAGGGCTACGACCGGTGCTGTTTCTTACTCGCTCATGAACCTGTTACTCTCGATCTGACGTCTCCATTAGAGCTTTTAGTTGTTAATGGAGATATCTAGTGCAGGAATCCGTTTTATCGGTGCTCCGACGTTGAGAGGTATCTAGGAGACATCGTGCTTCCTGCAAATTAGCTTCGTTTCGCAAATGAATTATTCGTCATCGATACATTGCCAGCGGAGATAATAATAACGATAGTTATAACGATAGTAATAAACGATAGCAATAACGTTTCATTCAATTGCTGCAAGTTGATTAAACGAAGTCGCCATCGACGAATATAACGGTAGAAAGTATTAAAATTATAGTTGAAAGTATAATGTATTTAATTGTTCAAAAAATTATCATTAGAATCATCGTGGTAGAAGTCAATTACTAGTTAGCCAGGTTGATTAATTGGATTGTATTCTGAATGTGTTCTTTCATTCACAGCATGTGTATTAATTGGTTGTTTATTATGTCTGGAAATGTTGATGCCTGCTTTGCCAAAATGTTCTGTAGCAAAAGAAACTAATGGCGTTTCGATGTTTGTCGCTGTATTGTCGTTCATTGAAAGAATAGTGACAGGTGTTTTCAACAACACCGTGACGTGAATTTAAAATAAACTTAAACTTGGAACATTTCCTGATTTGTATTTATCGTTCCATTAATCACAAGAGGAAGGCAACGAGTTTCCTGAGATGTCTGACAGCAACTACGCTTCGTAATCGCGTAATTTTTACCTGCTCTTTCCCTCGATAGTGATGTTCAATCGATCGGAACTTATTGTGTATTGAACGTTACAGAAAGTGTGAAGAATTATATTTATGTAAACACGCGATATGGTTGAAAAACAATAGAACAGTTTCAGAACTCCTTTATAATTTATTATACAGTGCAATCAGAAATGATCGATTTAATTTTCTGTCAGTCAGGAACAGACGAAAGTTCATTTCTCTACTTATTGCTCAATTATTATTGTTATTGCAATTTATGTTGTAAGAATTAGTGATTTATTATTTACAAAATACACGAACATATATTTTACATATTTTATTAAAATACTTTATTCATTTTATTCAATCAAGAATAATGTAAGCGTGAAAATATTTCTCTAGCGTGATGGAAATTCATTTATTATGATATCTATTTATATTGATTTATTTATTTATTAATGCTTTAAACCAGATGGTTTATTTAGTAAATACAGGATTGTTACATATACACAGGTTCGATATTACTTATTATTTTCTAATTACTTATTAATTTCTAAATTCTTACTAAATATTATTAAATATAATATTTAAATGCCTGTTTACTTAAATATAATTATTGGACAGAGAGTACAATTTTTAGAGATTAAACAATTGGTAGAAACCCTATTAAGTATTTTGTAAAATTGTTGTTTAATGTTATTTTTGATTTAAAATTGCAACTTGCCAGCTCACGTCCAAAAAAAAAATTGACAAAATGGGCCGTTTCCTCGAAAGAAAAAAAGATTTGGCACTATGTTTCTTATTCACGTCCATGGTACGCCTCACGTGGTCGGTTTCACGAGTTCGCGACTCGAATTCGACCCGAATAAAAAGCTCCTTGTCTCGCGTGTATCCTTCTCCCCTTTATTTGATCCCTCGTTCTTCTACTGCCATATGAGTTGTCGGAAATGCCATGCATACCACCGAACCCGAAACCAACGTACACTCGTTACATCTGTGCGGAAAATACAAACAACAAAATTTTAGGATGGAGTGACGAATCAGCTTCGTGGAGTAGAAGTTGAATTGGCAACTAAAGAGTTAGATTATGCTAAAGACTGAATTTGTCGATGAGTTCTCTTTTACGTCGTATAGCATTTATTAGCATAACTAATATTTATTTAACTTAAATTTTTAATTAATACTTAATAAATATTAATTATGCTAATCAATTATGACAGAAGAAGAGTTGTGCTACTCTTACAACCTTGTTTCATTTGTTTACAATCTTATTATTGTCACCATACGGTCTTACCCTTGGCAAGTAGATACACGATAAATTCTCAAATTGTCCATTACTGTTATTCTTTAAATGAATACATGAAATTGCAACGCAGTAAAAAAAATATGCAGTATTTATAAGCGAGAAGGGGATGAAACTTCGTACGCAGACTTGTTGTGACATATTCTTATAAAATTTTGATAGAAGTTTTGCTTTCCTTTTTGCTAAAAATAAAAGACAAATAAACATATGCACTTTACTTTCTTGGAAAATGCATCGCCAAATTTAAAAAAATGTTAAACATAAGTAACGAGGAGGATATAGTCGGTATTAATAAAAGCATAATTCTAACAATATAGGATTCTTGTAAAGGATGCATTATTATACTAATTTTTGCTGTATCTTTGTTAATATTTCACGAATTTGAAGACAACGATCCCAGTGCACTGTATACTTGATTACTCACGCGTGCGCTTGTTCTCCCAAAAGATGAAATGAAGACAAAGGAGGTTTCGTATCTTTGGGAAAAGTCGCATATTTCGTATTTCAAAAATCAAAAATTAATAAGAGAAATATGAAATAGAGAAAACATTAGACAAATTTAAGAACACTGTTACATTATTTTGAATTGATTAATTTATTTAGCTTTAGTTTCATACATTTGCTGAACAAAATTGTTATTTTGCATAAGTCTCCGCTGTCTAATCCTTGCTATCAGAACTTTGAATCTTTGAAATAGAATATTTCAATTTTCTAACTTTCGTGTACGTGAATTTTTTTAAATATTGAAAATATTCCTCTTAGGGAACATATTGTTATTTTTATAATTAAATTATTTATTTGATGGTACCATCATGGCAACATTCACCCTCAAGCCAACGCTTGCAGAACAAAGCTGCAGACTTTTTATTTTTTTTCAGATTCGTTATTGAGATTTTATTCGAAGATATTTAATTTCTCTAATAATAACATCGTTCCAATGACATAATGACAATTAGCTAATTGTAATGTCCGACAACTTTCACACAAAAGTCCGCGTAACGTAGCAAAAATTCGCAGCCGTGTATTTCTCGGTTCTCGGTTCTCTTCTCAGCGTATTTTAATTTCGGCTGTGAATATTGTGGCAAAATACCATTGAAATATCTGTCTACTAAGTTGATTGATATTGTCGCGTCGCGCGATTGTTACGTCGGCGGTGGGTGGCTGATTACGCACGGCAGCGATCTCCGTTACGATTTTCGATCACGGTCATAAAAACGCTGACGTTGGTTGGAATTGAATTTCTAGATATCTAACACTGCACGGGAGGAACTTCGAATCGGCAGGACCGCCGAATTACGATAAGAGCGGATTGATAATAAACTGCAAGTTGAGAGAAAACGTATCCAGCAAATAATGGTGTAATATCTTGATTACCGTGGCCAAGTTTGTAGGACGGAGTATAATTACGAATTGATATCAATATTTTCCTGTGTGCGTAGAACAATCTTTCATTGTGATTCACGAATATTATTATCTCCCGCGACATTAAATAGTATTTCTCTTTGGAATATAGGAAGACATAATATTGCGCTGCGTATATATTCTTCATTCTACCAAGCTCATATTTTCCAGAATCTTTTTTGAAACAACAAACTTCGCTTTCTTAAAATACTTCCGCCGTACATCATCTGGCACGTGCGCTCCACTTAACTGTAAAGAAATTTTTTACATAAAGTTTCGCTTTTCGAGAAAGTCGATTCGAACGATGTTGGTATGCACTAAACTCCTATGTAATGATTTAATGTGTTTATTATTAAACATTTCCAATCTGAATAGTACACTTTTAAAAACGTTGGAACTTGATTTAACCAGTGCACGGAGGATTAGGTTTGATTATGAAACATGCTATAAAAGAAAATGTCCATCTTCGATTTTTTAATAAAACGTTACTCGTACACACGCAGAGTATAATTATTTATCCACGTTACAAAATCGACCTTATAAATAACGTGTAACTCCATGACACTGCATCTATGAAGTCTTACATATATGTCCAAAATATTCATCTAAATTCCAAATAACTTATTTAATTAATTTTGCGAGAGATATGCTTACTGCTACTGAAAAACATGTAATTGCGAAACAAATACAAATGATATTAAGGGGGTATTCTAGTGTGAAGTGCGTATGTTTTTAACTTTCTGACAGAATTTTTTGCAAAGAAACTATTATACCTTTTGCAGTCAAATTTACAAGGTTTATTTGTATGTAAAATTATATATATATTATACTTGTATTAAAATTAGTTGTACTGCCATACTCTCAGAGTCGATTTTTAAAAAAGGTCGCCTCACAGTGTCCATGATTCCAGCCATTCTGTTTGTCTGAAATAAAAAAGAGATGAAAGTTCCTTAATTAGTATGAACGTGGCTATTGCAGATACTGGAACAAAAGAAAGAAGTCGGTAATTAAAAACGTGACGATACCTTGAAATTCGATTTTTGCATCTTTTGTTAAACTTTGGAGGCCTAAAAAATAGAAAAAAGGAAAATTTTGGTTGATTCTAGAAGGGGCTGCAGTCAGACATGTACTAAATGCGTACTTTAAATTTTGAGTAAATTGGTCAAGTAGATTTTGAGATATCATGGGCACCGTTCTTAAAAACATAGTTTCGAGAAAAATGCCTTTAATGATATGATTTAATGATATAAGATCGCCGCGTTTTCAAACAACCGTAATTTCGTTGATTTTAGGAGTTCGCGCGTAAGGTCGCTCAGATGTATTTTTTAAATTATATCCTTTAATAATATGCGAAAAAATGATTTTTTTCGAAAGTTACAAGTACACTATAATACACCCTTAAGTAACTCCGATAAAATCTTCGAAAAGCAAGCTGATTGAAAGTACAATGTCTATTACGAGTCTTTGTACACCAGTTTTCTTTTCATTCCACAAATCGTATCAATTGTGTGAAATTTTGTACGTCGTAGAAAATCCTGTAAGCTTAGATCACTGATTTCTCGAAGTAAGACATCGTGAAATCTATAATAAATACCGCGGAAGAGCGTTCGCAAGGCGATGTTGTTGTGCAACCGCGATGAAGAAGATTAAGTGTACTTTTGTTAGTCTTTGAAACGTAACCTCTCACTCTGCATTCGTTTTTAGTCTCGTGTAACAGGGTTTCGTGTTACGCGAGACATTGCTGGAACTTAACTGCCGTGTTATGTGAGGGTTACGCCCCCTTTATTATGAACTTGTACAATGTAATTACGATGTTCATTAACACGGTTTTCGTGTGCACGTGGCGGTGCCCGTTTCATTGTGTAATTCATCGTCTGTCTGGAGAACGACGATTCCGATATTTTGCTCTGACACGAAACCATTGCAGAAATAGATCTGGTGGAGGTTCCTTTGCAATCGCGTCAGTGTATGTGTAGTTACGGTCAGTATATCTTCTTGTCATACTGAGGAATCAATAGATAGTGACAGCTCGTATCGGAAACGAAATATGTAGTGCGACGATAAATCGTAAACCATACATCAATCGTGTTTGTAAACACTAATGCCAACTGAGAAATGTACACCGTGCTTCATCGTTTGGGTGCTAAATGTAATCGGTACAGCTGATTTTACAGAAACAGGACTTTCAACCTAAAATGGAATAATTATTGCAAGACGGTAACAGCGAAAGTGACTAAGAGTTTTATGAAATGCTGGACGTATTGTGCCTTCTTGCAGCTATTTACAGCAAATTCTCCCGAATTTTCCTTCAGTTTGTAAACAAAAATGGACAATTTGGAAAGTGGAGACACGATTATTCGAGCATCGTGGCTCATTTTTACAATTGCCGATTGTAAACAATTATAAAAACAAAGTGCAAGGCTCGAATGATCGCATCTCTTCTTCCTAAATTGTTCATTGTTGTTTACAAGCTGAAGAAAAATTAAGGAGAATTTACTGTATTCGTTTTATAAAGTTTTCCAAATACAAAAAGATAACCCTCCATAGTTAAAACTTTTTATATGACTCAAAATCGGGAAATAACAATCAATATAAATTAACAGCGAGTTAACAAATTATAAAGAGATTGGATTTTCTCTGATATGAGAAATGCATATGAGAAATGCATAATCTTCTCGATTATGAAGGAAAGCAATGGAATAAAATATTATTGAAACATTGTCGTTAAAACTGAAAATATGTTCGAAACTATAATAAACCGGTGTGCGACTTCAAAGTTACACTGAGTTACAGAGGATTAATTATTAGTCTTCAGGAAGAATTCTTCTGTAAGTACTTCGTAGAATTATACTTTCTGAACCTATTGTTTGAAATTGTATAAACAAATGTAACTTTTTAAAAGGCTACTAATACGAGAATGATTTGATACAAAAAATAAATGGAGACATCAAATAGAAATATCATCTCAAAATTGTTCTCTAGTGTTATTAAATTTTTGGTCGTTGCAAATCGCTCTTATCGTCATCACAAGAACTGATTCGATAGTGTCCTCAAATAAATAAATGGATCTACGGTGTGTATACGACTTATTAATGCAGATTCATAATTAAATACACAAGAAATATGCTTAAACATCACAGGTAATTTGTTTCGACGAATTTACGTATTCAATTGAAGATGAATAATAGTAAAAGTACGAAGAAAATAACAATCTAACGAGATTCGGTATAGGACGTGGAAAAAATGGCGATAAATTTTAAATTCATAATGATTTGCATATTATTTCACTTCCCCAGCTCCCCATTGAATGCACTGCGAATTTCAGAGATACTGCTACTTAGGAATTTCAAGCAATTAAGCCGGGCAACCACAGCATCCCCCATGTTCCACACATTAAAGCAGTGACTCACACTCTTCCTGCATATACGGGGTGGAAAAAATGTATGCGAGACATAGGCAGCTGCTGTTTTATTAATAATTTGACATTTTATAGGCACTGTTATCTTCATAAATTATTTTATAAAAGATATTCTTTTTGTCAATTACAAGTTTTACTAGACTCTGGATTTTTGTGCAAATTCTCATCTTATACGTCATTTTACAGGAATTGAAATTAAAGAAACGTTTCCTTCGTTAACTAAAGGATTACTCGTAAAAAGAACATGAAAAAATGCTATTAGAACTTAGTTAACCAGTTAATTGTTGCAATATCTTTGGAAAGTGTTTAAGTTACTGTAATTATACTTATACGTTTATTTCTTTTTCATATTTTGTTGAAATACAACGCTTTTGTAAAATTTTCAAATACATGAACGAGTATTTTTATACGTTCTTTTGCAATTTAAATATCTGCACACGTCATAAATACACAATGATCCAGAGTCTACTAATTACTCTTCCGCTGACTTCATGAGAATTTGATAAAGTCAATCTATCGGCGTAGAAATTAAATTTCTAAACTGCACAATTAATTCTGCCGTTTAAATATGAATGACACATCAGTCAGCGTATTAATCAGGAAATTATCTATTGAAGCACTTAAATTTCAAATGCACTAATCGGAAGCTTCGTTCGAAATTGACCAATCAATTTTGATGTTGGAAATGTTTAAACTTCAAACTCTACCGTACTAAATAATCCGTATTTTCGCGAATTCGACGGTAGAATCTTGAGAATTAATTTTCAAACAATTGTACTTTTCGTGTATGCAAAAAAGAAACCGATTTTTTTAACCTGTTACACTGTGGTATCCTAGAATGAGTGAATGCTACAGCGACGAGCTTTTCTCAATAAATCAAAGTGCTACAACGAACGCAGAGAAATACAATAAAAGTAAAATTCATAACGTTTTTGTATATAACACATAAGTGTAATAAATTAAATTTCTAGTATGTACAATTGCATATTCCTATTTTTTTTTTTCATCTTAAATTTATTCTATTTTGTGTGAAATCATTGCATTCAGTACTAACTGCGCTTGGTAATGACAACCGGTAATGTATTATATCAATATCAATCAATATATCCTATAACGTACGAGGTTCTCTACAACGAATTAGTTCGTTGTAGGATAGCCCGCTGTACGTGAAAATACTCGGTATCTAGAAAGATTGTGCGAAATACAAATCGGGCGGGTTTTTCAACTGTCTCCGCGTTGCGTTTCGTTGGAAATAAAATCAAGCACGGTGAAGTATAATGCCAAGGTTGGCTCGATCTAGGTTCGGTACGGCTCGGGTCTCACGAACACACCAGCACAAATTTCTAGCAGTATCCGTAACGCCCCTTTGATCGAGGAATCGTGGGCTAGCGGGTTCGCAGAGAGCTGCCGCCGAAAATAGAGAACCGGGTCAGCGTGCATTGATGAGAACAAGCCTTAGCATTCCCATGGAAGGCCCCCTGGCTGCGTGCTTCTCGTTCTATTTCGCCTCGACGCCATTAAAAGGCCCCTATCTCCTCTTTGTCGAGACGAACAGATCCCTATCAGCGAAACAGTGCGGTGGAACCACCTGTTTTCATTTTAGCTTTTCATTTTCCAACGATTCGTTTCGTGGTTCGCCCGAGAATAACGGTAATCATGATTTTCCAATGAGTGAACATGCTACACGTTTTAGGGTGCCTTGTTGTAATTGATTCGGCCCTCTCGTGTCCTTTTTTTCCCTTGCGATCATGGTATTTCGTGGGATACTTCGAAAAAATGTTCCACTTGCTTTTGATTCGTTTATGACGTAACAGTATCATTATTCATTTAATTTAATTATTCCAGCAAGTTATTGCTATAGTCTATACACAGAGAAACATTTTTTATTTGCTTCTGATTGATTCGAGTCGTGAAACATACCAATCTCTCTTATCTGAACATTTATTAGGTGAAAGTTAAAGCTTTAAGTAATAAATACAAGAAGACATCTAAATTAACTGATATTGATGATATTTCTACATTATCTTGACAATAGAGAGACATTTGAACGAAGAAACAGATTTCTGTGCTAAGTCTAATTTTTCTAAAATAATCTTGCATAAACATATTACTTGGTTTAAGTAACTAAAGTAATCAATTACTAAGTAACCCGTTACAGTGTGGATCTTTATGCAAAAATTCTTGCAGATTATTTTAGAAAAATCAGAGTGTAGGCAGAAATCGTTTTCATCCATCAAATGTTCCTCTATTGTCAAGATAATGTAGAAGTATCGTTAATATCAGTTGATTTAAATGTTTTCTTGTATTTTGCAAAGTTAGATATTTCATAAATGCATAACAATCCGCAATGTACTTTTGTATTTCCATGAAATCTAACATAGAAATATGTACATTTTTGCACAAAGTCGAATACGAATTCATTATTTTTTATTACTTCACGAAAATGTTTATCGATGCTGTAACATCAATTTTTGCTTGTATCGACTTCCTCTTAAAAAAGTGAATCTGCACACTTTTCTATCGACTGCGTAATCAGATGTGATGTTAGAGAAATGTTTTAGTATTACATATATGAAAATCGACGAACTTCAAGCACACAATCAGACTATAATACTTCAATAAATCCCATCCGTGTTGAAATTTCGGCACGCAATGCAAACAAAATCCGACGAAAGACATCCATAAACCTAACACACTGAAAGTTGAGAAAATTTTGGTCAATTCAATGGGGGCAAACTATCTCAAGCAAAGCCAAACATCGAAGACCTGTCACGTTCGAACAAAATCAGACTCAAAGACGCCTAAGAGAATATGATAATTGACTTTAATATTTTCATTATAATACGCAGATTGACGTAGTTTGACGGTTAATTCGATGTTGAGGAATGGTAGTTTATACTTCGAACATCTGACGCGACTAATGCCAGCATCGATCGGAAGCCGCTTGCGCATATTCGCGGAGATATTTTCATGACAATTAAAGACTATCGAAATTGCTGCACGAAACGTGCCGAAAGCATGTCATTAGTGTCGAAACTTAGTCGGTGCGCATCTCAAGTGTTTATCGGGACCTGGAGGGTCTCCGGCTCCTGATGGTCAGCAATTTTTTTGAATGCGTTTGTACACCTTTTTCTTCTTTTCCTACGGCCGTTCGTTTTTGCCGACCTGAGAATCGACGCGAATTGCCTGTGTATTCTCACGGAATGCCACGTCGACGCCGTCGGCATGCTCTGATTTTCCACGAAAATCATTTCTGCAAATTACACGCCACACACCGCAACACGTTAGTCCTTAGAAAATTTCGGATACGCGCGCGAGACGGACAAATGCGTTTCTTTTTTGGCCAAATATTTGTACGGATACTTATGACAGTAGCGCTTTAATGCGCCGTTCGCCGGGTTGACGATCATTGAAATTCCAGAAAATCGAAGGGATTTATGTGATGAAGCACATGCTGGGAGTGTGAGATTTATTTTGTAAAACAATGGAGGGCGATTGATCGAAATCGCGAATATGATTGTCGAAAGACTTAAAAAGAGAAGTAATTTTGCGTATGTATCATTATTAGACTGCGGATATTTGTATGCTATGTGCAGATTTTTAAAATACAAGAGAACATATAATTTAGCAAGATCTGATGATATTTTTATTTTTTATTTTTGCAATCAACAATCTGTTAGTTTTGCAAAATGACGTATAAAAATGAGAATTTACATAATGATTCGCGGTTTAGTTATTACAAACGTTATATAATATTATAATTATAAATTATAATAAAGTATGATAATTAGAAAAAAGTCGAAATAATATTAATACTTTGAACAATGAGGACGACGATAGAGAAGAGAGATAGAGTTCTCGAATGTTTGGAGATGTTCGAATCTTTCCTCAAATCAGTTTCACAATATTTCATATACATATGTATATGTTAATATTCTCTGTGTATGTACGAATTCTATCGTTGCATTTGTTTTTATTGTTAACGAAAATACTTTCAACATCAAAACGTTCGAACATTGTGAATGATGGGTGCTTGACTTGTTTTATAATAATGTTTTTTCTTGTAGTCAAACGACGCGTACGAATTCTTCTGGGAACGTGCAAATGAGGGTTAGAACTAGACGTTTATGCAAATTTTCATTGTTCTGGCTTTTCTGGGCTTATTCGTTTCGCAAACGTTTTATCGATTATGAATGTATACAGACTTGCAGACTATTTATAACATCTTACACGTCACCGGTGATATTGTATAAATTTCATTTCCGTTAGTTTCCCATGTCAAATTCGGTTGGTAAGCAAGATAAGCGCCGCGTCTACTCGTAATTTCCTGAATACATCAACCAAAGTTAGGCAGCTTTAACGAACAAGTCATCAGATTCCCGCGCATAACAGAATTACTAAAACCTAATGAGCCCCGTTCGGCATGTTACATCGAATATTCATCTTGAAGAAAGCTGCCCATAAATTCGTAGGAAGCAGAAAGAGAAACGCGGGACACCCAGCGAAGACACACTTCTGTTAAACTTCGAAATTAATCCGTAAATTAATCAAAAGTCGCTTAGAGTCCAGACACGGTTACTTTTTAGCAGAAGGCAAAAATAGAATGCGAACTGCCGACCCTATTACAACTCTGTATTCATTTTCGTCCGGTCCCGGGAGTGAGAAATAGAGAGATAGAGATACGAAATCTGCCAAACTTCGTGCTGCGTCATTTATCCTGCGATTTTTTTGTTGTTGTTCCCGGGCGTAGATGCGTTGAAGATAAATTTAGATTTATCGTGTCGGGCCGTGCATACACGATCGCATTTTTTTCGGTGACCGTCGCGAACCGTCTGCAACGATCTTTCCTCGAATCAATGATCTCGTCTGAAGGTGAAAAAGTCAACGTCTTTCGACTAATCCTGATTTGGTAAACATACACGCACTTGTGCCGTGTACGCGGACCACAATGTACGCGTGGGTGTGAACGTTCGATTCTTCCTTTGTAGGCGAGACAGCACCGTTTCGTAGAAATCACGTGCCAGATCGTCCAAGTACGATATCGCGTTGACCTTCGCATTATAATTTCCGCCCGATCGCTCGAACTTAATCATTGATCGGCCAACGAGACCACCGAATACCAGAGATCCTTCGAAAAAACTCATCGAGATGATCGAAAAACCGCCTTACACGTCCTTTTTTTCACTCGCTTGTATGTCAAACAACGTCGAATTCACACGTATAACTTTTTGTCGTCTATGTATATAATGCTATAGAAATGCTTCCCACTGTTATCGTTTTATTTTGTAAAATTTTTGTAAAAGTATTTGAACACTATAAATCGTACATTTCACAATCCATCGTTTAGTTTCTTCTAAGATATCTTCGCGTAGCATATCAGATGGGCAAACTGAAGACACGTTTTTTTCTCAAGAATGCTACAACCTGAAACATCTCTAAGAAAAGGATTATTATTATTTTTATAAATAATTATATTGTTACTTAATAATTATTCTCTCTACGACTGTCTATTAAAAATGTGACGTGTAAAAACATTTGATCGTTAAGAAAGGATCATACTGTGGAAGAGTAATCAGATGGAGAAACTAAAGTTACGTTTTTTCTTCGAAATGCTACAGATTGAAACATGTCTAAAAACATTTGTAATAATAATTATATTTAATGTTTTTAGACATATTTCAGTTTGTAGCATTTCTAAGAAAAAGCGTAACTTCAACTTCCCCATTTGATTACTCTTCTACAGCATGATTCTTTAATCGTTATTACAAATAATTATATTTATAGTTATTTTTACAAATAATTATACTTATAGTTATTTTTACAAATAATTATACTTATAGTTATTTTTACAAATAATTATACTTATAATTATTTTTACAAATAATAACATTTATAATTATTATTACAAATAATAGCATTTATAATTATTATTGCAAACAATTATATTTATAATTAATAGTGCAAAATAATTATATTCACACTTAAGAATTATTCTCCTTAAGACTGTTCATTCAAAATAGAATTTTCAAAAAAATTAATCCATTGAGAGAACGAAAACGAGGTAATACATCGTTGCGCTGCAACAATGTGAGTCGACGGGCTCGTCTAATGCGGTATTATTTTCGTCGCATGTACCGTTATAGTGTGTACCTCGTCCGAGGATCACTAATACGCTACTGAAACCTAAATCAACAATGCGTGACACACAGGAAAATGCAGATTAGAGTAACGCCCACTATGTTGATACGCAAACATCCTGTCCTGTCTTTTGGCAGCACCTTTATGATATTACATGTCCCTGGTGCCTTACTATAAGAGAAGAAAGCGACGTGTGTAAATATGCTAATTAATATAACGCGACGGCCAAGTTTCACCATCGAGTTACGTTACGTTCAGTTACGTTTTCATCGTAACCTCGTCCAGTAGTATTGTACAAATGTTTAGATACTGAACCTTCAGTAGTCGAATGGCTGTTATTCGGACATTCTATTATTGGATTGTCATGTTACTTGATGATTGTGTTCTATCCGCAAATGGTAGGGTATCAGTTTTTACACTAAACGACTTTAGATTATGCATGATATATAAGGTTTTTTTCTATCTGTGAATATACTAAATTTTGTTACAGTGGTGTGCATAATTATAGACTCAAAGTAGCTTCTACGTTTCTACTGATATTTAAACAAGAATCAAAAAAAAAAAAATAGGAAAATACAAATATATATCTATATTAGAAATGCTAGAAAATAGAAATATACAAATATATTGTATATATTGTATATTTATATTTTTTATTATTTGAATATACAAATATATTGTATATATTGTATATTTATATTTCATATTATTTCTAATATAGTATTATATATAATATAGTATTTGTATATTTATATTTTCTATTATTTCTAATATGGAAATATATTTGTATATTTCTAGTTTCTATTATTGCTAATACAGAAATATAGCAATATCATATTTTGTTCAATTTTTGTTTAAATATCACTAAAAATGTAGAAGTTGCTTTGCAATATATGTATAGAAAGAAAAAATTAATTTAAATAAAAGATCAATTATAATTATTAATTAATAACAAGTACGAAATCATTGTTTTACTTTTCGTAATGAATTCGTCGAGAGCATAATTATGAAATAATTTAATTATACGTGCATTCCAGAATATATGATATGATATAATAAATATTTGCAAGGACTACAACTGCATAAAATTCTCGATATAACGATACAACATATTAACAACCGTGTCTATGTTATTGGGATATGTTTTTATGAACAATGAAAACGGCGAAGAGAAAGGTTCGCTAGAAACAGACGCATGATTAACGCCATACATATACACGTACTAAACGACGAAGCCATCTTTAATATACTAAATGCAAAGTCACGATTGCCATTATAGTCGGTAAGAGGGTCTATCGGAATAACTTCAGAAGTATAAAACATAATGGATCGAAGCTCGTTAACCCAAGATATAATTAATAGTTCGTTGCGGCCAACGAATAAATCATAAATAACGAGAGAATAATAAAACCATCGGTTCACGATTTCTTAAACTCAAAATCTCAAACTCATTCAGCGGGACTATACGTATAACTGATTATTCAAACAATGTAGAAGACTGTTATATTTTAAGTAATATTTCTCTTATCCTTGTGATTGTTGCAGAAATTATTGATACTTTAAGTGTCGTACATCCATCTGCGCAAATAATTTAATCGTCGAAGGCGTTTATTGTGAGCAAACTGTTCTAAATTTAATGACTTATTAACCCTTATCAGACGTCAGATATTCAGGCTCAATGTCACGTGGAACGCGACATACGACCAATAAGAGTTAATGCTGCATTTCTAATTTGGTTTACTTTTAGGGTGAAATAGTGTACGGTACTGTTTAAAGATATTTGTTCACATGGTTTGATGAATAATAATTATGGCCTTATGGAGAAGAGGTACAAATCTGTAGCATTCGAGAGGGTATACCTACTTTTATATGAAGAAATATTTAATAAACTGTAAATAACTATTACATTACTTGTTACTCTCAATCAGAAATACAGCGCAAGTAATCTATAATTAACATTCATCTATTTTCTTCCTACATGTCTTTGCATCTGTTCGCCAGAGGAAGTAGCATCTCGGGCTAAATTCGTTTCTATATATGTATTCTTTCCCATTCACTGATTTGCATTCAAACCGAGTTTACAATGAAAAAATCTAGCATGGAATACGGATTTTTATGCATAATAAAAATGTTCTAAATCAATTGTAAGAAATGAAAGTTAGACGAAAATCTGTTTCTTCTTTCAATACATTTAATAAGTCCGAAACAATGTAGCAGAATTCCTGATCTCTTCGATACCTTTACAATTTCGTGTCTCACTTGTTCATATGAGCTATAAATGCATAAAATTCACTACTTCGTATATTTTATTTTAACAATGTGAAACGTAAAATGAAATACCAATATTTTGGTAATCTAAGACTAAAGCATGAAAATAGATATTTTATTTCGATAATCCAAAACGTAAAATGACATAATTTTTATGTCAATAATATAAAGTATAAAGTAGAACACTGTTCATAGTTCTTAACTTGAAAATAAATTATGACAATGATTAACGTAAGAAATCATAATATTTGCAAATATTGTCTTCAGAAGTATTCATTAAAGAACTACATATATTGAATGTACGTTTATTTATAAATTACCTTTATAAATTACCAAAATAATTATTCTTTACACTGTGATTCAGTAAAATAAAAGTATATTTTATTTCATGATAATAAATGAAATAAGTAAAATATTCCGAATTACGAATATTTTCAGTGTTTTCCGAATAGAATACTATTTGAAGTATTAACTTAAAAATTGTGCACAACAAGTAAAATATTTTATTTTCAAAAGTACATTCGAACAAATCAAATATTTTATTTTCAAGGATATGCTTGCATGATCTAAAATGAAATATCTATTTACTATTTGCCATCTAAAATACTAATTTGCACAGCTCTGTCAAGGCAGCCTCGTGCAAACCGCTTCCCGGGCAGGGTCGTGAAAATTCGCACGCGGTCACCTTCCAGCTCGTCGGCGACTCTTGTTTCTTCTGAAGGGACCTTGGCACGATTCGCGAGGCAACGAGGCGGCCGAGGCTTTCTAGTTTCTAGCCTCTGTTCCTTCGCTTTCTGTTGGCCACGATGAAACCGGAGGAATCGTCGCTTCTGTTACGTAAAGACCGCGTTCCTTCGCGGCGCGTTAGCCGAGTCAACGACAAGAATTCATCGTCGTCGTCCATCGTCGAGGTCCGTGACAATCGGCGACGAAGCCCTTGGGACTACCGATACCTCTACTTCATTTATCACGTGCTACTTTGTAGAACCGGGGAGCTTCCGGTCGCGTTTCACCGTTCGGGTTACTATTCTGAGAGAGGCTACCACGTTTTTGACCAGGGTGCTATAATTGACTGACAGTGGGCCGCCAACGCGGTAGCTATGTTAGCAGTTTTTATTTCAACCGCGACGGTAATATATTCGGACGATGGCGTTAATTATTGATGCCGGAAGGGACCGGAGGGGTTGCTTGCCGCGTCTCTCGGTCTTCGGCTTCGATTATTTTCAAGCCGCGGCGGTGCCAATGACGAAAGAGCAGAGCGTATCGAGGCGATAAACTGCTCTGACGGATCCCAGTTTCTTTGGAACTATTTGGAACAGCGTTACATGCGGCGCTAGTAAATAAGATACGAAGTCAGATTTATTGGTGTTCTGCAATCACGCGGAGAAGATACTGGTCTAGTTGCTGGAATTCGTATCCCTTACGGTCCGGCCTGTACAGTTTTCGGATGACCAGACTTCCGATCTTTATGCAAATTCTTAGTTTCATATGTCATCTTTTAACACGTTGACTGCCACGCGTATTTACAACAAAATCTCCTACAGGCCACCCGTGCCGCTATAGGAAGCGTGCGCTGTTAATTCATATCTGTTTCTGTTCCTGCATGAACAGTTGGAATCTTTGCCGAGTACCGAATGGTATAACTTAAAATCTCTGCCCTTATTTTTTTTCAATAATGAAAAGAGATCGGATTTCCCGGAAGGAGAAGCATAAATAAAATTACATCGTCAGATTCTGATTTGGATACTGATAAATATAATCTTAGTGATAATGAATGTTATGATGATACTATTGACGAGATTTTACGAGAATTGGTCATGGAAGAAGAAAGAAATGTTGATGATACTGAGGAAGCTACAGTTCAAATAAAAGATACGAAATGGACCGATCAGAGGCACGAGCATATCTGAAAAAACCAACAACTTTTTGTCCAAGCTGTCCTGATCAACCTCAACTTTGCAGAGAATGTTTTAATGTTATACATTGGGAATTATTTTTTTAATAAACCATTTTTATAAGAATTCAATAGTTTCATTACCTCCTGTAGAATATTTGTCGAAATATTTTCGGAAATCCTTTGTAAGTAGTCAAATCAGCGTCACCCGAATTACGGGTGACGTGGCCTGATGAGAACTTTTGCTGTCACCCGAATACGGGTGACGCGGCAGTCAACGTGTTAAGTTTGTCCCGCTTTGTTACATAATTGCGTAACAATGCTTTGCCGATTCATTGGCAACTTCGCGTCGTCGCGCGAGTGTTTTACTTCTTTTTTTTCCTTGTTTAGGTTTCGGTGATTATTTCTGCGCAAGTCTGTTTACAATCGGCGGTCTTTATTACTGTCTATAAAAGTTTTGAAACGCCTGGAGATAAAAAACATTTTCGTCACTTTTTGCTTTTTTACTACAGCAAAAGAAAAAAATGCATCAAAAACATGTCTAAAAATTCGTAGTGCGTACGAAGACGATGCAATCAACGTAAAGGAAATGCTTCAACAAATTTAAGAATGGATTTAGACTTGAAAGATGCACCTCGCTCTGAACGCCTTGTGACGACAGATTCTGCACAAATTAAGGCCTTCGTTAACAATAATCATCGCATAACGATACGTGATATTGCAGAAATGTTAAAAGTGTCCACCATGACGGTTTCAAAGCGTATTCGTGATCTTGGACTGACAAAAATGGGACGAATTTATGTTACAACCTAATAAAATTGATGGAAAATTTCCGTCGCCAACTAAAAGATTACTCGTTATGTCAAGGTTATGTCAAGGTTATGTTAGGAAGAAATGAAAATGTTGTTAGACTTTGTTAATTTCTCACGCGATAAAATTTTTTCTTTTTTGAAATTTTTATTTGCTTAACACTACGTTTACGAAACCCGTCAAAATTTAATTTACGATTACTCAGACTGTAAAGACAGATTTATGAGTTATTTATTCAATATATGTGTTACTTGCAACAAATATTACAATAACACTCGTTAAAGATCAGAAGAAATATCTTATTATTAGTTTTATAAACTCATGTCAAATTGTTGCTATTAGTGCTCCATAAATATAGTGGTAATATTTACAGTAAATGTAAACAGGAGTATATACAGTATATATATATATATATACAATATTTACAGTTTATACACAAATAAAATTACTAAAAACTACCTAACATAATAACAATATACTTGTATGATATGATTTTGTGTAAATCAGTTTCTTCGTGTCTGTATGAGGTATCAATTAAATATAAATATTTAAATTTTTTCTTTTTTTAAATATTTATTTTATAATAAAATAAGATTTAACCTGTATATTATTGATAATTGATCATTAGAGTTAATGTAGATATACAATAAATACTAATTTTTTCTTCTTTTGTAAGAATTTAGAAACAATATAGAAATTTTAACTTTAAAAGTCGTTTAAATATATAAATATCTGCAAGTTTTTTCTTATTGTGTACAGAATTTAAATATTTCATGGTAAAAAAAAACTTTTTTTATTTTTGTATAGGTCCCAGTTTGTAAGAAGCGATGTAAAAAATTTCCAGTGATACAATCATTTCTGATGGTTCTGGATAAGGACAATTATAATTATTATATTAATTCATGTAATAAATACAAATTATCATTTATTTATAATGTATTCTCTCTCTCTCTCTCTCTAATGCTTTACACAACGAATTATTTCCTAAATAATTTTTCATAATACACTTACGTTATTTCATTTATCATGAAACATGGAATATTTTACTTTGAAAAACATCTCCTTAATTATCTGTACATTGTAAAACAAAGAAACAGCCCAAAAATAAATGACTGACACAAATAAACGTAAAAAATTGTACATACTTTATAGACATAAAGAGAGTATAATAACAAATATGTTCACAATTGTACACAGTATCACAATTTAAATTCTACTAGCGATGCGTGGACATGAAAAATAGTGCTTTGTTAAACGTTGAGTATTTAGTGGGTTATTCGGACTTTCCAAACAGGTTGAACTTTCAGTTAAAACTTCCACAGTCGATCCATTACTTGGTCATTTAATCGAAATAAAGTTGTTGACTGTAAAGGGGCAATTTACTCTGACACGGATAAAGGGTTAATCAGACACAGGATCAAACCTGTCGCTACTTACTATCAAACTGACCATTCGTACTCGCATCACTGTCAAACCCTTCGGACACCTACAAATTTCGTAAAACCGTAACGGCGTACCTGCCTCTCTTTTTCCCGCTACCTGTACATCGCGTGTAGACTACTTAACACGATCACCACTGAATTTTAAATCTCCTGCGATCATTCTCGCTATCATTTGATCCTCCCTAATTTAGTCACGATTTATCCGGTTCTGTTGGACTTGCTCGAACATAAATTCTGTCCATTCTGACCCCTTTCACTATAACATCGAGTCAGACTTGTGACGAAGATTTCATACATGATATAAAATGTGAATGTTATTCGTTTTTTAGAAATTGAAATTAAATTGTCTCGTTCTATCGTGGAAATCATTAAGATTAGAAATTTCAAATTCAAGAGGCTAAAGATAATTCACTAAAGTTGTAGTGATTTATCTTAAACTTTGAACACCTTAACTAGAAAGTTATTCATCTCGTATACTTACAACAAAAGTGACACAGCTCAGAAAGTATGTTTCCAGGAAAAACGAAAAAAACTGTTTTTGGACGTAGTTGAACATTGTTTGTCAGATTTATAAACAAGGAGAACATTCCTTACAACTAGGCTGCGGATCTTTATGCAAATTTTCATTTTTATACGTCACTTTACGAGAATTAGAATCGAAGAAAAGTTTTCTTCGTCAACTAAAAGCTTCTTAATTGTAAAAAGAAAATAAAAATGTCATTAGGCCTTGGTATTTCAAACGTTTTCTTGTCTACTCATAAGTACAGTGCAACATAAATTAGCTAAAGCGATACAATTGCTCACCTATTAGTCGAATTAAAAGGACAAGTGAGTAATATTTTCATAATTGATCGAGGATGTCTATGCATCGTTTTCATAGTGCTTCTTTCATTTAGTGCTTTCTTAACCAGTTAGTTGTTTTTGGTAAATAAACTCATCATGAATAAATAGTAACATTTTGGATTATGAGTACACTCTTCAAGAACAACTAAATGGTTAAGAAGGATATATATCTTGATATCCTTTATTAAATTATATATTTTATAAAAATATATGAAGAAAATCAATCATATATAGTATAATTACGGTAACTCACACACTTTTCAAAGAGATTACAACAGCTAACTGATTAATCAGGTTGATCAATTTTTACAAAATGGCATCTGCAAGACATTTATAGATGTACATCTTAACTGTATTTTCCGTGATGAGTCTTCATTTGACAGATCTCCCTATACAGGGTGTCCCACAATTATTTTAACAGCCGAAAATGAGGGGTAGCTGAGGTCATTTGAAGTAACTTTTTCCTTTGCGAAAATGCAATCCGCGGCTTTGTTTACGAGTTATTAACGAAAAACACTGGCCAATGAGAGGTGACGGTGCGAGAGAGAGGGTCCGCGAGAGAGTACGCAGCACGAGGCTTTGACAGATGGTCGGGACGGACTCGAGCCACGTTCGAAGTATTGAACAAATCACGAAGCGAGAACTTTCCGGATTTTTTTTTTACTACGTGACAGTGATATTTTGAAGAAAAACGCTGTTCACCTTTACTTTAGAATGTCTGAAGAATATTTACTAATTTTTCGGACCCGAAATAATAAGTAATTTAACCGTGACGGCCGTTTTAATTTTCTAGTGTGCATGACACCTTATGTGTACCATATGAAATTTTTATGCAAGGTGTACAGTGAAGATTAACAAAGTTCGTAAATGATATTTTAATTTAAATAATTTCGTGTACGAACAGAATTCAACGAATGATTCGCAAAGCTGATTTAATAATAAATAATCGCGTTAAGGTACGTAAAGGATTTGTTTTTTAGAGAAATATGAAAAATATTATCGATAAGAAACTCACCCATTTAGTTGAGGATGCATTTGCTGACTCGTACGTACTGACCTCGTACAACGAACAGCTGATCCCAGGTCGATGACCGCAACATTCGAGGGATACTGTCGGTGGAACCTGTGGTATGGTTATTTGCGAAGTTCACTTACACTGCACTGTCACCAAACACTGATCAGTTATTTAATCACTGATAATCCGAATCACTTGTGGATATTTAAGAAAGATCACTGAGACTCGTTCGCGGATAATCGTTTATTCGACGCGTTCGTTCGGAAGTCGACGTTTCACTGCCGAAAAATTCAGGCCTTGACTGTGGGTCCTTGTTGTTCTTCGTTCGGCCGTCCGAGGAAATGACACTCGATACCATTTTCTTCGCACGGCCATTAATTACGTTCTAAGAGCGCAGGGTGACAGCGGGTCGGACACAGTTTACGTCTCGGCATATCTTGTTTATTTCATTTGGCGGTACCCTGCGCTTCGAAGAAAATAGTATCGGCTGTTATTTCCTCGGACGGCCGAAAGACGAACGACAAGGCCTCGATTTTTTGGCAGTGAAACGTCGACTTCCGAACGAACGCGTCGAATAAACGATTATCCGCGAACGAGTCTCAGTGATCTTTCTTAAATATCCACAAGTGATTCGGATTATCAGTGATTAATTAAGTGATCAGTGTTTAGTGACAGTGCAGTGAAAGATCAACTGTACGTTGTACAAGGTCAGTGCCCTTCGACATCATGAATTTCAGCCAGCAAATGCATCCTCAACTAAATGGGTGAGTTTCTTACTGATAATATTTTTCATATCTCTCTAATAAACAAATCCTTTACGTCCCTTATTTATTATTAAATCAGCTTTGCAAATCATTCGTTAATCTTCACTGTACACCTTGCATAAAAATTTCATATGGTACACACGAGGTGTCTTGCACACCAGAAAATTAAAACAGCTGTCACGGTTAAACTTCATATTATTTCGGGTCCGAAAAATTAGTAAATATTCTGCAGACGTTCTAAAGTAAAGGTGAACACCGTTTTTCTTAAAAATATCACTGTTATGTAGTTAAAAAAATCCGGAAAGTTCTCGCTTCGTGACTTGTTCAATACTTCGAACGCGGATCGAGTCCGTCCCGACCTTCTGTCAAAGCCTCGTGTTGCGGACTCTCTCGCGGACCCTCTCCCTCGCACCGTCACCTCTCATTGGTCAGTGTTTTTCGTTAATAACTCGTAAACAAAGCCTCAGATTGCAAATTCGCAAAGGAAAAAGTTACTTCAAATGACCTCAGCTACCCCTCATTTTCGGCTGTTAAAATAATTGTGGGACACCCTGTATACTTACATCTCATTTAATCATTTCTTACGAAAAAATCTGCACAATTTCATCAATTTAAAAGAAAACGATATGAACGTTAATGACGCGACACGCATCATTTTTGTCTGTCTCACAAGCTCCCAAAGTTTTGTGAAAATCGAAGCCCGACAGTGCTCCGTCCACCGTCCTTCATCGTCAGCGTTTCCAGGGTTAACGCCTGAAAAAAATGTTCCGAAAGTCCGCGTCCGCATACCAACCCGTAAAATTTCTGACAATGAAACCATGAACGAGTTTCACGTTTCTCTTTGTTCCTTTCTCGTTCCCTTCCTTTTCCCTCCTGCAGCTGTCCCTCTTTCCCTTCGCCACGTATCACAGATCCCCTCCATACCCCCCCCCCCCCAACATACTTCCCCCCTCTCACGGAAACACGTGGGCTCGGTTCTACATGATAAGTGAAATGTAGTTGTGGCACGTCGAGCGTTATGTACCGTGTGGTCATCAAATACCGACTCCGGTGGATCTTGCGTCATTGACGTGGCCGGTGCCCATGAATGAACCGTCGCGTCGTGTCGCGTCGCGTCGTGTCGGGTCGGGTCGGACCGGGTCGGGCCGCACGTGTAGAATCCCGCGAGTTCCCGTCGGCATTTAAATACGATTTAAAGCGAACGCGACCGAAACGAGTTGCGGAGGTCGCGTTTTATACGCGGGACGAGCGTGAGAAATGGTTTACCGGAGAGCCTCGAAGGAGTCGTTTTGCGTGCGGAGCCCCGACGCCAGATCATCTCGCCGGGACTCGTTTTTTCTACGAATTCTCGTGTCAGCGAGTTAATTGGGGACTTAGCTAACGGCTTAGCATGGCCCCGGGATCGACCGTTCCAGGTCCTCTTTGATCTTGCGGCGTTCACCACAGATTCGAGTGAACGAGTCGCCACACAAAGGAAAATATCACGTTGGACTCCCGCATAACCCACGTTCCCCTAGTTTCACTGTACTACCAGCATTGAAAATCCAAAACTTCGATCTCTTTTTCATTGTCCATTTTCATTCTCGTTGTACTACAGTTGTTAAAATTTGTATGCATCAATTAGTGCGATTACGGAAAGTTTGTTTGAGAAACTTCGTTTTCGAACTACATAGATGTAAAACACTTAGTATTAGGTTTAAGATTTGTGTTTAAGAATTTGGTTTAACTAATAAATAACAGACCTGGGCATATTTTATTTCAAATAAAAATAAAAAATGACTGTTTGAAATAATTTATTCCCGGCCGTTATTTGAAAAGAAAAATAATATCGATTCATTTGAGACACAGCGATTTTGAATAATAAAGTACTTCGTTATTTCTTTATTTGAAATCGGTCAACAGAAGTATTGCTGAAAATAATAATGAACGAAACGATTTCACTTTATTGTATTTTATACTTCGTAATAGTTTGTTCAATGCAATGCTCTGTTCGCAACGAAATAATCCTCAAAATATTAACCAACGAAAAGATTTTGGTTTATGAAATCTTCACAACAATTCGTTTAACTTCATAATTATTTCAAGTAATTATTTCAAGCAATTGTTTCAAATAATTATAAAATATTTTTAATGCATGTTATTTAAAATAATGTTTCAAATAATATTATTTCAGAAGGGATCACAGGCATGGAAATCGCTATGAAATAAAGTAACGTATTATTTGAAATGATATTTCAAATAATGTCGTTTCAAATGTGCCCAGGTGTGGATCGATCAGCGTATAATCGCATAATATTTCAGTGCCACTTAAGTTTTCTAAATACCTGTCAATGGACATTGTTACATTCTCGGTTGCCGGTTTATGAAAACTGCCTAAAGGAACGAAATCAATCAAGTAGTATCATTAGCCAATGGAATATTAATCGTTACCTCGACTTGGCATTCAAGTTTATCTGATTATCGAGCAGTTTCAGTGCTACACACTACGAATTATTAATGTCGATGTAACGCGACGTCGGTGGTCTTCCATTAAAAACAAAAGAAGTAGGAGTTGGAACAAGTAGAAAGGTGGAATATGTCTAAACCGGTGTTTACCTTCGACATGTCGACGCTAACTTTTAGGTATACACTTTCCACGTTCTGTGTAACCACACACTGTGGACCACTCTCTCGTTAACTTCTAACGTTCGCATTTGTTTAATTTGCTTATTTTTTATCGGAATTTCTAATCGGCTCGGGAGCATTCCCTTCGAAAGTCTGTTTGATAAAGGGAAATCTGCGATTCGTGAGCTCTATAGGAACTTGACATCGTTGTTTCTTAAATTAGATTGCGGATCTTTATGCACACTCTCTCATTTGTATACGTCATTTTACAAAAATTGGGATTAGAGAAAAGTTTCCCTCGACAACTAAAAGATTATACATTGTGAAAATGAAATAAAAATACTATCAGATCTTGTACATTTATATGTTCCTAGCATTTTAAAGATCTGCATACGCCGCAAATGCACGAAGATCTGCAGTTTACTAATTATGTATCTTCAAAGGGATTTGCTTCACTTTGCATAAACAATGAAATCATAATTGCTGAAACACATTCATCCATATAACTGAGTTATAATTAAACGGCGAGTCTTTATGTAAAATCAAAATTGTATGCATTAACTGTAAGAAACAGGTGTTGAACAAAAATGAATTTCTTCATTTTTTAAATCCTTCTAATATCTTCAAAGCTTTGCTTTTCGACTAACAACTTCTATCATAAACGAATAAAATGCGCATTACGCTATCTTCAATTTATTAAAACTATCGAACAAGCAGGTTCATCTTTACGTAACGTAAGTATACACTGTGGATTTAATGCATTCATGTTAAAATTGTTGCATTTATGTTGAATACGTCCTTACTTTATATCCTTAATTTAGTCAAATTATTAAAAGTAGGAATACGGTTTTATTTAACCTGCGTTTCTTGCAACTGATTAAGAAAATGTTTACTATGCATAAAGATCCGCAGTATAGTTATAAGCGCCTCACGTCATATTAATCTTCTATTGTGATGGAAAATAATTTGCACAACGTTTGCGTATGACGTGAAAAGAATGTTCCAAATTTTATACAAGTTAATTATCGTTAACATCACATGAATAGAAAACATCCGTTCTGTGTTATTAATTCTTTTTAACAACTCAGTTAGCAATTCATTTGTAACAATTCTGCCTTTATCCCGGAAGATAATCACATCGTTTGGGACTTAATGGGTTAAGCTGAGAAGTATTTCAGAAATCCTCATGGCCAATCGACGTTGATATCTCGAAATTCGAAGTCGACGAAAGTGACGCTCAAGGCATTAAATCTGTGGGAAGAAATCAGCTGTTGCTAATTCCACGCAGAATCGATTCGATTAATTCCGGCGGTGTCTCTGACATGTGACGTTGCTATCGCCTCGCGCTCCCGCAAATATTCCAACGAATGACACCCTTTTTCGTTTGTTTCTAACGCGTACTCGAGAAACGAGTCACGTCGTGGTGGTTTATCGCCTTCGATAGATGCCTGCCCGCTCGGATTTTGCACGTCGACGATTTCGAGGACACGGAGCTCTCCTAACGCGTTTTACCTATTAGCGAGTCCGTACCAAAGGGCGGAAGAGAAAACGAGAGAGAGAGAGAGAGAGAGAGAGAGAGAGAAGGGGAAGAAGAGAGAAAGAGTGAGAAAAGGACAGAAAAAGAGAGAGAATGAGAGAAAGACAGAAAAAGAGATAAAGCCGAAAAAAGAGAGAGATAGGAAAAGAGATAAAGCCAGAATAAGAGAGAGAGAGAGAGAGAGGAGAGAGAGAGAGAGCAAAAGAGAAAAAGATAGAAAGAGCAAAAGAGAAAAAGAAACAGTAAAAGATAGAGAAAGAGAGAGAGAGAGAGAGAGAAAGACCCGAAAAGTGAGAAGAGGATTAATTTCAAAACTTGTTAGAGGCCACCGATGTCGATGGTATCGTTCTTTCTTCATTGGTTTTTCTAATGATACGAGCTAGCCTTCGAACTCTTGCGTAACTCGTATCGTTCATTGATATTGAGTCCCTTTTAACGGGACGAATCGGTGATTATCTCGAACCGCAATGCGTCCTTCGACGCAGGCTGTCACGATCACTACGTGAAAACGAAAGTCACATCTGTGTGTTGGGGGTGACCTAACGTCAATCTTCTTATAATAATTATCTCCCTTTCACGTACACTTTTGCTCGAAAAGGTTGCACATTTATTTCAGAAATATTTACTTAAATTTTATAATCGGAGCCCAAAGCAATGATCGTTGACGATTATTCTTTTCTTTCGAAATTAGCAGATTTGTTATCGGTGCTTGTTTCGACAACTCACTTTACATGTAACTAGACAATCGCATGAAATTTTAGCAAAATAGAAATTCATAACCTTTGTTAACAAATGTAATAGATTAAATATGATGGAAAAATATTTTCATATTCTTGTGCTGCGGAAATGTATAAACTTACTTATGCAAATTGAAAGGTTCAAAATCAATCGTAACGAACAGATAAATGGAAGATAATAGATAAATGGAAATGCATTCCAACTTTTTCTGATAATTTTGATAAATCGAAAATAATTTGATAATTTTCGTTGATTCTCTTCAGAGTTTTATATTTCACCCATTTATGTTTGACATAAATGCACATATTCTCCTCTGAAATATTTTAATATTTCTATATCAATGATATTCTTTATTTCTATAATATGTTTCCGTTAAATATATTCTTTACTTCCATAATATTTCTATATTAAACATACTCTTTGCTTCTGTAGTATTTTAATATTAAATCCTTTTTTTATCTCCTTAACGTAGGAAGATGAAAATTAACATATTAATTAAATATCTTGAAAACAAGAAATGTTACAGAAAAAATGATTATGAAATAAGAGAAAGGATACAATTAAATAAACAACAGTGCTGTTAAAATTGGATAAAATTCAATCGTGATTTCACTAAACTTTATGGATTCCTTTTTATCACTGTTTTAGCGAATACATTAAGAATTCTTTCGTATAAAAAGATGTTCTATATACTCGCGACACGTGTCCTCACTTTCTAACGTATCAGCTTAATCCTGAAACGTGTCAGAGACGTATGTATATACGTGATATCAAGCAAATAACACAAAATAAATTACAAATTGAAAGTACAGGTCGAAGAGAAACCACAGTTTCACTTGTTGATTTAAGTTTTCGATGTTCTCTTTAAAAGCGAGACGCGATTTACACGAACCAACAACGCTTCATTTTTCTCGAATTACTTTTTGCAATGGACATTAAGTCTTCGATAAAGAATATTGATATCCTTGAAATATTTCTCTAAATTTTATACAGCAGTGTCTGTCGTATTAATTATAAATAATGCTTTTAACATTCAATGATTATACCGATTATCTTGCATTCAGTGGGTTGCATTTTAATCTATCCATGAATTTCCATCAACGCACGTCGGGCTGAAAATGCGAGTAGCGATGGCAAGTATAATCACGTTGTTTCCAATGGAACGATCAGGAAGACATCGGTTATTAATCTGTAAATTCGTAGAAATCATTTTAACCAGCGTCAAATGGCAAACGCTCGAAGTTAACAATGCAAATGCATTTTGTATCGGTTGACACAAAAGCCCCGACGGTACAAGAACGCTGTCACTTTAGTTCTATTAATCATTCATTCGTTCATCCGTGACACAAATTTCTTTTTCCTCAACGAGAAAAGTTGCGACAGTTCTTTTTTTTTAAACTTCCTTCTCCAATAATACTCTTTTTCTTAAAAGTAATTTTCCAAAATAAACGATGCTCGTTCAGTGAGAAATCTCAAATAAATATTATATGGTTATTTCTGCAACAAGTTTTGAAAATATGTCATAACTTTTACACGAAAGCATCGTGGTATTAGCGATTCGTTCATGTCTTTTTCTGTAATCAGTCACAATGGGAAAGCATGAAAACTTGCCTGCATGTAATTCGCATATTGTTTTTGGTTCTTCGCCAGTGGCGTCTCGCAAATTACCATCGTTAATGATACGCCCTTCTCGCGGCTCATCTTCGAGCTTCTCATCCTCAGTTCTGAATTTTTTGAACCACTTTTGCGTGGCACGTTCACTTACACAATCAGTTTGGAATGTCGTTCAAATCTTCCGGGTTGTGTCACTAGTCGTTGCTCCAAGTTTCAAGCCGTATAGCTAATACACGCGAATAACAATGTTAGCGATAGACGATTTCTAATTTCACATTTGTGTCAGATACAAATGTTATATTAAATAGGAGTTATTTTGCTTTTATCTGCACTGTTACTTTATAACATTGTCTTATAACAATGCCAATTGCTGGATTAAATGAGTTTATTTAAAAATTTAGAAACATTTTTAAATCAACATTTTTGAATTGAACAAAAATAGAAACATATTTGTAATACCAGAAAGTGTAAACGAAAAAATCATTTTGGCTGATTTCGCAGTTCCAGTGTTAAGGCAGTGCTTATTAAATTCTTGGTTTCTTGTCAACTGAGTTATATTATTATTAATATATATTCTTTCATTTAAAATTTTTGATAACTTCTGATGATACATCATCCTATCAATCGGTCTGTAAATGACTTTGTAACTCGCATTTATAACTATGCTCTTATACCTGGTAGGAAACGTTGAAATGATATAATAATTATCTTCTACCTATTTTTGTAACTTTAAGTATAGGAACTCCATTAAAATAGGAGAGTACTTTCAATGAGAGTATCCTCAATTATTTATTTATTCCCACCTTAGTATTATAATTTCTGTGTGATTTTCTTTCAAGCAATGTAATGTAACCCTTTACATAGTATATTTGTGACTAGACTGCGGGTCTTTATGCATTTATAGCATGAACAGATTTTTAAAATGTCAGAAAACGTACAAATTAATAAGTTTCAACAGCATTTTTATTTTCGTCTTGCAATTAATAATCTTTTAATTAACGAAAGACACTTTTCCTTAATTTAAAGTGACATATGGAAATAAGAATTTGCATAAAAATCCACGTAAATACATAAATGATTGTAATGCAAAAGAATGAATACATAAAAAGAATTTATGAATATTGTCACATCAATTCTAAATTCTTAAAATTGTCACAAGAATAGACAAATTCGCGTGTAGCTCCAGTTCTTGCAATTGAAATAGAAAATTCTGCACAAGCCTAAAATTATTTGTAAATTATTGACTCTACGAACCGACTAAAGGGAATCACGCGATGCGATAATTCATGTTTTACTATTTTTGTTTTTTCTCGAGTCGCGAAGGTCACCTGAAATGTTCTTATATAACGATAGGACAGTGATTGGTGAATAAAAAACGGAGACCCTCGGGAGTTTATTTGCAATTTTTAGTAAGACGAGCGTAGAACCGGTCGGCAATAGGAACACGGCCGGGAATAAAAATCGGTTGACCGGCCGATTCGGGCGAACGCATCTTATTAAACGAGATGAGAAAAAGAAAAGGAATAGCGAAACCGAACGATAAGTAAACGACTAAAAGACGGTCAAGGATAAGTCGAAAGCGGTCGACGAGGGAGCGTTTCTGGAAAGGCGATACTCGTCGATACAGAGAGCGGTTAATTAATTCGAGCCTCCTTTCTCCGAAATTCTTGCAGACAGTCCTCGAGGAGCGGCTGGATAGCAGGGTCGATGCCATGGTGCAGACCGGTCTGGTGCAGGAACTGCTTGACTTTCATCGGAGGTACAACGAGCAACGGATTGCGACCAACACGTAAGTGCAAAGAGCTCTATCAGTAAGTGCTTTACATCACGCGACCGCTCCCCTTGTTTCAGGATTTAAGCCTTTGCTCTCCTATGCAGTGGTGTGCATAATTACAGACACGGAGTAACTTTTACATTGTTACCGATAACTAAACGAATACTTAACAAAAGATCATATTTCGATATTTCTATTTTCTATTATTTCTAATAAAGAAACATACAAACCTTAGTAAATTTTTGTTTAAACATCACTAAAAATGTAGAAGTTACTCTGAGTCTATAATTATTTATGTTATCGTATATAGTCTGTTTTCTAGCCAGGAAAACATTGCACTCTATCTGAAATGGCTTAGAAATGTTTTATTTCTCATGATCTAGGTGAAGTACGAAATTATAAAACGTCAACAAAATTCATAAAAATCATTATATTACTTTTAATTTAATATAATGTATTCATGTCTAACTTTTATATCTTGTAATTCGTATGACTCTTTGTTTAGTCTGGATTATTGTTTTAGTAATTGATTAAAAAAGTACATACGCGAAATACAGAAACATGAAACGTCGAAAAAATTTATGAATATCTTCGTATCACTTTGAGCTTATTAAAATGAATCAGTGTCTAAATTTCATTTTTTGTAATTGATATAGACAATTTTTATTTTGCACGGTCTACTGTTTAGTTATTAGTGGACATTTTATGCATTTAATAAAAAAGTGCACAAGCGAAATACGAAATTACAAAACGTAAAAAAAAAATGCATGAATGTCGTTCGATAATTTTGATCTCATACTCGAAGCACATAATTAACAGATAAAACAGGACAACTGCAGACAATTTTCCTTTTTTTCTGAAGATCCGCGGACTACTTGTCAGCATGCAACATGTTAAATTCATTTAGTTTAGACAACTCGTTCACCGACATTTCCAAACAAAATTACTGTCAAAAGCAAAGGTCCTTTCAAAGTTAAATTGAACCGAGTACCGCGCGATAGGAAATTCAATTGCCGCAGCTGTTCTGCTGAAAACTTATTTGGTCAACAAGTTGTCGCGGAGGACACGGTGTGACAATAGGATTGAACAGACGAAAATGAATTGAAATGAATTGAAAATTGTGTCGTCCTAAGCTACGGGTTTTCGAGACACGACTATAGAATTACGTTCCTCGAAATTCCTGTGTCACGTGTGCGCGACGCGCACGTGATCCGCACGATTTGTAAGCGGCGCGGCGCGGATCCAAGGCCCCTTCAGAATGAAGTTTGCTCGCCTCTCAGCTTACTCGCTTCCGGAAATCGCAAGCGCGTCGACCGGATGCCAGCGAGAAAATAAAGGAAGTAACCAGCCGCGGGGAAAAGTACTAGTTCGTCGTACCCGCGCATCCTTTGCTCGCGGTAGCGACGCAGAACAAAAATTCGTATGCGCGATAACCTCGTTATCTTGGCATCGACAAGAAATTGCGAAGCCTCTACACCTAGAATCCTTCTCATTAACGATCTTTCTGAAGATATACAGTCTTGGAATTGATAACGATTTTAATGTCGCGCAAATATTGAACGGCGATCTTTAAATAGACTCTGAAATTGCTGGTTTTTCGTGTCGATGTATAGTGGCTCGCACTAGTTTACTGCACAATGATTAAAATACCTTCTCTTTTAATTTTGCTATGTACTTGGAATAACAAGGAAAATAAAAACCTCACGTTTCTTAGCTTCTTCAATCGAGTCTTAAATAAAAATTTAAACAATACCTTTCGTAGATCTCGGTGAACTTGTATTATACAATAAGCTTTTCCGTTAAGAAATGTTGTGTGAGATGTTAATAATTTATTTATTTATATCAGTTCTAAATATATTTAATGCCATGGGACAGAATATCGTTCAAATGTCTATCACGGCTACGTTTGCAGAACTGGATCCGTTGAACTCAATTTTCTATGACATTTTCACACAAATCAGCTCGAATATCTCGAATGATGGCTTCATTGTTGTTTTTCAAGTTGTCTAAATTTCGTGGATTGTTGGTATAAACCAATGTTGCACCATCTTTCATAATAAATTTGAATAATTTCTCAAGAATTTGTATATGTATTGTGCGAATATTAATGCGTGTCATTGTATACAAACCGTTGGCACGAGAATCGACAAATTTTAGCGTTGCATAATAATCATAAAAGAGAATGCAGCCACTTCTACCCTTTTTTTGTATTCTATTTGAGTGTGAATTACTTGGCTAACTTTCTCTTTAATAGTTTCTTGTGCATGAGACTTACCGTTTTTAATATCTCTGCTGCGATTGATTAATAAAGCATCTAAGAGTGTAGGTTCGTGAGATTTTTCTGTTTTTATTGGTGGCAAATTTGAACAAGGGATTTTTTTGGTACTCCTGTTATTAGTGTGACCTGGACAGTGAATGAACGTTGAAGCTGCATGTTCATTAATGATAAGGTTTTTAGCGTAAACAGGTTTTATAAATAATGTTCGATACAATATAATGTATAAAAATATAGACAGAAAATCGGTAACAAAATAGACATTTTTACATGAAGAAACATTAAAACATTATGTGCAGGAGAGATATTAATACCTCTTGAACTGAATTAAACATTTAATTTTCTTTAATTTTGTTATATATTCCAAAAAAATCCTTTGAAGTGCTAAAAATTCTTGTTGTATACCTGTTATCAAAATCTTATCGTTCGTTTTGACACGCGCAAAATGTATTGTCAACAACTGAGCAAAATATTTTAAGCACTCATTCACCTTCACATCATGCATTCAAACATACATGTACACGTTGTGCAACGAATGACATTATCGTAACTCATCGGTAGACCGCGGATCTTTATGCAAAATAGAAATTTTCAAAGCCGATTGTAAGAAACAGAAATTAAATAAAAATAAATCGTTTCTTTTAATAATTTTGATGAGTCGAAAGTAGCGCAATGAAATGATTAAACACTTCTTAGGTCTTCACATTTTTCATTTCAACCACTGATTTTTGTGTATATATCATTTCATCTAATACGGGAAATGTTCATTCATTGAGGTGTGTTCATTCATCGAACAGATTGAATTGAGGTTCGTGTGCTGTAGTCTGTGTATAATTTATGCTATACTCTAATATGTTGACAGTGTTCGAAATAGTATTTCCCCGTATATCCGCGGCGAAGCCTCAACTTACATCGTTCTCATCGTGTCATCGAATTCCATGAGATTCAAGTAACCGACATTAAATGCTCGGCATATCGCAGTTTCTGTGTGTTTTTGCGAATATGCAAGATCCGGCAACTGGCACATTCATGTCAACGGGATTTTCGTCTTTTCCTACGCTTCGGTAATCGTTCTTGAACCATCGTCTGCAAGTCCACATCCTTGGAATTATACATATATTCTTTTCGTCCTCGTGACAGCAAAATGTAAGCGATGTACTGATGACTAACAAAGCACAGTTCTGTTGCATACTGCTTTTTTTGCAATAGTTATTCATATTTTTTTACTCGTTCGTTTTATTTTGTCTCTTGGCCTCCAAATATTCGCAACTTCTCACAAATTGCGAATATATTTTAGTTTTAAACAGCTTACGTACGACGAGTATATCCGTCAAAATCAGCTGACTGGTTAAATACAAAACTGTAGAAGAACATCTGTACTTTTAATTAATATTTTGCACTTTCATAGTAAACATCCGTATTCATATTCACCAACAATGTTCATATTCATTAAAATTCAATGATATTAACATCGAAGTTATTTCTGAAAACATTTCCTCCCGTACAAATCGACTGTATATCGCTTGACTCTACGAGGAAAAAGGCAATTATCAGAAACACTTACAATGATTGAAAAAAGATTAATTCAATTAGGAGTGAAAGTGTGTACTATGGCAGTATTACATCACAGTGTCTAGTCTTTATTAACTTGTGCTTCGAAATCTATTTGTTTCAGCGCTACATATTAATATTACACGTAATATTCCGGTGTAACTGCGGACTTACCTTTAAAAAAAGGCGAGCAACGATAAGGCCAGTTATCAATGCACTCACGCACGGTGTATTATGACGGCGGTGCTTACGTTCGGGAAAACATGCAATGCCGATAAACAAAAAACAGAATTATTGTTTTTATTAGCTCTGTACAGTCCATTTCCTGTTTTATACTCTCTGTTACTGTAACAAAGATAATTTGATTCTCGTTTTCCTTTGAGAGGTTAAGTATAGTTAGTTATTAAAAGTAACGCAATTTTTCTGAAAAAATTAATAGGCTTTATACCTAAACAAGTATATTACTTGAAAAAAAATATATATGTATATATTGCGCAACTGGTAACATTTTGTTCGCTTCAAAATCTTGAAAAATGCCTCAGTAGAAATTTCTCTCCCGTAAATTATGACTATACTATAGTGGATACGAGCTGGAGAAAAAAAGTGTGGGTTGTTCGAGCAAAATGTTACAACTAAGAATGACATAGTTTGAGAAGGTCATTAAACTCCGCAGCTTATGCTGATTAGCATTAATTTGACTAATTTGACAGCATACTATTTCTTGCCTGTTCGCTGCGTAGGAAATGTATTCATTTTTTCGAAGAATTAGATGTACCTATTTCTAAATGAGCTCTGTGCGACCTTAAAATTTTTTTTATTTAAATTAATCTGTCTTCGAGGACATACAAGAGGACAGAAGATTGTACATTATCATTTTTAATCATTCATGGATTCAAGTACGTATTTTTATGTAATAGAAACGCTATCAGGTTTCTTTAAGTTACGTACTATTTTAATATTAGAAGACTATTCGAAAATAATTGTGATTACGTTGTTACATTTATCGTCAGTTGAGAGGGTTAAAATCATAGTGATGTAAGGCAGATTTTTGAGAACCTTGACTTGTCTTAAAATGTGATTTGTACATGTCAAAATGTTAAAAAAACAAGTGAAATAAATTATGAAGTTACTATGAATTCACTTAACTCTTATTTGTCTGAACAATAAATTGTTATGATGAGGAAAATGTTTCTTACAATCGTTTCAATTTATTAGTACACAATAATTTGTGTTTTATATTGGATTTATTGGGTTTATCATTATTATCTATTTATCTGTTTTAAGTAAAGTATTAGAAAATAGATTTCTCCACACGACTTCGAATGTTCGTAACACTTAACGTAAATGTAATTGGCTACCAATAAACAGACGCGAGTAAAATTGTAGTAGACATCTTTTGTCAATCTATAGACTTTTCTTAATTACTTGGGGTTTACGTTCACCTGGATCCAGCGTATGGATACTGTTATGTAACTATCTAGTTCCTGACAATTAATTAAATTTTAATAGGTTTCATTAAAGTTTACAGAAAACCGAATGTTTCTAGAAAGAGTACCCTAAGAGATATGTTGAATAAAATTAATATAAAATTATAAAGACCGCCTTTCGAGTGTTAAAAATAACGAACATAAAAATCTGATTAAATACTTATCAATTTCTATCTCAATTATCAAGAAAATATCCTCTCGTTGCAAGAAGCAACGTGCTCCAAATAAGAAACGGAAATGAACCTGTACCAACAGCTAGAACTATTTCAATGAATAGGTAAATTTAAATTCCACGGATAAGAATACTGATCACTAGCTGTTTCACATATTCCTCCGTATACTCGTTAATTTCTGCATCAAGTTGATAGCCACTTCCTCGTAATAAAGTAATATAACACAATTTACTCGAGGCTCGGTTACGCTCTGCTCGAAAATCATTTAATAACAAATTGGAGAATCCACCGGGAGTATGATGATCGGATCTGCAGGGAAGATACGAGATCGCTTAAAACAAAAAGAAAAAAAGAAAAACGGAATCATTAATTCCACGGCATTAAATTTTTTCTCGTAAGATCAGTCCATCGGACTTTTTTTGCTCGTTTCGAAAATCGATAATGCACTCGAATATCCGGTGGTTCGATTGATGCTTAATAGCGCTGACAATTATCGCTAATTATTACCGGTCGCATATGCGTGCAGTGTGCGCGCCGCTGCACCAGCGGCTATGCAAATTACACCGCCAGGCCAATTTGCAGTCGGTTTCGCTACGGCACGTGCAGTGCGTGGTACACAACGTGGAACCACCAGCCGGGAGATGGTTCCAACTGAATTACATTCGCGCCTAAGAAGTCCATGGGAACGGGAGTAGCCTAACAAGTGTGCGGCCTAAGTGAACGTTATTATGTTTGGGAGTGCACGATTATAAAGAAATTAATTGAAGCCAGCGAGCCAGCTTTCATTCAGGCGGCTGATTAATCTTGCTTTCTCTTACGTTTTGCCGATACTATCATTGCGCTCTATTTACTCGAAGGGAACCATTTCTTTTTCCTTTACAGAAGCGCGATACTGATCTTTTCAACGTACACAAATGGAATTAACACTAAACCTGTCAGTATCACCGGTTCCACATTTTTTTTTTTCGTTTATAATTCTAATCATAAAGATGCTTTCACAGGAATTAATTCAATAAATTTAATTTAAGCACACATTACGACAAAAGTGCCGAAAAGGTTACATAAATTCAGCCTTGTTATAATTTACGAAGCAATGCTTGTCAAATATTTTCAGTATTCGTTAGGCTTATTATAATTTTAGCATGTTACTCAATGTTTTCGGGCGAATTTATGTAGAATCATCATTTGTAAAATAATCCGCGAAATTGATTTTCACGCGGCATCTGTCCTTCAATTTATTTAGCATAAAAAGTTCCTGTAGATGTAAACTAACCAAATTTGGATCAGTACGGCATTTAGGTTCGACCTAATTTGTAATTTCTAGTTAATTACGTCAGTGATGACACTGTCATTCATAATCAATAAATATTATACAATATAATAGCGCTGCAAGTATGTATTTTTCTTTCTGCAGGACCAAATTAGACCGCCATTTCTTATGTTCTATTTTATGCTCATATAGTTAACAAAAATAATAACGTTTTGACAAATCAATTAAAGTCAATCAAATCGTAATCGTTCGAATTCAGTTATTCGACTTTACTTACAAAATTCTCTTTGTTAATTAAACAGAAAATATGCAACAAACATACATACATATATTTTTTTTACCCGTATTTAAATTCGTTCATAATTAAAATTTTTATAAAAGAATCTATCGTAATTTAAATTTCTATTGAAGGTCTACTATAATTCAAATTAAAAATTTATTCTAATTACAATCTCCATTAAAAATCTATTATAATTTATATCATAAATAACTTTGGGCACTGTATTCAAACAGAAAATTTCTTATATCTTTGAATACTTACATTTTTTACCAATGTTCAGTATAAATATTCTTCAATAACACTTCTCATTGTAATAAAACCGATGATAATCGTATACTCCCTGTAAAGCGTTTCATATAATAGGTACTTTTATCTTATTAATAACAGACCAATTAAATCTTGTTTCGATTTAAAATCGATGAATAACGTCTTCGTACAGTTAATTCTGTTCAAAATCTTCATCACGACTCTGACACAATATTACAGTGCAACAGGTTAACGCGTTAAATAACGACAGTATCGAGAACTAGTATGAATTCTAATTTTTAAAGAATATCTATAAATATGCATATCCGCGCAGGTCTAATTTCAATGTTTTCGACGTTATGTAGCATGGTCCAGAGCATTCGAAAATTGTGCCCATGCAACGAGAACAAGCTCCGGACTGGTAGAACGGTTTCGCAGCGATCGTACCCCTTGCACTTATTAACCCTTCTTTTTTTCTCGCGTCTTCTACTGTCTTCCCTCGTTTCGCTCTTCCTTACGCGCTTTAGTACCCGCGCGTTTCTGCAAGTAACATGTCTCATATTATGCAAATGCACGTGCCTGGCTGCTCTGCCTGCTCGACTTCTGCCGGATGTGACGTCGCACCTCTGTAACATCAAAGTTGCAAGAGGCAGGTGTGATTAATATAATATGCCAATACGGGAGCGCCGCGGCAGGTTGATTATATGAAAGCTTTACGACGACGCAATTATAAGTGCGAATTAAAATTTCCTGGCTCCCGTGGTATTCCATTGTTTCGTTCAGAATCGAGCAGAATTTTATTCGGACGACCGATGAGAGATGAAAACTAACGAATAAAATTTGATTCGACGCTATCGAATAAAAATTTATCTAGATACCGATTGATCCGAGTAAGAATTCATTCGAATAAGATTTCGTTCGAATAACATATCTCTTATTCGAATAGTAGTGTATTTCCAATTCGAATAAGTATTTATTCGTATAGGAATTCATTTAGAAAATAATCGATTTGAATAGAAATGATAGAATATGAAGTACTTTCCTCCATAATTTATTGATTACATTCTTCTTTGTTCATTTTTACAATTCACTTTTCTTTCAAATGTTGCATCAGAAAGTGTTGTTATTGTAAAAATAACAAGAAGCCTGAATATGCATACAGTATCATTAGCAGAGTAGTGGAAATTGAAGCGATTCTGAATGTACGCCCATAATGGAATGTATTCGTGTCAGTATAATCTTACAAAATTACGTAAAGATAAATACGGTCAACAATTATCCGCATTACTATTTGAATAATTTAAAAATCTCTGTTCCGACAATTTATTCGAATGAAGAATAAATAATTACATAGATAAATAGGTGGAATAATTTGTTACGAATTATTGTTATTCGAATAAAATATCCGATTAAAAATTCATTCAAGTAATTATTTTATATAAATATGTATTCGTAACAATCCAAATAATACCCAACTCTGGTTTTGTTCAAGGTTTAATACAACTGTTTCATAATTTCCACAGTGGCCGCTATTTTCTTCGTTTCTCTTCATTCGAACCGTTGTTGTAATAACGTTTTACAGGAACGCTACCGGAGAACATGGATGTTGCATGGGGAAATTATTTGCGAATCCCAATCGGTTTACATCTGATCTTCGATAATGTAAACGAACGTTGAATATGCAATAGAGGTCTACATATTTATAAATACTTCGAAGCGAAATCTGTATATGCGATTATTACCATACAGATATTGGCAACAATCGGCAATGAACGTGTTGACGCGGTGTTAAAGTTCAGAGAAAAAAAAGTTTGTGAGTAATGCAAGAGTTCTCTTTCCGAATATATTTTGCGCGGGCTGTAAAAATTGTTTGTTTTCGTCAGATCGTCTTCAATGAAAAGAGATCGTTAATGAATCGATGTTTTCGAATGAATAACATCAATTTTTCGTTAATTAAAAAGAGAACACTAAAAATACAAATATTTCTTTGGAAAATAACAGCGTTAAACGAATAATTTTCTATTTGTGTAATTTTTAAATAACACTACCATTTTAAGTGAAATGTTCCACTTATTACATTAATTCTTCGTTGATTAGCATATCTTTGCCAGTGATAAATTTGTAGACAAAAAAATTTATATTTATTGCATGTTTGAACATTGATAATAGAAAAGTGGAACATCATTTTAACACTTTGACTTCCACGTCAACAACCTTCAAAGTTGTATGAAATTAGAGTATATTGTTTCATCAAATTAAGATTAAATAATTCATTTCTATGACATCGATCGCTTTCTCGGCCATCTTAGGTTTTACAGATCGTAATAAAACTAAAGAAATTATATATATATTATATATATATTATTATTATTAAGTTTCAAATTTGAGGAAATTATTTCGCTACTCGCGTACACGGTGCGACGACAATTAATTTTGAAGACTGGTTCAATAAAACACGATTGAAACAAAATACACAAAATCTCATGATGCTTTATTCAAAATGATCTCTTTCGCATGCATGATTTAGCTCATTTTGTGGTATTGCCTCTAGTTCCCGCGTTGAAGCTGAATGTCTTCGAAAAAGCATCCTTTTAACTTCAATTTTAATTTTGGAAATAAAGAGAAGACGCACGGGGCCAAATCAGGTGAATATTCCGGATTAATTCTGTGGCTATAAGGAAAAACGCCGCAAGTCATGATTTCAAAAAATATCAGTTAATGCATTAATTTAACTGTAGCATACAGGATTTATGTATTAATCAGAAAAGAAATCACGAAAAAAATTCGATAAGCTCAAAAAAATTATGTAATTTGAAGCACTATTAATACCAAGCATTAGTAATCAAAACCTTAAGCGACAATATCTTGGATGTAAAAATATGTGATTTGCGGCATTCTTCCTTGCAACCACAGAATTATATGTTCTCGTCTACCATGTGTCTATTTCGATAATGTAACAGGTTACGATTTGGAAAAATCGAAGTTTAATTATGCTCGAAACTAGTTGCAAGAGATAAATGTGTTGCATGCTCGCATAAATGTCCCCTGAATAAATTATTGCAGATCATTTCATTAACTGTAATAGCAACATTACGTGCTTCGTCAACAAATAAAAGAGAATGTGGTCGCTAGTTCACTGATCTTTCTAGTTTTTTTCATGACTTACGGAAGAACGAATCATCAGAATTCTGAGTGCATCACGCCTTTACGTGTTCGCCGTTATCAATTTCTTATGCCGATTAGCGGTACTACTGCAATTAATGGAGGCACTTGTAACGAGCGAAAGATATTCAATTTGCATATAAATACAAATTACGTAGGCATTGAAAAATAATCGAATGAAAAGGTTCCGCAGGATATACGGTAACAGTACATCGGACACATGTGAGCAAATAAATAAATTCACTCTATTAGTTTATCAGAACTACATGTTACATTTGAAAGAACGCATGAAATAATTATTGTATAATGTTTGTTAAATGAATTTCACAAAATATGCTGAAAAGAGAAATGTTTTCACCATGATTGAAAGTAACTCAGCATCGCGGTTATGCAATTTTGTGACAGTTTGGGTATTCTACAATTAAATCACGAGATAATGCAACATTGAGTAATGTCTGTCATCAAAATTGAAGAAAATATTAGGTCAAATAGTAACTAGTTGATTTTATTTTATTTTAGATCGTATTTGTACTCCTAAATATATATATATGATGGATTGCACTTCTTGAAACACTTCATTTATTTGAATTTCTTTTATCCTATAACATACTGCTGCCTTTTATACGTATTATAAATATTAAATTGTTGATTTATTAAAATTATTAATATTAATATTTCACTTTTAAGATATTATTTTATATAAACTATGGTATGATTCAAAACTGTTCTATTTGAAATATTTTTTCAATTATGTTAGTGAAAGATATCTGTTATTTTTCAACGATCAACTAAAAAATAATTAAAATCTGTTGATATTTACGAAGAGAAATCGATATTTAATATTTTGCAGAGTCTCCAGAATTTCGTATAATTGAAACTATTCGTTTTAAAATTGATGAAATTGATTTAAAAGTTATTTTCGTTTCTGATTTATTTATTCCCATTCCGATGAAAAATATATACCTTCGGCTCATTTATTTTTGTATTTTATAAAGCAATATGCTAGTTTAGATCTACAATGAGCACGTTAATTAATATCCTATCAAGTCCCGTCGATCGGAAACGATTTGTGGATCGGTGTGATTACGTTTGAAGACATAGTATGTTTCATCGTTATGTAAAAAAGGTGACAGGTTAGGAGAGTGACACGTACGAGGCAATCGTGCGAAACGAGGCGTGTAAAATTTCATTACCGGCAACGTGAAAAGTGTCTCGTACCGATCCGTCACTATCGAGCGACAAGCGGTTTTCACTCAACCGGAAAAGATTGGAGAAAGAGAGACGGAGGATTCTGTTATCATGTACATAACGCGTCTTAATGATCACAGTTTTATCATACTTTCGCTTTACGTAATCTGATGGTGTCCTTTTAAAGCACTTGATACTGTTCGAAGAATTCTTCGAGCAATCATAAATTCATAACGTGACCTTTTAATATCTTGAAATTAATTTTATTTTAAGAAATATACATATGTACAGGGTGAGTCACAAATTACTCACCACGATTTTTCAGCCCCTTCTGATAGTCTGACAAAAAATGTTTCTTATCAAAATTAATTAGTATTTGACCGACAAGAAATTGTAATTGTTTAAATTTAAAAACAAATTGATTTTCGATAAAAAACAAGGTTATAAAACAAGGTTATATATATATATATATATATATATATATATATATATATATATTATATTATTATATATTTTTAAATGAAACTAGGTAATTTTAACTTCATAGTATTGTTAGCGAATTCAACGACTGACTACATGATGATCTTCACATGATATTGAAGGAAAAATTGTCATGAAGCGATTGCCACATGTATTTGATTTTATATAAATTTTTCTTTTTTTTATATGTTAAAGACTAAAATTGAATAAGTGAGCATTTGTAATGTTTGCGTTCATTCGTTTATGTTCACATGCGTGTTATGTATCGTCAAATTATTTCAGATATTGTAATCGATTCATGGCATGTACGTTATAAATATGTATATATGTATATTTATGAATCGATTACAATATCTGAAATAATTTAAGTATAATAATTTATAAGTATACATATGTACATATATACAATACTACATTCGCACTAAATTCGCAGTCGAAGTTCTCAGCATGTTTTTGTTCAATGATAAAATTTCTTTACTTTTTACATAAAACGTTGTATGTCACATTGTTAAAAAGTTGTAAATATATATACTCTGTATATTTAATTAATATTTACAACAACATTTATTAAAAAATTTTCATGCGAATTTATTGCGAATAAAATTTAAGTATTTCCAATTTTCAGTTTTTTTTTATGGTTATCTCATTCAGATGTCTAAATATGTTTCAAGAAACGTAATTAACAACTCTTCGGTTTGCCAACACAAGCTAATCTTTTAAAAAACTGAGTCTGTAAAAAATTCAAATCTGGAATATATATAAAAATTGTATTACTCACATCGTAAAACAAATACAAGTCAATTTGTTAAATTCAAAAAAATTGTAAGTATAGGGTAACAGCATGTACCCTTATTTATACATAACAATTTTCATGTTAGGTGAACAGTTATGGCGCAATTAAAAGAAGAATATTATTTACGATAGAATAGTGAAAAAAGTACACAATACACGATCTTCTGCTTCAGAGGAAATCAAACACTGATCCTTCGATACAAGATGGTAAATGGATATCCCGATATACATACACAGTGAGATGCGAGGAATCGAATACCTCTGTGGTGTATCCTTACTGATCTTGTAGATCCAGGGAATGTTCACAATGGCAGTGTTAGCATGCATCAGATAATTACACGACTGCAGAGCTTTGTACATTTAAATCACAACATAATTTCGTAAAAGCCACGAAGCGACGAAAAACCGTTAAACAATCACGAGGCGGCTAACAATCTTTAATTAAAAAAAAGACACGAAACCACTAAAAACTTTCCATTTTGAATCTTATACAATCTAAAACTAGAAAACTAGTTTATAGCAGTTACCTTAACAAAAATTTCATTTAAAAAGTCACAAATATGCACATACGACTAGTCCTAATTAGCAAGCTGTCTAATTAGAAAGACTACGATCTTTATTCGAAATGAAAATTGTCTGTATTGACCGTAATAGGTGGATATTGCACAGACATTTATTCCCTTTTTTATCAGTTTTAATAACTTTCAAAGAGTACAATAGAATTTTTAAACTCTTGTAAAGTTTTGTCTATATTGCACGCTTGCTCATTTCTGTCATAAGTATATAAAGATTTTCAGTCTAGGTATAATAAAAATTGTATAAATAAATCCGATCTTGTCATATTTATAATACTACGACAGTCACATTAATTTTAGTGTTAATTCTTTGACTTCCATTTTAACGAGGTCTTATAAGATAATAATGACGAGTCTGCAGACTTTTTATGCATCATTACACTTCTGACTCTCTTTGAAACTCGTCACAGAATAGTGTTAAAAAGTTTCATTACACTTGAAGAGTTCGAAGAGTTCTAAAGAATCAGAGGTATCATGTTGCATGAAATCTGTAGACTGGTTAGTACCATCTCATATATATTATTTCCATTTGAGTGTGACAGAACCGCAAATAGAATAAAGAAACTCTTCGAATCCTTTTTCGATTCTCCATATTTGCATAATTACATACACTAATTTCTGAGCTATCATCTCACGCTAGTTACGCTATGCTCGGCTTCACCATTATTGCTGTCATAATTTGAACAAGAAGCGTGTAAAACAACTATTAAACCTTGCGCGTCCACCGCGTTTCTCTCAGATACCGATCACTGTGACCAGCCAGAGAGAGAAAAAGAGAGACTTTCTCGTTGTCGCTCTGTCCTCCTTACAGTCCGGTACTTATCGTAACGAAGAGTTGTAATCACGATATGTTGCAGAAAAAAATCTGATGAAATCGCTACTGTCCACGGTTATTCGAAAAAGACCGGTCTAGATATACTCTTCAAATAGCTATTAAATTCTATAATGAGTTAGCGACTAGTAATTACGAGTTCTACCGAAAAGTTAAGACCAGCTTTAATAGGCCTGTGTGTATTACAGACATTACATCTATTATTTGTTAATCCTTAGTACAATATAGTGTTAATTATTTGGAGTGTATACATTGTATGTACGCTTTCTATTGTAATGCAGGATATTATATCTTTGTTTAAAGGATAAAATGATTTATTTACATTTTTTTTGTACATAACGCATTATATTGAATTAATTTCTTGTATAAAGGACAATTTATATTAAATTAATTTTATGTATAAAGAACCCATTATATTAAATTAATCAATGTAAAAAGAACAAGTCGTATTAAATTAATTGTATGTGTAAAGCATAAACTGCATTAAATTAATCTCATATGTAAAGAACAAATTATATTAAATTGCTATCTCTTAGCTATTTCTCTTCTACAAAGGACAAATTATATTATCTTAATCTCTTGTACAATGAACAAATTATATTATATTAATTTCTTATACAAACAACAAGTTATAACGTGAGATGAATTTTTCGTATAAGATCAGCACGGTAGCTTCAGTGAATTTGTTATATAAAATTAAGAAAATGCTTAGCAAAAGCACCTGCTCTGTGTTCTTCACGACGGTTACTGACATAGTAATTTAAACTGCTGCTGCTGCTACTATGATTTTGATCACTATACCGTACCAATGACACTGATATAGTTATTATTATAACAGGAATGTTGGCGCATTTCTGATTAATACCGATCCTATCACGGGTGATTGACATTTTGATTATCGCTTATTAATAACGACTTCCTCGATACACTTGATATAAAGATTGACTGATAATTCTATTACTGATTAAATGGCGACACGTGCACCACTCCAATCAAACATTGATGTAATTCACTGTGAAAATAACGGGGATTATACAATATTAATTCGAGCGTAACGGTAATAATAAAGGAAGCGTGTTTGATTGATTAACATATCGGATGTATGAACTTGAATATTAACGAAGTGTCGTTTGATTTACACGATTACGAATTTTAAACTAACGTAGACTCGGCCAGAAACTGATTACATTTTAATTCAACATTTTACATTGCTTCAATTGAAAGTATGTCAGCAATTCTTATTTTTTTTATCATTTCATTTATTATCGTAGCTGTCGTCAAATCAAATAAATCTCTTAGTCACTGAATTGTGACTACTGAAATTGTGCTAAGCAATAATGTTGCATTTATTAGTATTTATTAACGCAATTTTCAGATAAGTGATAATTCATATAATCGTTGTAATTAGCATTACACGGATGATATCAGATTAGTTAGTATCAGAATATTCCAGGAATTTGAAATGTTTTTTATGACATGTTTTGTAATGTCAAACAATTGCTTCTTTTTTTTTTTATTAAAGTATTAACATCATTCTGGCATCTTCAATATGTGTATATACAATAATATGTATCGCATGCAGAGTATATTTTATGGTTCGAAACGATTGATGTATAATTTTTGCTGTGCATGGTATTAATTAGCACTCTGATTCACTAGAAAAGGATTGTTTATACGATCGACTGTGGCAAATATATGCTTCCTTTTAAATCCACATAAAAATGCTGTAAATTAACAAACGAAAAATCATCTGAATACTATAAATGTGAACCCTTCTGATAAAGGAATGGTTCATTGCTCGTTGTGTGAATTTAATATACCGAGAATAATAAGCCTGGAGTACGTAATTCTAGATAATAACATTTTAGTGTTGAATTGCGGGAAAACAACAGTTCCGTTACATTCTTTACGTACCCCATGATTTTCTTTATTTCGACGTAAAGTGGATACGTCGCGTATGCACACGTCCATTTGTAATTATCATCAAGCATCGTTTACTATTTACGCGGCGGTATGCCGCGAACCAGATGTTGTCAACTATTTGTAAACACTGTCACAATATTGTGTATTTCATTCTTCCGACGATAATTCCATTCGTTAGTAGGAATGTCTGATGTTTATTGTTACTGTTCTTGCAGTGTATTATCCATTGCCATCGAAACAAACATTCTATTCTTTTGAATTCGATCTATTTATCTTTGTCATAAACGCATGAAGTCTGGTGATACATGCTGCACGTTCAAGGAGCATACCTTTTTCTGAGAATTGCCATTTTAACACGAACGAAATGTTCCTTAGATTTTCTACCAGCTGAAATGAAACTCTGTACAAATCGACGTTAGGCAATATTTCGCAACACGTAGCAATAATGTGTAACAGAAACAGTTGCTCACCGTTGCCTCATTGTCGGTAAGAACGCGGCTTTTGGCTCGAATGACACGCGAGGTGTTCGTAAGGTCGGTCGATCTCTGTTAGCACAACTTTTCGAAATTCATCGTGTCGACAATCGACGCGCGGCCCGGACGCGACGATTACGCAGAGAAACACACGCCGCAAACTGTCACGTGGATCTACAATTTGTGGCCTCTGGGCACGCATTCGGCATTGACACGTGTGCGAACAAGTGAACCGTGGCCGTTGTTTTAACGACGCCGACATTTCCCGCCAAGTAAGCTGCCGCCGCGACCTCGGCTCGCCTGCTATCACTATCCAGCCGTGATAAGCTGGCGAGCCTGTAAAATGCAGTTCTCCTTTCGTGGCGGAGATACTATCGCCACTCGAGAACTAGAACCGAGGACGCAAACGTGCCTAGCCGCCGTTTAAACGCGATGAAAAACGTCTGCCGCCCTCGATTTCCGCATTTCTCAGATTTTCGTTAGCATGACTTTTGTTTTCGGCTTCTGTACGAGATCCGCGCAAAAGTTTGCCTAGATTGGATTACTGAAAGCGTTTTTGTGACGGCAGTTTTTCAATCGTTTACTAAATTTATGATTTAAAAGTTATTTACACTAGATCCTTTGGTCTAATAGAAAATATTAAAAATTATATAAAATTGCACAAAAATTATGCATTCTACAACAGTTATATATATAACCTTTATACAAAGGTTATGTCAAGACAAAGCAGAACGCGTCATTTGTCTTATTATTATATACTTTCTTTGTTCAACGAAAGGTTTTCCAAGAAAGTCATACAAATTCTGAAGAGAATTAACAAAATCTATTTCACACTTGAATTGAGAACTTGGATCTTTTTCGTGCTTATGAGTAAGCAGAATACCTTAATTCTTTCAATGTTTAGTTCGTATGTGGTACATTCGAGAGTCACATTGTTTAATTTATGATATCTAAGGAAAGTTTGATCTACCGTAATATAATATAATATAATATAATATAATATAATATAATATAATATAATATAATATAATATAATATAATATAATATAATATAATATAATATAATATAATATAATATAATATAATATAATATAATATAATATAATATAATATAATATAATATGAATATAATATAATATAAATATAAATACAATATAAGGTCATAAAAATATTAACCAAAAACATAGATATTTCTTGCACTATACTTTTCCATTCCAGACAACATTGGAAGAGTTAGAAATGGATGAAAGTAAAAGTAATCTTGACTTTTAAAAGCGAATAACTATAAAAATATCTACCTGCATGATAAAATAGTCACTCCCTCTCTCAATAATTCATAAATATTCAACAACGAAAGAGTTAATAAAATGCACTAGAGATTGTCCGGCATCAAGCGAATTCCCGTTAGAGTTTTGAAATTCCGAATGAGACCATGAAGAACGTGTATCGAGGTGACGGACAATGGAGTCGGTCATCGAGAAAAAGGAAAAAATAAAGTGGCAGATGGGAGACGAGGGATGATAGATCGGAGCTAAACCAAGAGACCCAGGTAGACTGCAATTCGGCGACTGTTTATGTTCCAGGTTACCGGACTACACGAAAGGCATCTTTCAGAGCATCGGCTTCAAAGAGTTCCATAGATACCTGGTGTTGCCCGAGGAGGAGAAGCGGGAGAAAAAGGTAAGCAGAAGCGGCGAACTGCAACGTCGTCACGTTCGGTGCAGCTGCGCGCGATTCACCGCGATTAGCGCCGCTGGAACCGATCTCCCTGTCCACGAGAAGTTTCACACTACCGTCCATAAGTATCCGGACACCTGACAAATGTAGACGAACGGCGCACCGTGGAGTATTTTGCTTCGGAAACTGGACAAAATGATTTTATTCGTTATTCGTTTACGACAGTTTCGCAAGAAATGCACGGGATATGAAATTTACCAAAAAAAAATTGATAAATTTTTATGAATATCATATTTAAGATGCCTTTAAAGAGGGATCATTTTTTCAAAATTGGATCAAACTACTTGAATTCTATTAAACGAGTGAAGGATTAGTCCACTAGGTAATGTGTAAACGTAATAAGTTTTACACACTGTGTTTTAGGTATCTAAAAGTTATGTGGTGCAAGTCTAGAAGAGTTACTGAAGTTTAAAGGGGTTTCCCTGATTATTTAAACTAAAAAGGTCGTACTTGATTATTTAAAGTATTTAGACTGCGAATTGTCGTGTAAAATAAAAATTGTTTCCATCGATTCTAAGGATCAGAAGCTGCTTATTGGAACTTTTGCTAAGGTGAATGCAACACACCGATATTCTTAAATTCTTTCAATCTTTTCTCTGTCTTAAAACTTATACCTAATCATATTTGTCACAAATGCGTGAAACCCGCGATCTACTAATTATAATGTTAACAACCATTTGGAATACTTTGTGACTAAGACGAAAGACAAAGAACGAACTGATAGCTGAAGTCGTGCAGAACTCGATTTTTTACGGCACATCACTGCGTACAGTCTCACTGCAACAATTTTATTAATGTCATTGTTGCAGCGGTTTCATTAATGCGATCTACCGACAAATAATAGTCACGTTGTTCCGTGATGACATAATATTCAAGGAACAACGTATTGAACAAATGAAACAACATTGCTAGTAGAACATTTCGATTATGGTCCGTATAGTTTCATCATGCCTGCGGATACTTTTGGACGATAGTGTATACGCCTGACCGCTGCCAAAGGGCTGCCACCGTCGTTGCTTTTGTTGGACGTTGAGGATCGAGTGGTTTTGATACAGGAATTTTCTTTTTCTCCGCATTCCTTCCCCATTTTCCTCCTTTCTATTTCTGACGCTTCCGTTACGCGATGCCAGCTAGAAATTTGCGCACACTCATAGCGATCACAGGAAACTAGTAATTCCTATCTAGGGGAAAAGGGGGCAAGACGGAGGTGGTGTTCATTTTTGTGTGGAAATATTGCCACTTGAAAAAGTCTGTGAACATTAATTTTTAACGGCTCGTAACGTCTTTATAAGTGCAGTGACCATCCTTCTGTTTCTCCTAATTGTGAAATCTGCTTCCTAGAATTTTCTGTACATAAATTCTTGGACAGTTACAGTTTTTACGAAATTGTAACTAAATGCCCTTAGGATCATTTATAATTTTATTTTTCAATTAAAATTGTGGGTCAATCAACGAGACTGTTACTAGTTTTTATTCATTTTCGTTTCAATTTTGATAATGTATGAGTTTTACGAAGCATATGTTTTTTAATGTAATTATAAAATTATAAAAAAATAAATTGCAAATTATAAATTGTATGTATTCATAAAAAAGATGTGTAGGAGAAATCTAAAATCGTAGAGAGATTAAAAGATATTAAGAATATCAATATTCTATTTGCAAATTATTCTAATGATTGAATAGAGAAATAAATTTCTATTTGATTTTATTAGGTCATTAGGTATGAAATGCATATATTTTATAGTAAAATTATACGGTATTGCCCAATTAGGCTTTAATCTCTTTATAAAACAAGAACAGTTACAATAAATTGTAACAGTATAATTTTAACAGTATAATAAATGAGCGACCTCTGTAATCTTCCATAGTAATTGGTTAAGTTGTACATTTATGTGTGTATGGTACTTAAGGTTTGAAATATAGCACCTGGTAATGAAGTTAGGTTAGATTATTATTATTACTCTATAAAAAAAACAAGTTGATTGCATAAACGACAGTACACGCAACGCGTTATAAAAAGTGGTTTGACCTTAATTAGAGCAAGAAAAAATGAAAGTACATAATGCGTCCATCGTTAGAAGTACACGAAAACGTTTTGAAAGGTTCTAACGGTATTCGAAGTATTATAAATATATGAAAAATTTTCATTGCAAGTTATCGTGAAAAGAAGCCAGTCCGAAGTGACCAGATACCGACTAGACTAAATTAGCAATTGAAATGAATGCAGAGAATACGAAATGCTCGGCTAGTGAATAAAATCGCTGCATTTGGTTGAAATTTTATATTTATTAGCACATTACGGACTGTGCGAAGTGAACTTTATAAAAACTTAATTACCATCAATTTTCAGATAATAGCGCGGCTCGAGAACGTTAAAAAGGAGTCAGTCGATGTTTCTCGTTCTTAACGCTTCAAAGCGTTGCCGCCGATTCACGTAACCGATACGCTATGTGTTAATATGTTATATATACGTCAAAATGTACCAAGAGGTGTTGCTTATGTGAAACTTTTGTTAAGCAAGTCGACAATATTATATAATATTAAGATCTGTACACCATTGTCAGTTGATGCATTTGTTTCATAGCCTATTCCATTATCTGCAACAAAATTAATTCTTCCATGGTTGAGAAACGGAATCGTTGATAATAATATTTTATTATATTCGTTTAATGTACTATTACAATATAATACAAATTTCTAGGTACAATATTTCCATACAATATTTTGACACACATTTTAATTTCGAATCATACTTCTTTCTACATCATTCGATATATTATCCAATTATACCAACTTATAACAAAAAAATCCTCACAGGAATGTCATTTTTTAAAATATTTTTATTAAGTGTGCAAACACGTGTCCATTGTGAGATGAGCCAAAACTGCAAAGATTTCTCCTTTTTTGTCTATTGTAAACCATAGCGATCTTTTTCAAAGTGGAGTAAATGAGTTCCTTGGCCTCATGAATATTCTTTTTTAATGAGAAGCAGAAAAAAAGAATCTTTGTTCAATGTACAAGATTTAACTGACAAAGATTCGAACTCGATGTTAGAAATGATTCATAATGATCAGAAATTAATTAGTATACGTAATAACGACCAAATTGCTGAAGTTATTACGCAGACAGCAATGTGGTAACGAATTATCTAAGAAATAATGATGAATGCGACCGTACATCCCAATCCTCCGGCCATATTTGTACAATATGAGAACACGTTCGACTCTGCAGCCACAAAGAGTCCTTTCGTCGGTCAAAAACACATTCCATTTGCCAGTTTTTCTGTGGGCTGGTTACAACGTGTCACTGTAAATCACTACATATTCTGATATGTTCAGACTTCTATGAATTTATACGACAGTTTGGTCTTTGTTTAAACCACCATAAGGAGAAACTTCTTGGAATAAATTCGGCTTTGGCTACATCCCAATATCTTGGCTCAAAGAAAACTTTCTAAGAAATACCTTTTTTTTACCAATCTTAGAAGCAATCCACATGTTGTGTCATGTATGCGTATACCACATGAAAAATTGACCACCAATTTGTCGTCGCATGATCTTGCCTTATTCATGATTTGTTTTATTATTAGTCTCGTAATTTTTAAATATTTTTATTCGACGGAATCGATTTATCATTTCCTATCAGAAAGCTACAATTTAAACAATATTGTTGTATTAAAAGCTAAACAATTACATACTCAGAATGTAATAATAATAATAATCTACATAATTAGAAAAAGAAAATGGATCTGATGACCTTCCATCGAACAGGCGTTAATGGATTTACTGATAAATGAATAAATTTCAAATAAAATACTTCGAATTAAATAATTACGAATGTTCAATTATTTGCAGGGAGAAGAATTACTGCAAGAAGGAATCGATAATCTCAAACTTGTTACCAAGAGATACTCAAAGATGCAGGAAAAATGGATCCGTAATCGCATGATTCGTCGCGTTGACAGACAAGTATGAGATGTTTAAATAAAGATGACATAAATTATTATGAGCATAAATGCTTTCTATTTATGTATTATTTGCAATTATAGACGCCCCCTATTTATACGTTGGACTGCACGGACGTGAAAAACTGGGAACATTCTGTATATGGCAAAGCTGTGTCGATAGTAGAAGCAATATTAAGAGGAGAAAAGCCTGAGCAGGCAGCTGCGAACGAATCGATTGAAAATATCAAAACCACGGATAGCAGTAACGAAGAATGTCATTACTGCGATGTAAGTATTCTTTGTCTTACAAAAATTCTTACTTCCGTTTTTAATGAATGTTTCTAAACTCAACAAAATTCAATGAATTTCTTCAGGTTTGTGACAGGTTTTTCATTGGTGAACAGTGGGGCATACATTTGAAAAGCAATAAACATCAAAAAGTTTTAATAAAGAAAAAGAAATTAGCAGAAAAGGAAGCAATGGAAGAAAGAACGATCAAAGAGAATCAATGAAGATTAATAACGTTAATACTGATTGTTGTGATCAAATGTAACGTTCAACGGGCGATGCATTTTTGGTATATGTTGTACAAAATAATGTTAAAAGACTGTTGATATTTGATATTTTGAAAATATATTATTTTATGTAGAATGCTTGTGTGTAATGTTCACTGTTTAGAAATTCTGCTATTGGACTTACATCTTGTTATCCAATCCTCGTGCAACCATTTCCTAATATTTGAATAATGCGAGAGTTAGGTACCGGAGTGGGTTGAAATTACGTTTTCAATTATAAATACATGTGGTAGAATTTCGTTCATCCGAACCTAATAGAGGATAAAACCGTTCAGATAATAAAACCGACAAGTTCGGCTAATGGAGTACTACAATAAAATTACGTAACGACGTATGAACATGTCACGCAACGTAAGTTTATTCATTATTCACAACACGATCGTTAAATAAATTTCTATAACTCTCGGTAATAGTTATCAATGTTTAAAATGTTTTAATGAAACGTACAATTTAAACATTGGCAAGAATCATTTGCTTTTTAAAATTTGAATTTTGCGCCACCCTTGCAGTGCCACGATTCGTAGCGGTGAAACGCTCAAACTGGTGGACAAATGGCACCGACATGTAAGTTATCCTCTGCAGTGAACATAGATTTCCTTATTACCAAGAATGGATAAATTGGATTTGTATAGTTTTATTATTTTATTGGTTATGTTAAGTGATTACGCTATTATAATTAATAATAGTTGCACCTCAGACGAGGTATCAGCGCAAAGTAGGATTTCCTATCCAATATTCTGAAATACTGACCACACCAAAATCTGCGATATTCTCGCGCCCTCTACCTAAATAAAACAGTCACCTAGTGAACTACGTAAGACTCGACGTTACAGTGTGTCAGATACACAAATACAAGATCGAGATAGAGCTGTTCGAGTACTCGCAAAACACGAATCGGGTATTACTCCGCTCGAATAATCCATTCGAGTCGAGACTTGAAAGATTGAGTGCCTCGAAAGAATCGAGTAGCTCAAAAGAAATCGAGCGGCTCGAATGTAAGCGAGCAATTCGGACGCATTTCAAGGGGCTCGTTACGATTGAGCGTTCCGACTGATCAGAATAAACTGTTCTTCGCGTATAATAAACATATTATACATATTGCTGCTTTATTTTAGATATTTTTAATTACTGTCCAGAATATTTTTGCACAGATTTACGAATATTTCAGCAGTACTAATAATGCCTTTCTTTTTTCATATGTGTATATAAATACACATAACATATACTTCTCTTTATTTTATCATCTTCTTCAGCGTACTTTTTCCTTTTCCTTGTTATTTCTGTTTTCTTTCTTTATTCGTTAAAGGTCGATGATCATTGCAATGATCAAAATATTGAGTTCTATGAATTCAAAATATTTTTCAAATCTATAGTTTATGCTGTGTTATTGTTTGTTATTCCATGTTTATCTACAAAACAAAACAACTGAAATGTATGAACGGAATTCTATTCTTCCGAGTGTTTTATAGAATATTTTATTGCTAACTCAAAACAACTGGTTACATTTAGATATTAAAATTTCACGATTTATTATTTATTTTGACATTTAATTGTTTCTTATTATTTGTTCACTTCGCTTCCGCTCATAATATAATGATATGATATGATAATATCTGCTGCATTATCCATTACGCTATATAAGATAGTTATCACTAATTTATTTAAATTTTTACTATTACGAGACTTGAAGAAAATATAAATTTTTAGAGCGGAATGCTTTGTCTTAAAATTATTGTCTAAATAATGGACTGCTATCGATTTATAATTTTCATTTGCCTGTGATGTTCATCATCTATCCGTTGTAAAAGCAAATACATCCGAGAAAATCGTCACGATCAATCGTTATACAGTAATAACTTGAGTTGGAATCTTTTGGGACTAGGACCCTTGAATGCATTGCTTATATAAACATGAAGATAAGACCGCTCGAAACAATTTGAGCTACTCGATTCTTTCGAGCCGCTCGGTTTTACCGAATACAGTAATTTCTCCCTAATTTGCGCTCAGATTACGCACAAAAATGGACAATTTGGGAAAAGGAAATGAGATTATTCGAGCCATGCGGCTCGTTTTTTTATAGTTACCGATTGTCAACTGTTGGGATTATGGAATGAAAATGAATATGATTCTAAATCTTTGCTTAAAAGGACTTTATTTTATTCCTTTATTGAGAGAAGGTATATGGGCGAAAACGATCGAGCGACCAAACTCTACTGAGAGTCCGGTAAGAAAAAACGCTTCTTTTATACCCTTTTTGGGTTCGTCTTATCCACCAATCAGAGACGTTTTATTTGTCGCGTTTCACATTGTATACGTGACGCTGGGACCCCCAAACAGTCAGGGTACGATGTATATATCTAATGGTACCGGTGATGATGTATCGCGGTATCTACTATATACAGTTTACATCACCGTCGTTGCCCGCTGACGGAACCGGCGAAAATGTAAACCGATATCTTAGTATCTTAGTACTAAGTAAGCTATAGATTAATTTTTGTTCGAGGCTAAAATTTCAACATCAACAAACATAAAAACGTACCGCAAGGCTCGAATAATGGTATCTTCTCTTTCCAAATTGTCTATTTTCGTGCGAAATCTAAGCGCGGATTAGGGAGAAATTACTGTACTCGGCTCGACTCGAAAATCGAGTCCCAACTCGGTCCGGATTTCGAGCCGCTCGAATATTCGAGTTGTATTCCGATAGCCTTAAATCGACACCTCTTCAATTTCTGGAACCTTCGATGCAAAGTTTGTAGTTAGAAAAGCACGAAACAGTGCGACACGTACAGCCAGTATCATATTCGCAGAGTTCAACAGTTAATATTACTTATTGGGATTATGGCTTGGATTATTTCTCAGATGAATATGATATAAATTCTTTTTCTTAAAACTTTTATTTTTGTGCTTTTATTTGAGAGAAGGTATATGTACGAAATGACTGAGCGACTAAATTCAACTAAGAGACCGGCGACTGAATATCGCCTGCTTATATGTATACCCTTTTTGGTGTGGTCTTCTCCACCAATCAAAGACGGCCATTCATCGCGTTTTGCATTGTATACGCGATATTAGGGTCACTAACGGTCAGAGCACGGTGTGTTCTAACGACACCGGCGATAATGTATTGCTGTATTTATAAAATACAGTTTATATCACCGTCGGTGCGCACTGACGGAGTCGGCGCAAATGTAATCTGATATTTTCGATCCTCCGTTCTAAGTAAACTATAGATTAATTTTTGTCCGAGGCTAACGTTTCTTTTCAACATACTAAATAATAATTTCCAAGATTTTACAGCAATGCAATTAATTTTAATTGTGAGAACATTAGTTCTGAAATACAATGTTCTGAGATGCAATATTCAGCGAGAGCAATCAGTGAGAGCAATTAGTGAGTGCGATCAGCAAGAGCAATTATGTATGTACTAAGAAACATGACGAAACGATGGCATAGCTGGAAATAAATTTAATAAGTTTACCGTTAATATTATCCATCGGTGCGTGAGATCTCTTCGTTTGATTCTAATGACGATTAAGTAATACATTTATATTCGGATAAAATTTAATTTACCTCAACCTATAATTTCACGTACAAGGATAACACGCTTAAGCAACCAATTTCTGCGCCTTTGTGCATTTGTCGAATAAGACATGAACAATTTTTTTATTCTGTCAATTTGTATATTTTCTAATAAAAAATTTTAATATGTCTTATTCGTTAAATTTAAAGTTAATTATGCCCGGAAACAAACCAAAAGCGCAGCAATTGGTCACCCTGATCATTCTTGTTGAAATTCGATAGTTGAAAATTCCCTAATATATTTTTCCAAAGCGACAACAATTTTATTCATAATTCAACAATTTACTTGGATGCATATAATGTAACAAATATCGGGTTTCTTTTACAGATAGCTTAATGATTGAAACGTATATTAATAGACTTTTGATACGTAAAGTATGGCTAGTTGAAGCAAACAAAATTGGCTAGTTAATAAAAATATCGGCAAAATAAACCCGTGAACGACGATCTTATTCGTGACACTAATTTATACAATATAAATTAAATATTTCAAAATTGAACACGAGGGGTGCGCAAAACTAATTTTATAAATAGAAAATGAAAAATTGCCAAGTAGCTTTATTTGTAAATTCGCAACTTTGCACGATAATATAGTGTTTAATCATTTAAGGCTGCGCGAAATTCATAGACAGCCATTTTGGTTGTACGGAACCGACGCTTTGCAGTCGTTTTAACCGCGTAGTTTCTCTTAACCTGCTGTTATGCACAGCTGTGTGCATTTTGGTATGCGCAACGCTAACGAAACGCGTTCATTAAGTATCGCAACGATAATTATAAGAGAACGGCGATCAATAAATTATATCGCGAAGCTAACTTTAGAATTAGAGATCGTTGTCAATCGCGTACAATGAATTTTGCAATGCTACTTAAAAAGAAACGCGTTCTTAAAATCTATACATTTAAATATAACTTCGAATAGCTATGGAAACTAAAACTTTATCCAAGGCAAATGATCATATCATTCACAAAGCTGTCGTCAACTTGAATCCACTTTCCAAGTTATCAATAACCGAAACCGTAATTTTTCATTTGCAACACTAACTTAAACCGCTATTATTCTTTCGCAACGCTAATTTGATTCGCTGCATGACCATTATTGATGATCGTTGGGGCAGCAAGGCCAGCTCCGATACTAATACTACACCACAATTATTACTACTGCAGCGAGTACAGTGACCATTTAACATTACATATATAAAATAATTTTTGTTTTACTTTGCGTATTTAGCACTGAAGGGAAGGTTAGCGAATCGGAGAGCGTGTTTAAGGTTACTATTAATGCAGTTTATTGAATTGCTATCGATGAGCGCGGGCGCGACTAGCGTGATGTCGTAGGACTAGCAACTTAGGACAGACTGAGCTTTTTGAGTTGCGCGTTTGTCTCTTTTATAGTGGAAGAGAAGAAAGGAATAGATGGGCTTTCGTAGGAAAGGAGAAAGTTGGGAAAGTCCCGTGCGGGTCGAGGTGTCCAGATGTGAGGAGAATTGTTTTATTAGGGGTGCGTGTTTTTTAGGGAATTTTGAGGATTAGGAACGGTACTTGTTTTATTGCTAGCGGCCGCGCTCAGGTAGAGGGATGCGACGCCACACGTAGTACTAATCTGAAAATAACGAATCTGAAAATCTTATTTAAAATTGATCTGTTTCGATTGCAATTAAAATAATGACAAGCTACGGTTGAGAATTGAATACGTATCAATTTGAACAAGTGTATGGCAATTCAATTTACACAAAAAACGCGAATTTCATGAAAAATACGCCCTAACTAGATACATACAAATATAAATCATAACAAGTACGTGTCACTGTATTCGTAAAATTGAGAAAATTATTAATAAAGAAAGAGGGTGCGACTCATATTTCGATGCATTATTGACAGTAGGAAGAAAGTAAAGGAAAGCAGGAGAGAAGAAGCAGCAACAGGAAGTGAAGAAGTTTCCATAATCCAAGCATCAGGCCTGATTTAAATTTACAAACAAAAATATTAATTTCAATGTCGAGAATTTATGTTGAAATTGAAGAAAATAAAATCTGTTTTTAAGCGTAAGTTTATTAAATCTCATTTAAAATTGAGGAGAAAACTAAGATTTGATTTCAGGAGAAAGTAGAGTAAATTTAGATTAAAATTGAAAAGAAAAATAAATTCATTTAAATTAGGAGAAGATAGTCACGGAATCTATCAGCGAATCTTGTAATAGAAATGATGCCCCCCACTCCGCGGACGTGACCCACTCCTCTAGTTTGCGCATCGTCCGTGGCATGCACTCTAAAGTCCGTGGCATGGCCAGCAATGGACATCCTAAACGTGCACCCTTGGTCAGACCACTTCTAAAGGTGGATGCCCTGGAACCAAACTGCTCCCTCTGGTGATCGCGCTGCAACTTAAATAGCACTGAGTCGAACAGGTAACTTAAGGTAGCGGTTACCACCCCCACTGACGTCGATAACGTTGATCGCCGTAATCGACAATTTCGATTATTTCCAATTATTTAAAGTTTCTAATAATTAATTTTGTAAAGCCATCGAGCGCTCGGAAAACTACTGTATCATCTACATTTTTTAATAAAAAATACCAATGAGCTTTAAATACCAAAGAATTTTAATTACACAACTCGATCGATGGGTTATTAAATCAAACTCCTTTTATTAATTAATCCATAATTTCTGGTTTCTTACTATTTATGATAATTCTGTTTGCCAGAGATATTATATTAAATATATTAAATATATATTAAATATATTATTAAATCAAACTCCTTTTATTAATTAATTCATTATTTCTGGTTTCTTACTATTTATAATAATTCTGTTTGCCAGAGATATGTCTAAGCATTGCCTTGGCTATTTTGCCATATGATTTGTTAGTGGAAATAATTAATAACGTCAGACATACAAAGTGATTTTTAAAGCGCGAATGTGTCGAAGAATTATTACACCAAAAATATTTTATTGATAAATTTATTATTTCTAGAGGTTTAATAATCATAAGAATATTTTTTCCTAATGATACCTTCTAATACTCTCTCGTTTGTTTTACAATCTAATGTTTGAGTAAAAATAGCTAACAGAACTCGAGTTGCAGAAAAACTTTTGAAGCACAAATATTTCGAAAAATTATTTCGGTAATTCACCTTCGTTGCACACACATTTTGAAGTTCGTAACGCTCCTATCTCCAGATTTAAAAGAGTCCTTGTCGTTTCGCGCTGAATGAATTTGTATCTTTCAAATCGTAAGACGTGCCGTAATACAAATGAGGTATACGTAATACTCGACTCTCAAATTTTTGAAATATCGGTAACGATGACTGCGACACAGAAATGGTAGTGATGCTTCTGAAGCCCCATTTCTAGGTGACAAAAATTTACATTGGATTTTAGGTCAACTCCTATACGTTTATTGTATTGATTGTAATATTGATTGCATAAAAATATGAACAATTATGAAAATATTTCGGAAAAATAAATCGTCTATTAATTTATTGATGTTTATACTGTTCTTGTATATCATTAAATGAAATCGTAAGTTTTCAATCTTCTAAATGTATACATTCACATTTTTTATGATAAATTTCATCGATAGAATTATATTAAAAATATCACTATACATAGACCAAGAATAATAACACTAAATTGCTTTAAAAGTGAGTAGTTTGCTTTGCGTTATACAAATGACTAGAAGTTTATGCAAATTTTGCGTTTCCATTTAACAATTTGTGTCGAAATAAATACATTCGTTGAACGTTTTTCTAGAAAATGATGTGTTTATACTTCCAATTAATGTATCCTTAGTAATTAACGCATTATGAAGTTATAAGTGCCTAGCGAAACTCTTTGAAAAATTGTTAAATATTACTAGTTTTATATCATAAATATACTATATATATATATATTAATTTTGTAATTGTTTCAGGATAATATTTGGCGTTACATCTAACGAAATAAAATAATATATAATAATAAATACGTGAACGTTGTGTATGTGTGTATTTTCAAAAAGTTTCAAGCAGTCTCGAGCAGTCTTGAGCAGTCTCGAGCAGTCCCGAGCAGTCTCGAGCAGTCCCGAGCAGTCTCGAGCAGTCTCGAGCAGAATCGAGCAGCATCAAGCAGTCTCGAGCAACCTCGAGCAGCATCGAGCAGCCTCGAATAGTTTCGAGCAGTCTTGAGCATCCTCAAACAGCCTCGACCAGAATCGAGCAACCTCAAGCAGAATCGAGCAGCATGCAACAGCTTTGAGCAACATCGAGCAGCCTCGAGTAGTCTCGAGCAGTTTCGAGCAGTTTCGAGCAGTTTCGAGCAGTTTCGAGCAGTTTCAAGCAGTCTCGAGCAGTCTCGAGCAGCCTCGAGCCCCAATTTGCAGTCACGGATTGCGACATAATAAAATGGTGTTCAATGAAGGTTTGTACTCTGCAATTTGATAATATTGTTTTTCGTAATTTCCTGTACCGTAAATGCATTTTAATTGCGTATCGCATTTAAATTGCACACGAAAGTATACGAATCTATAAGAAAGACAATGCATCGTTCGCGTGCAGCCTGCCGTTTACCGTACGAAGTCATTGTACTCGACGTGCATTAGTCGCTATTACATATGCACATTGCATTAAGGCAGGTCGCTGAAGCACGTCAAGGAAGTACTTTCGCGTAAGAAACAACTCCTTACTGATTTCGCTGCTACTACTTCGGAGCATTGTTCTTTGAAAGTGAAATTTCTAATTCCTTGATGTTCAACTTCTGTCAACAGTCTACAACCATTCTAAACGACTTAATATTCTAATTTTAATATTCTTAGTTGACCAAAGACAACTGAAATTATTCATTAATTCGTTATGCTCTCTTCTGAATGAGAATACTTTTCTGCTTTTACAGTCTTTTTTTATTTACATTGATTCTCAAATTAATTTTTTTACAAATAATTGAACGAATGCTTACCTTTACGCGAACTTCGTAAATATTAAGAATATTTCGCCCTCGAAATTATGTTCGACATTGGAGATTCAACTCTTGTCATCTTATTAAATAAAGGCATTACCGATTTGTTACAGTGGCATACGTTCGTTCGCAAAAAAAGGCAATTTAAAAGTTTTAACGCTTAATATTTGTGGCAAAAATTTTCAGAGGAAGTTTCAGACCACGTTTTACATGATGCATAATGCATCCTGCCATTATAAACTTTGGTCTTTCCAAAACGTAATCTTATTATGTCGGAACTTGACGAGGTAAAGAAACCGCAGAGATTTGACAAGAATGCTGCGCAGTTAATATATATAGCGTTAGGTAATGAAATACTTTTACGTACCATGTGGAGATTATGTTTTACAAATTAGTAGAATATTATAATATTCCTGGATCAAGATATTTTAATATTTGGCGCAGCTATAATATTTTGTTTGCTTATTAAATTTCCTATAATTTCTTCTTTCATTTAATATCGTAAATGTGAATGCATATTGTGAGTCAATTTGGTTTAAAAAATAAGAGTACATGTATAATATTCAAATAGATTTGATCTATTATTTTATAATATATATTTTTTCTATTATTTTATTTTATTTATTATCGAACGACTCTTCGAAAATTGTATTATTGTCCAATTTGTCTGTAATGATAACGCAGCGAACATATTTTCAGAACAAATAAATTTGCAATACTGTGTAGGTAACAAATTACAAGATAAATTACGAGATCGCTTACTGGGATAATGTTCGCACGGCGATTTCCAGAACATTAGAAATAGAAAGTTTAGACTAAAAAATAACAGACACTACATATATATTAATAAAATAATAATAATACACATTCAAAGATTCTGTATAGACTGCTTTAAGAAATTACAAGGATGATAACAATGGAATATAGATAACAGATTTAAACAGTAATAAGATAATAAACACGATTTTTTAAACTGGACATCTGCAGTCGTTTAGTAAACTCAGTACGGGTCAATTACAATTTGTCGAATAGAATTACATCGATAATATCTTTAGTAGTATTTGGTTACCTAATTACTTCTCGTGATTCATCGAGAGTCATTGTCCCTTATAGTTCAGACGAACATTACAATACTATTTACGATATTCGTTCGGAGTAACACAATACCGTGACTGCTTTGTCGATTGAAATGAACTAATCAGTGCGCCGGCACTGTGCAATTTTCCATCACACGCTACCTGAACACCAGACTATGCACTCACCGTCCACTGCCATATGCAATCATTGCTTCCACATCAGAACGTATTATGTATCAATGATTACTTGACAAATCGAAATCGATAACGTCCTGCGGTAGATAAATATGATCGGTCGGTATTATAACTAATATTAACTGTTCCGCTCCACATGATCTTTCTCCGATTGACGTTTCTATTTTCAATCGAATTTGAATATCCACTGAGAATGCATTTTTTCGGACAGAATTTTTGGTAAAATCATTTCTTCATTCTGGTTTCCGTAAATGTATGTGAGAAAAAATAATAGATAAATTATTTGCAAAACATAATTTGCAAAAATATTTGCGACGTTGCGGCGTTACCGGTCTTCACCTATAATTTTATTTGTCAATATTTCCCAACATATTTTTTAACGTGTTTCTTCTAGACACACATCATATTTTGTATGTTCTAAAAGTTAGATAGTTATGTAACAACATTTATACTCTTAACAAGTAAGACAAGTAATGTCAAACTAATGTCGAACCTGACAAACCTGTCAGTCGGTTGGATGAGTATCTGGTAACCTTTCATAATCTATTTTCGACTTCAATTTGTTAACGAATTTTATTTTATAACAACTCTGAGCCTGAACTTCGACCTTCATGCAACTATTCATTGGTCCATACTCTTACATTCTGTCACGCGTAATAATATTAATAATTATGATTTTTATTTCAATCGTTCATGCTTCAATGCGGATTTGAAACACTGTTTAAAACATTTTTACAAAAGATTCTTCATATTCCTTTACGAAACCAGAGTTAGAGTTGTGAGCATTTTGTTGCATATGTTTATGACTTTTTAAATTTTCGAAATTCGTGGAACGAAAACCTGTAACAAATGATCGTATTCGGGCAGAATTACACTCTGGTATCATTAATGTGGAAAAGACCAGCTCACACATTAAAAACACTCGAGTCTTCGATTTGTCGATACTCGCACTTTTTCAAATTTGTTATTTCGGACGGCTACTGTTTCAGCTTAGTTCGCAGTCTTAAAAGTGGTTTCCAAGCTGCAATGCATCCTTCTAATCCATCCACCGATAAGCTTGGTTCTATTGCATTGGTGGATGCAGGGTTCTTTTGTTTCAGAAGGACAATAGTTCATTACTTTGCAAAATCAATAGCGTCCTTTTCTCTACATGCAGTGAATTCTCCCTTGTAGAACTCCCTAAATTCATTCAGCTTGTAAACAAAAATGTCTAATTTGGAAAGAGGAGATACGATTATTGTCATGCAGCTCGTTTTTATATTTAGTTGCCGATTGTCAACAAATATGAAAACGAGCCGCATTCGTCACTTTTGGATGTTTCACTTTCGATTATTTTCTTAATTTGAAACTAGCGTTTCATACTGCTGCAATACGCAATCATTTTTATGTGAACGCGGTGAATATTTACAGTGAAACTAAAGTTTCTTTACAGCCTACGTACAAAGAAAATAATGTACTATAATATTAGTTCCCCCCCTCTCTCTCTCTTTCTTTTAAAATATGTTCCTGCAATTCATATTTGGAAACTGTGCAACGATATGTAGGATAGTTGATAGATAGTTGATACAGTTCAGGGCTCGGAATTAAGCAGCACGCAACATGATCATCGCGAGGGCTACGCCTCCTGAGTCCCATTGCGTGTCTCGCTCTCTGATAATTGCCTAAATCAGTGCTCGGAACGCTTTGGCACGCAATATTAATGCCGCAAGGGTTACGCCTCCTGACTACCGCCACATCGTCTCGCTGTCCGCGTTGCCTTGATCGGCTGTGAGCCATATGTTGCGTGCCGAAGCGCTGGCCTAAATGCTACACACACCTATAAAGCAACAGGCACACGCTCCTAAGATGATCCGAGCCGAAAGAGACGACCACGGGGAGCGAGACAAGCGACGAGAATCAGGAGGCGTATCCCTCGCGATCTGAATGTTGCGTGCAGGTTAATCCTGAGCCCTGATGTAGTTGATACATACTATTGTGCTAGCATTCATTTTTACAAAACCTTCAGTTATCACTTGAAATTCGGAACGAATATCACAATATTTTAGGAAGTGATACTTCAGTAATTTAGGAAGTATATACGTACTGCTTAACCTAATATTGAATATCCTTGTTTATGATAGTAGGTAGGTAAATGCGTTTAGAGATAGTGAAAGATAGTGGAAACAACGGCGTTCCCAAATGAGACACAGAGTAAATAATAGGAATTCTCTGATAACATTCAACATGCAATCTAGTATTTTGTAGGCATAGGGTACATAGTCATGTCGAGTAGTACGTCACGTTTCTACGTGCTCACTGATTTTAGAGAAACTGTGATTGACCTGTGGGCGATGAATCATTTTTTCATGAAAGATTCCACAGTCATGCAAATAAGTAGTACAGAATAGAAATATTTTAACACATTCTGTAGTAGACAGTATTGTATAAGAATTTTATGAGACTTTTACTAGTACATAATGTTTCAGTTTTCCTTAATATGAAATACTTTTCTTAGTATGAAATGTTTTTCTTAGTACGACATGATTTCCAGGATATGTCATGTTTTCCTGAATATAAAATGTTTTCCTTTGTATTAATCTAAATTGAATATTATTTAAATATTACACACATAAATGATGGTTCAATTTTTATAAATCGTGCGAGGAAATCTAATCTCGAAAGATATCATTGGATAGTATAAACAGTTTTTATTTATTTTACTAAAAAGATTATAAATATATATTTCAGGAATTTCATATCTGATACTTCGAGCTCTTTCATTTTTAATGACATTATTGACTTAGGGTTGATTGTGATATGTTCTATTCAGCTTGCAAGTTGCAATCAAAAGGTAAATACGTTTGTAAATCAAACAGACTTGCAAATCTTTCTCTTTGTTCATTATTTTCACTTCTTAATTGAAATGAAAATATGATTTTGTATTAATCGTCGATAATCTATGTTAATTAACCCTTTGCATCCGAAGCTATTTTAACTGTAAATATAAAATCATTGTCGTAACTTATAGTATTTTTATTTTATATGACAAAATACATTTTATGCACATGAATTTAACTCTTGGGGCTCGCAAAACAATTACACTTTTAACAATTTTTTAAATCTAAATTTTCTTAAGATCAAAATTATCTTAAAACGTGATCCAACGAATTTTAATGGTGCCTCAGAGTCACCACTCGACTGCAAAGGGTTAATATTTTCAATCGTTTTTATAAACGATCGTGAGTAAATGTACATTTTACATATTTATAGTATTCATAAACGCGCATGAAACAGAATAGAATGTATAATTTTACTGAAATTCAGAAAAAATAGTTAAACCTCAATTTTGATAAGAGCTACCAAAGATTTGTACACACTTTTTAAAAATAAAAGGAATTCAATGAATATTTTTGATATCAATTAGAAACAGGAAAAATATGCTAAAAATGACTAACAGTAAATAAAAAATTAAATTTTGAATATCTCTTACATTACATCAATATAAATTAGATTTAAGTACAGGATATAATATTTACCTCATATTTATTTTCTATTCAGTAAATGTTTTGAAAAATACTGACTATTTACAGAAACATTGCACAGGTGCAATTACGTTTAACGTTCTGAAAGTTTCAATACACTAAAATCATATTTCTGAAACTTTATCATTTTCTAAAGTAATGAAAGTTCCTGGTAAAAGTGAACGTTGCTTTTATATGCTACTAGCCGTGCAGTTAAATTACAAAGATGTGTTTTGCGGTGATTAATGATGGTAGCAAACTCGCATAAGAGACTTTAACAAGCACAACACGCATCTGATTCCTCGATACAGTGGTTTTCGGAATAAAAAGAATTACCTTTTGTTAATAGACGAAATGTAAGCCTAATTTATATCTGACACGCTGTTCGAGCAGCGATCCGAAGAGAAATCGCTAAAGAATGATTTACGGAATTAAAAATCCCCTGCCCTGCCGGTGAGACGGTGACGTTCCAAGAGTGGGGAGCACCAGCTGACTGGCCTCTCGGTGAAACTGTCTCGTCGTTTGCAGCGCGCTGTTGCTTTGACAGTGTTATATCAACCTCTCCGAGAGTGCAGTCGTCGCATTCTCTCCTCCGCTAATCTCTCCGTTCCGCCGGAGGAAACTCGCTCTTGCCCTAGCTTTCTTTTCGATCTGCTTCTGGAACTTTTGTACACGAAAGCGAAGCTCGTGTTGCGCTCGCGAAACGAGGATAAATAGAAAACCGAAAAAAAGAGAAACACAAGATGTAATCGAGAGTGAAACCGGCGCAGAATCGTGATTTCACTCCGAACCGCTGAAGTTACCAGCGCACCACCGACACCGCGATAAAACCGAATATATCTGCGTGCACGACAGACACAACGAAGTTTCTGTTGAGAGACGTTCTACGAATTTGTGCCGCGTGTTGTCAGTGATAAAACGTTATCGCGCCGCGGCAACTCGGAACGTTATTCGTGTCAATAGAGAACGAGCCTTTCCATTTCGGAAACAGTGGTCCCGCCGGAGAAGGGTTGTTGCTGCTGCTTCTTCCTGGACAACCGGAAGTCTGTATTAACGAGCGAAGGGAGAATAATGCCGACACTTCTGAACAGCTTCCCTTGAGGCTATCTCACGTTCACGCTGATTATAATTCGACCGTTGAGTCATGCTCTGCCTTCTTGTCATCCGACCGAAGGTAAATACAATTTTTAATCGGTTGGGCGATGTCGAACAGATTTGGCGCCATTCCGTGGTCTCCAAAAACTGCTCATTTAGGTACAGATTTCATTTTAGGAAGCATTTTCGAGAGACAACATTTCGAAAATAATTTCGAGTTTATTATATCCTGTTTGAGAATTCTTATATCGCGATTATCGTTAATGGTATAGATTCTTGTAATAAGTTTCTTTAATAATAGCACGAAGATAATATGAAATTTGTTTCATTCATTCTGCTTTTACAGTTTTGTATTTCATATATTAAGTTTTGTACATAATATCGCATTTTACTTTTTAACATGCGGATACTCTTTGAATAACATTTTTAGCATTGAACTTGAATTTTTTTTTACAAATTTGAAGATTTAGTTTACTGAATGATACGTGAAAAAAATTTGGAGTAATCTGTATTTCTCTATTTTATAAGTAGATATTTAATATACCATAATATTGAATATACGATAATATGAAATATATAACAATATTTAATATATATTGTTATTATAATAACAATATATTTAATACGCGATAGTAACATTTTAAATTGACGTTAAATAATCCTTATTCTTCTTATATAATCGATTTTTATTTTTATATGAAATATATAACAATATTTAATATATATTGTTATTATAATAAAAATGTATTTAATACGCGATAGTAACATTTGAAATTGACGTTAAATAATCCTTATTCTTCTTATATAATCCTTATTATGTTATCGACAGACAACAACAATGCAAATTATGAACAGAAAAGAAATTATGTAAAAGAGTTCATGATCTATATATCTATATATCTAATATCACGTAAACTTTAGTATCGCAGTTTCTGAATAAAAATCTGAAAGTGACAATTACAGGACAATTACTTTCCACCACGAAATAGAACGAGCTTTCCACTCAGTATTACATTACAACATACACATAACGAGAAGGAAAAAGTATTATATAAATTTCAAATGAATTGCAAATGTATTTCTCAAGCAATTCATGCTGCAACTGAAGTCACGAACGGCGGAGAACAATTTCCTTGTAAGACGTAGACGTAACGAAAGCGTGATTAAAAAATGATGAAACTCTTATCGCGCGTCATTTTTATTGAAATTATTCCACCATTTCCAACGATGCGATAGGAAATCCTGTAAAAAGGAATCTAGAACAGTTGCAACAAGAAAATATTTTTCGACACGCATGAACGATTCCATAAAATTTTATGGAATGAACAGTTCGCTGAACGAAGTGATTTAGGACACCGGTGAACGTCCGCGAATGAAATTCGACTGAACTGTTCATTTTCGTCCTGTTACGAGTTTGGAGCATAGGAACATAAGAGAAATAAAATCGGAAGATGATAACTAAGATATCGATGAGTTTTGAAGCAAATATCTGTTCCTGTCTTAGCAGAATCCTTATTTTTACATCTTATAAATTCTATTCGACTCAACATTTTTATTTTTAACAACTTCTTGTTATGCATTCTAATTGGAACTTGAAAGCAAGAACTTTTCTAAGAAAAAATTCCATAAGCACTGCCATCAAAAGATGACAAAAAGTTTCAGAACCTTTTTCATCCTTCATTAGTAGGGTTTCCGATTGCGATATTTTGTTGAGCTTATCGAATTTGCTTTTACGATTTGTTTTCTGATAAATCGGTAAATCCTATGTTCGATAGCTCAATTAATGTATGAACTAAAACTTTTAGAAACTGTGATATGCGCCGTTTTTCATAATAACCGTGCATGTATGAATTAATCTGACACGAAGGCCCTTTCGGGTCGCGCGCAATTCATTTCCGCGTGGAAATCAAGCGTGTATCAACCTTCCGAAGAAGCGAAGATACTGTCCAGGGACTCCGGGCGAAAGAGAGAGAATGATAAAGAAACAGAGAAAGAGAGGAACTTCTATGCCAGATGCACACGGTGCAGCTTTCACGGCGTGCACTTTTTATCGACTGACAAAGGAAACCGCGAAACTCAAAACGAGCGTAATATGCAATTCGCGCGAGGCTACGCGGTGGCTCGATTTCATCGCACGTCCTCGCTCGAGGACGAATCGCGAAAACATGATGATGAGTTTCGCAATGACGATTTCCTCCTTACGGTGTCTCCTTCATGGAATTTTCAGGGTTTCCTATTTTCAGGCGCTTCGAGGAAACTCGCTCGCTCCTCTCTCTCTCTCTCTCTCTCTCTCTCTCCTGCAAGATAATTATCGTTGATTACGCCTAATTGCGATCTGGCTTGGTTAATTTCTCCTTTTTCCGCGTTGTTTTACCGCACAGCGTACGTTTATCGCTTTCGGAATTCGCTTTGTTCGCCTTCCGAGAACGGGAATGGACATGGAACTCATTACACAAACCTTTTGGTTGTTGTTTCTGACGAATTTTCTTCGGTACACTGATTAATTAATCGCGTGCGCGGAACTTATTTCGGTCGAGCATTGTTTCGAATGATTTGTTACACTAACTTTTTAGCGTTTCAATTAAGAGACGGAGCGAGATAGAACATTCTCTAATTGTTTCACAAAGTAATGTGCAGTTTTATAGGATTATGGGAATTCGTCCAATTATCAATGTTTTTTGTAGAATTGCTGGAAGGCACCAGGAAACACTAATTGAGTGTTAAGAAAGTTTTCGTGACTTGCAAAGTTGGATTTACACCTAAATGCGTAGAATCATAATCTTAACAATAAATGTTACACCTTCAAACACATTCTCAAAAAATTATCAGCATAAGATTCAATTGATGATAAGTAAAAGAATTTTTTATATTATAGTTCACTAAATCGGATATAATTTCAATTTACATAATATGGAGAAATTATACAATTTACGCAATTGCATAATATTTCACGATGTTCGTATTTGAAAGTGACGAGTCAACTGCTGCGTCAATAGATTGAAATACTATTCTATTAATATCGATATTTAATTTCGAACGCCTGTGATTCATAGGAATATTTTTATTGCGGAAGCATATTTTTATTTTCCCTAAGAAGGAAGTTGCGTGGGCGGATGGGAGAAAAAGTGTGTAAAGGAAATTAAATTTAGCTTTATCCTTGAGTAAGAATACGTAGCTAGATTATCGAAGCGCGTTATTTGTAATCCTGCCGGTGCTCTCTATCAACCAATTAGCGAGTATGTAGGTCATCCGCTCATTTGTGGCTACCAAAAAAGGGAACCTTGAATGCGCGCCGCCGAAAAATTCGACCGATCTATTGATCTGCCGTGGTCCCGTTCGAAATTCCACTTAATTAAACACGGCAATGAACTGGCGAACATGTTCGAGTGTCTTATTAAAATTTCTATTTGCCGCCTCACAATTAGTTACAGATTATATCTCGTGTGCCGAATCCAATTAAGGTTCGCAATTTTCATATCGTGGTGAAATGTTTCTATTCTTTTGTGAGAGCAGATTCCTAAATTTACATACCGATTCGGGACGATCTATTGTAGATTAGAAATTCATAAAACTAAGAATTACCGTTAATTATAAAGCATCATGAGTCAATTAACGTTTCATTAAGACATACAATATCATTAGAAACTAGCATTGTTGTTGGTCGTCAGACTACTTAATTTGGACAGACATTATTTTTATATAGATTGTCTTATTAATAATTAACGTACAAGTGTAAGCCTAATTAGAACAGAAGTTCATATTGTTTCAAGATGTACGTTTATTAGCAATTAGAAAAAGGTGTGTGAGAGTTTTAATATGCAATTTTACATATTGGCGTATGTGATATGCAAACACAGATTTGCGAATGTTCGAGTGATGTTTAAAAATTCAGAGAAATATTACTTTGTGGTCCATTCGTAAAATTCCTTTGCAATGACGTAAAGTTCTCAATCACGAGACACCCTGTATGCACTAATGCTCGAAACAATTCATTTCGATACATTAATTCTATTTGAATCCCATATTCAGGCAGAAGTTCCATACAATTAAAATTTCATACATCAATTATGCAGACTACTTAATTGAATGTACGTAAAGCGAGATTTAATGCGAAGTGAAATGCAGCAGAGAAACTGTTTCATTTAAGGAAAACCATTTTAATGCATTTTCACGTTTAAATTTTCTCCTTACTTATGCATCATAATAAAACATTTGAGAATTTCAAATGTAATTTGAACGTCTCGTGATTCTTCGTGAAGGAAATCAGTTCCTATCCGATTGCATAATTATCGACGGTTGTTTAATCAGATATAAAAATTAAAAAGTTCAGAGTTTTTTCACCACATGCACTTAAACTTGTAAATGTTATAATACCTAAAAATAGCTATGATATATAAAATGATAAGATAATTAATGTGCAGTCACCGATGATATTATATAATAGAATATTTATCAAAATATCATAGTACACATATCATAATTACCGTCTGGACGATTGCAAGCACAGATTAGAAATTCCTAGACATTATTAGACGCATTTCTGTCGCATCACACTTCCATTCAAGTACATATCGCATGCAAAATGAGTATTGATTTTGACTCGGTAATAGAACCGAGTAGTTGCATTCACTTATGAGCTAAATACGGAGAATTTCATCGATCGAATTCCATTGGCATGCACATCGGTGTGCACCTTGGCTCCATGAGGCCTTAATTAATTTTACTCTCGTAGGATTCTAGTGGATTATTCGGTGCACTAAGTACACTAATCTGACACAGAATTTCCTGAATTGAATTTTACTGCCAACAAATTTATCGAAACACGAATACCAATGAAGTACTTAAATATTTTTTCTAAAATTGTAACATTATTCATTATTCTTCTTGGCTGTTCTCTTGAAAGTATTAAATACATATATTATTTATTAATACATTTATTACAGCACTTCACTTTTCAAAAAATAAATATACAATTTGTTAGTCTTTGTACTTATTAGGTATTGTTGAAGTAGCACGAACCGACACGAAATAAAAATAATTTAGTTAATGAGTCCGAAACTGCAAAATTAAACTTTAACATAGTAATTGGGATGACCCAAATGTTCGACCGATGTAATTTCCCAGTTAAATAAATGAAAGGAGATTAAAAATTTAATATTTATTATTATTCAGTGCAGGGGATTATTCTCTAGAAGAATCTTAAAAAAATCCAGTTGGTGTGCAAATGTTAAATGAATTATTAAATATGGACAAATGATACCATATGTCATCCACAAATGATCGATTCGATAGTCTACATTTTGATGAATCTAATGCATTCACTCGTTCTTAAAAAATCTAACAAATATGATTATTTGCATAACAAATAAATATAAGTATTTAGCGGGGAATGGAAGTGAATCAAAATGTTTTGTCTTTACTGTTAGTGTTTATTTCTGTCTATGAGCGTGCGCGGGCGCGGCTAGCGTAGTGTGAAGATGTGCAGAGTTTTTGGGACTGACCGGACCGACTGGGGTGTCTGACTCGACTTGAGTGATTGAACTAACTGCCCTTACGGAGTTGCCTTTTGCCTTTTCTATAGTGATTGCGAGGACAGTCATAAGAAGGGAAAAGATGAAATTCTCTTGGAAGGGGAAGAAAGGAAAGGTCTGTGCGAGTCGAAATGTGCGAAGGTTCGGATAATCGTTTTATTGAGAGTGTTTTAAAGGGAGTTTCTTTTGAGGATTAGGGAAGGACAGGAGTTCGGATGCACATTTGATGTTTATTAGGGCTGTCGTAAAGGAAAAGTTTACGAGAGAGGATTAGGAAAGCAAATGTTCGATTGCTAGCGGCCGCGCTCAGCTAGTGGCGAGCGATGCGACGTCGCAAGTAATAATTTAGATTTATATAATTTTGTGAAAACAATTTCCCGTAAAAATGCTGTACGAAAAGATTTTTGTCGGCGAGTGTACTCCCCAATCTCATGTTAGGATATTGAAGTATAAAATACATTAGACATCCTGCTTGCGCAAGCGACGAAAAAGGTAGAATAATTTCTTCGGGACACGCTCAAGTGGTATAATAAAGAAATATCTAGAAGGATACGAGCTGCCAAATATGGTTTCCGGTGCTCATTATGCGGTCACATTCGGTTGCCGACTTTTATTCGGGCCCTTTATGCTCGGATAAAGAAAAGAAGACGGAATCGTAGCTATCTTAGTTTCTTAATTTCGCAGAGCGAAGCGTGCTGCCGCCCTTACACCTCATTGCCTTTACGAGTGCATTATGTTCCCTTTTATCGTTCCGCCCACGGCGATGCGAGGTTTCATTTAAATAAATGCTCGCGCCGATGGAAAGATAAAAATAATTGAAAGAGTAATAGAATTTTCACAGCACAATGTGTTCGCCGTGTGCGCGACGCGGTATGTGTGTGCAAATGCTTTGTTTAAACACCGTAGGCGCTTCGATATATGGGTAAGCATGTGAACAAACACTTATATCCTTCGTACAGTGTATCGCGAATAAGCGGATGTGGCGTGGTCACGTGTGTAGGGAATACTATCACACGTGCGTGGCCTGTCTACCATGACGTAATTCTGTTAATCGTAAGAAAATAATCGAGACCATTTCTGTAGAAGTGAAGTCGCGGGCTGCGACTAAATTAAAGCAAAGAACGGTTAATTGCTAACGTACAATGCCAGTTAGTTGCGCGTATAATTACTTTAATGTCGACCTCTGTGAATATCTACGATAAAATTAAGTAACAAGTGACCGTAGTACGAGTTTACATTATGACAATGTTAATACGAAGTAAATACGTTCACTTGTCGTTTGATCTTTTGTTTAGTTTTCCATTCTGATGCTTGTGCATTTTGTGATAGTCCCATTTTGTGTGAAACTGGTTTCTACGACTTCGGTTGTGCCATTTTTATGTATTTCCTCTCGTAAAAGAAATTAATTAAAAATGAAGCAAATTCATTTAATTAAGAATTACCAAATCAGTCAAAATATATTTCTGATATATATTCCTGATTTTTTCTTTTACAGTTTCTGATACTATGAAAATTTTTCTGACAAATTTTTAGATAAACTTCTTTATTCGAATATATATTATAATAGATATTAAAATGATTGAAATATGTAGAAATATGTAGAAATTAAATTATATTAAAATAAAAATTTAGATGTACATACATATTAAACTTTATACTAACCTTGCTGCATTCGGATGAATTTGTCTCAAGATCGGACTTCTCTTTAAATAATACCTTTCTTTGCAAAAATATATAAACTAATTGAATATTAACAGTTTATATACACCGTTTATATACAGTGATCTTAATTCTGAAAATACAAGCATTATAATTTTCTTAACACTTTACAAGGATTAAACAATCACTTCATAGCAATGCGTTTCTTCTAAAAATTTATTTACCAATGTATCTCTGTTGCAAAATAGGAATTTGATGTTCGAAGATGCTACAACCACGGCAGACTTGTAGAGCGCTACTTTACAATTCAGTTATCTTTTTCTTCGCCGATAATTATCGACCACTTGTTTCGAATTAATTGTTCCCGCTCTGAAATGACTCATTTTTTGCTTCATTTGCAATCAGGCATGCATGCAGAGGTTTGTCAAAGCGAACGTGTATGCGAGCAGAGGGGGATTTTGCTTGGGGGTTTCCTCTCTTCGTCCGGGATATGACGATATCCCTTCCCTCCGCCCCTGGTTGGCCAGTGGCGTAAGCAACCGTAAAAATATGTGGAATACGTGCGGTTTCTGTCGCATGTAACTACCTTAAATAACGGCTTACATAACATCGATATAGAATTTCCAACACACGCGATCGCAATGTTCGGCAAATTATAAATATGCAGTTTTCGTTAATAACAGTTGAGGTATATTTTATAACATACCCAAAGTAATCCACCTTCCAATATTCTGAAAACTGAGAGCTTTGATAAACCGTCGCTCGCACAGTGTTACTGAAACCTGATTTTTAATTATACAACTGCATATAAATGTATGCAGTAAAATAATGTTAGGTTATTTAAAAATCCGCAATTACTATGTTTATAATTCTGGAACACTATGCAATACTGCATCTTAATTAATTGTAATCAAAAAGGAAAATAATTTTATACTAGTCAAAACCATTTTTACAAGAATGCAATTATCGATACTGTCAGATTATTGGTCTTTTTTATTTAATCACCAAAGATTTATGCGTACATTATATTTCTACCAGAATGGAATAAATTAAATGTAAAAACACTTAAAAAAGTATGTAGAATACATGCTAAATTGTTTAATAGCCGTAATAAAAGATAACAAGCTATACGTAAAATATCAGATAAATTAATTCAATAATAATACACTGTTAAGTTTACTATAATAATATTATACTGTTAAGTTTTCATTTGATTTGCAATATTTATAATATACAAAAAGTACAGACATAATGATTACAATATTTAATGAAATTAACTAAACACTAACTCATTCTTTATATTTATATGTAACCATGTAATTTGAAGCTAGCTCTGTCAATATACTTTCGTTCGGCACTGTAAATTAACTTTTATGAGAAATTCGAAATAAAAGCTATAATTACTTATTAGGTAACATCGTAACGGGATCATGTGCTAATGTTAGTTAATTAAATGCGGGTTTCACACTTTCTCCCCGCGTTTACACCTTATATTCTATTCCATCTAGATAACGAAGAATACGGTTTTCCTTAGGAGTACATACAATTAAAACTCCGCAGAGATCAATTTCTCTGAAATATCGTTTTCATTCTCATCGTTGTCATGTGATAGTCCATGGAAAATAAGCATATCGCGTGTGAGACTTTCACAGCTACCGCAATCTGCCTCTGTCACGTAACGGCTGTATCAAACTTCGGAGCAGGAACTTCGTTGAAAAGATTATAATAATAACAACCCGGTTTTATTACACGTTCATTGTTCAGTGGAACAAGAAATGCAACTATGAAACAACATATTTTAAGCTTAAGTAGTAACATTATGGTGATGGGAATGAGTTTGATTCGGTTGTAATCGCGTATTTAAATCTTAATTCATTTAAGTTTATACTCGAACCTATAACACTTTTCTTACAGAATACCTGTAACAAGATTTATAGCATTTTCTATATCAATTATATCAAACATATGCAAGGAAAAATTCGTTATTGAATATTTCAATCATACTTACATATAATTATTTCTTTCCTTTATTTCTGTAATTACCTTAACACAGAGCATTACTTTGACCGAAGAGTGAAGTTTTAATGAATGAAACGAACAATTTCGTGACACGTGAAAGGAGTTTAGAAATGTCTAGACGTTAAATTTTTGATATTAATTAAATAATTTGAGTTAAATCAGAGCAAATATTCATTCATGAAATAACCTTTTGAAAACAAAAATGTTGAACTTCTCGTTAAGAAACTCTTTTCGTAATAGTTCTTTACGATTTATTCTTTTAATTAACAAAGTAAATTAAGTATTCAATCAGAAAATATTTATGCGAAACTGGTTCATACTATATTATTTTTGTATTTACTTATCCTTGATTTATGAACAATTTTATCGTTTTATTTTAGCTGTCAGCAGCGCTATCATTCTTCAATTTTCAATTTGTACATTTTTCAATAGTAGTTTTTAGAAACAACGCGTATATCTAGTGATGGGTTTATCGATATCGAATCAAGTACAGAATCAATACTTTCTCTGCAAAAGATATTAAGGAACTATCCTTTACTTTATGAGAAATGCACTATCGCTCCGCAATACTGCGAGGTTAATCGTGGAATTTCTGATAAAATCAGATGGAAACGTCGATTTCAATCGCCCGTTACCACGAACAGGGCAGCTCCTACTCCCTAAATGATTCCACCCTACCGATCGGTAAATAAAATATCTCACTACCCCCGTTAGCCGTACCTAAAATCGTTCTACCAAATTACTTCGGCCCAATCGAAAATCCATAACCTGCCCTGTGGGCATTCTGATTTTATAATCCTCCGTCTGATCATGTCACCGAACAGATTCAGTATAAGCTCTTGAAGCAACGTATAATATGGTGATTAGTTTACAGTGTGAACTATTTATGGTAGCAACTTCATTTAATATACAAATGATTTATATTTAATATATAATGTAATTATTACGTAGCCAGAATACCAGTTGAATTTATTAATATTTAGTGTTTTTATTGAGAAGCTGATCTAAATGTCGAATAAAATGAAATATTTTAGTAGCATCAAAAAAAGGATGTCACTTATTGGTATACTTATTACTTTCAATCATATAAGAAACATATTAAAAATGTAAATAATTTTGTAACGTTCATCCAGAACATCTACGTGTATTTTTTTCATATTTTTTCACATATTGAATGATGATATTAAAAGATTTTAGAGAACACAATTTAATACTAGTCATTTTATCGCGTTCGAAATATTTTAATTTAAGCTTGTTGCTATTGTAACGGTATATGCATGGATATTTTATTCAATAAATTCGTTTCATCTATATTGCAATAAAAACTGCTAAGGATATGTATAAATATACGTTTGTTACAAGGCAACATTAGTGCTTCACAAACCTCATGTTAATGACACGAGAAATATAAAAATTAAAATTTGTAAAATGTTGTGCAAAACAGCACTTGACATTCTAAGGATAGTGTCACGACAACGTTATCAAGTTTCACATACCTCGCATAAATATTTACGTCGGGAAGAAACGGTAAGCAGTGAATAAGATGTTTTGCAGGCGAAAGATAAGGAATTTAATCATTTTATTCCACTTTCCTTTCAGAGCAACCCGACGCATGATTCATGCTCTAACGGTGGTAATCCGTCGGGTTTTGAGGCCGGTTGCACGCCGTTCAATTTTGCGTTCCGCCTCATAATCAACGCCTTTTAAAAGCATGAATATATTGACCCCGTTCCAACAAAGAAATTACGCGCCGTCCTTAAACAAAGGAAACAAGTTAGTTCCGCTGCCTGTAGAGCCTTTTTGCGTAATACTTTCTGGTAGTCAAACGAAACAGGCACGCATCCTAGACGAAAGTTAACGAGATCTATTTCTCGTTGCACTTGCCGGTCGTAGAGTAGCCAAGGTTTTGCAGCTAACAGTCTCATAATCTTTAATGCAGCGCGCACGTCCGCAGCGTTCCTCTTGCCCACCAGGTTCCGCAATTAATTTGCCCAGTTGTTAAGCAGGTCAAAGCCGCGGAAGGCATAGCTAACCAGGTTTAGATATCGTCCAGCAGGGAGCATGTTCTACCATATCACACGAGCACAACGAAACGCGTCGCTGTAGATATGCGAGCTGGATATTGTTAAGTAGTGATGGGTTTTCTGACGCTTTATACTGGCGACTTAAACTTTGAACGGTTCAGCAAAATGATTTGCTTATTATAGATAAATACATAAATTGCTTTCGATCAAATTGGAGTTAGATTTTCTTTTTTAGGTGGAGGGGGAAGTTAACAAAATATTAAAACGTTCTCGAAACTGGAAGTTGCAATAAAATATTTCTTTAATATTCTGTATGTATGAAATAATACACTTTTCAAGTTTTTTTTTTTACATAAGAGATTGAAAGTATGCGATCATATTAAATTGATATTGGATTTTAATCTTCATATTAAATAGATGTTGGGAATTGAAAAGATTTCAAAATCAGTTTAGAGTGCGATATTCAATATTGTTCTGTATTTTAAAATGATATTTTATATGTACGAGGTTGTGGTAAATTAAGTATATTTTAATACCGTAACTATTCACTGCTGAGCTACTAAAGTTATAAACCAATTGAATAAGACAATTGATGAATAAATCTCCTTGATAAATCTCTCCAACACATATGATAAAATTACACAACATCTGCATTGTCTTCATACATTCAATCTTGTTAGTTCATCTTATTAATCTTGAATTTTAAATACACATTTACAAGATTTCTTAGTAATAAAAATAATTTTAAAAAATTCTATTGCAATAAAATACATTTGCTTTACTGTCTCTAGTAACCGCCAAACAAAATGATTGCTATCACGTATATACAATAAACTAAAACATATTATATGATGAACTTACTAAGTTCTTAAGTAAGAATACAAAACTCTCCAATTTTATTTGAAACAATGGTTTACTCAACATTAAAAAGCAGACTATACAATATTATAACCAGTGGGGATTTGAAAGAACTCCATCCACTTCAACTTTTTATAATAGTCTGCTTGAGCCTCAGTAGGTGAAAATCAGTTCAAGTCGGTTGGATCTTGAATCGGATTGGATCATCTTGATAATTATCTGTGATCATTTTCCTGCTGCTCCAAAGTATCAAGATGATCGACCTGCCACCTGCTTGCAGGTGTTTGAACTTGTTTGAACTGGAGTCGAAGTTTAAGCAGGCTAAAGCTTCAAGTTACTTATTGCACAATAAATAGCTAATAATGGAAACAGCTGTCCTTTCAGACAACAACAAAATATTTTTAATCTCTCTTATTTTCTATATTTCGTTGCAAATTTGATTCTCCTTTGACTGCAATTAATTTATTTATTGTTTTCAACCGTTACATACATACCTTAAATATGAAAATATGAACGAAAGAGCAAAATATAATTTTGTAAGACTAAAATATAGAATAAAAATGGATATTTTGTGACTTGAGAATCCTTTATGTAACTATCGCTGATGAACGTATGCAAGTTGATCTTCAAATGAAAAATCAATATTATAAATTTTACGTAGTATAAAATGCTTATAGTTGTAAACAATTTTTATTTCTGAAACAAAATGGCAAACTCTAGCAGTTTAGCAACTATGTAGATTAAAAAAGATAGAAGCCGCCTACATCAATTGCAAGATACAGAATCTACATGAACATGGATTTCTTTTCTCAACAATATTAACGAGTTGAAAATGACATGAAAAAATACCGAAATTCTTAAAATACTTTTGCTATCCAGATATTTGATCTACCCATTTCTGTCATGAAAACCAGATTGGAGAAAGCTGGCTATCCAAGGATCAGTTACAAGGCGGCACTAACTGATCAAGAAATGTAAGCAAAAAGTGCAACCATTGTCCAATCTTTTGCAGTCTCTTGTCATCTGTTTGAACAGTACGACAGTTTATCTTCTGTCTAAAATCGTGTACATTATTTGTGTGTCATTCAAACATTTCTAAACGTGAAATACAAGAACAAAACTCTTTGGTACTTTTATTTTGATTGAACTGTGATTTTATTGCCATTTATGTGTGACAAAATGTACAGTGAGGAGCATCTATTATAGATGAATGGTTTTTATGTATAATTATCTTATAGGGGAGACCGGGGCTAAAAGTTCCGATTTTGAGAAAACATACAAATTGACTAAGAAATAATACAGTTACTTTTTTCACTTCTGACGAATTTATTATCAAATTTGTTCTACTTTAAGATTGTCATCTCAAATTTAATATATTGCAATAAGTTTTTCATTGAAACTCAAACAGAACTTCTTACTCTTTCGTGGGGTATGTTGTTAACGCTCTGGGGTAAATTGTTACTAAGAAATAAATATTATTTTCTAGTAAGACATTTCATTCTCTAATGAAGTGAAATACAATTTTATAAATAGAGTTTGTTTATTAACTTCAGATTAACAGAAACACATATATATTTTTGAAAGAAAAAAATATACTATCTTTGGCATAAATATTGATGTAGTAAGATGAAAATAATAATCTAATGTTATGATAATTTAGGAACAACTTGAGCAATGTATGAAAATATTTTGTTTATATGTTCAAATGTTCTAATAATTGCTATTGCAACACATGTTCTTAAATGTTATTTGATTTATAAGAACAGGATAATAGACGATATTGACATTAAATAATTGAATTAGACAAAAAGATAGTGACTGCGAAATATTTATATACTTGATATGTGACTGCTATCTTGTGTAAAACCACACAATTCGCTGTCGCGGACGCTACTAAAATGGTTGACGACGTGGAGTGAAAATAATTGAAAGCATAACGCGATTCTTTTTTATTTGAAATATGTTACCATCGGAAAAACTTACCCCGGAACTTTTAGCTCAGGTCACCCCTATATTACGATTGCAATTGGTTTTTACCAAGCTCAGGAAAATCAAACATCGATTCCGTTACCTTATGAATTACAATACCTTTAACGTTACAATATCCTTAACATTGCAATATCTTATACATTACAATTACAATTTATTTTTACCAAGCCCAGGAAATCCAAACACCTGTTTCGATCGTTTTTGCGTAGTCGACAGCAGAGCTTGACCAGTAGCTACAAGTCCAGCCTACGGTAGGCTCGGACATGCTCGAACGTCTCGAATACCCATCGCTAGACGTAGGTAGTTACGTGCTTCCCTGGTATTTAAGCTGCGTTCGTACACGCTTGCCTTATTAAGCACGCACGGTGTTGCGTATTCAGACTTGCCAGCCGCGGACGAGTGGTGCTTGCGCTTAAAGAGTCACTACAAGGCTGCTCCTCCGCGTTCTATGGACACTGTACTCGCGGAATGAGAAGTGTCGTTAACGATATCTACCGCTGCCGCGTCGAATGCAACGACAGCCCCGATGATGTTTGCAGACTGCGTGGAACCCGCGCGCGGAATAGCGAAATAGGATATTACTGCGATCATAGTTTCTATCGATGGGTTCACTGGCACCTGGACTCATTTTCTAGAACGTGATCGGTTAGGTATACCGATTAAGAACGCTGACACAGGAAACCAACGACAATTGATCCACAGTGGTTCGCGAAAGTATTCCAACACATTTAAAAGTAACTTTTTCGAAATTAGAACAAACGATTTCAATCTTTTTGTGATGTTGGAGGGGCAAGTTTACTAGATAATGCCTGAACAGTTTTTGTCAACTTTGCACTTAGTTGGAATGATACAAAAATAAATAACTCATATATTGAAACTTTCTTAATGAAGTTAAGGTCTGGAAGGTTTAGCGAAATATGTTTAATGTTATATTCGTTTTATAATATTTTACATAATGATCATTGAACATCGTTTTTGTGATGGTTCTGGTAACTACCATCGAATATGCGATCATTACATATAATTATTATATGCAATCAGTATATACGATTGTTACATACGATTATTACATACGATTATTACATACAATTGTTATATACAATCGCCACATACAATAGTTCCACGATCAATCTACAAAACGAAAATTTAAAGAATGTAAACATTTCATCAGAAACATAATAACACAGTTACACAGTTACAAGCATTTCAAGATGTAAAAGTCTCTAAAACATTGCGATTTCCACTATATTTGATGAATTATTATTATATGAATTTCATTCGTTAAGTTTTCGTTCGAGGCTCAGATGGAAAAGTTTAAAACTTGTCTGTTTTATATATTGTCATTTTGACTAATTGTAATGTTTAAAACACATATTTTAGGCGTTGACTAGTAGTCCTTGTAAAATGTCCAACAAAATTCAAGTCATTGGCTCCAAATTTTAAAAAAGTTACTTCGTTTGAAATGGTGTTCGAATACTTTTGTGAGTCACTGTATACGCGGCCGCGCTTGTTGCTCGCGTAATTGACCACAGATTATTAAAATCGGTTTTTTTTCTCATTGATAAAAGTACAGAAACCCGTTTCGAAACTGATTTCTTCCCACGAGACGCATCACGCGACAACTTCTTTCAGCATTAATGGCCGTTTTAATTATTTCTGGATTTTATTGGACTCGGTTGAGTCTGAAACAGGTGCAGATAGGGAAAATTTAATGCACTGGGAAGTAATAACGACAAAAATATCCGTGTCCGGGAAACTATTTTCGGATAACGTGTTTGTGAAATCTTTGATGAAGGAAATTTGGAGAATTTGTTGTCATCATTGAGGTGCTTGGAATGCATACGAATAATTATAATGATCACTAGACAAAAAGAAATTCGATAAAATTTTAAACAGTGAGAATATGAATTTAAGGATATCAACACATCGTTTTCAATTTATTAAAGTAATTGAAGAAACAACAAATTCTTTTATTAATATCCTATTTATTATAATTTCCATAGAAAATTTCTGTTTTGTACGAAGATGTGCAGTCTCGAAAATTGTGACTGTTTTGATAAATGGATCCTTTGTGTTCTGGTTGTGCAAATATATAATTCTTTCAAAGAATTGAAAATACAGATATTGATTGATGGATTTTCTTGCTATTGATACAGGTTTGAACTAGAGTGATAAGTTTTACTCTATCAGCAGCTGCACCGTGTCAATACGATTAGAACACCTAACATCGAAGTTATCGAATTGAAGTAGAGTAATCGTCAAATTTTTATATCGAAGTGTATCGGAGAATGAGTTCCTACAAAGAGTGAGCAACATGCAGGAAATGCGGATAGTTCTTTATAAATCTGTATTCCGCTATTAAAAGCATATAATCATTTACGATTAAAACAGTTTGCAATTCTCTAAAAATTCTAGATATTTAGATTACAAATAAATTAGTTTTTTGAAACTGTAAACTATCTTAAACGATTCTACAAGATGTCAATAAAATATTTGTCGCGTCATTTAATGAACTTATTCCTGTTGCTCCCTGTTAGAAACGAAACCGACGTCGTATCATGATCTTCTCAAAGTCGAATAATTTTCGTCTGAACCGTTTTTCCTATCTCTAAAAATAAGACACTTATACGACTGGCTTGTTGCACACACTTCGACCTAAACATCCAGTTTTATGCTTTTTTCTTGGTGCCTATTAGGAACATCGTCCCCTTTCCAGTTTTATGAAGTGAAACAGTCTCTTGATTAAGAGAGTGCTATTTTTATCGTCTTTAAACAAGAATTGCCAACATCTAGCCTCGGAAACTGATATCTATGTGTTCCTATATTAATATTCGTGCAAATTTTCGAATTTCTGCACAGTCGTTGAAAATTTGTTAAAAAAACCTATCTTATATTTAGGTAAAAATATTTTATAGCATACAAAGCAAAACAGAACTGAACAACTTAACGCAAATAAAGAGAATAAAGAATGTTCCATAATAGTCTGTAATATTATTGAGAAGTGGAAAGTGCACACGGAAACGGAAATCACTCGTCTTGGTATTTTTCGCACACGCTCAGATATTTGCATGCGAATGCGTGTTATATTGAAAGTCATCGGTAGCGTCATTGTAGGTTTGTTCGTCATCGCAACGATGGAATTAAGGTTGCTCAAGGGAAAGGGGAACTCATACAGGGGGGTCATGGTGGGAGGTACCGAGGGTCTTGATTGATTTGCTGGAATTGATGTACAAAAAGGCCTTTAATATACGCCGATTATCTTCCCCCCCACGGTTTCCGACGATTATCCAATAGTGAGCTTGAAAGAGGTGTAAAATCGCGACACCGCGACGACATTTAAATACTTTATTTTATTGGGTCATTTAATAGAAGCCTTCGTGCGCGACGAATATTATGCACACATTTATTTCCATCTGAGTGATAAAACTGTAAATGAAAATATACAACTATATGTGTGAAACTTGTATTTCAAACTATGATGAAATGAAGTTATTGAAAATGATGCAGATTAAATAATTCGTATATAAATCATGGAGCAATGTTTTTACCGGGATAAATGTAGATGTTACGTAAAGATGTTACGTTACAGAAACCTCTTCTTCCACTAATTGCGAGTTTCATGCAGTTGCAGTTGCTGCAAGTGCATAGAATTTCAGTCTGCACATTGTTTATGATCTAATAATTTTATTTAATTTTTATTTATCATTATCATTTATCATTCTCACAAACACACCCTACATATACAACTTTTCAGTTTATATAGCTTTTGATGTAATTTATTAAAATATTAACAATGTTTCGACGACTTTAAATAAGAAATTACCATCATTAATTACATTTGTTGATTATAAGCTATTACGTTTACAATGGACTACACTTGAAATATTAAATAAATACATTAAATATCGTTGTATTATCAAGATGTAAATCATATAATTAAAAGTTATCTGTGTTAATATACTTTCGTTTTTAATTGTATATATTCTTCTAATAAAATATTAAACTTTTCTATGTAATTTCGTACGCGCGCGTACAACTCAATCTAGAAAATGATCTCTAAATCTCATTTGTTCCGTAGAACTATCCAACGTTAGTCATTGAATAGCTTCTGTCTCTCTTCACAAAGTATCTGGAGTTGTTGAACGAGTATGAGAGTTTTCCGATAACTTATAAATGGGATGTCATTTCAATGTCATCTGTCTATTCCTCGAGCGTTAACCTATAAAGGAGATGAACCGCGTATTCTCGGTAAAGCTACATAAACATTAAACACGATTTATTCCGAGCAACTCAGTCAACCTCAACCATATTGTCTGCCCTTTCAAGTTCCATTCTGACCGTTACCGGCAACCCGTTGGTCCACGAAAACAAGCGTACCCCCTCATGGATCAGTTGGCCGCCAGTTCCCGAGAAATTCTAAATCAGTAACCATATTTTGAAGTACAACCCGCAGAGCCCACGTGCTTCGCAAATATACCGATGCAGTCATCACAGATAAATTTCCGTATTTGCGATGACACTGCATGTATATTTGCAAAAGGAGTCTGCAACCATTTTATTTACTTCCAATCAATAAAAATAACTTATCTTTCAGTTATTTGAAATAAAAATTTTAATGGTTTCATTTCTTTAAGCACAGACACTTTAATATACAAAATTTAGTAATTATATTATTTTTATATTTTCTACATAATGATATATTATATTAAGGTATAACGTTACAAATAAAATTGAAATTTATGATACTAAAATATTTTGTACTGAAATATTATTTGTAATATTATATAAAAACTTCTTTGTCGCAGAAATTAAAATATTCATATCAATTTATTGATTTTCATTTGTGAATTTTATGCAGTGTTATCATTGTAAATGTAAATCTTAACTAGTAAAGATACTTATTTGTTATCATATAACATTTCTGGGAAGACGAATGTATGTATAATTTTCTTAAATATACTAGGTATTTAATTTAAAGAAAAATATAGCGTGGCAATTCAATGATCACAAAACTTATCTTAAAATAACGATATCTTTTTACTTTCTATATTTATTAACAAATAAACCGAAGGTCTTTGTACAAGCCAGGTTTTCATGGATTAATTTACAGGCATTGCAATTACTTCCCGTCTTATATTATAAATTTATTAAAATCATAATTCTATTAATAGCAAAATTATCTCCCGGATAAAAATAGAAATGTCTCGAAACTTTCGCACACACGTTCAAGTAGCTATTAATGCACAAAGTCCCGAGTTCGCTAATAAAACAATCAGAGAGCAATAAACGTTTATCGATCATTTTTCCAACGAAATTTTGCTACAATTACTTGTAGATCATCGATGAGAATCGTCTGCAAATGGTGGAGTTTTAAATATCTATTCTAAATATCATATCGGAATCGTCTTAACAAAACGAAGACTATTTCTGAAATAACTACAAATCCAACTAGATTTCCAAAACCTTGTTAACGTTCATCGATCCAAACGTAAAAGACAATCAGTTTCGAGGTGTCAACGCTCTGCGGTCGAGTGCCGCCAAACGAGCGCCATTTTCGGATCATTCTGTCAATATTCTGTCGAACAAAAATACGATAGTAAAATCCTAAAATATTTCTCAAGCCTCAATAAATTCCTCCGAACAATATTCTCTATGTCGAATCAATAATCGACCAGCTGACCGAACGAAAAGTTTCCCTGAGATTCAAGCGATCGTAAATAGTAGTCAGCAGCGTCACCCCGAGGGTAAACGGGCGAACTAACCCCCATTGATTTTTCGCGCGAACGTGCCGCCGCCAGGGTAGTTTACCAAATAAGGAGAGGTCTCGAACCGCGCCACTACACAACGTTAACCCCCATCGGGAACGGCAATATGGCGGTCCGCTGAATGACAGTTGTTGCACTCCGTTCGCGTACTTGTTGACCACCCTAGGACGTGCACCTGCCAGCATCATGTATTGGCGTTGCCGGTTGCGATTTCGGCAAGTCTGCACCACGGTGAGTCTAGACCCGGCAGAAATCGTCAATTTCCGTTCGATTTACTACCCCTTGCTCGACCCTCGCGAAACAATCCCATGAGTCCGAGTGATTCTGTTCCTTCTCTCTGTGAACTCGTGACCGCCGCGCCCCAGTGAAAATTTCGCAGTGCTCTGAGCCACGCAACAACGAAGTGCTGCTGCGGGGGTGCGTTCGAACTATGTTTGCGCGGCCGATCACGCTGACATCGCTGGGAAAGATCCTGACAGCCCCTTCGGCGTCGGCACGAAGACAGAGTGCAGGCCTCGCGTTCAGCTCTGCGCCGTATCACACGAGGAATCGTGCAAACATTTATTCCAATCGCAGTGCGAAGTTATTTCCAACTGTGCCCGATTCCTCGTGAAAGAAAAGTGTGATCGATCCGTACGAACAGCGCCGATGGTCGGTTTATCCGCGCTACGTTGGCCGGATAAGGGAAAGTAAATTCCATCGGGTGCGCTGTATCAGCTGGCCTTTTATCAACTTTATCGGAAGCTTTTAGCGTGGATTAATGAATTTTTCACGCGGGGCTATCTTGCCACTATGCGGGGCTCTAAGTGACGAGGGAAGTTCGTTAGCGGTACGTACACTTCCCCGCTAAAAATAACGGAGACATTCACCGGTACATTGGAATCTCCTGCTGCACAATTTTAGATCTAGTAAAACCGACCGTTGTCCTTTCGGTTCGGACGTGGTTTCACCGAATGCCAGTGTTTATCGCGGTTTTATCGCTCCAATAACGTCAATCGCGGTCGCTTCATCCGATAAATCCTACTCGACGAATTTCTATGATTCACATCGACTGCATCGCAACTGCGGAACAATCTTGTCGGTTTTTTTCCTTGGTTTCTAACGACAAGACGTAATATTGCACGTGTTATCGTAAAAAGCTAACAAAGCTGACAATGAGATAACGCTGTTTGATCCCTGCATTACCGTCGGAGTGAATCTGATATGGAATCCTTATCGTAGAGATTAGATCTGAATTTAGATTTTAGTTCATTGTCATTGGACTGCAGATTTGCGTGAAAAATAAAAAAATTTCTTTTTCTTTTGGTAATTTTAATAACATGACTTTGATTCTTTTAATCTTTCTACTGCTTTATGTTTCATTTATTAATTTTTGTCACAAACGTATGAAATTCGCAGTCTAATTGCCATGACATCTGTTTCAATGTACGATATTGTTCGAAGATAATAATCTTAATGAACAAAGCTTTCGTATTTTTGTTTCTACAGATTCTTTCACTATTTACATTAAGATTGTATTATTGTGGATTTGTGGATTTTATGCATTTTTGACAAAAATGAATATTTTTATAGTACGTACACCTTATTAAATTATTAAAAGAGGAAAAACATTTTCATTTGACTTAAGTTTCTTACAATCAACTTAGACTTAGTCTACTTATAGCATATATAAAAATTAATCAGTCAGCTGTTGCAATCTATTTGAAAAGTATTTAAGATACTGTAATTACATTGTATAAGTTTGATGTTCTTTATATGTTGGTTAAATACAACACTTTCCTAAAATATATAATTTAATAAAGAATATCAAAGCACACATATATCCTTCTTGACCAGCTGTCTGTTTTTGACAAGTATGCTTATCATAAAAAAAGACAAATTTTGTGTTATGACGAGTATGCTCGAAAGAAAAACCGATAATTGGAAAATATTACAAAACTACGTTAACAAAATTAAAATTATATTCTATTATATAGTTGTTATGAAAAAATAGCAATTTTAGAAGTGTTTTATTAGAGCAACAAGCGTAAGAACTTCATTTACAATATACCAATATGCAGAAGCTGTGGAGTGGACGATAGTAACATTTTTAGATTGATTGCGTAATTTCTGCTAATGTCCGCGAATAAAAGCGGAAACGAAAATCGAGAGCCCATCGAAATCAGTAATCGTGCGAGATGAGGGTCCTTAGAACTCTTTATCGTGCCAGGTGAGGTCAGCACACATTGACTTAGCAGACTCGAATTAGCAGAACAGAACGTTCGTCCCTCGTTCACGAGTTCACAGAATTCATTCGTTCTGCGTGCATACACAAGTCCGGACGCCTGTGTACGTGCACGCGTTCGCATGCATACACGCAGTTCGTCTGGAATTAACACTTCGACATGTCCGCGCAGATCGGTTTAGGGATCGGGCCAGAAATTCAAATTCCGTTCTGACTCCGACCGGTAACGACGCAAGCTCGAAACGCTGAACGAAAGTCCACTCGAGCGCGACTCCGTCGGGATTTATTCTCGCGTTTCTCGGTAGACAGGTGTATTTACGGGATCTGTCAACGATCCGCTACTATTTCCAGCTTTTATTGTAGACAGGCCACCGATAAATTACACGTTCGCATCGTTAATCGTTCGTCTCCGTTTTACGGTTCGTTGTACTTCTTTCCGAGTGACATCGGCGAGTGACATTAGCGAGTGACTTTCGCGAGCAACGCGTTTCGCGGAACGATTTAACGCGACACCTCCGCGTTTCGTGCGGTCGAGTATTTACTGAAAGAGTTTTCCTTTCAATCCAGATGCCTTTCATGCTGTAAGGAACGTTTGAGCAGAGAAACTCTCTAACCGAAGATGGGCAAGCTTTTAAGTCTTCTGGCTCGGGATGAGTCTACCTGTTGCACGCCTCAAAAGTATGACGTCTTTTTGGACTTCGAAAGTAAGTTAAACTAGTTTATTCTTGCATGGTAAACTCTCGAAGCGCTCGTTAAATTCCCTACGGAAGAGGGAATATTTTCGAATGGGGCTTTGGAAGCCTTTCAGAAACGATAGGCACCGGCCGGATAATGATAGCGGTTTGTATCGTATTCCAGACGCACAACCTTCCGACATGGAACGGGAGACCTTTGAGGCGGTGCAAAGAGTTCTGAAAAATTCAGAATCTATCTTGGAGGAGATTCAGTGCTACAAAGGAGCCGGCAAAGAAATCAGGGAAGCGATTTCGGAGGCCACGGAAGAGTGTCAGCGGAAAGCCTATCTGACCGTGGCTCCTCTTGTTGCAAAGCTGAAAAAATTCTATGAGTTTTCTTTGGAACTTGGTAAGTTTCCTTCGTTTTCCTGTTAACAGCAATTTCGAAAAAACTGTTTCCCGTCTGAACAGTCAGTTTCAAAGGTACTGCTACCTCGAATACATTCAAAACACGGTGCTAACTTTGTTCCACTTTGCATCTCATTTCCCATTTATACTTAACCCTGGAACTACCGAGCTCTAAATCATTTTATAACAATAATTATATATTATATAACATTATAGTATATGCTCCAGTAAAGAAAAAGAAAAATTTTTTATCGAAACGTTTCTCTATAATTTCAGTAACTGTGCAAAAACATGTCGCACCATCATCATTTTTACCGGTTTGGTAATTCCAGGGTTAAACATATTTTCATTTGTGCATAAATAAAAGACTTGGAAATCAATTTTTGTTTCGAATGTTTCGGTGAAATCTATTTGAAAACGTGTTCATACATCGTGAAATATTAATTTAAAAATTTGATACTATCGTGTAACATTTTTAAATTCATTTCTCTGGTGCCAACAATATCGAATCGAAATTCCGATGGGCTGTTAGCAATTTTAATGGGTGAACCACCGTTTCGACTTCTTGACCAGACAAATCAAAAGCGGAAACCTTTTTTCGTTTTCATGTAGAGGTATCTGCAGCGTGCTTTAATTACGCTGTCACTCGCTGGGGCCAGATAAAAACGTACCAAGTTAAACGTCGATATTGCGCCAGCGATGTACAGCTGGGAATTGTTTAGCTGGGAAATTCCGACATACGCCGGTGATCGAAAATCCAATAGCATCGCATCGACACAACCGATACTTCCAGCCGTTTCAAAATTCCGAAGAATTTATCGCCTCTATTCGAAATTCCGCGGAAGTTGCCAAAGCGGGCCGGCGCTATTAATGAGTCAATAAACGCGTATAGAAAACAGATGTTTCTGCGAAATTTATAAATTCTCGCCACTAACTGCTGTCGATAGTTTACCTATTAGTGAAACTAATATTTTCTATGCATCGACCTAGTAAATTATTTGCAGTGTTTTTATAATTGATTGATAATTTATTTTTAAGTTGAAAATTAACGATACTTTTATACAACTACGTTTTTTAGTAGGATTGTCAATCGTTTACAATTTCAATGTACAAGCTACAGTCAGAGAAACATCTCAACAATGTCTCCGTGTCAATTTTCATTTATTTTATAAAATTCTATAACTAAAAAATTGCTCATGATGAGAGCGAAATCAAAATATTAATAATTTTTATTAATGTGCACACTTGCGTATAAAAATCCATAGTGTATCAATGAAACTCTACATATGAGACATAGATTATTTTTGTTAGCATGTTTTAAACCAACATATGCGAATTTGTTGTATGTATTATCTTCATCCAGGTGATCAGCAAAATTTCACGAGATGCCACATTATGGTTCGGTTCCTATCCTTATCAGCTCATAAGCTTATTAGCTCATAAGCTAATATAACCATTGTAACCATTATCTTAATTTTATCACTTTTGTATTATTACTTTTGCATTATTATATTGAATGTTTGTAGAGAAATTAGAAGGGCATTTGGCCCGTTGATGCTCAATAAATAAATAAGTAAATAAAATTAGTTTCATTCACTGTGGCAATTTGGACTGTTCCAGAAAGGGTGGTGCCGAAGATCCTGGGTCAATTATGTTCAGGGAACCTGTCTCCTACCCAGCATCTGGAGACGCAACAGGCTCTGGTGAAACAGCTGGCCGAGATATTGGAATTCGTTTTAAAATTTGACGAGCACAAGATGAAGACCCCCGCGATCCAGAACGACTTCAGTTACTACCGGAGAACGTTGACCAGAGCATCCCTGACGAGGCAGGACACCGCTGAAAAGAATCTCGTGGTTGGGAATGAGCTTGCCAACCGAATGTCCTTGTTCTACGCCCACGCGACACCCATGCTTCGCGTTCTGAGTCACGCAAGCATTACTTTCTTGATGGACGTAAGTGGTACCCACTTCTCTTCTTTGTACTTTCCTATCTTTCTTCCGTTGCCGGCGATTATTGATCTGACCAGACGCCAACTTATGCTAGACTGCATTCTTGTTACGTGGAATCCAAAGTATCCGCCGTTTAGAAACGAACCATTAATATTTACGTGTCTTATTTCCGATTCTTCTCGGTCGAGTGGATACTAAGTGGAATATTTTTGTAGAATAAATTGTAATGGAATAGCGCTTTATTCAATGGCAGTCCGTTGAAAAGAAAATAATCGGTTGATTGAATTTTTGTGCACTCATTCACGAAATGTTGAATTGTCTTATTTGAATTTTGAAGCGAATGAATGGGTCGATTTTATGTTTTGTTTGTCTGAAACAATGTAGGGAATTGTTTTATTTTATCTTATCTTAGTCTGCGGATTTTTGGCTACGAAGATCCGATCTGACAATCTAATTTATTTAACAGCAGTCTAGACGTGATAAATCTCAATTCCGTAAATTGTTCACAAATTAATTGCAACGAGACGAAATCGATACTCTTTGGTTAAGTCGCTGCTTTACTATTTTATAAATATCACTTTCGCGATGTCTCTGACAATGAAGATCTATTTTGGTTTCGGTTCAAATGAGTTCATTCGCTTCGCTATATGTATGTATAATATTGGACGAGACAGCATTGTTGCGGAACCTATTCTTCGTATAAACGTATATGTCGAGTGGCGATGAGCTTTCCATTCTTAACCGTTCACTGACGGCCTATTTTTATCTATGCTATTTTATACCAGAATTGAAATATTTTTAGGCTCCTTTGTGGAGAATTTACCGTGAATAGCCTACACAAACAACTAAAGAGAACATCGTAATGAAGTGATATCGCGTTATCTTTTACGTACTACGTTTACCAAACAAATATTTGTAACGTTGAGATAATGTTTTTAAGAACAATTGCTTTCCTTCTTAGATTATTGGATAGATTTAAGATTAATTTTCATGCTTCTGCAATCATTTCGATTGAAGGAAACAAGTATACAAATTAGCTGCGCGGGAACTTGCGTTGGCAGGCAAAACTGCCTTCGGATAAAGAGAATAACAGTACAATATAAAAATAGTTAAGTGCGCTCAAGTAGAAAATTAAAATCCATTATATGAAATGAATCAGACTGCAACCCTTCTCGGAACATTTAACAGCCTAATGGTAGATCCGTTTAAATTGCACAGATACAGTTTCCATTGGGAAGATACAGGAAGTGTTTAGGACATGTGTTTGGTAAACCACATCGATCTTCCAGTTAGAAAAATAGACAACTAAAAATATTTTAACACGTCCAATACGCGGTCGATGTTATGTATCGATCAAAAAGTGTTTCGCACATATCTAACTATTTCTCAATCCTATCATTTCATTAATATTTCATTACATTTCATTACATTACTACTTAACCATTTTTTTAATATCATAATCGCATCACTTAAGTTTCTCTAAATTATACAACTATATTGTGAATTTTAAGGCTTTAAAATTTTATTTATGGATTCCCCGTTTCATATTTAAACCAAATATAAATACCACGTGAAAGATATGAATTGTTTAAATGATATTTAACGTTTTTCTACACTTTTATGTCATCTTTTACAAAATGAAAATCGCTTGTATTAATTGCAAGATAGTGAAGCTACAACAACATATATTTCTTTCCTCGATTATATTAATGAATTGAAAGCAATAGAACATTGGTTTTAAATCTGTTAAATGGTTTCACTGTTTTGCACTTGATTTATTCAGTTTTTCCGTAATATCCGCTGTCTAATTGTTAGTATCACTTCGTAATGTATTGATTACACTATGTTAACCCAGTTCCATTATTTCTACAGGTCAATGCTCTTGTTTAAAGAAGTAACATCGCGTGTTTATTATTTCAGAACGAAGACGTAGCGCGCGAAAATATCACGGAAACTCTTGGTACTATGGCGAAAGTTTGCCTACGAATGTTAGAAAATCCGTAAGTAAAATCCTTCATTGATAATTCAACGTAAAAAAGCATTCTCGAGTTACATAAATAGAATACAAAGCTTTCGGGAAGAGGAAGTGACTTATCGTTTCGGTTTAAACTGACGTGTATTATTTCTCTTAGCAATCTTCTGGCGCAGTTCCAACGGGAAGAAACTCAACTCTTTGTTCTAAGAGTGATGGTTGGATTAGTGATCCTTTATGATCACGTTCACCCTCAAGGTGCCTTTGTTAAGGGTTCGAATGTTGATGTAAGTATACATCGAGTTACTCCAATTATAAACAGAAATCGTTAAAGTATTTTTAACGATTCAGTTAACAAATCGAAGACAATCTTACCTGCATAGGGATCATGTTGGCAACTGATTTCAAACTTTTATGGGATTTGTTCAATACAGATGGGATTGTTCAATATAAATTAAATGTTTATATATTACATTTATTGCATCCATTTTTAATTCGAATTGGCCAATCTACATACAACGATTAAACTGTCAAACTGTTCTACTTCGATTGCAACGAATTGGAATAAAATAGAACTTCGATTTTTAGATTAGAAACAATATCTTCTTAAACCTATTTCTGCGTAATTTTTAACATTCGTATTGTAAAAGCTTTATTTAAATACTAATTCGCAGTCTCTAATGTATGAACTGTTATTTACAATAATGTTCTACATAAGTTAGAGACTAGTTTTGCACGATTTCTTAAAATTTTAAACTAATAATTACTTAACATGCATATATATCATTACTTAAAGATCTAGATCATTGTTTATTATCAGATAGTGGTTCTAATGTTGAAAAACAAAATCAATTTTCATTTGCTAATTTGGTAAAATCTACCGATAAATGAATTACATGAGACTTTTCGCTTCTGAAATTTACTTGAAAAAAGTTCATTTTAGGGTTAATTGCATTTCTTAACTTAATTAATAGCTTTTAAAAGTCTTTTACCTGAAGTCTTTTAACTGAATAATTTTAAAAAATTTCATTATTACCTTCAGTATTTTACTTCTTAAAGAGCACTATAAGATATACATCTATTTATAATTGTTAGACTTATGCATTTAGGACAAAAATAAGTAGTTGCTATTTGAAACACTAGAAAGATTGAAAGACTGAAAAAGTGTCAACAGTGAAATTGTTTATAACGTGTCGCGATAGCTGTATCTATATATCTCTTTAAATATTGACGAATACATGATTATTGATAATCTAAATGTGTAGTAAATATAATCAGTAAAGTTAGGTATCGATGAATTTGTGTTAGTGGAGTGTTCGTCGATGCGAACACGATTGTCAGCGGGTTACGGATCACCCCTGTCCAACCGTCCAGATTTTGCACTGAAAATTAATCCTTTTTGCAAACAGGCGAATATGATCTACAAAGCGGAAAGGTGAACATGACTTACAGAATGATTAATTTTTAGTGGAAAGTCTGTATATCATATCGGAAGATCAGCCACTTGAGAACAGGATTATTAACAATTCCATTTGTTCGACAGGTTAAAGGGTGTGTAAAATTATTAAAGGATCAACCACCTTGCAAGAGCGAGGGTCTATTAAACGCGCTCCGTTATACCACGAAGCATCTGAACGAGGACAACACGCCGAAGAACATAAAAAACCTGCTAGCGGCATGATTACCGAAACAACGCGGCTGCTGTATCAGAACCTGAGACAGCTGGTTGCTACTCTTCCGGAACCTGAACGAGTGGTGCATCTTGTCTGTATCGCCACGAGGACGTTGAAGAAGATATCCTCGAGTTTCCACGTGACCCAAGCAATCTCCTTGTTCCTGATCGCGGGCTGGGTGGTGGACCAGAAAACGCAAGTCTTTCGAACCGAGTCTAAAGCTGCCCGAAAACTGCCGACTTCCTGTGACGAAAGAGAAGCTAGAAAATTATAGGAAAAGAAACGAGAAAAAGAAGAAAGTTAAACAAAAAGAAAAAAAAAGACAAAAGAAACGAAAAGAATACAAAGCGACGACTGATCGTTGGAGGAATTGCTGGAACCGTTTCGCCGCGGCGTTTTTATTTGCCGCGAAGGAACGCGCGCGTTTAGGAATTATTATGGTATTCGCTATCTTCCTCAACCACATGAATTCTTATTGATCATTGCTACTATGATTAAGGTTACCGCGACTTTTTGCGTTCGTTCGGAGTTCGATTACCGTCACCGAAGTATTATTCACCCGACTGACGTCACTTATTCAAATATTATTGCTCTCTCAGACGGAGAAACGAGTTAATTACAGCATATCAATAGCATACTTAGGGTAATTCCGATCGCGAGCATTCAAGTAACTGTTATGATGAGAGGTTTAATAACGTTGTAGATATATTGTGGAGATTTTTAGCTCTTGTTTTCTTTGTTGAACGGTTGTCATCGGGCGGGAAGCTGTAATTAATTGTCCGCGCGGCCGTCGGCGAGCGATCTCGCGCGTGTTTTTACAATTTCATAATAAAATTTGAAAACATGGAAGTAGAATACCGACGCTGCAGTTGCACCAAAGAGACGTAACGAAAATGATTAAGCGATGCGTTTGCTTCTCGTCGACGGGCGTGCGAACGTTAAGGAAAATTGTTATAAATAGGGGCGTGGACATTGATCGAAAGTGAAAATCATGGACGACTAATGTTATTTTGCTGCGTTATTATCCGACGAGTTTCAGATAATTTCGCAACGAGCATACGCACTGCACGAAGCATCCTTCTAGAAATGCCCTCTTCTCGTTTAATATGATTTCCGCATAATAGAGAATGGAAAACCAAAGATATTATTATTAATATATATCACTGCTTTTGTTACGCATTTATTATTACGATGATTTTTATCCGGGGACGTTATCTGCGTCTTCGACGGAAGAGGTCGTGCGATTTTAATGCATTTGATTGAAGCAAAACTTCACTGGAACGATGTAATTCCTTGCGCTGGCAGTCGCATTCTACACTCTCTCTTTTTAAGTGCACGTTTACAGATTTTAAGCGTATGAAATCAATTAACTGTCTACATTTTCTTGTATCAAGACTTTTACCATTTGTATCCAATGTTATAACATTGTATTATACATAAGAGATCCTATTGCGAAAGCTGTCTTGGTCGGTTTTATCATTTCTCTCGTAATAATAGGTATAACAGTAAATTGATAGGTTCAACTATTTATGGATTGAAATATGAATTTTTGAAGCATCGTTACGAATTAAATATATAAGATTGATATAACATTTTCACAACGTACGGGATCTCATAAACTATTTTGAATTTGGTATTTGGCACATGGAAGCGAAAGAACAAAACAGCTTTTAAAGATGAATTTCTTACGTGTTCATTGTATTTTCAATCTTTCTTTAGTGATATTTATGATAACTGTGTTGTTATTGTTTTTGAGTAGATATACCTATTTGCGAATTTATGTTCATTTTTATGGATTATAATATATTAAAAGTGTAACGTTCATGAGAATTTAGTTGTGCAAAACTGTTTTCGTCGAAATATTTCGATTGTTCGTCTCTTACGTCGTTGCTTAATTTGCTCTATTTTTTTTTTTTAAAGAACTTTCGACGTATTTAATCGTATTTTTAGCAAGCTAAACATTAATTTCTTAGTTGCATCTAATTAATTTGATATCGGGGCTGACAGGGCAGAATATTTTCCTACCTTTTCGAAACAACGTTCTCGCCGAAAAAGATGAAGGAGAAAGACAGGAATTCGAACACGGAAACAATTTTTAAAAGATTAGTATTTTATTAAATTTACATTTTCGACTTTGAATATTTTTATAACGACACATGCTTCCCATCTTTGTCTTCCAACTATTTCTTAATCATTCTTTCGAAGACGATCAATCGAAGTTGTTACACATTCGTATCAGCGGGAGAGAAAGCATTACAGACATAGTTAACGCAGATACATTCACTTTTACACACGTGTTAATATGAGATCGAAGTTCAACGTATGCTTCGGCACTAAAACTTTTGCGCAACGATCGAAACATGCGAAGATTTTGTAAACAAAATTTATTGTAATGTGCTGTATGAATACCCTGAGGAATAAACCTTCAAACATGTGGAACGATATTCTAATAATTCATAAGAGAAGGATCTTTTTTATACTTCTAAAACAGATAGTGTTTTGTATTAGGAAATCAGGAATTCTTGTTGTATTGTAAATATTTTTTTATGTATATATTATATTTGCTTTAGTTGCAACAGAATCTGAAAGTTTTGGAAATGTTGTAAGATTTTGTTATATTTTAACATTACGTACTGGAGTAACAATTATTACGCTGTGCACAGAGTTTCGGTTTGGAATGTTTCAGTAAAACTTATTATTAACATTTTACGATTAATGCGCTATATTATCTATTTACGAACATTGTTACTTGAAACTGAAACTGTAGACGCCCAAGAGTTAATAAAATACATTATATAAATATCCAGTCGTATCGTTTGTCTGATTTGTATTGAACTAAATACTAACGAATATCCTGCTTTACTGACTTCAGCGGATCGCAATTGGTAATTTCATTGATTTTATTATTTCTAGCTGTTTATTATATATGATAATTCTACCTGTCAGCAATGCGGTTAATGTTTAAAATAAATATAACAAATAGAATTCGAAATATCGAGTCACTCTTGAAAGATGAACGTTTTAATTCAACTTTTATTTCGATTCATTAACGCTCACGTAACTCTTTCAATTTTCAATATTATTTGAGAAAATACTTCCTCAGACGAAAAGTGGAATTTACAATTAGTCTTTTTGTCTATTTTTGTACCGATCTGTGGTATTAAATCCATTTTCATATTCCATTCGTACTGATTGTCTTTGGTCATATCTATTTTTATATACCATTCGTATTGTCAGTAGCGAAAATATTTCTCTATATACCATTCGTACTAATCATTTCTGATGGTAAATCTATTTTTATGTACCATCCGTACTAAGGCAGACTTAGGATCCGTACAGCATTGTATGTAATGCTTTTTTTGTCTAAGGGTCTGAATTACCGACTCTGTAGAAACTGCTGTGGTACGATAGCGGACTCTATCTAAATGGAACGGTCAGTTAGTGAACTATATCTGACTGCAACAGAGAAAAGTGTGTGTTTCTCAGGTGGCTAAATTTACAGCGTTGCCAGCTTTTAAAAGTACATTATTGCTGCGTTATATCCCTACGAAAACTATCGATGCATGTGAAAAAAGCGTTCAAGCGATTTCTTTCCTGCTCGTCGGCTTTGCATAGCGAAGCTACATCTTTTATCTGCCATGCTTATATTAAACAATTATGTAGCTATTGGTTGATTTGTTCAAAAATCCATTTTTAATTTTTTATACATATTAAATTGTTAACAATTTTGAAATTTTTAATTCACGTATTCTTTAATTACAATTTTCATACATATGTATATGCTGTCCGACAATTTAAATATGTATATTAGTCCAAGGGATCTGTAGAACACGAGTAGGGTTTTAAATATTTGTCGTTTATAAATGATGTTAACAAATTTCTTCCCATCTACATATCTTCTCATAATAAGCTTTGTGCAATAAACATCTCGTTTTAATACGAAAGATACTATTTCCTGGTATGACAATATTAAGAAAGGCATAAACAATTGTAATGTCGTAATTGTTAATGTGTTCCCGTATATGTATATGCTGATATTCGCACATATACAGAGTGTCCCAAAAGTCACCAGAAATCGGGAAATGAGGGGTTCCAGAGGTCATTTGAAGTAACTTTTTCCTTAGCGCAAATGCAATTCGCGGAATCCCACATTTCTCGATTACGAGCGATTTTATGCGATACCCTGAATATAATAAAAATTAATCGAAAAGCTGTCTAAAGTGGTTGCTGACCTTCGCATAAAACTTTGGAATGCACACATAATTCATTTTACAGAATTGTTATAAATATTAAGAAGACAGAAATGATAAATTTATTAATGAAAGGAGTTCGATTTGTGCAATTAAAATCAGCTTTTAACCTCTTCACTCCCATGGTCCTGTATGTCGCGGCACCGATACTGTTCGTATAATGTCGTAGACGAGATATCTCGCAACGTAATGCCGCTTGTGCGATGCCACGGACGTGTTATCCCGCGATATAATACCGTTCATGCAGTGCCGTAAACGAGTAAACGCGTGCTTCTATTTTTGCTCTGTCTGTGGTCTCTTAGCTTGCTTTTGTGTTGTGTCAATGAAACTAAACTTTTCGAATTAAAGCTTTTATTCTAATAACGAAGCACGCGTACGTACTCGTCTGTGGCACCGCGCGAACAGTATTACGTTGCGGGATAACACGTTAGAGGGATCGGAGCGGTAAATCTGAAGAAAGAATTGCGGGCGATGGGCTGGCCTTTTTTCCAGGAGTCGTAAACGAATAGCGGATTTCTACCTATCTCAAGGAACAATTGTTATTGTTGTATTCGCGTCGACTCGAGATCGTCCACTACCCTAATTAATACGGCGTGGCTATAATACGTCACGAGGATTTCGAAAACATAATGCGGTAACTTGAACAGCAGAGTTTAATTACGAGTTGTCCTGTCGAAAAAGTGGAGCGAGGAGACTGCAGGCCACGATCGCGAGTTTGACATGTCGGAAAATTCTATTATTGGGGTACTATATTGCTGAAATATTTAGTCGACACACACACACACACACACACACACACACACACACACACACACACACACACACACACACACATCTGGTCATTGGAATAGTCGATCAGTTGGATATTCGGTCATTGGGATAGTGGGTCGCTGGGATATTTCGCGCTTGAGATCGCATTTAATTTCGTGCTTGAGATCATCGCACCACCCATGAGTCGTAAACGAGCAGCGAGTTTCGACCTGTCTCAAGGAAATATTGTTATTGTTATATTCCTCGCGCCGACTCGAGGTCACCCGCTACCCTAATTAATTCTGCGTGTCACCACAATTTCGAAAACATAATGGAAAGGCAGAATTTGATTACGAGTCGTTCTGTTGAAAACACGATACAGGGTGCATGTATCGTCGCGATTTTCGTCGCAGATTCATTGTATTGGCCAAAGTTAATTTTGTTTGAAAATCTGCCGTGTATATTTCGGTTAATTTAATCATGAGCTTCGGTTACCGTATTCGGACGGGTTTTCGGCTGACCGTTGCACAAATTTTCCTCAAAATCTAAGAAGGAAAGAATCAGTCGCGTCAACAAGCATCGCTACGTGTGGTACGTCGTAGTCCTTCCTTTATTCATCCTAATCTATTTACACATTGCTTCGCTACTGAATCTAATCGAATTTCGTATTATTGTTACAGATCTTGAAATCAGATCATGTGGGGCAGAGATCGAGAAGCAACGCGGTCGTGCTTGTCGACGAGCCGCCGATGTACATAAGTGTTATCTTTATCAGCACACAAAGCATCTATAACCTATAACACATAATCCATTTTCGCATTTATAATAGCGATTGAATTTAATTGAATTTCTTGCTTTTATTACAGATCTGGAGACTACGTGGATGGCTGAGCTCGAAAAGCAACGAGTCGGGCTTCGTCAAGGAGGAAGGGATTTAAGTATAATCTTCGTCAATATGCAAATTACATGAAATAGTTCGTAGAAATGAATAATTTCTTGAACGATGTTGGACATAGTTTAATATCTCTGTGCTTTTCTTTTTGTTCCAGGACTCTAACGCAGCTCCCTCCTCCCACCAAGTAGTGAGTGAACATTCAGAGTAACATTTCTTTTCTATTACGTAGAAATTGTAGAAAATTTTGACGAGTACGGTGACCAAATGATTGCCCGGCAATCCTTTGAGCGGTAATTTGTTTCCTAGTTAGGCAGGGTCTTTCTGCACCCAATCTTTGCACTGCAAAGATTAATCTTTTATAACACGCGATTGCCATGATACGAATGTAATAAATAACTAATATATTGAATAACTTTTTTCCGCCTAATTGCGTTAGAGATCGCGTGCAAAAAGATGTTTCACGATAGGTAAAGCATACATCATGAAAGTCCAAAATGTGTCTCTTTTTGTTATGATATTATTATTAAACATATTTGAACATATTTTCAAATTATTATTATGAAATTATTACTATGAAATTATTATTATGAAACTATTAAACATATTTGAACATATTTTAAAATTATAATTAAACGTACACATTTTTCAATGAATTTGAAAAATCTTAGCCCGAGGAACTAATATATGTCTCTTATTAGATAGGATTTTCAGAGATCCGAGGTTTCATGTTTGTTGCTCGAATCCTTCCGAGTGTCCAATCGTTACTCGAGAGGGTGCGAGCAACGGCACATGGGACGGTATTTAATAATAATAGCAACTGGCAATGACTAGGGTATCGTGTGTGTGTGTGTGTGGTTAGGCAGTGGATTTTGCGTCGGTTTTTTCAAATCGAAACTAGCTCGAAACGAACATATTTCATGCGATCTACATATGTCATGTAACGTGGATTTGTGTAGAATATGTATATATAGAATGTTCATTTTTTATTTTAATCGGATGAAACGGTTTAATGGAAGCTCGCAAGAGTCTTAAAAAATTCAACTCTATCGAAATGGTATTTATTCTAGAATCATTAGTATTTGTTCCGTCACATAGAACCTCCCGTAGACCTCTCTCGCGAAGGGTTTATGGCACGGACAAGCGTGGGTCATCTGAGGAGACGGAGACCTTTTTTGGCAGCTGCCGAACATCCGGGCAGTGTCTCCGTCTTTTCTAATGATCGCGACGTGTCGTAAATCCAAAAGGCCCGAAAAAACCTCCCGCAATAACACTTGAGATTTTTGAACGCGTCTTGGGAAAGTTAGTCCCAACCGTCGCGGGGATGACATCTCAAGGCCCAGAGGACCTCCCCAACCACGCAATTACGCGTCGCACCCCTCTTCAAGACAAGGCCCGTGCAGGACGGTACGAGAGGGTGGTGACGAAAACGTTCGGAAGACGCTGATTGGGAAATCGTAATTTTCGAGAAAACCAATCAGTGCATCCCGGCATGGAGGTGGAGGTTCCTTCAAGAATCTCAAGTGGGGAAAAAGGTATAAAAAACGCGAGCAGTCGAAGCGAGGAATTATTAGTAGCAGTATTATTATTCTTACAGTCTCCTTCAAAAAGATACATTCTCGACCCGGAGTCTCACTCGTGCGTCAAACAGTCGCAATCGTTCGGAGACTCACTCGTCGCAACCGGAGACTCATTCGACTCGGGAACTCAATCGCTCATTCATTCGAAATCGGTCAATCGGACCGATAACCATTACAAAACCGACGCGTCTTCAAACAAGTGAAGCCCGGGCCTTACAACCCCGGTAGGGTTGACGTTCGATCCCCGCGCCTCAAAAAGGCGTCGTAAAAGCACGGCGCTACAGTATTACTAATCAATTGGAATCTCGTCCGAGAATGTAACTTTCAATTAGAATTCAATTAAATCGCAATGATCGTTACAATTGTCAGTCGATTTCAGGAACTAACATGTACCTTAGAATGAGAATGAATGATTATATTAGGGTGTCAGAGACGTCCCGGGACGTTCTCCGTGTAGAGTTGGGTTGTTGCAAATGTAATTTCGGTTTTCTCAAATAATTGCTCAACTATCCATAAAAATAATTGCATTTTATATCGCATTTCTGTAATAAACGATTCATAAATATTATTTCCATCATATAAATGTCCGCGCTGTATACATATACCTATTGCCACCAAATAATCTTCAGCACTAGTAGTAGAAATAGAATATACAGAATATTCGCTTCTTGCTAACGTGTCTAGTTTTTCGCGAACTATCGGTAACGCTGAGCGTGATACGAAATGGTAAGCCCCTAAAACTGACAGATAAGCTCATAAGATGCAATGTCCGTACAGATCCTAAGTCTGTCAGCTAACAATGTCTCTGATGGTAAATCGAGTTTTATATACCATTCGTACTAATTGTCTGTGGTGTTACATCTATTTCTATATATCATTCATACTAATAATCTGTGGTGATAATTCTCTTTCTATATACCATTCGTAGTAACAATAGCTGATCGCTTTCTCGCTTATCGATACGATAGTTTTCTGCACAATCATTCGACACTTTCATTTCGAACTTTGCACTTTCGTCTGCAGGTGGTTTCAGGAAGGTCAAAGCCCGCCATTACGTGATTCCAAGGGGGTTATTAAGGCGCAATTCTTTAAATATTGATTTGAAAGTGGGTTGCAGTCGGTGGGCGGAAGCTCAAGGAGGTTGGATAGAAAGAAAAAGCAGGCAGAGGTTAGGCGAACGAACGAGATGAGATGAGATGGTAGACGGGAAGGAAAGATCGTCTATTATATACGAAGGGCGCGGTCGCTCTCTATGGATTTTTTCTGCCATTAGAAATGCGGGAGACTTCGCGTATAAATTTTTAATTATTAAGTCGTTAAAAGTTTTATGGTCTGGCACACACTAACATTCGCCTTACTATTTAATTTATTGTATATGTATTGTATATGTATTGTATTGCATATTGTATTGTATATGTATATTAATGTACAGAAGATTCTCCAATAAGATTGAATCTCGATTATCCGAATTTTAAACTTGAATTCTCTGTTATCCGAACACTTTTCGAATACCTTACTGTACAATATTATTTATTATTAAATTCAACTGTTCTATTTTTCGAACGTTTATGCTTTTCCGATTAGTTCACATGTCGCATCGAACAGAAAATTCAAAATTTTATAACATTTATCATTAAAAAAGACATTTTATGCAATAAGATAAGGATTACTACAAACAATGCAAAGAGATTCTACGAGGTAAAATATTTCTTTAATCATGAGAGAGTTAAAATTAATATTTCCTACTACATACTAGTGAAAATACTACTATTGAAATAAAATGTTTTTAAAACATAATTGTCTTCGTAATTGTACTTTGCTTCTCTAGAAATTTTTTACCAAAAAATAATTTTGTCATTAACTTATTGCAATCAGTATAGATAGAGTTGTCAAAATTTGTTTTTATGATGATATATTTGAATGAACCGAATTTTACTAGGTATCAATCCACTAAAATCCAATCTACTAAATATCAATCCGTATGACAAACTTTAATTTTCTAGTTTCGGTTTCATTAGTTAAATTATCATGCATGCTTTTGTTGGAACTTTTGTGGTGGATATTGGACACTTAAAGTGTTAAAAATAGTTGGTCATGTGCTCTTCATTTACATACAATATAATGTATTATGCAATTGTCGTGCATAACTGTTCACTCCTTTATTTTGCGTTCACTAGGCTTCGAGAAAAGCATTCAGGTCGCCGCGAGTTCCCAACGGCGACGAACGCGGCCATGTTTTCGAAGGCGTCCGTGACAGTCGCACGGCTTTTGTTTTGTGTTTAACGCGACCACCACCGTCATCAGTGCCACCCTTGCACAGTTTCGTTCCACCGTCGAGCCATGTGCCCCCGACTTTCGCATTACCGGCACCACCGTGCTTCCTTTTTTCAAACTCAAAAGCTAGGGCCGAGGGAGAAGGAAAGTCAGGCACCCCTATGGATTTTTTTCCGTGCCGCGGGTTCCCCCTGACGGTGTTTTCCCCTCCACATCTTGTCGGGATCGGTCCACGATGTTTTAAGGGCTCGAGCAACCCCTCCCGGTGGCTCTAAAAAAAATTCAACCCCCAATTTGTAGGGTTGGCGGCCTGTTTAATTGCGATATCCAGTACCTTCTCGCGATTCATCTTTTTTTCAGCGGTTTCTCTTCTTCGTTAGACACCTCTCTCTTTTTCTCTCTTTCTCTAGCGTTCGTTCTGCGGTTTTTACTCGTGTCTCTCGTGATTTTCGTGGTGTCAAAGTGGCTCATAAGGGCTCGTTGCTCGTTAATCTTCCGAGAGTCCTTCCTTTTCGCCCATCTCGCCACGGAAACTGTTCGAGAATAATAATGAGACTAATCCGTTCGACACACCCAATCTTTTAATTTCTTGCGTGAGCTCATTTTCGAACCGATCATTTGCAAATCTTACCGATTCTGACGTAGCTTTTATTTGTTGAAGTGAGGCAGAGTGGTGTTGAATAATTTATTCATTCCATAATAATATAAATGTGTTATTTGTTTTTTTAATTGACGTGGTTACATTGAACAAAATAATTCTATTGACATATGTTTCAATAATTGCATGTATGCATATTGTTGTTTATTAATATTTAAAACTGTTTAGAATTTATGAGTATTGTATAATAATAAGTTACATATCGTTGTGTTATTAGTAAATGTATGATTATTGTTAATTTGTTTTACGCAGATGTAGTAGTCTTTGTCAGTTGTAGAATAATTTCATTGCGTAACTTCATACTTTTTTTTTTATTGACGTATTTTAATTGTACAAAATATTTTACTTTTAGTATGAGAATCTTTCGTAAGATAAAAATTATACGATTGCATTCCTATTTACATTAACATTTGTACTTTCTTTAGCTTCAAATTTACATTCTGAAATATCACATATTTAAGTATTTGCCCCTTTACTAACATTCTCGTGCAACAAATCATTAGGAAAAATCGGTGAGTAATACATAAACCTTGTCATGATATAGCACACGACATAAGTTATAATGGACGATAAAATTATTATGAACTAATACAAGAATTATATATTTTATGTTCACAAGAAAATTGTCCAATGTATTTATAGATGTTTAATCTTCAACTAGTGACGTACATCAATATGATGTCTTCTCACCAGAACTGAGGGAAAAATAAATTTTTGGAATAGTAAATGAACTATAAATATTTGTATTTTCTCATGTAATATAGAATAAGCTTCTTTTCAAATAGTAATTACATACGAATATTACGTAAATATATTTAAAAATGTTATTTCCATATGTAATTACTACATCAAGAAAAGTTTATTTGTCAAATTCTATATTACATGAGAAGATACAAACTATTTCAAAAATCTATTTTTCTCCAGCCCTGCTTATCATTCTGCAAAACAAACTATACAATATATGATCACCGCTAGAAGGTGTTAAATTCGTAACATTTTCAAGTGACAGCATGTCTCCAGTCTTCTACCTACTACGTCATGAAAAACCATGTTACAAAAAAATGAACGACTCGCAGCAAAGGTTCCTTGTTTAATAATTTTAGTGAGTTGTTAATAACATGTAGTAGGTAATGGTAAATTCTCTTATTCTTCGTACTGTCCCGAAATATAGCCAACTTATTTTTTATCATGAAAGCATAAAATTCGTAATCCACTTATTAATAAGTGGTAGGTCGTATAATTTTAAATGCACGGTTTTCGTGTAAATTTAAGCGTACGGATTTGGGCTTAGAGTGATCTGAAATATCGACATGCGTTTTCGATACTATAATAGTTATATCGGCACGGCTTTATGCGATCTTCAGTTTATTAATTCAGTTTAATTGCTTCTATGTCCATTGCAATAGATTAGAGTGCGTGTCTCGCATTTACTACCTTTTCGTATTTTAATAATAATTATTTAATAAAATATTTTTATATAAATATAAATATAAAATATAATTTAGAATATCCGTTTCATTCGCAAAAAGCAATCTGGCTAATGATTAACGGTTATAGCTTGTTAGTAATCATAAATGATTATAAATCAGTTAGAATAACTAATCATTATTGATCAGACTACGTTTTGCCTAACTCTGAGCAAAAACTCCGTTAATTCCTGCCAGTGCGGATGTAAATTAAAGTGTGCACCGCTGCACGACATTTCCGTTATAAACCGCAACGTTACTCGAAGAACAAGTTAGTCATAGCAAACGAAAAAAAAACACAGTATCTATCCATTAATCCTCACGAGTATAGCGTCGCGCGGGCATAATGCGGAGTTTACAGTGGCGACGCGCCACCCCTTTCGCCACGCTGCGGGATGCCGTGCACCCTTGTAACCAGTCTAATTGCGATATCGCCTTTTTTCGTTCGCGTTTTTTTGCCCGACTATAGTTTCTCTCCTCGTCGCGCCACGTCTATCGTTTTTTGCCGGTTATTTTCCCGCCACCCGGTAATTATGTGGGCGCGGTGGACCAAACAAGGGAAGGATCCTGGTCTCGCGCGGCGAAGAAAAAAGTCGTTTTGCATATTTAAATCCCGCGGAGGGCGAACGGGACGGAGCATCGTGATTCCGGGTTGCAAGAGCGAGACGGCGAAGGGGGTTGACGGCGTTACCCGTCGCCGGAACGACAGAGAGAAAAAAGGATCGAGCTAAGGGCGCGTGCGCTACGACAATGGGTTGTGTTTGCACATCCGAAAATTGGCCCGGCGCAGAAAAATAGGCCGCTGTCTCTCGCCGTGAGACAAAAAAAGAAATGCGAAGCAGCGTGATGCAGAAGAGGGAGAGGCGGCTAATCGAAGGACACGCGTTAAATGTCTTTAACCCCGTTACGCCGGTGAAGCGCTGCGGAGGGTTTCTTGAACTCGCACGAAATAATTGGGCGGCTATGAATTATGATATTTCAGAGACAGGTCGCACTGGCTCTGGAATACATTAACCGCGTAATTTATTACTTTTGAACGCTACCTTTGGAAATTGCGAACGCGAGATTCGATGTGACGCGTAGAATGTAAATTGGGTATAAATCATACCGGTATAAATTGTTGTTATACTATGGTGAGCGAGACGGGCTTTTTTCGTGTTGAGTGTCGGCTGATTCGATCTGCATACTTATCTTTATCAAACGTGGCGTAAATTACTCTTCATTGGTGTAATTAATGTTACTTTCGTTGCACGGTGGTTTCGATTTGAAGTATACGAAGTTTCGGAATACAATAATTTCTCCGTAATTCACGCTCAGATTGCGCACAAGAATGGAACAATTTGGGAAGAGGAGATACGATTATTCGAGATTTGCGGCTCGCGTTAACGATTGTCAACAACTATAAAAACGAGACAGAAGGCTCGATTAACACTAGATTTGCGGAACACAAAAAAAACAGCTGTTTTATATTAGTTTATAAAAGTAACAATAAGACATTTTTATTTTGATTTCTTTTTTACAAGTACTGTTGTAACATTTACCGTAAGTAACATATAAATTGAATAAATAACTCATAAATGTATCTTTACGATATGAATAATCGTAAATTAAAAAATTAGTGACCCGTCATTTTGACGGGATCCGTAAATCTAGTGTTAATTGTATCTCCTCTTCCCAAATTGTCCATTTTTGTGCGCAATCTGAGCGCGAATTACGGAGAAATTACTGTATCAGGTACACGCTAGGTCTATTTCTTACAAGAAGAATACGTGGAAGAATTTGAGAAATACAAATAGTTAAAAAAAGTAAGTAAGTTAAATGAAATCAATTTGTTCAATAGTAATCAAGCATAGTAAACACATTTAAAGAGTTATAAAATAATGCTTCTCAGTTTGGTACTATTACTATCGTAATATAATGTATACGCTTGCGATATAAAATGGTTTACGCTGCAATTGTAACATCGATGTTCCAAATATGCAGTGCACATCTATTAGTGATTATCTAATTACGTAAAGATAGTTCAATCAACCAGCTGATCCATACACATTTATTCGTAAATAAACCAGTCTCAACGTGAACGATGCAAAGATTCAAGTGATACGAAAACTGATCCGATAAATTGATCTGTTTCAACGTACAATAATTTTACAAACACAGATACACTATTTGTTCTTATTTCTGCTTCATTATTCTACGACCTAGTATGATTTCGTACTTTTAATTTTTACGAAAATTCCAGAATGGAACGAGTATTCAATCAACGGCAAGGTAGATAAGTGACTTTCGAAATTGACGCCCGGATAGACGAAAGTGAATCTGTTTAATTATTTTCGATAGTAATCGGGACGGGAACGATCTAGCACCATTTCGTTTCTATCCAGGTGTCCGAAAGCATCGACGTTTCGTTCTGGATACGTGAACGTAGCCGGGCATCCATCGTTGGGATTAGTCGGATCCAATTTTCTGCGGACGATAAATTAGAATTTATGAAATGAGCGTGGAAGGCAACGCGAGTCCTTCGAGGGTGAAACCTTACGAGGGAGGTCCACTCCCTCCCGACTTGGAAACTCATGAGAACCAACCTCACCCCCGCCACGAAAAAGTGCCCGTTGCACACCCCCTCCCCCAGCACACCGGATCTAATAGTTTTTTCCTGCTTTTTTCGTACGGGCATATTCCCCTTGGTGTTTGACGCGATCGTGTCCTTCCGATCATGAAAATTGTTCGTTTGGTATGATAACATCGGTGACTGCGATATTTAACACTTATCACTCTCCTGCTATTACCCTACAATATAACATATGCTGCATGCATACTATATTCTATTAAATAACATGTTGGTCCTAATTACTATCTTTTTTTTAAATATTTGTACAAAGATTCGAAGAATAAAGTGGCATGCCGCAGTCTCATTTAATTTTTGTGTCACGTGTCGAATAAGTGAACGCATTTGTGCATTTATAACAAAAATGGGTACGTGAAACATAGGACAGAATAAGGGTGAGAAAATTTGAAGAAATCATCATGATTTGTAACTTATTACAGTTATCAAGAGAAGAACTAAATGTCTATGCAGTTTTTGTTTTCTGCAACGAATATGCTACATTTCTATTAGCAGATTGATAAAAAAGTGTTTAATTAAAAATTGTTATTCATATTTTTAACAACTCTTCAAAACTTATTCAAATGAATTTAACCAACAATATCCGACCTTTCATATGTTACGACACAATTATAGACGTTCTACATATTTTATATTTATCAAGGCAACAATAAAAGTCGTAATGTAATGTAAATAATTAATTGCCGGAAGAAAAATGGATTCGCAGTTTTAATAAATTAATGTGACCACTGTTATTACATAGTGCACTTCATTTTATTTTTATATTTAGAAATGTTTAGTAAATCAGGTTGTTTACTAATTGTTTAAATAATAAGCTGATCACGTCGTTTTAACAGTCATTCCCAAATATTTTTTTCGACAGGGATACGGCGTTGAATGCTGGTATTCAGCGAAATGGGTCGAAGTGTTCGATAGACATCGAGGACCGACAGATGTTTCCCATTTTTTTCACACTCTGTCCTCTATCGATGGAACACCGTTATTTTCGCAAAAAAATTTCCCGAAACCGATCGGCTGCTTCGCGCACACACGATCACGTTCCGTTTCACGTACGAACCTCCCATTGAACCAATCGTTTTCTTTCAGGAGGTTCTCTCTTTTACAAAACGGTGGAAATATATTTCCTACAATCCCGCGCGGAGAAATTCAACGAATTTGACGATCCGATCTGAAGTTACTCTAATTTTTTCCATCGGAGAATTAATTTCCCTCGCGTTCGCATCCATACATGAATTTTCTAATTAAATACATAATTACGATATAATGACTAATTGCGAAATTACTTCTACAATATAAATTAGAAAACGTATACAAATTTTATATCATTTTATGAAGCTACAGATTAACAGATGCTTACTTACTATAGTCTCTTTAAGTTTCACTAAAAACATACAAAAGTGCTCTGAATTATTAGCCTATTATTTAAATATTGATGCTTCAAAATTGTTTACATATTGTAGTTGTCTACACAAGTTTTAAATGATCTTGTGTTACAATGTGAATGATCTGTAAATCATTCAGTATTTTTATATAAAATATTTTATTAATACAGATTTTAATATGTATTACAATCATATGTATAATCATCTGTATAATTACGTACCAAATTCGAGCTATTCCACAAAATAGTACAATAATTTTATGTTAAAATTATTAATAATTATTTAAATAGCTTTTCAAGCGATGAAAGTAAGCAACATTGTATATTGTCGAATTTGTCTAGTTTTTGGCTACAGATTACGAGATTTCCATATGTAAATATACGATTACCAGCACCGCTAATTTTTTCGTCCGGAGATTACGAATTATACGAATGCCAGTCATTTTCTGGCGAGCCGTTCGTGTAATCCTATCGAGATACACTTTTTCCTGGAGAAAAAATCCTAAAAATCCCCTAATCCCGGATGGACAGAAATAACGAGAATTTGATGACGGCCAGTGTGGGGCCTTGTGAAACCACTCAGCGGTTCGTAAATTCTGTGCGTGGTGAGGGGCGGGGGGTAACAACGTGAGAATAAAAAAACCTGGGGCACGCGGTCTTGGGGTACCGTTCTATATACTGCAATCGTAGAAACGGAAACGAACGAGACAGTGGGTCAGAATGTTTGGGTATAAGCCATGGACACACAATCAGTTTTATGATTTACTCGCTGTACATTTTTAATGCTGCAATCATATATATAAAGAACATCACGATTCGTTATAGAAAAATTCGTTATAAAAAAATGCAAAACAAGCAGTGCTTTTTGCGAGTGGGATTGAAAGAAATTAAAAATTTTATACAATATTTGCAAGATACAGGAACTATATAAAAATATTTATTTTCTTTCATAACATTAATCAGTTGGAAGTTATGCAAGAACATCTTCAAATTGAATTATTTTTAATGTTTTACAATTGATTTATTTATCTTTTTTTTATAAATGCATAAAGACAATGTGCAGTCCAGTCAGCCTAGTAAACGATGTTTTATATTTACTTGAGTAAAATTTTAATAATACTGAGCAAGCAGGGTAATCTTATAAGGCGTTGATATCGATATAAAATAAGTAAATATTATAAAATAGAAAATATTATTACTATTATTATTAATGTCCGTATTTCAGATTTGCAGCCATGAAATTTGGACTTGTTTTACATATTTATTTCTCTTCATTCTTTTCTTTCATTCTGTCTTTCTCACTCTGTCCCCAGTTAAAATCTAAAAAAAATATCTTAAAAATATCCTAAAAATATCCTAAACAGAAGATATTTCGATCTAACTAAGTTATAAAATATATTTCACTGCGTAACGAAATGATTTCAGCGTAAGTGAAAAACTACACGTCGAATCGCTCGCTACCCAGGTTGGATAGGTGAGTGACCCCCTTCGGTTTTTATACAAGGGTTTTCCTGGGAGGGGAACGTTTTTTATTTTGGGGCACCCGTGCCTGGGGTAGAGATCGTTTTTTATGGGCCAGCATCTGTACCCCTGTAGCTAGGAAAGCAAAATTTTTCAGCCAGCCAGTCACTCACCTGGCTCACTTCGGTACGGTGAGCATTTGGAAAACTTCATCTCGGCTCTGTTTTATTTTATACTTTCACCGGTGTTAATTGCAATCGTTGTTCAGTAAATTAATATCTCTAGCAGAGTTGTGTTAATACGGTATGTGTCGTAAGTGCTGTGAAACGAGAAGCTGGATAGATAGTGTAAGGAAATCAATCCTACGAGAAGCGATCGATTAACGGTTCGAGGATTGGTTTGTTCCTCGTGCACCCGATTGTTTGTTGCTTTGATTTATTACATTTGTAAGTGTTGTTTTCTGGGACTGATATCGTTTCCAAAAATAGTACCGTCTTTTGTTTTTTAAATGATCTAACCGTATCCTATCTATAAGTTTTTATGACAGAGAAACGAGACGTTCCACGCAGGGTTCGAAAAGTTCCGAAACTTGTTCAAAACCTACATTGGAATTTATCACATGCAGTATTTTTTGAGAAAATTTTTCATATTATAGGTTCGTCAATAAGAACATACGTGAAAGAATTATTGAGATAAAAAATTTTGGTTCGACTGAAATTAATAAAATTTGTAAATAAAAGTTCTTCTGCAACAGAAACAGATATTTTGTTGATGAATATAAAAAAAGACGCGATACATAATAACAGTTGCAGAATATTACTTAATAAATAACGTCAGAACAATATTAAGTGATTATTCTGGTTATATGTAAAAAATTATAATCTATTATAGGAAACATAAAATTAGATATTTTCACAAGATAACACTAGGTATTAATAGCATCCCTGCTACGCATGTCGATCGTGCTTTTTCAGCACTGAAGATTATACTGAATAATTATAAAAATAATTCAAGCCCTACAAATCTAGGAAATGTCTTGCTCGGAAAATTGAACTGATTTTGTTTATTCAATGTTACTAACAAAAAAGTATTATCCTCATGTTTTGATTTTCATACCGTTTCTTTAATTCGTAAACAATGCTACATCATATTGCCGAACACATTTAGCATATAATAATTCAGTTTTTTATTTACTTTGTAGCGACCTTTTCAATAAACAGTTCCAAAAAATTTATTTTCGTGGAACTTTCTATGCAGAGAATCCGTTTTTCATGAGAATACTTTTTGAGAAAGTTCCCAAAGTAAGAACACAGAGAATTAGTCAACATTTGAATGAACTGTATACAGTTTACGAATCAGTAATAATCGGACCAACATTATTTTTATACTACTACAGTCGTCTAAATTACCGGCTCCGTTTCAATGAATAATACAAAATAATCAAGCATGGAGCAACGAGTTATAATCTCTAGGTGCATGACATAAAATTCTTAACGTTGATTAGAAAAATTTATTCCCGTTGACCGTCCAATTTTCAGCGGATAAGCTCCGCTGAAAAATTCGAGGGCAAGGAATCCGGGCATCGACTTCGTTACCCTCCAACCTTCCCGGGCTTCCATTAAAAAGAAAATGCTTCTTTCCTGCGTCCAGGTTCCCTCGAGATTAAAACATTCGTGAACGAGTCGCGAACTCGTTTGTCGTTTATGCTCTCCCTCGTGTCAATCTTCCTTTTACTCCTCGGCCCTCGGTTCCGTCTCGCGAGCCACATCCCCGTCCCGACAAGATGAGTCGGATAACGAAGCGGCCTCGTCATAGAACTAATTTTCCGTAATTTCTGGAAAAAGAGAAAGGAAAGGCGAACGGGCGGGGCGAGAATAGTGAACCGTAGCATTTCTGGACGTTACCCCCTCCTCCCCCCGTGACACCCCGCCCAACGGTACGGTGCCGGAGACTTGCTGGCACGTCGATGGTGCCCTTCGAGAGAGAAAGAGATGGTAAAGGGAAGAAAGGTAAACATGGACGAGGAAAGTGTGGCAGCGCGAGAGGAACGGAGGAGGGAGGAGGCGAGAGAAAAGAAAAATAATCTCTTATATACGTCGCCCACGGTGTAATGGAGGGTATTTCGCACTGCAAAACACCCGGGCTACCCCCTTACCGCCAGCAACCTCCTCCCACCCCTGCCCACCCTTCGCCGTTGCCTCTGCCGTTGCTCATCCCTGCTTCTGCCACGACGTTGAAAATAATATCTATCTCTCACGAGCAGCGAGCGAGAACGCCAAAGAGGATCCGGCTGATGCTGGAGAAAGACCGAAAGAGAAAGAGAGAAAAAGTGAGAGAGAAAGAGGGAGAGTGAGTGAGAGGAGAGAGAAATTGTATATACACGTACATGCTTGATACATCCGCGTTATATCTTCCAGGAGGAAATGCAATTTCCAGGGGATCGTCGGTGCTCGTGAAATCAAGATAATTTTACCGAGTTAATGATAATTGGGACAGGTGTTTATGAGCAATTTGCGCGGAGCAGGTGCCGCGATCCCGTGATTCCAACGCCATTAACGTATTTAGCATGGTATACCGGAGATTTCTTGCGGATATTAATGGTCACAGTTAAACGCACGGGACGAAAATGAATATGGAGACGCTGAATATTATGATTGCCTCTATTAAGATAAGATGAAGGGAAATGAGGTTCTCAGGCCACTTCTATGGCGGTCGCGAAATGCTCCGGTATGATTTAATTGGGGGTCATATGCGGTGGAACGTGACTAGTTGCGTGGCATCGGATTAAACGGCGAATTTTCTTGGTTTATAGCTTGTCGAATGTAAACTTGGAAAGTCGAGTTCCTTAGCTGGAACAATTTATAACGAATTTGCTAGTTTGTTATAAGTCAATGCTCGATGTACGATATTTATAATGAGGAAAGGTTCGATAAGTTCCTGGTGTTCGTTGCCAGATATTTTTCGCAGTCTCGAGTTGTGCGAATTTTGAGATATTCGTTTTAATTGATTTTGAACAATTAGATACTTTAAACGGAATATTTTATGATCTTTTCCGGTTTAAGTGATCGTATGATTCTGGAGACAGCATTTATACGATATTAGAAAATTGTTTTAATTCATCGATGATTGAACTCCAGTGAGATAAGATGAGTTTGATCTGTATGTGATTTTCTGACGTTCATAAAATTATTCTCCCTTGAAACGAAATTTTTTCACAAACACATCTATTGCAGATGTTTCTGTTTCAATTACTATTACTTTGAATAGTAGTTAGTCCTAAAGTTACATTGGCTAAAGAAGAATTTCTAAGTAAACCTCTTCTTGATTTCCTGTGACTACGTCAGTCCACCATTTTGAGGAATGAAAGCATTTAAATTATGTGTATTTGTGATGGTTCTAAAATTAATCAACATTTTCTTCCCGTCACAATGTAGCGATGCTGACTGAGACAAATAAATTACAAAATGTTTATGCAAGTTCCTATAATTATTATTATTATCGGCAGACTGCGGATTTTATGCATTTAAAACAAAAATGAGTAGTTGAAACAGAAAACAGTGACGCATTATTAGAAGAATTGAACAATTTGATTTCTTTATAACTGATTAAAATGATTCAAGGTAGGATTAAATGCCCATGCATTTTCTGTTTATTGCAATCGATATCAAAGTAAAATATCAAAGAGTTTGTATATTATTAACAGTGATATAAAACAACATTTAGAAATGAATAAAGAATCCATAAAGGATCTAATTATCACTAATCGAAATATTAAAGTTATCAAAGAAAATTATGCTTAATTCTTTAACCTTGAAATAAATTGATTCAAATATTAATTCTTAACACTTCGGAATTAAGAATTAAAAATACAAAATGTCCTTTTCCTTCGTATATTGCTGAAATCAGTGGATATAGGAACACGAAACGGCCTCGACAATGCGAATATATATGGTGTAGTGATTTTAGAACAAAACACGTGAATTATTTCGTTGGAAGCCGCGAGCACATACGTCTCGCGATTGGGAAACGTCTGAAACGCCGAAAAAGGGTGGAGAGAAAGCAGATTGTCACGGGGAAATAATAGATCTCAGGCGGGGCACAAAAACAGGAATAATAGTTACAAGTTTCGAAGTAATATATCAAGCGGATTCGTATAACGATAAATAAGAGTAAATAACGGCAGTGATTCATAATTAAAGTGGCGAGGTACCGAACGCTAGTACAAAGGAAGAAAACACGGTGCCCGGCTGGAAGGGACAGAATAAAGTGTATACTTTTATCGGAATTAAAGTAACTACCAAATTAAATTAATTTCCCACAATATAGAATTAACAAAACATAGTAATAACGAACAAAGACATCGAATTTTCTGTGAGAATACTGCGGACGGTTTTTATTTTCACGCGAACGTGAATCTCACGTGGAGACAACTGCGCGAATAATAATGCCGATACAAAAGGAGCTGCGCGTAAAACGTTATATGTATATCATCGCGGATTCTTATAAATCCCAAATATTCCATCTTTTCTGTCGCAAGGACATATTCATGAACGATAACGAACAAGATCCTACTCGCAGTAACGTTTCAAAAGAAAAGATTACAATGTGCAGCCTCTTGGCTACGGGGAAAATCTTTCTTCGAATGCTCGAAATATATTCATGTCTGGATTCGAGTCCCGTAGCAGCAATTATCCTGAAAAGCTTCGCCGACTTTGTATTCGTATAAGGATATTTCCGGCCGCACAACGGAGGAATGAACGGTGGAGAAAGGAAAGCGCGGAGAATGGAAACGAAAACGGAGCAGAAAAATTAAAAGGCTTAGGGCAAAGTGTGATCACCATCGCGCTATAGATCCATCATTCTCCTCTCTCGCATCGCGATGGAAATTAAAACAGCGTACGTGCAATTTCGAAATTGCACAAGGAAAATTCGACGCGCAGTTAGATCGATGCTGCGGTTAACGTTTTCGGAATAGGACTGACGTGGAAGTGAATCTCCCTCTCGAAGACGCTTCGGAATACACCCGTACCCGGCGTACCAATTATCTCAAGAAGCTCCATTGATTTTGAATTCACATGAGGGAATACCTGAGCCCTCAGACGGAGCACAAAGAGGCAGTGGAAAGAACAGAAGAGGAGGAAGAAGAAGAAGAAGAAGAAGAAGAAGAAGAAGAAGAAGAGGAGGAGAAGACGATGAGGAGGATGAAAGGAAAGAAAGGGAATTCTGGACGAGGATGCACTTTGCAGTGGCGACGGGGTATAAGCGGGTTCCATTTTGTCCTGGGGGTCCTTAGGCGCCTCCACACTTACCAATACTCCGGCACACACGGTGCACACATTCATTAGGAGCGAACACGCATGCACGCCAGCCTCTGATACACACCACCGCCTGCTCTCTTTCTCCCTTCGTCACCACCCTTACTCTCTCTTTCTTTCTTTCTTTTCCTCTGCCTCGCCTTCTGCCTCTCTCTTTCTCGCTCTTTCTCTCTCTCTCCTTCTCCCTCGTCTCCCTTGCTCTATCTCGGTTTCTTCCCTCTGCCTGTTTCTACATGTGAACCTTGAGAGTTCGTCGGAAGGGATGCTGGATGATGCGCAGGCGCAACTCGCGAGATATTGATAAAAATACGCGAAGGTCTATCCCCACCCCCACACACCCCCGACGAGCCAGCCCCATCGGAGGGAACTAAGGAGATATTCTGACGTCGAGGACCACCCCTACCCTACGACGTCTCTCGGTCGAATCTTGCATTACGACATTAACATAATTATTAATATTTTTCCTATCCCCGTAGTCCCTTCCTTGCCTCCGTTCTTTCTTCTTCGGCCGCGGTCTGCTTTATACTACGGAGAATTATATTCTGGCTTTTTATTGTCATCGGAAGACGTTTTTATTGTCTCCTGCTGCACAGTCTGAGTTTTCATTATTACCGAGATTATGCAATTAGCACATTTCGTTTCGATTTAAAGCAATGATTACAATACGCGATCTTGAGATAACGAAGTCGAGAACGTTGTTGGCTAAAGATGGAAGTGAAAATTTCTTTTTATAGGGATACAAACGATAACGTATTGTTTCAGCTATTTGAAACATTTTATGCCATGAAAAATGGTTCAAGATATTCTTCTTTCGTGGTCAAATTATGCAATATTTTTAACACATGTGTATAATGTTAGATAATTATAAATTTGTTGTATTGTAGAATTGTACTGAAACATTTGCTTTTAACGATATTGGCCACATAAATAAAGTAAGTGTATGCAGGAAATAATAAAAACAGTACGTAATTAAATAATGACAGTAAATATATAAATAATGACGGTGAATAAATGAATAATGACTGTAAATAAAGAAATAATAACGGCGAATAAATAAATAATGACGGTAAATAAAGAAATAATAACGGTAAATAAAGAAATGATGACAGTAAATAAATAAATAATTACAGTAAATGAAAGTCGCTGCGTTCGCGTGTAAGTGAATAGGAGTGAATTAGAAACAGATTTTGTCGAAACAGATGGAAGCATTGAGAATAATTTCGAAATGATCATTAATTTATATTATCGCTTCCTTAATTCGCTATTTACGTCAGTTCAGACAGCCCCCGTTTCTAAATTAATGGCGGGCCGATCTGCATATTTATGAGGCGAGATCCAGTTACCCGAAAGTGTCAAGCGAGTCGGAGTATTAAATTTATTGATTAAAAATGAAGTTTTCGGGGAAAGCCGAAGTTCACCGACAACCCCGACAAGGCGGAGTTGGTCGACTGAAAAGTAGTTCGTCAAGAGGGAAACACGCGCACAGAAGACACCCCTTTTTCGTCACGATCAAAGAGGGTATCACCCTCCTTGATTTTTCGATAAGTTTTTAAGTATTTCCTTCGGATTTGGGTAGCTCGATCGAGTAGAGGATTCGCAGGCGAAGTGGAAACAGTGAGATCGCTGCGGGCCTCGCAATTAAAACGTTCTGGTTCAAGTGTTTCCCTTTGTGGATGCCAGGGCATCCCGAAGGAGGGCCGAAGGGGGCGGAAAGGTCAGAGAAGGATGTCGATCAAAGGGGATTATTTCATTAAATCGACTAATCATTCGCATGGCCTACCGGAACAGAGGATTCTCGATAGATCGACGGGGCTGATCGCTTTAAAACCGATTTCCGACATTTTACGCGTATATTTCGCTTCTAGTTTCGCGAATAACTCACCGATATTTTCGTGAATAATTATCGAACATTGATTAACACCAAAACGAATCACTGGGATTGCCGGCAACGCCACAAAATTTTTAATTTATAAATAATAATTTAATTATTAAGATTTTATTCTAGGTCGCCCGCAAGCTCACTATCATAAAATCTTTGAATTTCCTCTTCTTTGACATTAATTACTATTCTTTGCTATGAAAAGCAATTGTGGGATAATCTCTAACAATCGTTACATTGTTCAATAAATAACCTTCTATATTTCACAAAAAATATTTACGATCTTATTTGCAGAAAGAAATCGACGATAGGTGCACCATAAGTGAAAATAAGTTCTTAACCTTTACACAATCTACTAACCATGAATGTTATTTACTGATTATAAATTGAACGGAACCAACCAAGGGATGAAAGAAAAAAGAAAAATTATCGTATTCCATTAGATAAATTATAATAGACGAAGAAGTGATAACGTAGCTGGTTTCCATTAAAATTATTGCCTGTATTCAAAATTGCTATATCATTTCTCAAAATAATAATTGCGATATTAGAATCCAATATCTAATAAATTGTTAAAAGTGTAAGTGTTGTTTGAGCAAATGTTTTTCATACATATAAAATGAAAATAATCCTAGAAAATGGGAATACTATTGTAGTTCAGAATGAATGTCTTGATGTCGGAGTAAAAATAGCTTTGAGTGCAAAGGGTTAACGATATGACAACAGTGAGTGATAATCAACTTCACATAACCTGTATTCTGTCTAAAATTTATTTGTCGGTTGCCCTGCAAGCCAAATTGCATCTTCTTTCAATTTATGCATCCGACTGTTATTCGTATTTGCTTAATGATCACGGAAATTATCTAATTTCCAAAATAGAAAGTAACACTGAGAAGGACTCTGTGGGTTTGAGATACTGATAGCTAAAAAGACGAGAATTGAAGTTGGGTAGACGACAAGTATCGAGCTTTCGTCCGAACTCATCTAATCCTCGATCGTGGGTGGCCGTGGAAAGGGGTGAGGACAAGCGGGGTAGGGTGGTCGACGGTGTTCAGGCGAAATTATATTTTTTGTCGTCAGGACACGTTCCCGGCGTCCAGGACACTCGCATCCCGAGGGTATTTAAAGACGCCCCCGTCCTCCCTTTGCGGCGCAAGGTGCGGGGTTAGCGATGAACGCCAGGGCGGCTCCTAAGGCAGTAATCCTTCGAGCGCTCACGCACCAGTATTAGTCTCCTCTATAAGATGAACACACGAACGGGACTGCCATGCCGGCGCCTATACCTGCGCCCCGTGACACACAGCTGTTCGGCAAGGCAGCACACACACACACACACCACGCACGCATGCACGCACACACCCACGTACAGACACAGAGGCACAAGCACGTGGGAGAAACCGAAAACCGCGATCAAGTAGGATTACTTCGGAGCAATATGCTCCCTCTCTCTTTTTCGTTGCCGTCGTTGACCCTCCTACTTCGTTGTCGAAGACACCCCCGAGTGGACACGGGCTCCGCGTACGAGCCTGTGTGCGGAATACAAGCGAAATATACAGGTACAATCTTCTATCTTTCGGGCAACGCTCCGTTATCTGAAATGAGAGTTTGCTAAGTGTATCGATGACCCGTTGTTACGTACTACCGTTAAATGCTGACCGTAAAGCGTTAGTTATCGCCAGATAAGCTCGCCGCGATTCAGGCCTCGTTCATCGTCGAACACCTCAAAGGCATCTTCCGAAAAAATATTTCTTTCATTGTGGAGACGTTGAGCAGAGTTGAATAACGCGTTTTTGACAAGGATCGACAGATGGTGTGAATTAATTAAGACAATTAATAGTATTCTACGGAAAGCTCGTTATGACCTTAGTAATTACTAGATATCAGGTTTTATACATTTATGATAAAATTGATTAAGTGAAGCACGAAGCTGTGAAGACATTACAAACATTTCAGGATATTGTTACCTTAATTTTAACTTACTGCAATTGTTAAAAGATGACAGAGATTTTTATTTAACTAATGTTTCTTACAATTAACTGCGCAGTCTTGAAATTGCGAAACAAATAGAGTGCTTTGTTTCCAGCAGTAATTTTAGTGTTAATGGAGCACTTTTGATGTATGATGCGATAATCAATAAGCAATATTCGTTGAAAGTATCTACTTTGTTTATGTTCAGTATTTTGTTAGTCTTATCATTGATTATGAAATGAATACGTGGAAAGGCAGCAGAATATTTTGAGACGAAGTCGAAATTGAACTATTTTACTTAGCTTAATGTAATAAATAGAAGCTGGAGCTTAAACGTGAGGCTCACATAATTGAAATAATTAATATAAGTTTTCCGAAACTTCTAATAATGTCACATGCATGTGGTCGAATCTATCTAGCCAGTTCTCTTCTGTTATGTATATTATACATACAGGGTGTTCCACAATTATTTTAACAGCCGAAAATGAGGCCTTGTCATGACCTTGACATGAACTTGACATGAACTTGACATGACCTTTACATGACCTTGACATGACCTCTACATGACCTTGATATGAACTTTACATGACCTTTACATGACCTTGACATGACCCCTACATGACCTTGATATGAACTTTACATGACCTTGGTATGACCTTTACATGACCTTGATATGACCTTGACATGAACTTTACATGACCTTGATATGACCTTTACATGACCTTGATGACCTTGACATATCAAGGTTATGTCAAGGTTATTGATAATATTCTTCATATTTCTCTAACAAACATATCCCTTACGTCCTTTAACACGATTATTATTTATTAAAATAGCTTTGCGAATCATTCGTTAAACTGTGTTCCGACACGGAATTATTTAAATTAAAATATCACATTTACGTACTTTGTTAATCTTCACTGCACACCTTGCTTAAAAATTTCATATGTTACACACAAGGTGTCATGCACACTAGAAAATGAAAACGGCCGCCACGGTTAAATTACTTACTATTTCGGGTCCGAAAAATTAGAAAATATTCTTCAGACGTTCTATAGTAAAGGTGAACAGCGTTTTTCTTAAAAATATCATTGTTACGTAGTAAACAAAAATCCGGAAGATCTCGCTTCGTGATTTGTTCAATACTTCGAACGCGGCTCGAGTCCGTCCCGACAATCTGTCAAAGCCTCGTGCTGCGGGCTCTCGAACTTCGCGCCGTTACCTCTCATTGGTCAGTGTTTTCCGTTAATAACTCGTAAACAAAGCCGCAGATTGCATTTTCGCAAAGGAAAAAGTTACTTCAAATGACCTCATCTACCCCTCATTCTCGGCTGTTAAAGTAATTGTGGAACACCCTGTATATTACACTGTGACACTCAGATCCTTATGTATCTGAAATAAGAATTTTCTGACTGCATCGGCAACGCCAATTTCTTATCCAATACAGAACGCCACTAAATGCTGACCGATGATACTACCTATTCGTAAGAAATTTCTCTTTCTGTTCTTTCTACCTACTACTGTCATTTTGCCTTCATCCTTTTCCAATCTTCTTTTCACCGGCAGATCCGTTTCGATACAGTAATTTTCAATATCAAATTAGATTTACTCAAAAAACATTTCATACTAATATTTCTGTAATGAATACTTTTTGTAATTAACCATTATCAAATTTTATAAGTCCCAAATTTGAAACGCAGATCCATAGAACTTCGGCAGTGTTATCGATGTTGTTCAAGCATGTTAATATAAAATGGAAAGTAATTAATTACATTGTTAAGAATCTAAATGCTGTAAGATTGAAAGCAAGCAAAGTTCGAAATATGTTTACAATAAGTTTTATGTATTTAATATGTAAAGCGCATTTTCTCAAGGTCTACAATTTTGCATGTTTTGCATATGTCAAAGTGGTGTCTTTCAACGTGTCTTTTTTGAATTATTAATTTTCACTCTTAAAAATGGAAACTATCTAGGAAATTATAAATATGGCAAATGAAGGTCCTATTCAGATATTTGAGAATTCAAAAGATACTAATTATACTTTGCATCTTATTAAAGTTAATAGAAGAAGAAATAAATAAATATCTACAGTTTAATAACGTAAAAAAATTCGTCGATACTCCAATCAACATGTAATCAGCATTCCACTTAAAAAACCTCATCGATTCTCATCTTGTAATTCTGTTTAGGTATCTATATATAGCATATATCATTTTTATTAGACTCTCACCTATCATTTAACTAAGAGTACCGTTCAAAAGATCAGATCAATGACGCATTTATGAAAACTATAATATGAAACAAATGAGTTTCAAAACAAGATTTGCAACTTCATGAAATCTTGCTGCGTGAAAACAACTGATGACAAACCCGCGATTTCCAACGCGCGCACAATTAATTCTGAGCCGCAGTCAAGACGAATGGTTTCAGCGAACCGCGGCGAATGTCAGCGAGAATCGGCCATTAGCCTGCAGTTTCCGCGGAGAACTCTCGGCGAGGATCAGCCGGGTTGCCGCTAACGTAACAATAATCACATCGGTGGACCACTTAAGACGTCACCTTGATTTTCCGCGCAAATTCCTGCGAGGGCTCGTTCCTCGGTCCCGGCGAGGAATTCTGAAAGTTGCTATATAGAGCTGGGCGCTGACGTTCCTCGGAAGTAACGTGAAATCCAAGAGACGTAGAGCAGTCAGCCTTAAAGCGAGTTAAGGATGGTTACACAGTCACCCTGGTGAGGTGCAAGCATAATATTCCCGAGGCGGGCAAAGTAGGTGCCGCTGTGCGATGAGACGACGAGGTGAAACCGGATGAGGAGGATGAGGATGAGGCGGCGGGGGAGGGGGTGGGGTGGAGGGTGGCGTCCGGGGGTGGAAAGAGACCGGCGGACCGGGGGCGGGGACGGAGGAAGGTTCGGATAGGGGGTGGAAGAAAAATTCAAAGGAGGACGAGTAACAGGAGGAAGAGGAGCAAATAGACGAACGGGACGCGAAAGATGAGGTTGGAGAAGAAAGTGCGGAGATAGTGCGCGAAGAAAAAGAAAAGGGGAGAGGAGACCGGCTGCGAGAAAAAGATAGAGTCGGCGAGGAAAGAGTAGAGCGAAAAGGGGGCGGGGGTGTAACGCGGGGTAAAAGTCCGCGAGCCATTTTTCCCCATATAATTATAAGAGAGGGACTGGGCGTTTCCATGGTAACCGCACACCACCCTCTACCCGCCGCTCCTCATACACTCTGCACCCCGTTTACTTATATGTTGGAGGACGCGCATTGGCACATGTGCACGTATGCGCCTGTCCGTGTGTGTATATCCGCTGATGGAGGTGGTAGCTCGCCGGCTCTACGTGTGCGCCCGCACACGCACGGGCTTTCCGTATGCGTGCATATATACATACGAGCGTGGAGGAGACCGGGAATAAGGAACACGCGAGCGTGTGGATTGGGGGATGGAAGGAGAGAGACAGAGAGAGAAAGAGAGAAGGCTCACGCTTACGTGGGACGGCCAGGGAGGGACAGAGGGTGGTGATGGTGGGTGGAGAGTGAAATTAATGTATTTGTTCTGCGGCCACCCTCGTATGCCCCCAGTAAAGACTCGGTCTCGCGAAAAGGTCTGATGGCGAGGCGGATGGCCGAGACAACACAGTTCGCATCCGCGTAGAATATCAGGGCGTTATTGCTTTTGTGTGTAAAGGACGCGCCACCCCCATGGCCCCCCCCCCACAGCCTCCGCCCCCGCTGCCCACTGTTTCTTGACGCTTCTTAGAACGGCGCGCGTTATGTATTGGACTCCCGTACATTTCGTTATAGATCGCATCGTATGATGCATAAAATTTAGCTTTTTCTGGTTTCGCCGCATCCCATTCGCGACAACGAACGATATCGCCGGCTAAAGTGTCGCGAATGATGGTCGATCGCTTGAATCATAGATTTAGGAAATACGATAATCGCAAGGGAAATAAGTTTTATCTGTTTGTGGGAATTGTATGTTTGGAACGGGTAATTTTTATGTTGAGAATATTTGATTGGGAGATATTGGGTAAGGGTTGAATGTCGACGTTCGGGAACAGTCGCATTTAGCAAACGTTTCCGCAAAGAAAATGGCGGCGTTTTCGGTAGTTGCATAATTTAGACTTAGGAAGGGTCCCGGAATTCGCAGTAACTAGTGCATTGCTCCGAAATGGAGGCAGCTGAGAGGGTGGGGTTCATTCGAACTCCCCTTGGAAAAAAGCTATTTAAATAGCTACGATCCCGGGTGGGTGGGGTTGGCTTGATGGTGGGTCGGTTCTCCATGGCTTCATCTCAATGTAAAGCACTCGGCCATGCGAATGCGTAACATGGCAGGCTTCGATAGGATGTAATTTATTAAATAAATAAAATTGGATGCTTCGATTTTTTGACAACTAGAATTCGCAGAATCATTAGTATTCGCGGAATCTTTGAAAGAAACCGCTTCAATATTGCAAGAAATTAATAGTTATTTTGTATATGTTTTCTGTCATTTTAATGTTCTACTCTTCTTCTCCAAAACGCTCCTTGAATTTTTAATTTTAATAAATGTTCCGATTGTTTTCAATCATGAAAGACGTAGCGTCAGATTGAGAAATCAAATCGAACATTTCAGATATATTTCTTGTTTTAGATATTGTTTTTAAATATTGGAGTAAGAATTATCATATAATGGTTATATTCTTTCAAGGACAACTATTACGACGAGCAAGTGAACATGTGTACATTATGCACTTTGCATAATTTTTAATTTAGTTACAATATTCATTATTAATTTGGCAAAGAAAATGTATAACTTTAAAATGTTACTAAATGCAATTATAACGAATACACATTAACTGTAGAAACTCGATTATAACTCCGAAACCCGAATTCTTTATTAGTTAAATACGTATCTGCAGTGACGGCCATATACTTCAGACCATTTAAAAAACGGTATAATTTTTTTTAAACTACTAAACTACTCAACTATATAGTGAATATTTTATTGGATGACTTTGATATTAGCTGTAAACAATAAAGGATTGCAAAGATCGCAGTTTTGACGTAATTTTTTACCCCTTCGACCAATGATTGTCAGAATTCTCCACTTTTTTAAACCTTTAAACGCTTGTAGCTAACCAATTTCGATGAAATTTTCATCATGCATACGAGTTACTAAAATCTACAAAACACATTTTTCAAATTTTCGTCATAGCTTTAGTTAAAAAGGTTGAAAAACTTAAGCTTCTATTTTTTTTTGTAATTCCAGGAAATAATAAAGTTAAGAAAAGTAGTATACTCTGTCTAATAGACTAGCCCCTCTGTCATCGAAAAAGATACATGTATGGCCGTCATTGTACATAACGATACAATTCTTTAAAAGAATTTTAACAAAGCAAGTGATCTATCATTCAAACACTCAGGTTTCCCTAATTAGTCTGGATAATTAAGGGTTTACTGCACTTGGAATTAACATATGCTGACAAATAGACTGCGGATTTTATACATTCATGACAAAGTAAATGCATTAGAAGAATTTAAGGATGCTGTTACATCATTTTGAACTTACTACAATTATCTAAAGAGGAAGAACATTTTCGTTCTACTTGAGTTTCTTACAATTAACATAAATAACTTTCTGTTTATATAAACACCTGCAGTTTAATGACAAAATAAATTCTATCTATCAAAGAACATGTATAATTGACACTCATAGTATTTGCAGAATCTAGATGTCACATTTCGAATTCTCTACATAGCACCCAAGTTAGACCATATTACAACAAAGGACTCAAAAAGCATTCGAACTCGTATGTTCGAGCATACATATAATTCAAACAAATTGTCGCGATTAATTTAATGTATGCCAGGTTTCTCGATCTCTCCCGAAAAGTTTGCCTCCCGCCGCTGCAGTGTTTCACTCGAGAAGCCTCGAATTGACGAGGAAGCTGCAAAATTAGCCGTACGTGAACAGCAGCGAGCTGGGAAATGCCCGGCGCGTTCCCGGCGCGAGGTTCGTAGCGGTCCGAGGACGCGAAAAAAGAACATCCCCGTCTTAAACAGAGGCGCGCAGGAGATTCCCGTGAATAATTGAGCCGCGTAATTTATTGCAAGGAATGCAGCCGGTGGCTTCCTTTCCCGGGTCCTCAGGGTTTCCCGAATGGGGGAGAAGGAAGCGAAAGAAGGAAGGGAAGAGAGAGGGTGGCGTAGTGAAGAAGTGGGGTGGTAGGTGAGAGGGGTAGCCCGGTGGAAATTGAATTTCGATCGAACACCGCCACGGCGGAGGAGCGAGAACGGTGAATGGTATAGAAGGAGAAGGAGGACGAGGAGCAGGAGTACGCCGAGAGAAAGGAGGAGGAGGAGGAGGACGAGGAGGAGGAGGAGGAGGAGGCGGAGGAGGAGGAGGACGACGACGACGAGGAGGAGAGGACGAAGAGGGAGATGCAGTAGTAGGAGGAGTAGAAGGTAGAAGGAGGCTGTAGGACATTACAGGGCATCCTCCGGCCCCGTCACTATGGCGAACAAATGAGCAATTCTCTCAACCCCCGTGTCCTATGATGTCCTGCACGTAGAACCTAGCGATGGGCGTCTTCTGGGTCGATCTCGAGCCATACAAACCATCTCCGACCTCCTACCTCTTTCCTATGTACCGCCGTCGGGTTGCCCTCGAGGTGATCGTAGTTTAAAATTTCTCACACGCCGCCCGGAAACCACCCGCGCCCTTCCACGAAGACAACCGACTCATCTGTCGATCCGGTGTCCGAGGCGAGCGCCGCCGCCGACAACGAATAATTTCTTCGGTATTTGGAAAACCGTCGCCATGGTTAATATAAAACGATGCGGCCACACGCGTCCCGGCATAATAACATTCGGCAATGGCGCGCGATGGGCAGGGTGGGGGGGGGGGGGGGACGTAAATAGAAAATTTTGAAATGGAAAAGAAGCTATCCGATAGATTGGAAAGCAGAGAAGAGGAAGGATGGTCGTTGACCTCGGGCTTAGGTATGAATTGGAGAACTTCCCCGGCTGAACTCCACTGTATCGGGGATATCCGCGTTCTACAAACAGAATATCCCCGGCTATCTCGGGAATTATTCATACATATTTAAGAATCCGATCTGCTCGATTCGCGCGTTCATTGGCCGGCTTACGCGTGTTTCGCTCGCAAGCTCTGTCCGCGGAGACGCGGGAGGTGGGCGTGTAGTAGACACGTTAATCAGCCCCGAAGAGGATTCACGGAGAGGAGTGCGCCGGGCCAGGTCCGACGAAGGACCCGGGGATGCAGAAAAGAGAAAATGGCCGGTCCGCCATTAATTAATAATAGAACCCGGTCGTAGTCGCGGCTGGCAAAGCGAGAAACGAGACCGGCCGTGGAGGGAACGAAAGCGAAACAGAGACGGAAACGGGGGGAAGGAGGTGGTTGTTCTCTCTTTCGCGATCCCCCCGTCTCTTCCTCTTCTTCTCTCTCTTTCCTTTCAGCCCGAAGGGGGTGAGAGAGCCGGCTCCGAGGTGGATAGGTGGTTGGGGGAACGGGGAATGGATTTTATGCCCAGAGCGAGATATATGGCGGCCGCTACGCCCGGGCAAAAATAATATTAATATCGGAAAGGAAAGGAGGGAAAGTTTCGCAGGCTGGCTGGCTGGCTGGCTGGCTGGCTGGCTGGATGGCTGGCTGGCCCTGCTTTGGGCAGGGGATATCAAGTATAATCATAATAATAAACGCCCGTGTGGGGCGCCATTGCTGGCTGTGCCACCCTCTCCCGATCCACGTCTTCCTCCTATCCCCTTTCCCTCTGTCTACGCCACCCTCATCACGCGCGCACACACCCGCGCAAACACAGCCGAACCCTCGCGCACACAGCTCACACGTGCCTGCACATATGCACGGACACGCGTGCGTGTACGGTACACTTTTAGGTATAACGCGCACTCGGACTCTTGTGTGCGAGTACGAGTAAACCTTTCTTAGGTATTACACAAACGTCTTCTCTCTACTTTTGTGTCTCTCCTGCGCGGTCCTCTCGCATGTGTATCTCCCGATGCAAGCCTGTATCTACGCTGAGCCGACTATACACTCGAGGATTAGATTAGCTTCCACTGGCTTCACTGCAAAGACTTATATCCACGAGGAATAAGCGGCAAACAAAAATGGCTCTTCCCTCGAAAAACTGCGAGGAAAATCGCGAGGAATTTTTCACCGGTGCTGACCCCGCCGCCGCCGCCGTCGCCGTTACCTCCTCCTCCCCCCTCGCGCCACTGACTAACCAGCGAAGGATGTCGTGACGTTAGATTTATGCCGGGATCAAAACCCGGGAGCGGCCGTGATTGTTGAACGTTCGGTTCGCGTTCGTTCCTTTATGGCCGCGTTCTGTCGCCCGGGTTCACGTGCTCCGCAACCGTACATTTGTCTGCTGAAATTACTCCGTATCGCGAAACTGACGTCCGTGAAACAAACGCCGAAAAGAATCTTGAATTTGAACGCGGATTTGTTCGGGAGATGTCGGTTTCGAACCGTGGATATCGTTGCTGTCATTGTTGCTAGAATAGTTTTAGTACGGTCCTTATGATCTTGGAGATTTTTTAAGATGTATGGCGATTTTGCGGAATTTTTGCATATTTACAAATTGTTTGATTAGATGCTAGTGGAAGATAAATACTGTTCTAATGAGTAATTAAGAATTCCTGTACCTTTCTTAAAGGAAGCATTTTTGAAATAATAACGACACGACTAGGTTAAAAATATTATGTAAATGACGTTGAAGCAATTGTTTCGAAATAGTAGTAGCAGGATTAGTAACATTTTTGTTTCGTACGCATGAGGTGAAGAATGTTCACAGTAATTTGGGAAGAGGAGATACGATTATTCCGTATTCGTTTGTATAGTTATTAACAATCGGTAATTATAAAAACGAGCCGTAATGCTCGAATAATCGTATCTCCTCTTGCCAAATTACTTGTCTATTGTCTATTATGGTGGTTATACAATTGTCTATTTTGGTGTGCAATCTGAACGCGAATTAGAGAGAAATGATGAATTAAAATATTAACATGCTATAGTGAATGCGTTTAGAAATGGCGGAACAAACAATAGTCCGATCGAGATAATTTATATATCTGTATGAATACATTGGTTGTTTATTGCCTATACAAAAATTACGAATTTTGGTGGCATGGGATGGAAAAGATTTTCATATTGCTATTTTTTTTTGTGGTTCATAGTTTTGCGAATTATTATTCACATAATAGCTAGATCTGTTCAAATCATTAAGGAATAATTTTTCTTAACACGTATTAAAACCTATCACTTTTTGAAATTTTATCGGACTCGATACAAACAGTTAATAAATTAAACACATTTTTATAAAATGAGAATTTCGATAGTACGTTTAAACTGTGGGTCAGTGTAAACCCAGATCTTATCGTTTAAGACATTAGCAGCTTATATTTTTTGTCGGAATATAAAGAATAATTAAATGCAATTTAATTAGAAAGAGTAATAGAAAAATTGCAAACACTTTGATCGTTGAACAGAGTTGGACAAAATGTAATCAATTACGTCCCAACCATTAAAACTTTATAACTTTGTATTTAACACTTTTATTGAATACATTTGTATATAAAAAAAAACTAAAAATGAAAAAGTTAAACCGTGATTCTTTTCACAATGTCATGTAATTGTTTATTTTTATGTTAAAGATGTACTCGAAAAAAACTGTAAAATCGTCTTATGGAAATATAAAGATCTCCGAGGAAATACCAGCAAAAAATTATTTTCAATTTGCCGAATGATTATATCGTAAATATCGACTAAAATGTAATTGTAATTAACGAAGGTTGTTTTGTCGAACATGACTAACAAATGCAGTTTCGTTTGAGAAAATGATTTGTGACTAATGACTAATTTCATCACATTAATGTTAGTCATATTTTTAGTCATTAGTCAAATGTCTCCAAACGTGCCCAACTCTGCCGTCGAACTACCCCGAAAAAATCCAACAAAACTAAAGTATTTTAGTTAAGGTAAACCAAAAATCAGCATCAACCTGCAACAACCTTTTTAAATACTGTAAATCCCAATGAAATTCGGTTTACGAATACGTCAACAAAAGTCAGCTGTTAAAAATGAACGATTAACTATGTATACCAATTATGACCAATTTGAGGGCCAATAATGTGTTAATACTATTAATAGTAACCGTTTGCCTCCAGTTTTACAACTACATACACATACGTATACAGCTAAGTCATGATTCTATTTGCTTGATGAACAAAAATATTTATCTGTTTTCCTAGTAAGAGCTTTTCCACGTATTGCTAGGATAAAGGAAACGATTCAGCGGAAGAGGAAATTCGTAATCCGTCTATCTCCTAATTAATCCAGATAGCATATAAATGGACCCTTCGGTCCCAAGCTCGGACGTCCGCGTTCTCCTCTAATCCTCCCACGATCATCCCGTTTCCGCCCGTCTCCCTCCCTGGAACCGTTTTCGTCCTTCTCCCGCTTAAGATTCCTTGAGGTTACGATCAGCGCAGATGCATTTATATCGAATTGCAGCCCAGTCGTATATTGGCTCTTCCGAAATGGAGGCTTTTGTCTTGGCGTGCCTCATAAGCGTGGATTTGCCCTTATCCTTGCTGTCTTCCCTTCCCTCCCTTTCCCCTGTCCTGTGCCGTTCTAGTCGTGCCCGTGGACCACGCTCGACCACCCCTGAAGTCAACCCCCTAACGTCGAGTTGACAGAGAGGGGGAAAGGGCGCCGCGCTATCTTCTTCCTCTCTCTATCTCTATCTCTCTCTTCCCCCTCTTCTTTTTTTCATCATTTTTGTTCGCCGTTTGTTTCGAGGAAGCGAGTTAACGCGCGGACACGTGCGCACACGCAGAAACTGCGTTCCTTTCATTATCATACTATTACTTTTTTTCGTCCCGCGCCATAAATTGCCTTTTTCCGTAGATTTCCCGTGCCGCGTCCCACTTCTGCCATTAACGTCAGAAGCTCGAACCCCTCCTACGAAACCACTCCGGCCCACCTCTTCCTGGCCATTTATTCGCTATACGTGACTTTTCTTGCTAAAAACACATTTCGCCCTGGCCAGATATTAATGAGCACTGATCCCTCGGGATTTCTGTGTTTGTCCTTCTCCAATTGTTCTTTTTGTTTCGTAACTGCACGGTAATCAGAGTTAACGTTGATTAATGGAGGGAACTCTGGTGTACGGACATTAATTCATCTGGATCGGAGCAGCAATAGTATATGCTAGTTAAACTGTTTGGCTTCATTGTTTATTATTGATAACAATCATTGAATTCACGGCGAAAAATTGATGTATCGAAAGTGGTGTAATCAACGTTTATACCAGTCTTTGTGTTGTTGTTTCCGCAGTCATTGAAAATGCTTACGTGTATCGCATTGATCCTAAATTTGATAGCTTTTAAAATCGTCTTTAAGATTGTCATTAATCTTAATCGACGTTAATTATGAATTAATAGTTTTAAGTAGGTTGTAGGTCTTTGTGCATTTGTTGCATACGTAAATTTTCAACACTTTGCACTCTGAGAATTTGCTTAGATCATGTATCATCAATTCGAACGCGACCCTTCTTAAAATAATAAGCATCAAACCAAATATAAAATGATATAACATTTGAAATGATTTCAATGTTACCAAAATTTATTGGTAAAATTTGTTTATCGTCACAGTACCATAATTAACAGCAGTTCCGTTATATAAATGTTAAATGTGCAATAAAATATACACATGCATAAAAGTGACTACCTATGAACGGCCAATATTCAAATCATCATTAATGATAACTGGATTGCGGATTTTATGCATTTATGACAAAAGTGAGTAGAAGAAACACAAAGCACTGACACTATTATAAAAATTTAACAATTTGATTATATCATTCATAAATCATTAAAATGGTTCGAAACGGAAATATATGTTCATGAAATTCCTTATTTTTGCAACGAATGCACCAAATTTCTATTTTGCATAAAGATCCGCAGTTTAGTGATAAACGAGCCAATGAAAACTCCAGTATACATTTTCCCCGCGAAGTCTTTTCGTAAACTAAAAATACTTGCACGTTAAATATACTTGTGTTGGAGATAAAATACGGGAAACTACCTCAGAGCGTGCGTACGAGCAGAAAGCATCGACTAAATGATCCAGCACGGTGCAATCAGCGAGAGCATTTTTAAAATGTCCGAAGATATGAAGCTTTTCGAGGAAAGCTGCCAAATGACTGAAACATGCGGCAGATGTATAATGTACGAATCTCTATTGTCAAATGAAGACGTGGCCTGCACCTTCCGGTACTTCCAGAGACAAAACTGTTTCCGAATATACTTCGGGCACTTTAATATTTCCTCACCGGGGAACGGCGTATTGAGAGTATACGCCGAGTAAACGGCGACTTCCTTTTTGTCTAGAAGAATTTGCGTGATAGGGGCGAGTCGCGGGACAAAAATACTGTCGGATAGATTACCGAGAATTTGACCCGAACGAAGGAACCAGATGAAGAGGGTTGCACTCTTGGTGATTACAGTGAAGCCGGGAATTAGAGTGAAGGAAACTCCAAAGAAGGAGTCGATCGTGGAGGAGCCATGGCAATCAATGAAATGGCGGTGAAAATAAATGAATGGAAATCGAGTCTGTCTTCTTGGTTCGTGTACTGGCACGGACAACAGGCCGTATAAAACTGCGCCAGCGTGTTTGACAATCCTGCATTCGCTTCTCGAACAATGGCTACGGACTTCGAGTTAACTCGCGGACATATTTGTAATTACAAGAAGGCCGCCCTGCTAATTCCTTTCGTCTTCCGGCAGCTCCATTGTAACGGACGAAATCCGCGGTTGGTAATGGAAAAGTTGCATTTGTTTCCTTCGAGCTACTCATTACCTTACTCATTATCTAAATTAAATGTTAGCCCCACTCTATTAGAGAGATTTAAATACGAAAGGAAGTAATTGACAATGAAGCGTCGTTCGTGAATTTATTAACACGTTCGATATTCGGTCAGATATTCAATATGAAACGTTGCAATTAACAACGAAGTGTCATTAACACGTTCATCGTTCTGCGTTAAAATGCTGCGTTAAAATTTGAGCGTCCACTTTCTCTGCTTTCAATCATCTGTTGTCGTTCTTTTTTTGTAGCTCCTGTCATCGACACTCAAACGTGATTATGACTGATAATAACGTATGATACATGAGCCAATTAGCGATGGTTGCAGTGAAGCAAAAACCTAAATCGTTTAAAAATTATGAAATAACCTTACAATTAAGTACAAGATTCTGTTTATCAATTATTGCCAACATTCATAATCTCAATTTATTGATCCGTCCACATTTTGACGAACGCAAACGTTGGTTTTCATGGAACATATGTGATTCAATCGAATGGGATCTAATTAAACCGAAACTGCACCGTACCGTTGAGTAATTTCGAAGTTGGTACGATTTTACGGAGATCAAGCCCTAACGGGTAACATTACCGAATCCCATGGCAAACATTCCGAGACGATGGAGGCTATCGCGAAATGAACAGAGGCGCGCATCGGAGGAGTGGAGTCCTTGACTGTGTTTCGTGCGGAATCCCTAAACTAAACTATACCTCATCCCTATCGGCGGGCAGCCATCCCTACCCTCAGGAAAGCAAGCTTAATGCCTCGGAAAAAATAACACAGGCACACACGTCCTTTCACCATCCCCACGAGCATCGAGGACCGTGCGAGTCTCCCGTGTCCTTTTTTTGTCGGCAGGAGGGTGGACATTTAGGGCGACAAAAAAGGACACTCTGTCTGCCGCAGGAAGCCCCCAGAACACGCTGGAATTTCGACCTCCTGCGCGATCGATCGAATCTGCATGTTTTTCTTTCTCGGGGAAAACGATATTGCCTTCGTACTATTGCTGAAGCGGCAATTGTTCAGGGGTTCGACGAGACCTCACCCTTCCCTACCCCGTGTCCCTTCGGTCTCCCACCCACGTCGTCGAAACGAAACTTTCCTCGCATTCGACGAGTTTAAGAAAAACGTGATTTAAGTTTGGCCACGTTGTTTGTTACTGACAGTCCGCCGAATCGCTTCTGCGAAGCATTTTTACCGTACGACTGGCTCTCAAAAGCCTTTCACCGTAATTATGCAATATCCACACGCTCCAAAAGCAAAGATGCTTTTCGATACTGCAGTAATCGACACCTGTCACAGCTGTTCAAAAATAAATTTACAAAACCTGCGTTCGTACATTTGCGAAACGGTTCCTACGTTAACGGAACGTGTTACCTGCACGTATCTCCCTCGATTCGCCACCGGCACAACATGGCTGCCCTCGTGACGACCGTCGCGAGTTTCCCTGATTGCAATTAACTAATTAATTAGCCGCGGTAATTAGCGGGTCTAATTGTCCCGGTAACCGAGCCACACCTTTCGAATGGCGCATAGGTATGCCCAGGACCGTATCCTCCCGGTGGGTATCCTCGGGATTACACCGTGATCAACGTGTATCGCGCACCCGGACAGCTCACGAACACATAGTCATTCACCCGCACCGGCCTGTCCGCGCACGTGTGTCGTCGTGTGTAATCCCCCACCAGCCGTTGCTCCCCTGACTCGCCCCCACCAGCGTGCTGTGGGTGCGGCTTCGGCCATTTTGGTACCACCTACCCCTCGCGCGCAGGTCCTCCACCCTTCTAGGGGATTTCGTGCACGTATGCGCGGAACAGGAACACCGGTCGCGGCGTCGTGTGGGTGCGCACATGCGTGTGCTCTCGTGTGGAAAGGTCCTCGAAGTCACTGAAACAGGTAGGGGGACGGCCGGGGTAGGGGCTCGGTAGGGGGTTGCGGGAAAGGAGGGAGGCAAGCTTATTTCAGAATCCAGCGCACGACAAGGAGAAGAGGAAGAACCGGTAGAAGAAGAAGAGGAGGAAAAAGAGGTGTCGTTTCGAGGAACGCCGAGGTGGGGAACCGACTTAATTTCTGCCACCCCCTCCGACACATTTCCCTCCTCGGCCAACTACCACCATCCCCTCGACCCCTCGTCCTCTCTCGCGTACCCTCGGGCTCGCTCGTTACACGTTCCGCGCCCGGTACGGGGTAACTTCTTCTTCATGGAGTTCTTTCAAAGAGATTCAAAGGTCTCAAGAGTTTGCTGATTATTACTCCCGTTAATTTCTTTGGACGTGAACGACTGCGAGGAGGACCGTTTAACGTAACCGCGGCTGCAGGACGTTGATATAACCTTGCTCTTTAATTCGGAGACACTTCGGTCATTAACGTCTTCCCAATGCTACTCTAGGAAATCATGAAAATTTGTTTAAATATGGCATGTGAACGTATTGGAGTCGAAAATGTAGATCGCGTTCGACGGCGGAAACTCACGGTCGCTGTGCGGCGATCAGCGTTGAAGAACGGTCAACATACTCGAAAAAACGAGGAGGAAGGTGTGCGCGGCGTTCTTGTTCACAGATGGCGGCACGAGTTCATCTTCGCGTTCATTCTCTTCAAGGCTGTAGCTCGCACGAGAGGTTAAAGGATGCACGTTTCCGCGATTGATTGAATAGAAAATTATAGGAAGAACGATGTCACAAAATGCAGAATTCAAAAATTAACTATGTGAAAATTGTCGAAAGAATGAATTTCAAAATGATTGCGTCTTGCTATACTCGAGAATGCGTTATGTCATGCTATTCGAGAGAAGCGGTTACGCTAACAGAATCGTTTTTCTAGATTTTAGGTGTTAAACGCCTATGAAGCTCTTGTAAAATTTTCCCGTGGAATTCAATATAAATTCTCCTCTTTCCTTTCAAGTTTTCTGTCCTCGTCCAGCGCGAAACATGTTTCCAAGAGGGTGGATAGGTTATAGCAGGGGACGAGGAAGCGTAAGTGCTTTTTGTCGGAAAAATTATATGATAGCTGGCAACGCGAGCTTTTCCCTCCTCCATCCGCGCCATTCTCTCCACTTTCAGCGTTGGATTAGAAAATATGATTAGCTTCGTGCCGGGAGTTTATTCGGGTTACGAAGCTGCCTGGAGAAGGGGTGGCTGTCGCCCGTACCCTTCGGATTTTATGGATGACCATGGTCCCCTACGTGTGTCGGCAGAAGAAGTTTTCCGAAAAGTCTCTCTACCCTCTCGTGACTAATTCGTCCAATGTGTTGCTGTTGTGTTATTTCTGAGCCTTTCAGAAAGTAACAAACTACGGTCCCTGTCATTTCGGACGATTCACCAAAATAGAGACGTGTCGTATTGTTGATAACTTTTTAGGTAACGTGGTCGAGAATTTTTTGGAACAGCAATAATATTTTTCTTGAATACAAGACATTAGAGAGTAATTACGAGAAATTATTTTGAATTATTGAGGAATTATTTTTAGCAGAACAATAATACCCGTATATTTGTCTTGAATTGGTCGAAAGAAACTTAGTCTTTTGGTATGAAAGAATGTAAGATATTTTATAGAGTAATTATCAGAAAATATATACAATCAATAGGAAGAATGAACTTTTGTTCCATAGATAATGAACTTAGCAATTTCCGGGATAAAATATGTAGTTTTAATTCCATCAATGTGGAAGCATTTGTCATCAAAGGGTTAATTAATGTAACGTTTCACGATCCAATGTTTGATGGAATATTTCGATTTGGAATGTTCGACTGTAAGTGTCGAATTAGCAGGTTCGAGGGAAGCAGTTTTTTTCCGGAGGCGATTTATAGAAGTTAATATGTAGACCGGCAGACGTCAAGACGAAACAAGAGGTTGGCAGGAGTTTTCTTGGGGTAAGATATGCAACGCACGTCTCGCTATCGTTTTGCTTTCATAAACCTCTCTACCTTTGCCTGTTTCGTTTCGTTCCTCTTATGGAAGACCCTCTTTGCCCTACCGCTCCATCTTCGTAGCATTCGTGAACACCCCCTTCCAATTCCTATTTCGAAATGACTGACTTCGTAACTCTGTGACGAGACGATACTCTATGCCCGGATAGAGTGGATAACATAAATTTTTGAATCAAAAGTGATTGCCCTTTTCGACGAATGCGGTAACCGATGCGACGTGAGTTTAAAAAATTAAGATGGCATCAGGAAATCCGTGACGTTACGGTCTGGTATTAAAAAAGAGACACGTGAAGTAAAATAAAATTTGACTTTCTCATCAATATTTAGCACGTTAAGTGTCGAATAACAACTCCAACAATTTCTACAATATCAAAGTCACTTCAGTTAATAAAACCGAAACTAGAAAGGTAAAATTTACCATAGAAAATATTAGTTCAACTCCTTTTGTATTTTAAAAATCCTAATACGAATTTGTTCAATATGTTACAATAACAATAAATTTCTAAACCTAATTAAAAACAGTGTCACATGCTGACTGTGTCAATAAATGTAAATTTTCTATTTCTTCTAGGAAATTACTAACGATAACGAAATTCTAAACGCATTTCAGACTTTAAAATTTGTACGACACTACAGATGTGGTTATAAATAAAAGTTTATTTCTATTTATGTCATACGAAACTTGATTTAGTCAATTGGAAGCGATTTTCGTGTAGAAGCGAGTTTAAGTGGAATTACGTTCTTGACCAGACAGAGTAGGAGAATTGTGATTCGACAGCGCGTCCAGGATAGAGGTTAAGAATCGTTGATGAGAAAAGTGACAGTGTATCATAAATGAGACAACTGCTACACGACCCTGGCCAGCATGGGGGCAAGAATGAGTATTTCCCAGAGGAGGAGTCCCGAGTCAACTCATCAGACACTCCTCTCGGCTCCTCGAGCCCTTCGGCTGCGTAATAAAAACATGGCGATTTTTATTGAGCATCGTGACGCCATTGTTCTCCTCGCGACTATCGGATTTTCGGTGCTCAACGCTCATCCGATTTCCAGTATTCCCGTCGCGATGTCTCACGACAGCTCGATGAAAACTTTCGAAACGCTACGGACCGCGAACGTGCGTGGAAAAAATATCAGTTTCAGAGCGCGAAACTGCAACACGATTACCGACGTCGCTCAATTAATTTCGGAAATGTATCAATCGCCACGTTACAGTTGGACAGAGAATGTATGGATCACTGTACAAACAATTAAAGTGGATACGAACATTTACACTGGATAGAAAGATTTATTCGTGCACAGAACTGCAAATGAGAAATTAAAGGCTTTAAAACGTAAACAGTAAATTCTCCCTAATTGACGCTCAGTTTGGAAACAAAAATGGACAATTTGGGAAGAGGTGGTAGCCTCACGGTTCGTTTTTATAGTTGTTGACAATCGGTAACTATAAAAACGAGCCGCAAAGCTCGAATAATCGTATCTCCTCTTCCTATATTGTCCATTTTTGTGTTCACGTAGAGCGTCAATTACGGAGAATTTATGTACTATGTGATGTAAATGTAAAAATTTATTAAAATGTTAACATTTCTTACATCATGTTATTTGTGACTTTTTGATGTTTATTTATACGTAGAAATAAATTGAGTTGGTTTCGTCGATTTTGGTAATTTGTATCGCATTATTGTTTGCTATTTCCTGCGACTTATTTAGTATAACGTTTCTTGAATTTAAATTTTTAGTAGCTGTAAAGTTACTGGCTAGCAAGGAGTCGATTATTTACGAGGGTATCGTAAACTCCTGGTTTTACTAAGATATCAATAACGATTCTTATTATAGATAAAATACTAAAAGCTAGTTTGTTAGATGTATGCGATCAGTTTTTATTCGAGGAGAGCCACAGTTATGAGCACTCAGTAACAAAATATATAATTCACGTACAATTATAGCGTTCCATCAATTTAGCAATTTCTATTATATTATCGCGTTTAGATTCGTTTCATTAATTTCAATTTCAATTATTAATTTTATAGATCCGTGAAAAAAATGAAAAGGTCAAGTACAAAACAGTGAGAACGTTAGAAAAATTGATTAATACTATTGCTTTATTCTCGATGATTTAAAATGGTTAATAACGCTTGTTTCTTGAAATCGATGTAGATCATTTCGTCCACAAAATACTGTAGACAAAATTTTCACCGAAGCTAATGATTGATTTGCTCGAATTGAACGTTAATAAACTGTTTATCACAGCGTCAGCTTCAGTATATGCTCGTTAACGGGACTCCGTTGCATCAAATGATCGAGGGGTCGAGGATATCTGCCAAATAATAATAATAAAACGGAAATTATTAAGTACGAAGTATCGACGTTACGTCACATTTTCTCGATATACTTTCAACGTGCCGCCGGTAAAATTAGATTCTAGAGACGCGAGTGGCAAGCGATGCATCGGGCGGGAGAAGGGTGATCGATGAAAAAAAGGGCGATCGGTTTCAACCCCATCCATGAAGCGTGGTTGCGACCCCAGCGGATGAGAAACGATCCCCTCCCCCGATGTCGAATTTATATCGAGATCGAATTATTGATCTTTACCGGCGACCGATTGCGACGACCCCATGTGTCGATTTTACGGTGTTAACGATTACCGACCTCTCTCGCAGCCGTTCCTCTATTTCTTTTTTATGCTACCTCCCCCATCGGTTCCAACGGTTCCGGGTAGTCGGTTGCGATTTATCTTGTTTCTGCTGTAGATACGCGAGCACCGAGTAATTAATCTAGATCTAGAAGTCTCGTTAGGTACCGGCGACCAGATATCCAAGTCGTCTACAGGCGATCGGTCAGTGTCCAGTTCTATTTTAACTGCGGCTTATACCGAAACTGGACTAACTACTAGCGCACCGGCTGTGTTGACACAAAGCATTAACAATTAATATCGATGTCAACTGTTGGGCGACGTGTTAGAACGCGGACCGATGGGTTGTTGCAATATTTAAACGCGGAACGAATTTTCTAGGAAAGAATTTATTCACGCTCGAACGGCGTGCATTTATGGCGCGTGAAGATTTTGAGAATGCAAGACAACGTCTAAATTAACAAGATGTAATTTCATTTTATTCTTACAATGAGTAATATTTTAGTCGACGAATAATAGTTTTTCTTTAATTCCAAATTTTTTAAAATCACGAATGAAAATGTGAATTTGTATAAATATCTACGGTCTATAGACCGTACAGACTATAGATCGTGTAGACGTTGCAGACTATAACGGTCTAATTACAACTCTAATTATAATTATGCTTAGGATCATTTCTAATTTTATTTATCAATTTTTTAAACATAGTTTTTAAGTTACTTCTTTCTGGTCACGTTAGTTTTATTGTGGAATTTAATGTAACACGCGAAAATTAAGTGAATTAACCGAGTGTTAAAATATTGCCAAATATTTTTTTTTAAATATTGCCACGATACTAAGGCACCGTTGGGTATTTGTATTTTTAACATATGGGATCTAAAATGTATGTTGTTTTTGCTACGAATTTCAAGGCTCGTTTGAGAGGTAAACATTTTATTCGAATGCAATAATTTTGGACCTGTGATTAAAGTATAAACATTGGACACTTTCTGGGATATGGAAAAAATTCTGTTAATTTTTCTAAGTTCTTGTTATTATGGAAAGGTAATGGTATAAATTTAGTGACATTTTAACGACACATTCATTTCTCTTTAAATAGATCAATGTTCAGATCATTATACTTACAATACTGTTACAATTCTATTCCAAATAACAATTAAGCCAAAAAAATGATTTCAATAAAATAGTAATACTTAAAACTTGCACCGTAAGACAGTTTATAAATACAAGCTACTCATATTTGCAGACAAGTATTTGATGATAATAATCTAATTACATATTATTGAAGTTATTAACATATTTAACGTAGAACATCTTTCCAAAAATAGGTAAAAAATTAGAACAGGCTTATCGTAATCTCATATAGAAACAATCAAGCACGAAACTTGTTTGCAAATAGCGTATAATTATTTTTAACTAAATTATCAGATTTCATTAACATGCAGTATGAACAAAAATATTGCAGATGTTTCTTTATCAGTCTTATATTTTAGGACACAGAATACCGTTCACCATACACGTATTTATGCCAAAAATAAAACAGAAGAAAGATTAAAAGAATTCAAGATCAGTAATATACAATTTTCACCTTATTAGGATGACTCGAAGAGGAAACAAGCTCCTGTTAGTCCCCGGTTCCTATAAATTAATGCAGAGAGTTTGTTCGTTTCCTAAACATTCACATAATAAAGCAGCATTTCAAGAAATCTAAAATCGTCTCGCATCGATTAAATTCCAGCTGATCGTTTATTTCCAGCCTGAGGACGGTGACACATGGGACCCGGTGATCTCAATTACCCGGAGTCACGTCTTAGGCGTTTTGGAGGGTACATTTCGCAAGTTCGCCGGCAATATCGAGCGTATGAAATTCCATAAATTATCCATCCATCCATCCCTCCGGCACAATAAGCGGCCGATATTACAACGGCCCCGTCATTGTTGCGTTTCGAAGGCCGAAGAAGAGAACGACAACGGCGACGGCAACGAAGAGAGGAGGACAAAAAAATGGACCGGTGACGAGCGTCCGGTCAAAGACGTACTCGAACCCCTTTGAGCAACTGGACTTAACCCCTCCCGGGTTTCGAGCGGGCGCGTGATCTTTGAGGGGATGTATGTAAGTTGTGGGCGGTGGAGGTGCCAGCTAGGGAGCCGAAGAGAGGTTGGCAGACTAGCGAAATAAGCGAAGGCGTCGTGACGATGGGTAGGCGTCGGTGGTGGTGGTGACGGTGGCGGCACCGGTGGTGGCAGCGATGCTAGCGGTGGTGGTGGTGGTGGTGCTCCTGACGCTGGTGCTGGTGGGGCTGAGATGAAACTGCCGGTGGTGGTGGTGTAAAATATGGATTTACTTCTCCTCCAGGACCTCGGCTTTTCCTTCGGGGTCTACGTTCGCGAGCGTGGATGCTCATCTTTCTTTGTGTACGTGTGGCTCCTAGGCTCGTGCACCGTCACACGCACTTCTATCACCCTCCCCCCTCTCCCCCATTATGCGAGCCGGAGACGGGAGGCGTCGCAGCGGTGGGGGCGGTCGGGACGCGGGCGCCATGACTCGTTTGTTAGACGGGACTTGGAAATCCAGGGGGGTGTTTTGTTACTGTTTTCTTTGCACCGTCACACGAGACGCCGGTGTTTTGTCTCCGCGAGGGAAGAACTTGCGGAACTAACGGGGCCCGGGGATCGGCTGGGACGAAGAAGCCGAGACCGGTCGCAGAGAGGTAATGCTTTGGTTAAGCTCGAAGCCAGAACGGCCCGTTTTCTTGCGTTCTTAAACGATCCTCTCAATTGGGTTCTTGCGACACTCTGCGGGATAAATCGTCGCCGCTAGCTAGACGACGCTCTCGGATCGAGGAGACGGCTCGGTCTCGTTCAGCCTCCGAGAGCTTTCTTCGTCGGAGACGACTGCCTCGAGACCGTCTCCAGGATGCAACTTTCCCTCGAACTATAACTTCGTCACCGTCGGAATGCCGACGTTCCCGCACGTTCTGATTAATTAAGAAACAAGTTTCGCATCCGCTAATTTTCTCTCTCTCTCTTTATCTCTTTCTCTCTCTTTCTCTCTTTCTCCTTCTCTCTTTCTTTCTCCCCCTCTCTTTCTCTCTCTTCATCTCTCTCTCTCTCTCTCTCTCTCTCTCTCTCTCTTTTTCTCTCTCTAGTGCATGCGGTCGACGATGAAACTATCCGACGCGGAACTCTAACTGCGAAAGTTAATGTATTCGCACTTCCCAGTTCATGATAACTTAGATGGTTATTTCCAAGGTATGTACGTCTCGGGTATATAGACCCCTGTGTATAGTGACATTCGATCTTCCCGTCGACTATTTCCGTCTTACATAGCCGAGTATATATTTACAGGCATGTACACCCGGTATACCTACGTGGGTAATTTAAAATGCGATTACACGAAGGGTGTCCTTCGTAGGGATAGCATTCGTTCGTGGACATAAGAATAGCTAATACGGAAATGGCGAAGGAAAGTCCGTCGGAGGTGGAGGAGAGGTGGTCGTCGGTGGGGCAGGAAGGGGAGGGAGAGCGGTTGGATGGCTGCCATTAAAAGATTTCATCCCTTCCCCTCTCTCTCGCCCGCGGCACCCATATATAAGGGTGAGTAATCTGAGAGAGCCACCCCTCCTTCCTTATTTTCCTTCCTACTTTTTCTCACTCTCCTCCTTCCCCTATATATGCTCGCATCCGGTTCTCGTGGTGTACGTTCACGAATACACTTGAAACGATCGGGCATTTGCAGAAAACCAGTGTCTGCTGTCGATGCGCGTTAGACAGAGAGCCAGGTGCAAAATAAGCTATGCCAGTGTCCGATCCGCACGATTTTCATGCGCGATATATTATCCTTGCAAGTACAGATCAAATTCGAAAATTGTGATCATGTCTGGAAGTCGAAGATGTTCCGAAAATATTCCTTTGCGATTTAAGGATCATTAAGCGAATTACAAATTTTAAGAGTCGATTACAGGGAATGAGAGACAGAAAGGTTTTTTTTTCTCTAATACCAAACCTACCGTGCCGGTCAAAACTATCTGTTTCACATGTTTTATTTTATAGTAATTAAAATTATAAAGTCTCTCTCTTATGAAACGTTTAAATAAACTTGTCGCATACGTCAGCCACTTGTAGAGCTCGGTAGGTTTATTGTTAGCGATCGCAGTAAATCGATAGTGATATATCGTTAAGTTTACATTCTTCTACACTTTCTCCTGTTTAAAATTATGTATATAGATACCCATTTTTGTCATATATGCATGAGACCTGCGGATCGCTAGACTGCGTTCCTAACACAATGAGAAGTATGAAACGGCGGAAAGAATTCATGGACGTTGAACAGTTTTGTTTCGCATGAAGATCTACTGTTCGATGATCAGCGAATTATATTGTACTCAAGAAAATCTATTTCTTCGTTTGCATGATTATAGAAGGACATTTCGGGCGTTATAATGAAAAGATGCTAAGTAATAATTTGAAACTTGAAAAGTGTAGATGAAATTACTAGATTCCTGATACTGAAAAGAGAACAATTCATAGTTGTAAATGTAACGATTGTGACATTGTAAGTTTTATAAAACCATGAAATTCACCTGGCTTCTTGAGCAATAACTATTATATTATGACATCTGATTGATAGTGTACAATAGAATGTTGATTATCAGGTTCTTCAGTGCAAGAATATTCTTTGTTATTCAAATACGTTTCATGTATGATCACTTCAATCTAAGACAACTTGTACGCAAAACGATTGTGTACAATCGTTAATCCTGGCACTCTGGCTGAGTAACTGTTCTATTATTCAAACATTCATGTAGCTCAGATGTTCAAGGTTCTACCATATTATGAAACCTTCCCCTACCATTTTCTTTGCAATTACAATAATCAGCAATTTTTCGATCTTAATAATTTCTTCAGAGAGAAAAAAATGTATATTTATTGTCTGCCTATATTTACTTGAATATTTAAATATTCAAGAGAACAGAGTGAAAAGAACAGGATAATAATCATACATAACAGGTCATTATTAGAAATCTCCATCACCAGTTAATTGTTCTTCCTGTTTCAGCGCGAAGTGTATTGCAATACAGTGCCGTCGAGACGAATGCAAATGTGACGACGAGATCGATGACACTGGTGCCGATTATTATTGATAAGGGACAATCGACGCCACCTGTTAATTCTAATTAACATTTACGTACCTATAATATAAGCCGTAGTTTAGGTCGTTGTAACGTACCGTTTTATAAACACCCGTTCACAAATTGTAAACTTGATCTTTAAAAGCGACATCTATACATTCAGTCATTAAATACGTGATTAGATATTAAGCTGTCCTGCATTATTTAGGATCCTGGTCCAATAAAACGTACTAGGAATGCTAGAGATAAGTCGTAGGGAGACGCGCATTAACGTGGGAAGATGACAGAGTCACGCATAAGTTGAAGGAACGAAAACGAGAGCGCAGACACTGGCTGCACCTAAGGGATACGTAAGACCAACACACACATATGGATTACAGAGGGTAGGATTGGCAGCTCTGATCAATATTCGATTTTTGAAATATCTTCCCCACCTCTGTGCCCATCGACGTCCTCGCCCGCCCCTGTGCGCCACCCGCTTCCCAGCAGCCACCCCTCGCGGAACGTTCCTCGAAAGCTCGATACTCCATTTGTATTTTTAAACTGGAATCCCTATACACATACATCTCGGGCACACGTACGCGCCGGTACACGTACATACAGATACGTATACAATGACACAGGAAAGCGTCCTGCCACCACCATCGCCATTCGCCATCACCATTACCACCGCCGGCGGCGTCGTCCTCTCGTCTCCTCAACCTTCTTCTTCCTCTTCTTCATCTTCTTCTTCTTCTTCTTCTTCCTCTTCCTCCTTCTCCTCCACGTCCTCGTCCTCTTCTTCTTGCCACGGCCTCTCGCGCGCACTTGTCCTCTTCCCACCCGGTGCCTCGTCTCCCTCGTCTTTGCTCTCTTCTCGCGAGAGATCTCTCTTTCTTTTTTCTGCTGTGTGCGCGACGCACACACGCCTAACGAGCAGAGCCGAATGTGCGGATTGGAGTCTGCACGTGTGTGCGCCGATCACGTGTGGAGGGGGGCCGGCGCTCTCCTCAATGTATGCGCCCTCGCGCTCGTGTGTGTGTGTACGCCTGTCTGCGTGCGAGGCGAACGGAGCACACTCGGGGGCTGGAGGCATACGATCCATCGGAATTTTAAGGAAATAGAAGGACACTCGATGCATACCATCGGTATGTAGCAATGCGCTCGTGGTTGTGCCCGCATCTGTATGCGTGACTGTTAACGCGTGTACGTGTTGCAGGGCCGGGCAATAGTGGCTGGAAGAGAAATGCGTGGATGTGACAGAATCCTTTTTAACTTTGTTGCGTTTGAAGGAATTGTATCATTCCGCCGGGAATCCAATACCCGGGGCCGGTTCACTTATAGGTATTTCAGCGGGGCGGCGGCGCGACGCGTTAATATAAAACGCATCCTTTCGCGGAGTCATATTTAGTGGCCGCCGCGAGGCGACGCGTCGTGATGCGCCGGCTTCTCGGCGTGTCAGGGGACGCCAGGTGGATCTTGAACTGCGAGGATCGCGGGACCGTAAACCGGAGGAGAGTCATCGACGAGACCCCAGGGAATGCGCGAGCATTACCGAACGGATATTAATTTATTTTATCGTGGAATGCAATTTCAGGAATTACGTTTATAAGGGTTAGTTGTGTAGAGCAAATATCAGGGGCCGATGCCGGATCAATTTTCAGCTCGCCCGGGACAGGAAAGTAGATTTTACCGGTCCTGTGTATCTTTATACACGTCAAACCGACGCGACGCGACGCGACGCGCACACTCCGGCCGGTCGCGCTCGAGCACATAGAAATCCTCTCGGTTCGTGTGTTCGCGTTTCATCAGGAATGAAGGGATGCAGGTACCTATACTCGTTCCTCTTTGCCCGGCGAATTGGAATTTCTCGCTGCGGATAGAATTCTTTTTCAAGAATCACACGCGACGCCCACGTTACACAAGACGTAGGTGTCAGGTTGCGAGTGCCTCTGCCGGCACACGTACGACCTGCCGTTCCTTTGTGTTAAATGAATACCATGACACTTCAATACTAATTGCGCGTCGCTGCGCGTAGGCCGTATCAAGTTCATTTGCCGCGTATTCGGTTTTCCAGCGATCGATGCACTTCTCGAGCGCACGGTTCGGTTAAAAACCCGCTTCAAGGATACGGTTCTTCGTCGTCGTTGTACCGAGGGTGGAAATGTTATTTACTTCGTACCAGGATTGTTTCTTAACCCTCCGCTGTCACACTTCCGATGCGGAACACGCATGTTGCATTAGGTCACTCAGTGGTCACTCAAAAACTAGCAATTCTATCGAGACCTAAAATTTGGAGAATATAATTTGAACATTCTGCAACATCGTTTCCTTTATTAAAACTCAATGCCTTACTTCCAAGTATATTGAATTAATTGTTAATTTCATTCTTCCAATGACAGTGTCACTTTTTCGAGAAAAATTGTGAGATATCTTGAATCAACGACAGCGGAGGATTTAGGGGATATTCTAGTCTAGAACGTGTTCGGCATTTTTGTTTATAAGGAAACTATGCAACTTTTTGCATCGGCATTTTTAATATAAATTTGTTACTCTTTCAACAATGCTTACGAATTTTTACAACGAGAAATAGTCAAGGTTGGTGGTGATAATGCAGAACCTCCTGAGAAATTATGTATTAAAAATCCTTATGGTTGCCATGATTCCGGCCGTTCTATTTATCTGGAGCAAAAGAAAATAAGAAAGATTTTTGACCAGTATACGTTTATTTATCACAAAACCACAAGGGAGGAAACAGAATTAATAATTAAAAAAATTATAGCATTTTGAAGTTGAAATGTCGATTTTTGTTGCTTCTAAACTATAGCACCCTTATAAGATTTTGCTGGAAGGAAAATAACAGTTCCTCTTGCGTCTACATTTGTTGGGAGGATTAAAGATCGATAATAGAAAGAATTTCATCGCGACTTACAGCTCAATCTGAAATCTCGAACAAACCAATACGAACGTGGATTAACACCTGGCAATTTAACTTCGAGATTTCAGATTGAAACACGATATGTGGTGAAGAATAAAATAGTTTATCTTGTTCAAATATCAAGGCAAAGTAGTTAGGTTTCAGCAGTCGTTTATTGTACAACAAGCTGTTAGCAATCGAAGTATTGACATTTTGCGAAATGAAAAAGGAAAGGTGAAATCTTGACTATTTACAGGAACCGGGAACTGATCTCGAGTTCTCGTCATAAAAGCTAAGAGACACTTGGAAAAGCTAATCGAAGCGAAGCAGCAGATCGTCAGCCACGTTTATTCGTGGAGCCTCGTTTCCGGCTCCGTTGCGAAGAATAATTAAATGATATTAATGTAGCGTGACGATTGGAGGCGTCGTGTCGCGTCGCGTCGCGTTGGGGTAAAATGATGTGCCGCGCGAAGCGGACCGAGCGATACGGAAGTTATCAAACCCGTGCCCCCGCGTCCCCGCGTCCGTGTTCCATTATCGCGGAACAATCATCGATAGGTGCATTTGCGAGGTCTCTAACCGGCGCGGTGCAGCGCGCGGTGCATCCATTGAAAACGGCTCGGCGAGCGAAGAGAGGCGTCCAGCGAATCCGACGTCGGTTTGTTGCCGGTAGGTGCATTTTGCGCAACTGCGGATCGAGCCTACCGGTGCAGTATCGTGTGCAATTAATTAAACTGCGGCGCAGCGTTGCTCATTAGCGGGCGTCGATTGGCTGCCGGCCGGTCACGTGACAGCCATGCCGGTGGAAGGAACGGACCAGAAGGGTAGGAGGACGCGAAAAGGGGGGTGTTGGTTCGCCGGATAGGGGGGTTGGGAGGGAGGGGGCAGTCTGGACGGGGAGAGAGCGGCCAGGGGGGGTCAGTGGGGCAGAGAAGGCAGCACTGCACTCGCTCAGTTGTTTCTACTGGAGAGCCACGCCCTGCCCCTTTCGCGCCAGGCTACCAAAGGCGGATACTCGGGAATTAATTAAGACGCCCACCAACAAATGATATCTCGCCGTTTCCTCGGGCACACTTCATCCCCGTTCCGCGGGGTAAGGTATTAATTAGAAAGACCAAAGGCGGACCGTCTGATTGGAGGTTCCTTTGGGGTTTCCTCCATCGTTGTAGCTGCGCGAGAAGACCATACGAACCGGAGCACCCGTGATCCTCTCTGGACCGTTCACCCCCTTGCCACCCTGCGAAATGACTCGACGTCTATTTATTGTACGCCGTTAACAAGTTTCACTGCGTTGTTAACGTTATTACCGACTAAGGAATAGTTAACAGGCAAACTTTGCTATGTCTATTTCCTAATGACGATACTTTGATTCAGTACTGTTTCGTATATTAATAATTGTAACGATGTACTTTGGAAACTTTTGTTAAGAATTATGGAAGAAATTCAGGTGATATTTGATTGCTGAGTGTACGGTAAGCGCATAAAAGCTGATTATGACTAGACTGTGGATCTTCATGGAAAATCAAAATTCTCTGTGTTGACAAAAAAAGTTGAGAACCAAATACATACTTCGGATTATCTTCGATCATTCTTACGAATTATTGAAGGATTAAATTAAAAATTTAAATTAAATTAAATTTTATATTTGTAACTTCGGTCGTAAGTGCATAAAATTTGCGGTCTAGTTTTAATCATATTCTGTGTATTCATGTAACTTTAGAACATTATTGATTTCTGTTGCGAGAGATAGATGTAAGTATAAATTGATTGTTTTAAGTGACGATTTTAAACCATAAATTCCTTTCATGATGGCATGCACAAACTTATCGACAATTAACCTTGATTGATAAAGGTTATTTACCAAGGTTATTTTACAGATAAGCAACTAAACTATGTGCCACCAAGTATTCTACCTTATGATAAATATGAATATATAGACCATAGTCTGATGTCTGATATTTGCATAAAATTAGTATGATTTACTGATTGAGTTTTGCCAATTTTCAACATTTTAAAAATGCCTTGATATCTTTTTTAATTGCATCACTTATTAAGTTTTGTGACATCTTCAATTTAGTAACACAGATGAATGTTCTAAAATGTTCTAAAATATTAATTGTCTTATTACAATACATTTGGTATAACAGCGGTAAACGTTAGATATAATAATTTCATACGTAGCACTAAGAAAATGCTTCTACGTAAAATAAAAATTTATTCGAAAATAGTGTTAGAAAAAAATGTTATAAAATAATCAAAATAAAAGGTACAGATGGAAGTAAGGCTTAAAGTTTCTAATAAAAGTACATATTGCTGTTGAGCAATTGCTAATCAAAAATCCAAAAGATTTTTTAAACAAGTAAGTGTTCAGCAATAAAACGTTGAATGTGGTATTTCCTCATAATACCGTGCAGGTCTCTCCCTTACAGCAAACGAATCGGCATGGAGATTCCATGCAAATTGCTTGAATGCGTCTTCAAGAGGAGCCCCAATGGGCCACACAGTAAATCTGCAGATTGGATTGTCGCTCGGCACAGCTAATCACGCAATTACTTTGCCCAGCTTTAATTTTATCCTTAATTAAATCCAATCTCGCGTAACAAACGTGAACGCGCGTCCAGATCCAGCGCCACGGGAGATTGAAATTTTGAAAAGAGATGGCAAAGGGGTGAACAGACCATCCGATAAAATGGGTTAGCTAAATTTCATTATTTGTAATAACTTCGCTAATAACGCTATATGTATTAATTTCTCGATTGGTTGAACACTCCCCGCGAATTTCAATATATATTCTCCAGTGTTCATCCATGCAGCTAATAATACCGACGATTGATTTTATCTAGAGTTAAACGTTACAGTGAATTTTATTACATAACTATCAATAGATTTGATGGAAAATTTTCGAAAAGCTGTTTTATTGCCGATAATATAAATTTGGATATATAAAATATAATATTGTTAATGCAGTTGGTAGAAAATTGGAAAAATATTTTTCAATAGAAGCAGAGCTCATTTCAGAAAGTGTCTCATCTGGCCAATGATACTCCTTTTTTCTCTTTAACTAATATAATCCGTTATACCCTCGTCAGACTGTCACAGTTCCCTCAAAGTTGACGAACGACCCTGTTGACGCCTGCTCTCTACATCGCCAAAATGAAACAAAAGTAACCAAAGAGGATGCTTCCACCGTTGAAGCGTCTACACGTACTCCATACTTCAAATATAATCACTACATTGCAAATCATAATGCATTTATGATATATGTAACGTTTCGAAATTCTAAAAAACGAATACTTTAAGAAACATTAATAACAAGTACTCTTCTCAATGGGAAATTAAATGTTGTCCGTATTTATATAAAACGATCTCTATCAACCTATTTCTAACCTATTTTAACATTTTCTAACGAATACTATGATTTTTTAATTTTAAATAGCTTTCAATCTTGGAACGTTTATTAAAAGTAAGTATATTTAGTACATTTATTTTTGAGGATGATGTATTTTATTTTACTAATACTAGAATGTAATATTTTTAATAAAATATTTACTTACAGAGAAATTTTAGGAACGATGGAAACAGAATATTTATACCCTAACTGCGATATCTGTGCTGTGTATAGTTCAACACGCCTCGCAGTGAAAACGGACAGTTTTAAACAGACACAGTACGCGACAACTACTTCAGTTCAATTTACATAGACATTTCTCAAAATTCGTCTGCAGAAGTTTTCGACTCTATTTATTAATTTATCCTCTAACTATTAGCGTATCTAAGTATACACAAAATGAACTAAAAGATTGGGATTCAAGTAAAGACCCCGTTTTCCTTATTCCAAGAAAATAATGACTTTAAATTGTACCTAGCTGTATTATATTTTACAAACGAAATAATTTCAAATATATTTTGAAAACTGCAGAAATGCAAATAAAACTGCAGGTATAATAAAATTTGTTCCGAGCAGGGGAGAGAACGGATTCCTGGTGTAATATCACGGACAATCGCCCTGATTCGAAAATTAGGTAGAGATTCATGCGGCAGCACGACGCAAGTGAGCAGAAAAAACGGTGGCTCGTTTCTTCCAGGCTTAATTTATCCGGGCCTGGTGCGCGAGGGTAATGTTGTTTAAATTATTAAAACCTGGGGGCCACGTCTGCCGGTGCCTAATGACGTAATCTTCTAAAAAGTTATAAAGTTACCGAGTTCATTTTTAAAAGCGTGTCCTCCCCCCTCTCGGCCCTCGGTACTCGCCGTCCTCCCCTTTCTGCTCCTGTTTTCTGTAGCCAGCTCGTATCTCCGGGACGATCCTTCTGAAAATACTTACGGTACTTTTTATTACCTCGTATTTCACGCCGGCCGCGCAACTTTCCCGTGCATATTTATACAGGTAAATAACTAGGTCCCCATGTGACCCCACCTACGGCTGTTCCGAATGAAGCTGTGGAACCGTTATGTATGTACGAAAGAATGGCGATGCTTAATGGAAACAGATGGACGTCGTGGTTGTGGCCGAGTAGTCACGCCAAACCATTCGTTCCACTTTATTTCCGTAAATTTGAGAAATCGTCTATCAATCGAAAATGAGAAACGATTCACAAGCGTGAAGCTGTTCGTTTTGAGCTTCCAGCGACGCACAGTACCGCGTTTGGGCTCAAAAGCTGGCGAAAATTGTTTCATTAATTTCCGTGAGAACAGAAGCAATTGGGAATCAAATAACACCATTATTGAGTAAAATTTGAATTCGATATTTATAAATATTATACGTAATTATTTTGTAATTATGGACTTTATATGAGCTGGTCTCATTCTTCATCAAACTTATTTATCTCCGAATCATCTGCCGTCTTTTTATGTAATTTAATAAATAATAATTTCAAATATTCTATTGCCCCAGGTGCCTCTAAATTTGATCTAATTAAAAACGTTTAGACATATTTGTCGACACGGATTGGATCGTTAAGAGATAACAGTACTGATTTTAATGACACGAAACTAAAGATCACTAATCGAAAAAGAACGGGTAATGTGGAACATAATATTTAACGAAAAGTAAAGTACACAATTACTAAAGACATATAAAAATCATATTAATGAGTGTACAGTAATTCAGAAACTAGTTAAGGGAGAAACTCTTCACTTTTTTGAAAGCATAACATTTCGCGAGTAAAGAAAATCATAGAAAAGGTTTAGGAATATTGTTGCTGTACATCCGACTATCTCGGAGATCGAGAATTCTGCACAAAATTTTCTACGAGTATAAGGGATTCGAACCAGATGCTGTAGCGATGCTTAATTGGAGTGTACGTAATTTTTGGATTTTTCCGGAAAGACTGGGTTCGATGGAAATGATCGCAGTGTTCGCGGGCGCAGCGCGATTACAAAACCGTATTTTTTTCGCCTCTTACAGAACCGAAAGCAACCGCCGGAAAATTTTACTACCAAATTGGCTTTTTCGCATTTCGAAAATATTGACCTCGCCGCGGCCACGGTGAAAAATCGCCGGTCCAATCGACGCGCGCGAGACTAACGCCGTGCGGATTTCAAATTCAAATTTCGCGGCAATCGAATTAACCCGCAAAAGAGTCGTTTGATCCGTCTGTCGGCCATAGAACGGCGCACAAAGTGCCGGGCCACAATTATGAATAATTCGCCGGATAAATTCGCTTAATTCCTTTCGTCGAATCAAGGGGGCCATCAACAAACGAACCGACTGAAAACTCGATACAGCCACCGAACGCCCTCAGTCTTTCATCTTTTTCCCTCGGAATATACGAAACCGACCTATCGATTGTTAAAAATACGCTGCGTGCGAAGTTTCGGTCAGTTCGGTTTTATTCGACGCTTTTGTTTCGAGATTAATCTGTGGCTTGAAATAACGTCACAAATTAATAACTTGTTTGTAGTATCGGTAACACATTTTTGGATTCTGATGTAAATGCAAGGAAGGACTTATCATTTAACTTCTGTTTTTCGCAATTGATGTAGGGAATGTTTATTTTAAATTAAAATATGCAGTTTACTTATAATTTATATTGTTTCAAGGCTCATTATTTTCTTAATTTACAATAACTTGTCTGTCGATGTAAATTTTATAGGTTGATAATGAATCAACATGATCTGAAATCTAATCAATTAAATTTCTAAATTGCTTCTTTAAATGATGATTAAATTATGATCGTTAAAAGAATTAGTTGAATGTCAATTACAAATAGAAGTAGAAATAGTTAATCGAATAATAAATGCTTTTGTCTTTTTACAGAGAACAAAATAATACACTGCTTATCGTTATGGGAGAATTGTGAAAGAATTCACGTAGCAAACGACACATTAGAATATTTTTTAATATTTGGAACAATGAAGATGGCAATAGAGGCAGCCAAAAATTTGTGCAGTACGTTAGAGGATCATTGAAATTTCAGTATGAAATTTTCTCATTCTGTAGTCTGCAAAAATATTTACTTTAATGCTATCATTATATATATTATATTATATATTATATTATATTATATATTATATTATATATATATATTATATTATATATATATAATTATAATGAGATTAATAATTGTATTTACCTTTATCGTTAATAAATAAATTCTCTACATTAAATTCATGTCCTAGTAATATTAATTTGCTAAAAATAATTCAATACTTTAATTTCTTCGAATGATTTTACTGTTCTTTTTTTTTAAATAAAAGCATAAGATATACAGTCTAATGATTGGTAATAATTATAGACACTTGATTGGTTTCATCCAATGCTTTTCACCAATACTGTCATATTAATGGAGCATAGAAAAATGTGTAGAATTGACATAAAGGCTGCAAGGAAGTCGCTATACATTTCGAAACACACAATCGTACATACTTTATACATACGACTATCTCCAAATAAAAAATAAAATAGTCGCCTCACACAGTGAGTTAAAAATTTATTAAACATATTCACCAATTAAGTGGTAATGTGCGAAACCAAATTCCTACACCATATTAACCGCAGCAAATGGCAAGCCGAACATCCGACAAGTGAAACGTGTTAGCACATTACGTTTTCAATATTCATATAATACATGTATATTTGCTAGGTAATGTCTTAATTCCTCTTACGAAATATTTTTGTGTTCACCGCACAGGCGATCTAATATTTCTAGCATAAACGGAACGGTCGCGAAATTCGTATAATCTTGAACCGTAACTATTATCCTATACATATAATAAATAATGGATATGCACGGAAGCAGCCCCATTTAAGTGTTCTTAATTAACCAGCCAGCCGGGGGATGTAACAGATGCGCGCGCTTAAATTTAAATTTATTCCAATCGAGCGGGAAGAGCTCGGCAGAGCGAGAAAGAGAGAGATAGAGATAGAAAAGGAAAGAGAAAGGGACAAGCGGAGTAGACAGCGTCACCTGCTACCCGCGCCACCAAGATCCTCTCCGATCTCGATCTCCACCTTTCGCCATTCCGCCATTATTCCATTATTCCGGCGTGGACGTCGGCATAAAGCCGGGTAGACGGTCGTCGAACGATCAAACTTTAATTCAATTAGGAAAAACCGAGGCGGCTCGTCATCTTGTTCCCATTCCCTATTCTTTTTTTCCTCTCTGCATGGTAAATAGATAGGTGAGACACCCTGAAAAATTGCCTCCGGTTGGGATCCCAGTTGGCTGGCCGTTCCTCCTCCCCCTCCTCTCTCTCTCTGGACCCGGATCCGGCCGTTTTGCATTTCATCAGGCTTCTCTTCTAGTAATTACCGTAATAAAATTATCGTGGAACGAGATCGGCTAAACATCGCCCGGCCGTTCTCCCGGTATTGACGGATTCGCGCGGATATCGGGTTCCGCGGCATGTCTTAATGACGTTCGAATTTTAATGACAATCCCTCGGAACGGGCAGCTCCGCGACGGCCGGAATACAAAGTATCGGTGGCCGTTTTGACGAGGGTGCTGCGACCGCGAGCGCCGATCCAAGGAATTCACCGGAGCGTCCGCCAAGGTGAGCGTTTTTTCTCCGGTTTGATTGACTAACGTCAGTCAACGAGATCCGGAGACTCGCCACGGTGAATCCCCATTTGGTATGCCATGTAGATAAGTACAGTCCCCGGAGAAGTTTCTGCCACGGAGAAACGCGCGGCTCCAACTCCGCGGACGGCTTGACCACGAGCCACGATGCTAACTGTACGCCCGCTTCGGCTTCCACCTATTCCTTTCTGGGATCCTATTTTTTCTGAAGACCGAGCAACAACGCCAATAATATTCCCGCTCGACGGCTCGAGTGAGAAAAGGAACTTGTTACGCGTTTTATATATTATTTAGCGGCGGAGGCTGGCGACTGAAATTCGACGCCGATGCTCGAGGTGTCTCTACATGGTTCGGAGGCGATGCACGAGGCTGGGAATTTTTGTGAAGAGGTTGGAAGGCTTTTGGGACGAGTCGAGGTATTTGGGAGAATTTAATTTCGTTTTTGCTTGGTTTGCAGCGAAACTGTTACTATGGGAAATACAATTTTGGTTGACTATGCTTCCTTCTAGTTTTTGAAGTTATGGAACGCGTTTTAACTGCAGCCATTTAGGATTGCACTGTCGATTTTTATGCAAAATTATAATTGTAAGTTGTTGTATGATCTTTTTGGTTAAGTGATTTTATAAAGTTAGGAATTGTTTATTGATATCCTTTTATTATTTTCATTCTTGTACTGTTTCAAAATGTATTCACTCATTTCTGTTATTAATGCCTAAAATCTGCAATTTATCTGTACATAATTTCATATTGTCTTATCTCTTTGTTTTATTTATGTTTCACACTCGTCTTCAAAGTGCCTGCACATTTTTCTTCAGACCAATGCAACGGTCATATAGAATTCTTAAATTCTTAACATTTTCAAAAAAAGAAAAGATGTAATTTCGTATGTCCTATCTATCTTTTTTTATCTACGGTCCTAACTCAAAGTATGTGCATGCTCATAGTTCAAAGCATAGGCACAATTTTCTTCAGACTAATGCAACGATTACAGAATTCTGAAGTAGTTAAAATTTTCAAAAACATAGAAAATATGAAATTCGATAGATTTAAAGGCATTTTCGTATTACTTTTTTATTGAAACTATGTAACAACTATTATTCAACTTCTCGTTTTTAAAATTAGTATAAACAGTGGATATTTTAATGCACATATGCAATAGCCTTACAATAAGCTGTTCAGAATTCCATTTTACGTTCGACTTTAATTTACCTGTCTAGCACATTCATTCAAACAATGTAAACCCAATTTTCATTATTTGAATGCAATCATAATAGAATTCCTAAGAATGTAAAGAAATATCCAAGAAGATTGTATTATAAAATATATAAATATATTTTGTATATCTATAAAGTTTAATTGCATTTAATACAATTATCTATTATATTATAATAAAACTATTTCCATTAAATTTCATGTAATTGCATTCTTTTAATACATGTCTATAACTAACTTTCGATTTTATGTTTATCTAAATTTTACATCCTTAGCAAGTATTCATTCAAATAATACATCTCGACGACCACGTAAAATTTACCAAATGTCTAAATCCATATCATCAATTTGCAAAAACACGAGATTCAACAGAATTTTATACGGTGTGAGCGATCTAATATCGACGCGTTTTTAAGAAATAAACTTCACCTTAACTCTTCTACCTTGAAACACCGTAAATAAGGGATTTGCATAAACATCCTCCGCGCGGTAGTACCTACATTTCAAGTTTTACGTCGCTATTTAAAAGATCTTCCCCGTCTTTGTAGAAACTGTCTAATGTAGAACACCTCGTAAAAAAGTGGAATTTGAAATTCTATTCTAGATATGCGAAATATCGCGTCGCAGCGGAGCGCCTCTAACTGTTCGAGACTTAGGCGTTCCAAGATTTGCGCGTGCAAACGACTCAATTATACTTTGGTGGCGGGAAAGTTGAAAATTCGAAAGCCCGCCGGCGAAGTCGAGTAAAAAAAGGCTCTTCCGCAGCTATAAAACAAAGTTAAAAATCTACGTGGCCGGATATTTCGCGTGTCTGTCGCAGTGAGTTACAATCGCATGGAGTGTTAGTCGTGTAAAAAAAGTGAGGCGGTCGCTCATGAACGGATACGTCGTGGAGAGGGTATAACAAATCAGAAGTACATCGATATATGTCCGTATATATGGCAAACGGTATACGTAAGTAGGGACGAATGCGACAGAGAAAAGGAAAGAGACGGTGGATCGGGAGACAGAGAATATCGGTCCGGCTGGAGGAACGGAGAGGATAAATATAGGAAGGCGAGCTGGCGACCATCACCAAGTCAAATCGTCTCGCAACGCGCCAGCGAATAATCTTAAATTCAAATTAAGAGTGGGTCTACAAATTTAAACAATAAACGATCAGATTCCCCGCGATTCAAATTTAAACGCGGCGGACAATGGGCCCGGAGAAGCGCGCATTTGTGGTATTCTCCGTCTTTACCTCGAACTTGCACCACGTGTACAATCGCTTGTATCTCTCGATCCTGGTATTTATGGCTTCGTTAAGTGTAAACGGTTTGCAACGCTTTGCCTCGCACGAAACGAACAAGCCCTGCCCGTGCGCAGCGTTCATAATCGGTGGCGCTATCTCGTCTTATCTCTTATTATTCGACTGCCGATCCCAGATACAGATTTTCACGGTCCAATTTATACGAATCCGAGACAAAAGTACTGCGCCGTATCCGTTCCACCTCGAACAAGGCAAGAATTCCATTAACATTTTTTTGGAACACGCAATTGCAGAAAATTCGCAGCCTATTTAATTTTCGAAGCTGCGCCATGTTTATCGATAATACCGAAAGTGTGAACTTGCGAATGTCGAGATTGGCGACGTCTTTGAAAATTGAACGAGTTTTACGGTAACTGTTACAATCCTGCGGGAACATAGTGAAACAATTTATGTTGCGGATCTTTATTTGTTTATTTATTTGTTAAAAATAAAATTGGTAGATTTTTGTATCGAGCTCATGGGATTGAATACGTTAAATGTACATGTTGTACATACTGCTTTGGTAACATCTGCTATTGATAAGTCAAAAATTACAGTATTTAACAATTATTCTAAATATTATACTAACACACAACAATGTTTTAAAATATTGCACTTGATTTAAATAATAGTATGGCACTTAAAAGTTAACAACAAGTGTGATTATCTTTGGTTGAAAAATCAACAGGAACAAAAGTGATTTAACCTAATTATTTACAATTCAATTTATACCAAAACTCAGACTAAAATAATTTTAATTCTAGCTTATGAGAAGTAAAAATTGAGTGCGTCGATTGTTGGAAGCAGGGGACGTCCATAAATATCTTTCATTCTTGAAGAATTTTGTAGAATTCGAAGTAATGTTGTGTTAATGCTTTAAAATCTTTTTAATCTTTCTGCAGTTTGAAATTTGATGTACTTATTTTTACTGTGAATGAATGAATGAATGAATTATTATTTAGAGAAACATTAAGAAATTGTGTTTCGATGTAACAAGATACAAAATGAGCTACGAATAGTTACGTTGCTTCCGAAATTACACATTTTCTTCCCAGTTGGTGTAATTTTTGCGTTCGAGTAAACACATTCATTTAAAGGATTCTTGTAAAGAACAAACTATGAATACACTCATGAAGAATACTTATAAAGAATATTATATAACAAATAAACTTATAAAGGCTACTTATAAAGAACATATAATGAATATACTCATAAAGGATACTTTTAAATAATAGGTGATGAATATATTTTCGAAAAATAGTTATGAAGAATATAAATGAATATACATATAAACGATATACTTATAAAGAATAGGTAAAGTGTCGAGCTCCTTAATCTCTTCGCGATATTGCAGTATTAATTTGCAATCAGAAGCCTATTGAATACACTAAGATTACCAAGACAGATTTCAAAAAGCGATAGAAAATACTGCCGGAATCAATTAGAGCGAAATATGTCTGATTTCTTCGATTCCCTTGCAAGATCGAAACTTTCTGGAGGACACGGTAACGGCAGCCCGGCAATCAATCGTCGCCGAGTAAACCGAAAAAAGTCTGAGCAGAAGCGGTCGTCGGTTGTACGTCATATCGCTTGGCCAGCACGGAAAATTCTTGCTCATTACGAGGCGGCGCACGGTGGCGCAAGAAGGTGAAAAAAGATTGAGGCAGCCGACCACCAAAAAGCGAGCTCCTAATTCGATGGACCGAATCGGAGGCAGCCAGCGACGCTGAAGCGGTGAGCTAGAACGGTGTCGAAAGAAAAACTGTCTACGACGACAGCGACGTCGACGAGGACGCGGACGAGGAGGATGAGGATGAAGCGAGACGGGGGATAAAAGGGCGAAAAGAAGAGAGACAGGGAAGACGCTAGATGCAAGGCCGCCGGCGGAACAGAGAAAGAAGAGCCGGAGGACAAGAAGCGATCGGGATGTCAGATCGGATCTCGTTGGTGAATCAAATTTGGCCAAATAAACGAAGAGACGGAGGGGAACCGGGAGGAACGCAAGAGAGGAACGGAGGGCCGCGAGAACAGTTGCGCTTCGTGCGTGCATTAGCATGCGGGAGGGCAGCGAGAAGGAGCCACGGAGCTGGAGAAGGACCGAGGGGATGCTGGAAGAGGGAGGAAACGGGACAGAGGACAAACCTTCGCTCCTTCAAGCGGCGAAGTCAAGGAGCAAGCTGAACGGGGGGAGGGCAAAAAGGTTGGCAAGAAGGGACTTTTCGAACTTTCTTTGTGTGCTAAGCAGCCTCCCGGGTTCTGTGGTACGCGGCAGAACCCGGCTTCTTCTCCTGCGCCGTGTCCTTCCTCAGACGCCGCGGCCAACGGAGAAACGATCGCGGAACGGCACGAGTTCTTTCACCGATTCTTCGATCTCGTAATCGGTCACTATACCAGGCGCGAACAGGAACGCGAGAAACACTCGGTTTCCAACGAAAATAACACAGCGATTAATTAACCCCTTGCTTTACGATTTCTTTTCAAAGAAACGTACGTGTGCAGACAATTTAACGTTTTGACGGCCGCGTCAAAATCCTCAAAGTTTCATAAAATTAATTCATTTTGTGCAATTAAATTTTAAATAGGCAAAAAATAGTTATATGACATCGGTTAGTTTTTCAACATTCTTACCCCTCGCGGATCTTAGTAAAAGTAAGAAATTATAATGAATTAGCATAAAAATTAATTTTTTAATATTAAATTTTAAGTAATTCTATCACCCACGTATAGGTGGCACGGTAGCCAGAGTGTAAAAATAGTGTAATTATCATATACTTCCTTAATAGTGTAATTATGATGTACATAAATAATAATGTAAATAGGATAAATTTGGTTAATAATGTAATTATTAACGCAGCTCTATGCGAGAAGTTAGTACCAAATGAAACTAAAATATTTCAGCTTCTATTTAACATATTCATATAAATATGAATAATTTTGTATTAATTTTCAAAATTCATTTTTACTGTAATGTATTCAAACTGAATTTAACCAGGTTGTTTAGGATGGAAAGGAGATAATATCCACTATGATCAATTTTAACTTTCTAGTTTCAGTTTCTGGTGTAAATGACCAATTTCGCATCTTTTATTTTAAAGTTTTTAAAGTTTTTAAAATTGCAGTAAGTGTAAATCAAATTACTTAAATTTTGTGGGAATTTTTGAGGGTTGAGCTTTGGCACATAACGTGTTAAATAGCCAAATTATTTGCAGCGTTATATAATTTTATGTTTTCGTTAAGACTGAAACTAGCGAGCTGGAAACAACGCGTACATACTGTTTTACAATAAACATAAGATTGAATTTACTCAATTTCAGACACTTTCAATTGCAATGAATGTTCAAATACACAAGTTTATAGAAAGATTTCTCCTAGAAACATCTTTATAATTTCAGTAGTAATTTCGACTGGTTTGGTAAGTCTAGTGTTAAAGCGTTACATTCAAGATTTTAGTAGATGTTCGGAGAAAATTCTTCGAATGTAAATGATCAGATTAGAAAGCATTGAATTTGTAATATATATTCGATTGATTGGAAAGCTGTTATCTACGAGAAATTGAACATCTTTTTTCCAATAAGGAACAAGACTTCTACTTGCATAGGAATTAAAAATTACCAGAAAGATGGTAGAAAATTATAGAACAAAGAGATCAATGCATCATTTAATCACTCTAAATATTAATAAGTCTTTTTTCTTATTTGCTTGAAGAACGAAATTACTTTCTAAGTGACCTATTAATTTCGCCGAAGTTAGGGGACGTTCACTTTAGTGAATGCTTTATCTTGCGATGATTATTTGCATAATCTTTTAGAAATGAAGGATATCTTCAATAGCAGTTTAATAAGTCAGGTACAGAAGCATACTGGAACAATTTCTATCGTGATCATTAAATTGTGGATCTTTATACGAGGTACACGTTCTGTGCAACAATTGAAGGTACTGAGAATCGAACAGAAATGATTTTCCTTCTTTAATACTTTTAAATTTGTTTAACGTCTTTGTTGTTTTGAGTTTTATCTACCTATTACTATTATAAATGTAATTATCGCTGAGACTGAGCGAGAAGTGGAGTTATTTCTGTAGAATGTAATACATATCCAATATTTTGTAATGGAACGTTCTGAATTTAGGGAATTTTGAAGTATCGCCGGTTGGAGGCAGGTCTTGTAGCAATATCGAACTAAAATCACAAGATGCAAGGCGAAATGTATTTTCTGCGATAGAAAACGATGAGTACGTTTTTTCAGAGAGATCTTAAGAAATTGGAATTAGTTAGGTTTATATTTGTTTGGTTCATCGTTTCGATAGAGAAGAAACAAAATTGTACTAAATTTGATTGTCATTTCTGATTTTGGGTATATCGATTCATAGTTTCTTGGTAAATGCTGATCTGAAACAATGAAACTGTTTGTGAAAGCATATAGAAACGAATGAGATAAATTAAAGTTTTAATGAACAATAATAACAATCGTTATACGATCATATTTATGATTAATTTATCTGTTTGCATTATTCTAAAATACTTTCGAAACGTTCAAACGCGTGAATGCAATAAACTTTTACTTGAACGTGGATTCTTCGATATGACACTGTAATTAAATAGCATGCAATAATATAATGCAATAAGATGCAATGTATAATCATAAACATTAGAATAGATATACGAGCAAAATGAAACTTGTTTCTATAGACTTTAGAAATAGTAAATTCCATTATTATCAAAAACAGTTTCGATTACATAAATATAAGGACGTAACATCAAATGTACACATTTAGGAAAATTGAAATCTATATCAGAAATTAAAACAAAACATAATGGAAACGTTAGTAAACGTTACATTTTCAATGATTAAATTTGCTTACGGCTTTTTGGGGATTTGAGGTCGCGTTACCATACGCGTTGCGGCGCCTGACTTTCGGCAGCCATGTCAACGCACACGCGCAAAGTGAATCGCATGGTATCGCTGACGTATGGGAACTCGAGGGCTGCGAGTGGAAATTGTCCTCTCTCTAGAATGAAAATTTGGGAATAGCGTGATGTACGTACATCTAATGATCCTATGCCAGAAGCACCGCGAAATTGCTCCACGCGATATTTAGTGCTCTATTTTGAAGATAAAATGTACGTAACAGACTTTATAAGGAGATAAACTGTTTATGTAATATTATTTTAAGAACCTAGTACATTTATGTGAAAATCATTTATTGATTTGTTTTTATAATATTACTACAGAAACTGGGAACATATACATATAGATAGTATTAAATGAGAAACAATGAACTGCCACGTCGTTCAGTAACGATATCTATAAATAATTATTTTAGATATTTCCACTGAGAGACAAAGATGTAACATGAGGATTCTAAATATTGTTATTTTTACTTTATTATTCTATTTAGGTACTTTAAATCGTTCGTATTAAGAACATAATAATGATTCAATATGTTATATATTATAGTCATTAAATATTTTGGCTTTGTATACTCTAACACAATTTTGACGATGTCTCATGAACGAATATTTTCGTAACCAGAATATGATAAGAGAGCTAACTGCTGCATCGAAGTAACAGTTTGCTAAAGAATAATTAGTAGTTGCAGTTATAAAACCCAAGCAACTAGAGTATTTACGTTCCACAAAACTATAAATGCAATAAATAATTGCGGTCGTAGATATTACTTTAACAACAAGATTGTAAACTTGCATACAGTTTTAGGTTTCGATGAACTAACTTACATGAATCGAAATCGAAGAAACGTCTTTTAAAAATCCGCTTGAACTTTTGGAAATATTCAGTTCTGTCGAGTGTCGGACGATCAAAAGTGCCATAAACGCACAAAATCCCCGAAAAAAGCGTCCTCCGCAACAGTGACCATTGATTTATGGAATCTAGTATGACGGCGAAGTGGAGACAACCGAAAAAGCCTCGACTTGGTTTGAGGCTGGCAGCGTGAATTCGCGAAAGATGCGAGCGATACGAAACCAGTATCATTTAAATGACATATTTATCGTAAACGAGCTGATCCCCATGAATGACACACAGACGATCGTCTGTTCGTCCGTTGTACAAGGAGAACCGTTTCCGAGCTCTTTTAACCGGGGCTTCTACATGTGTACACGCAATCATACCGACGAGTCTACAAGTCCCCAAGAGAAACGTGTCCGAATACGTGAGCGAGATCCTCCCGCTAGACAACCGGCGCCCTCGTTTAAGAGGACAATTTAAATTCACGCGGTGTCAGCCTTACTCGGCATTCCCCTGGCTTGGACACATACGTTTCCGCGCATTAATAAGATCTCTGTAAATTAGTCCGCGAGCGCCGCGCCGAGTAAACTTACACCTTTCTGAACGTACCATCAGCCATTCTCTAAAGCTCGACCATTGCTACCCTTGACAACGATCGGTCCGCAGAACACGTGGAACGGTTCAAGTCAGAGTTATTCGTGCATTAAACGTTAGAAACATGCGACCTAGAGCCGTGGAAACTGTTCGAGTTGCGATTTGCATGTCGCGTAAGAATTACTGTAGAACCTCACGTACGCGAAGTAATTACTTTTAACGAGAGATACTCTCTCGTTATTTTCAATTATCAATTACATCTCGTTAGTGATCTTACATTCTGGACAGGTATGCTGAGTTCTTAAACACACACAGTCGAACAAAAACAAAAGAGTTCATCTCAAATGAAACTTTTCATTATTGAAGTGTATAATGTTGGTATTCATGATTTGTATACGTTGAAATTGACAACAATTGACTTCAAAGTGACATTTTTTTCTGTACTCCAATGTGTAGGTTAATTTAGATTCATTCTAATAATTAAAAAAATATTGTGTATACTTTACAATGTTCAGACATGGATCAAATGAAGTGAATCTAACTAGATGACTTGATCATAAATTGCTATTTTTAATGTACTCTTCTTACTCATAGTAAACATTGCAATAAATATATTATTATCATCTTATACTTAGTATTGTATCATTTAATATTAAGTTTCTGTAGAAAATCATTTGACTGAAAATACCAGTAAATTTCCAAAAAATTATTTACCATCGCTTAAAATTTATACTGGAATCATATGTGTTGTTTTGATAAACATAATATTCTTTAAAAGTGGTGTCGAAGTTAAATAATTACTAGACTGTATCTCTATGAATTTATTATTCTCATGAAAAAATAATATTTTTATTTTATTTTAACCACAAGGAGTCTTTTATCGAATAAAACAAATTTATCCCACATTTTAGTTTTAATAAACTCAGCATAAAAATTATACTGTTCAATTTTGAAACCATGAACTTAGAATTTACATATATAAGTAATTATATGTATAAATATGTATAAATATGTTTAAAAATAATGATCTTACGCTGTTCATACATTTCATTTACTTATTTCTACACTTTCTTTTTTTATTCCAGCGAAATAAGGCGATCGATAATTCACCCGGAGAAACTATACTGGCAGTTAACAAGGATTTTTAAATCGCGAAACTGGTGTGCGAAGTATACGACGCTGCTATGGCCACACAGTGTGCCACTTCTGTTATGAATGCACTAGAAATAAAACGACGGGAGATCTTCATCGTTCTTCGAATGGCGACCGAGCATGGCAACCAATTATTACGGGGGCGAGAATGTTGCAGCCGAGGTGTGTTATTAGGCCACGGCGACCGGTGCTCTCCTTTTCGGGCAGTGCCTGATCGGGAATATCAGTGGTGTTGATCATCGTTATTGATGAATGTACACCACCCCTTTCCTGAGCCTGGTGTCGCGTTAAACAATTATTAGCTTGCATCTGCGACGTAGATAACACCATTCGATCGAATAATGTCAAATAAAGTAAGACGTCTGTCTGTGAATGATAGTCCCTGTTCCCAAAAAATATAATCTTTTATGAAAGCAATTGATTGTAATAAACGGTATTAAAATATTAATTTATATTCAATAAGTAAAATAAATGAAACAATGTTCAATTACCTTACAGTTGTTTCCATAATTTTACTTGTTCATTGATATAAAATTGATATAATGGCAGCAAATCAATGGAAAGATTAACAAGTTAACTTTATTAATTCCTCCGTTTGAAACGGAAATCTGAGATGGAATTGAATCAGTTTAAAAAGAAATTATTAGCAGACTGCAGATTTTTATTCAAAATAATGAATGTTTAAGTATTATGTAATTGAAAAATATTTTTAAATTTTTCTAATGTCTCTATAGTTTTGTGTTTGAGCATGTAATTGTTAGCCTGGCTCGTAATTAATTAAACGAAGCGTAATTCATTCCTCGATATCTATGCACACGAAACACAGGTGTGTGAACTCGTACCTTTAACTCTTTCGCCGAATATCAGAAAAAACGTTTTAAATGAATCTTGACCATAAACAATATAGGGAATTTTACAAGAAGCTTGAACCCACATTGCTTCATCGAGGAAGCATACGAGGAGCTACTCGGAAAGCTATAATTTAATTTCGTACGCCCAGAAAATTTATTTCTCGGATAACGTTACCGACTGTCCATTAAGATGATGAATTACATCATTTTCTAATAATATTCAGCATGGGTGGTTCCATATATGAATATAAAGGACGGAGGAAAACAGTGATAAATGCGAAGGAAAACCGTTTTAGGTGTTCCGTCGATTACCGTGTCTCTTCGGAGCACTCTATCAGACCCAGTGATTTCACTTGAAGTTCCTCTCGTGGCCGTGTACGACAAAGGTACCATCGTGTCGCCCAATGTGGAGTACGAGGAAAAGTGTATCGCCCACGCCGAATTAGAGATGACCGGTTCGATAAAAAACGGAACATGGTGCTTAACGGGTACCACCGCTAACCGACGCGTACTTCTCTCATTTATTATGCATACCCTGCCGATACGTATTGGAGATTGTTGCACGTGGAGGACTCCCCGTAGCCGCACACAGTAGTTACACCGCACACGTGTGTAACGAGACGGAAGATCTGACCGGGAGAAGCGGTCCGACTGACAAGAAGAGATTCGAGAAACCCCTTCTACTTTTATGTGGGTGCCATCGATCCCATCGGCCGAATTATACCGTATTAACACATTACGGTCCGTTATTCTCTGACCTCCGAAAAAGGTCTGCTCGAAGAGGCAAATTTTAAACTGTTGCAATTTAAATCCCACTGCGACAGGAAGCACCATTTTTATACTGTACTTCTACGTATGATACTTAGATTTTTGTTAAAATATATTATAATGTTATTTAATATAAATCGTCGCTGTATACATCTACGTAGTGATAATTGTAAAAATGTTTGTATCAAATGTATAATTTCTTTGAACACTATTGGAGTTTCTGGAACAAAAGTGGTGGACCACTCAATAAAAATTTAGAAATTTTAATTGTCAATATATGCATCTAAGGAGTGATAATTGCAAAAGTTGTTCATATTAAATGTATAATATCTTTGTACAGTGTGAAAATTTCTATAATAAAAATGAAAGGTCATTTAATAAATATTTATCTTGACTGTATACCTCTATGCAGTAATAATTCTAAAAATGTTTGTATATATATATGTACATAGTGTATACTTTATTTCAGTATTTAACATTGCAGTATCTAGATTAAAAATAGTGATGAATAACAAAAATGGCACATCGTTAAGAATGATATAAAAAAAAGCACAGTGAATTAATTTAACTTCTTTTCAAATGACTAAACTATATTAAATTGTATAATAAATTGTTAATAATTTGTAACACTGATTTATGCAATCTAAAAATGATATTTAAGGAAACAAAATAATGTCGAATTTCATATTTCATCCATGCTATTTTTAATCGTAATTGATCAAACAGAAAGTGGGTATATAATTTTATTTAATTTTGTAAATAAATACGCGTATATAAATAGCGATGTTTCGATGAGTCGAATTAATCCCTAATCAAGAAAACTGGAAAATTATAATATAATATTTTTGTATATCATTCGAGCCTGCTTCGTACACAAAAATTGTATTGTTATGTTTATTCCGAATCTCGACAAATAAGTGTACAAATAACAAAACCACAAAAAGATGTGGATTTTTCAGTTCGACGTCTTTAGAATGTATGCGGCGGAATATTCAATGAATCTTCGATTCATCTTTACGTCCACCTGTACCACCGGAAAGCATCCGTCAATCGCCATTAACATCTTCATGAAGAGTCTACTTCCAGGTTGAACATTCATCATGATCATTACGGTACACAGTCTGCCTCAAAACACAGGTGAATCGAAGGAACGATGCTGACAGAACAATGACGGAATGAAAAAACGATACACAATCCATTTCCTGAAGCAGCCGAGTTGACAAGAAGCTAAATATTTCTGCGACCACGCATTCGGGACGGATGTGTATATTAATATCGTATTCATGATCGTACAAATGTGGCCGATATCATGCATGATCCATTGTTTTCACAATTTATAGACATGTTTAAACAGTTACAAAATTTATGGAATATTATAAAATGCGCAGAGCATCTCCAAATATGCAGAGTATCATTAGAAATATACAGAGTATCTCTAAAAATATTATAGTCAAATAACTGTTAGTATTCAATATTTTACATTGCTGATCAGTATTGTTTCAATAATTGAATGTATAAACAATAATTTGAATTTATCATGTATCATTTATTTTAGTACAAATAGGTTACGAAAATTGTGAAGATTACATTAGATTGTTGAAATTAAATAATACGTAAACAATTATCCTTTTTCAAGAAACATTTGAGGAAATAACACGTTTAAGGGGAATAACAATTACTGAAGTAACCATTTGCATATATTATTTTATGCAAATTCATGATGTAGATTTCTTCAAAAATAATTTAAGAAACATTTATTATCATTTATGGAAAATAGTACTGAGTAGGATATCTCCATGTTTCATTTTATATACATTTATGGTGTAAATTCATTATATCAAAATTCCTTTAAAATAACCAAAAACTATCATCGACGCTTCACTTTCGGAGAGACCCAGCCTCGCCTGAGATAAAAGATTAGGTAATTTAAAAATAGAAGCTGGGAAAGGAAACGCGACGCAAGATGTCGAAGTAAAATAATTGATAAGGCAAGTCAGCGTGTCCGCGGAATATTGTAGAGTCATCCCATTGTCAACGCTATTTTGCAATATGTATATTGTCCGTGAAATCGAAGATAAATTTTTCAGCGTAGCCCATGCGGTGGATTGAAACATCATCTTTTTACGCGGTTCTTTTTGTTTAGTCGGTGGAACGATTTCTGCGCGCGTGACAGGAATTCGCAGCGACCGTCGAAGTCCGCGATAGTTCGCCAGCTTAGAGAACTGCGTTGCACCTGGCGCTAAGTATTCCTTCACTTTCGAATAAAGAAAGGGACATCGGGATTCTCGCGAAGTTCTCTCCGGCTGTTCAGCTCGATGACTCGGCGCAGCTGGTGGTCGGCTACCATGCAGTATCGTTTCGAGGCACGAGGAACATTTCCGAGGCTATCGCTCGATTACTAATGCAAACCCGGCCACCAGAATTTTCTAATGAGCGCGTTAGCTCGTTAGGCACGTCCCGGGACGATCCGCTGGAAAAACACGATCGCGGCCGCCCAGGTTCGTGCGTGTTACCATGTACACTTACCCACGGAATGCAATTGTCTCCATAAAAAACGGTACACTTGCATTCGCACGTACTTCGACGAGCAACTGAACGTAACACGGTGACGAGACGTATGGGATACTTCCAGGACGAAATGTCCGCGTTACTCTACGCTACGCGAACGTTAAATAACTGCTTGGCTCTGCCGTGTCGCGAATATTCACAAGCCGCCCGCTCCAGTGAAAGATATTGCCCTCGTTTATCACGCTACCGATTTTTTGTCAAATAATATTTGTAGCTTGTAAAACGCAGTTGTTGCACGCCGTCCCGTGAAAAATTGTTGAATATCAAATTTATATGGTTCCAAGCAGCACGCGACCCCGACGCGTTTCGAGATGGAGTTCGTTGCTCTTAAGTGGTACCGTGTGCTTTTATGTCGGAGTCGCGGGCGAATGTACTTCTGTGCTTTTAGTTTCCTTGCTTGATTTGAAGTCTGTCGATGTTAGCGACTTTTCTTACTAGTTAATATTTTGTATTACATGATTGCAAAACTTTATGAAAGCAATGTGACTTCACAGCAAGACTCGATTATCTGAGCCTCGGATATCTGCTTTCTTTATTGTCGAAATAAAGATAATCTGTATGCAATGCTATTTGGACGATCCCGAAGCCAATCACTCTAAATCAATCTAGTCGATTTTTTCATAAATACACAATAGATAACAGCACTTATATTTACCCACGCAGATACTAAACAAAATTGTTTAGAGGGAATTGTTTTTTCTACAAAAACGGCAGCATTTTTTTTTGTTTTTCTTCTGGTTAAGTTCATTCGTACGTCATTTTATAATAAAAATTGTGCTTTGTGTTGTTAGTGGCATTGTTTTTTCATAGCTGATTTGCAAAATCATTATTTATCTCAATTTTAAGATTAATGGACTTACACTGATTGACTTCTCAGTCGTCTATTTATTATACAGGTTAATAAAGACTACATCTAGCACTGTAACATAATAATTGAACTATTATCCGAACACTCATGTTTTCTTAATGAATTTGGATAATTGACGTTTTATTGTAACTTCGGTGAAGGTGTATCAAACTTTGTATCTTGTTTTATTCGATACTTTACAAAATCCTCGTCAGTGACAATTCTTTAAACGTGTTTTAAACAACGGTAGGTACTAAATACTCTAGGCAAAACTAAAACGAGATAAGCTTATCTTCAAAGTGCAGCGTTTTTCCAACGCTGATTCTGTTCAATAAAATTGAAAGTGATCTTTTCTGTAACAAAAAGATCTTAATGAACGTAATGTGAAAAAAATTTTGGCGATCATTCTGATATCAGTATCCATATTTCCGTGTATCTGATGCAATGGCTTTTGCACGACTAACGACTCGTTACAATGTGTTCCTATAGTGTGTGAGTGTGTGAGTACGTATGCGCGTGTGTGTCGTGTGTTCATCGTGTACTAATCATGCACAAAGAATGGCGTTATTGTCTTCTTTTCAACAAATAATAACGTTATTCGTTTCAAATCTTTTTCGCATGTATGACCGTTCGATTATAACTGAGAAATTAGCTCATATCCCGCCCCTTATGTGTCTTAAACAAATTGTTGCGACGAGCCATATCCGACTACAATAATTTCTCTCTAATTCACGCTCAGATTGCGCACAAAAATGGACAATTTAGAAAGAGGAGGTACGATTATTCGAGCTTTCTGGCTCGTTCTTATATTCGTCAATTGTCAACAACTATAAAAACGAGACGCAAGGCTCGAATAATCGTATCCTTTCTTCCCAAATTGTCCATTTTTGTGCGCAAGCTGAGCGCGAATTAGGGCGAAATTATTGTATTCGGAACAGTGAACAGCCGAACGAAAAATTTATAAGTTTCCAAGCGAAAGGCCCGCGGAGGGTTAACGCAGAGTCGACAGAAGCCAAAGGGGAAACAGAAATCAGGCGGCACGAGTGATTTGCTTGGTAGCCTGCGGGACGAAGGATTCCGAAATCCGAGCGAACCTCTGCATACGAAGTGAACGCCGGAATGCGTGGTGTGGGGGAGGTATGGAGGCACGGTGTTGCCATAAAAGCATGTACATTTTATTCCCCCATCTGTACGAAACGTGAAATCGGGCACGCATGTAACGGACACGTTTACGCGACGACAAAACAGGCGAGCACTAATAGCGGGAGCCTGTTACATGCGGAGTTCGAAGCCGGACTCGGAACAAAATCTGGAAAGGAAGGAAAAAGGGATCGCGGAGATCGTAAGGGGGGATGGCAAAGGAGGAATGAGGGATTTCGAAGGGGGCCGCCAGTACAGCCGTGGCTCGCCTAATGAATTCAAATATTTGAATTACAAGAGTCACGCTCGGCCTCATTCATGGCGGCGCCGCGTTAGAAGGCGGTCAGCTTAGGAGGTGGAGGAGAGGACCGAATTGGAGAGGCTGGTCCAGGCGCGCAATCGGACGGGACGATCAGAAAAAAAGGCGGGAGCGAGAAAAGAAAACCGAGCCGGTACGCGGCGAGCCCGCGCCAAGCCCGCGTCGAACAGCATCGAAGCGGCGTACAGTGGGGTGAAACGACAAAGTCGTGTCAAAATCAAAGAACTTTTGATAGAAATGAGATGAAACGATGCTATTTTCGTTACGTTGAAGCTGAAATGCACCGCTTCAAGATTTTGAAAAATAATCAGCGGGTTGTCACACTATTTCAACGAGAACGCCGCGATTTCGTTCGTTTCTTCACTTAGATCGATATTTTTTCAAAATTTCAGAAGTGCAAGATACATTTTGCTACCGGATTTGAAACCAGCGTGTCAAAGTCTACGGGAAAATGATGTATAAAATATTATAAAAATTCCTAATGTGCACGGTATTGGATAAATCACGATTTTGTTCACTTCAAGTTTAACAAAAATTTTTGAGATTAAAAAGCTACATTCTCTCTATTTTTCCTTTATTCTGCATTTCAGCTTTTACATAAAAAATAGCATCGCCTTGCGTCATTTCTACCAAACATTTTTTTGATTTTGACAGAATTTTGTCATTTCACCCCACTCTGCGGCGTCGCGCGAATACAGAGAGGAAGAGGCCGAAAGAGGAAAAGGCTAGGCGAGAGAGGAAATATGTAACAGGAGAGAATCACGTACGACGCCGCCGGAACCATCTGTCATGCCGCGGAGAATTTCATAAACCGGAATGCGACGTGGTACCGCAGACACCGGTCTGAAATTAAGATGAAATTATGGATAAAAGCGGGGCCACGGTGCGTGGAAGGCTCCGAAATGCCCGTTAAGAGCCCCGGCCCGGCCCGTCTGGACCCGGTCCTCGCGGCTAGCCAGAAGCGGTTCCATTCAGCAATTCCTGAATCAAAAACGTTGGAGTCGAGTTTATTCCGTCGAAAGAAACGCAGGCTCGGCTTCCGGACCGCGGACGAATTTTCGGCGCGTATCAACGCCGGTTACGACGGGTAGCCGACCGGTTAATTTCGAGTGGCTGGACAGGAGTGGACCCACTCTCTTGTCTCGCGAGATCACTCTTGCCGCGAAGAGCCACTCTTCTGTGGTGAGCACTTTTTCCAGGAAGGATTTCGATAAGAACGTGTGGACGTAGCTGGCCAAAAAGTCGTTAACTCGTTTCATATTTCCCCCCGTACGACAACCACGGCCTCCCTTTGTTAGCTGTGGCAGATCAATCTCGAGCTCGTCCGCGGGTCAGGCATTTCAGAAATATGCTGACACTATAGTGGCGACCTGTCGCCATAATTTTTCTCTCGGTCGGATTTTCGTCGAATTGTCCGCGAAAATGGGCAGCAGGATTCGCAGCTTGTTACCAACGACAGTTGGTTAATCTGCGTTGACGATAGAACCATCAAACCAGTCAACAGCTGAGGTGTTCAGGTAAGTCGGTGGCATAAGTCACATTTTCTTTATTTCGTGACGCAAGGATTATTTTCTTTACTAACGTGTGTATTATTTACTAACGAGTATATCGTTTATTGTTTGCTAACCATTCACTGTTAAGGTAATTTAGAGTTAAGTTAACATATAGCAGCTTTATAATATATTGATTTTGCTTGTCTTTTTAATATCTATTTTTATCAAACTTATTTAGATCAGGTGTATTGATTACATTTCAAGAAAATCATTAAGTAGTATAAGTATTATTTCAATAAAAAAGCATGTACTTTAAAGCCGACATATCTTGCGGTTTATGTAACGAAAAATTATTGAGTGATCGAGTGTTAATACAACATCTTACAAATCATTTCGTATTCGTAATAATTGTAAGTATAATTTTAAGTTATATTGAGAAATATAAATTCCCAAAATTTGCTTTCGAGTGTAAAACCGAATGAAATGTATACGTTTGCACTTAAAGAGCGCACGAGATGTCGGAGAATGATGAATAATACAATTCAGTAATCATTTGTTAACGTCTGTCTTCGAAATAAGCAGCAAATCTTAATGTGAGAAAGGCGTCGCTCATTTATACACCTCATAATACATCTTATTCGATAAGCACAGACTTATGCGCGGCCTTATCTACACTGAACTCGTAGAGAATAGTCTCGACATTTACTACGAGCATAACAAGTGCGGTAACAATTGAAATATTGACGTCCGAAGCTGGGGACGAATAAATTTCGACGAAATCTGAATGATAAAGGCTATTAATTTTCAACGTTCTTCCAGTGTTACACGCTCGAATGTCAAGGTTCCCGCGCAGTGTCGTTTTTCCAGCGATTTGTATAGACATCTATTGAAATTCCAATAAGAGCGATACCAGGCTGGATAGCCGGAGGGGTTTCGAGACGGAACCAGAGAAGGACGGATAGATTGGGTTAGCAATACTCGCGCATCTTGCGTAATAGGGTTCGAAATGCATGATTCCGAGGCAACGAATCTCTTATAATACATCACGGGACGGATGGACGTTCGTCCGGACGTATCGCGGCCGAACGTTAGACGTAGAAAATAAAGAGCGAGAAAGAACGAACCGAAGACGGGACCGAGCGTTAGAGATCGGACCAGGCTGATTTGAATTAGAACAATGGTCGTTCCTGATGCACGCACACTTCGATGCTGTCGGTGACGTTCGAGATTAATGGCCCGAAAATTCAAAAATTGAAACCCCGTGGGGCGCCCCACACCTACCTTCTCCTCCCGACCCTTCGCAACGTGACGTTCGTCGATCGTCTCGTCGGACTGTGCCAACAATACTTATTGATCGATCGCGCTTTGTTTCGGTCAAATTAATTTTAAATGCTCCGAAGTCCGACGATGTTACAGGCCAGATACTCATTCCGTTTGGACTGTTCTCACCAGTGCACAACGGGTGTCTTCAGAAAAGGGCTCGCGAGGGCCCACCGGCTGCTTCAATTCATGCACTCATCTAATGAGCTCTCTCTCGAAACATTATTGTTTTAAGCTTTTATTATTATATTTCCATCGAACTTGGTATTAAGAATTATCGGAACGAACAACAGTTTAGTTATCGCGTGTTTATTGTTAGAAAATCTTTTAGAGAATATTTAAGATAGACAGCAATTTAAATTTCGCATGTCTGTTTTACGAAGATGTTATCTTTTTCATGCAAATGGTAACGAGCTCTCTTCAAATAATTATTGTTTTAATCTTTTATCGCCATATTTTTCCATCAGACTTGCTGTTTAAAATGTTTAAAAAGCTTATGGTTGAATTATTGCATGTTCATTGTGAAAAAATCTTGTGGTCTTTTTCGTACAAACGATTATTTATGATCTTTACATAACTATAACAGTAATTTGGAAAATAAATTAGTATGTTTGAATGACATTTAAGCTTTACAAGTACATTCTTCTTACTATATTAATTAAAATTCCTTTGTAATGTATTCATGAATTTCTGGCATTGTAAGTGTGATCAATAAAACATTTTATTAATAATAAAAATTTGTAAACATAGTTACGAAGTTTATTCATAAGTAGTAAAATAATGTAGAAGAAACTAAACATTATACAATAGAATCGATACAACCAGACAAGTATAAACTGAAGTACCTACAACATATCAAACGTAATACGTACATATCAAATACATAAAAAAACTATGTATGATAGTAACACCTAATACATTGCACTAACAAAATGTGAAGTTTCCACGATGGTAAACGATAAAATCCTTGGAAATATCGAATGTCTGGAATCTACGAAATATTAAAGCTCCATAAACAATGGTTATCCTGACATAACGTATTCAAGATGATGCAAAATGTATTCCCAAGAAACCGTACGTTTTCTTTGTAAAATTCGAGTGGTCGAGTATTTATGAACCAATGCGTATATGTTTCTAAAAATCTACACGACTTGTACTAATAACGAAGCCACTATTTCTAACTCCGTGATCCGGATACTTTACATAGATATAAGAAAATTAATACAACTCGAAATCAGCTGATATCAATCTCTGAACACAGATTAACGACGCAATGTTTATAAAAACTATACTTACTCTTATGTTTAAAGTAAAAATTGAAAATCGCGATGCATATCTTCCTTGACTATGTAGCAAAAACAACATAACGAAATACTTTCGTCACATTGTGGCTGAAAGTGGAGTTAAATTAATTTTCCTCAGACAGCTAAATCATGTATCGCAGACAAATCGTGAACAAAGATGAATAACAAGAAAAGTTAACAACATAACCTGATCTTTTGTTACACAATCTAATTACACGCTCAAATTACAACTGTTCGAATAAGATGTACGGTCCTGATGTCAATACATCGACATCGATCCCCAAAGGGTCAACACACGATAAATCAGTACGATTTCAAAGTTACACGTCGCTACGGAGACTGAACATTATTTAAAATATTCAACAAAAGAACCAAAACATTTTCCCCGTCGTACCAACAAATTAAAGTATAAGATATTCTCAGAGACCACAAAGATATTTCGAAATCTTGTCACACGGTTATCGTCTTCGATCGTCCTCGAATGCTCCGCAGTTCGCGCTTCGACGCGAGGTTCGCCGCGGCGCTTGTAGTACCCAGCGATTTCCGTCGCGGTGAATAATTGTTAAAGTGATACGGCGCGTTTGTCAAAATCCCGATAAAAGGAAAAAGGAGGAGAGACCGAGGCACTCGGTGTTCGCCTCGTGCCGTTGTCGTCATTCCACGAGCACGTGCAGAAAGCCGCGCGAACGTAAAAAGAAAGGGAGGCGAGCCTCGAAATCGCCAGGCCCACCCGTTGCAACGAAGAGTTCGTAACTCTATAATGCACCATGCGCCCTGCAGGGAGGAGCCGTGCATTCCTACCAGCATTCCATTCAACTCCCACTTGCATAGCGGGGCGACCTGCCGGCGGGTGCATCCGTGCACTCGCATTGGTGTGATGATGTACTCGGAGGTGCGTGCACGTGCAATGTTGTACCCGCACGTGCAATATCGCGAGTGCATGTACGATTTTTCGACCACACGTAGAACAGTGCGCATGCAGATCCATAAGAATCTTTCTCTCCTTCTCTCTCTCTCTCTCTTTCTCTCTCTGTGCAACGTTGTCTGCAGGTACACGATATAATTGCATATACAGTGTCTTCATAATTTCGCGATGCTACGGCGGGACATTAATCAGCGCATGTTAGAGAAATTGATATCGACAGGGGTCGCTTAAATATCGAACCGAGTGCACGCCGCTTTCATAATTGCAGGCGATTACGAGCGTACACTGATCGGCTCGTGTACCCAGTGCTTCGCTTTAATATGAATGGTTAATTACGCTGTACTCGTAATTAAATACGCGGATCGTTAAGCAAGAGAATCAACGAGACGCTCGGGAAGACGTATAATGGTTCATGAAGGTAATAGAAATTAATCTGAGCTCTTTATCCGCAATTACTGGATTATTATAATTATCGTTGACGTAGTTATTAGATCATGTCCATGCAAATGCCGATTTTTATGGGCAAAGAAATCGGAGTCGCTTAGAGTTTCATTTCCTTTAATAATGCTTGCGCTGGTAAAAAGTAACCGTGAACCGTATGAAAATTTATTAAAATTCAGTCTAAGAAGATACTATAAACAGCGAATGTATAAAAACCGGTAGAGTTGTAATTACGGTAAAAATATTCCTTGCTCCGTACGAAGAATAATTTCCGGATTCAATCAAGTAGATTCATTCAAAAGTTATCTAAGTTGCGGTGATTATACTATATGTGTTTGATTTCCTTCATATTTCGTTTATAATCAACATTTTTGTAAAATATATTATTTACATAAAGAATAGTTCAAAGTAAGTACGAAGATGTAACATTACATGTAAGTATGAGATGTGATATTATAATTGTCAATGAGAATTGGACTGATCGAGAAAATGAAAATTTCATTGCGTGATACGATGGTTGCGAAATTATCGGGCAAGTACCACGGGAATGCAAGATGGTATGCCTGAGGTGGACGTAGCCGTATAGCCGTCGGTTTAATGGACTTTGTCAGTGACAAAAGAGCAAGGCGAACTTTCATGAATTTTCGTCGCGATCCAAATGACAGATAACGATCGAAGGACCGACACGCACGACGCTCCGTTGCTGCTCGGAAAGGGTCAGCCAGAAACCGTGACGGGTGCCGTGTGTGCGTTGATACCGATCGGTCTTTTGTTTCCATTCATCCCCCTTGGCACCTCACAAGCATGCTCTACGCAATGAGCCTACGAGCCTATTCGTCTCCTTTACAATCCACTGCACCCCGATGGTCAGCCGGCCAGCGAAATATGCTAATTGAAACGATTCTTATTTACTTAATCGTTCGTCCACGCAACCATGTCGTCCCTCGCTCCTTTCAGCCTTTAGAAGCCCCTTATTCTCAGAACAAAATCGTTCTACCTGTTAATGCCTCCTATTTCGCTCAAATATATCGCCTTTTTAAAGATAGCAGAATTACGCTACATTAAAAGATTGCGTTGAACATTTTGCTGCGTCGCGAGTCGTTAACGCTGATCAACTTATTTGTAATTTGAAACGAGTTGGAAACATTGTTTCTAGTCGAGTTTTGTCTAATCACATGTTTTTTTTTCATTTGTAATTTGAAACGAAGTAGAATAAATTCAAATCAAATTTTGACTAATCACGTATTTGACTTGTAATCTCAAAAGAATTAGAAAGAATGCTTCAAATTCAAATAGATGTTTGGGTAATCGCATATTTTAATGAAAATGAATGTGATAAATTAATTCTTGTTTAACCGGATGATTACAATTTAAAATGACTTGGAGGAATTAACCGACGAGTTTCATTTAACGTAACAGAAACAGTATAAATCAGAGTTCACTTTTCGTGTTGTAATTGTGACTCTAGTGTTAATTAGGTCGAGTAATAATTTCGATTTCTGGAAATACATTTATCATTCCAATGTGAATAAGATATTCGTTTATTTTCATCGAGAAATGAAGCCGATGTACTGAAACGTAAATTATTTATAACCTAATAAATTTCTTTTATACAACATTATGACGTAAGAACTTAGTTTCAATTAGAATGAACATTCCATATTTGGGGAAAAGACTAATACGGACACAACTAGATTGTTAATTATCGAGAGCCTAATGACTTTAAGAATTGTATTAAATCGTATTTAAAATAACAACACTTAGTCGTTATTACGAAATTTTATGGGGCCGAGATCTCCGAAGCAGGTTTAGGGCAATTACTTGAAGAAAATTCACGAAACGCTTGCCTGCTGTTCGAATTTTGTCACCGGTCGCTTAATTGTCCATGAGCGGAAGGGACCAGTTTCAGAATTTATTTGTGACGGAAGGGACACACCGTAACATTTGGAAAGCGAACGATTTCGGTCTCGAACGAGTGTACTTCGGTATAGTGGATAATTTAAGCAACGCTTGTAATTTATGTTCGCTTTGATAGCGGCACGGTTGAATTCGGTTGCTTTGTAATCCGTATAATAAGATGAACCTGTTTGCACTTGACGTATCTACCTGCGCTCCAAATAAATTACGAGAATTGTTCACTGAGGTCAACACGGCGGACAGAAACATTTATGAATAAAATATTCTGTTTCACGTGAAGCATAATAAATACGGATAAGATACTTATCAATATCTACGATTAACTGGTCGATTCCTGTTATTTCTATTTTAAAAGTCACAAGCTATTTTGCAGATAATTTGAAATGGTCTTATTTTTATAAAGTAATTAATGAATTTGCTTGATTAACTCTTTCTCAGAACTAATTTAATTCTAATATTTCTAAACTTTATTAAACTCAGGAAAGCTGATTTTGAGCACTTTATAAAGGTAAAACGAAATTCAGGTGAATTTATATTCACAATTAAATGTTTAGCAATTTATTAGATACAAGTATATTTGGTATCGTAATTTTAATGGGCATTTCAAAATCGCCATTCGAGCGAACAGGATTACAGATTGATAAAGACACACTCCGAAAATATTTAATTATGAAGACTACAAACTGATTTAACAGTTGAGAGAATTTTGAATGTCAAAATGAATAATATATAATAATAAATTGCTTTAAACGCAATAATACAAGCAGGATGTTTAGAATGTACGTACAACAAATTCCTTTAAAAATTTACAGATTGCTTTTATGATCCTTATTGAAACGACGACTGCACTGTAGATTTTATGCACTTGTGTCAGAAGTTGCTACACTTAATATTACTACAATTACTTCAATTATTGAAAGAGGAAATAAAATTCTACTTATAACTGTTTCTTAATTGAATCTCATTCCGATGATAATAATGACGCCTCTAGAGACAGATGCGAAAACTAAATTCTCTGCGCAATGTTTATTGTTAAATAGAGTCTTCGAAAAGCTTCGAGCGAAACAGTCGGATTTATAGACGTAAGGAAGCGAAATTTTGTAATGTTCCGAGGATGCTGACCTCGAAAGACCCGCGAGACTCCTTATTCCGAGAAGGTAGCTCGAGATTCTTGTTTGGTAGGCCCCATCCGCCTGTCCGCTAGTGTTCCTTCTGTGTCTAGTGTTTCCCCCCGCAGACGGACACAGCAGATTAGATCTTAGTCACTACTATATGAGATTCTCATATTACACCTGGCATCCTTTTTATTTGAAAGCTAATGTAGAGAGAAGTTTGCGTACCGCTACAGTCAGCTCCCGTTTTACCCCCGTATCATTTTTTCCTTTTGCTCCCCTTTTTCACTCTACTCGATCCTCACCTTCCACCTATTGGCGGATACCCTTTTTCTTCTTTGTTTCCTTCTTACATTTACGCATCCCTTTCTTCTCATTTTCCTTCTTACCTTTCCCATTCCTTTCCTTCTTACTTTTACGCTTTCATTTCTCTTCTTTTCTTTGTTGCTTTTCCTTCTTAATTCCTCTCTTCCACTTTTCTTTTTCCCTTTCTTCCTTACTTTTCTTTTCCCTTTTCCTTCTTAATTTTCCTTCTCACTTTTCTTGTTCCTTTTCTTTCTTACTTTTCCTTCTTATTTTTTCTCTTCCCTTTCTTTTTACTTTTCTTTTCCCTTTTCTTTCTTACTTTCCTTTCTCTTACATTTCTTCATCCTATTCTTTCTTACTTTGCCTCCTTACTTTTCCTCTTCCCTTTCCTTCTTACTTTTCTTTTCCATTTTCTTTCTTACTTTCTCTTTTTACTTTTCTCCTTTCTTTCCTTTCTTACATTTTCTTCTTTCTTTTCTTTCTTACATTTCTTTCTTGTTTTTCTTTCTTACTTTCTCTTTCCATTTTTCTTCCTCGTTTTCCTTCTTACTTTCCCCCTTCCTCTTCTTTATTGCCTTTCCTTGTTACATTTCCTCTTCCGTTTCTCTACCTACTTTTCCTTATCACTTTACTTTCTTACTTACTTTCCTTCTTTCTTCACTTTCGATCGATTGATCGTTACCGAAGCGGCGCGGCGTTACGACTGTTACACGATTATGATTACGACTGCGTGCAGCCCCCGGGAAACTGTATTCAGAATGAAGTCGTAGCCGGAGAGCTCTTCAGCAACGGCCGCCGATTCCGCCCGGTCTTATCTGGTAATCTTAATTTTCCGGATTCCCTACAAGGCTCTCCGGCAGATATAATGTTACCGGCGCGTCTTCTTAAGTGTGACTCGATTGCAAACGCCTGCTACGACAGACCACGTCGTCGGAAACGTCGTCTAGGGATTTAATCTTATCCGAACGCTTAAGGCGGACCATGAGATCGTCGGAATCGGAAACGGCCGACCGTGTAACGACGGTTACGGATACTCTGCGCTCTACATAATGCGGCAGTTGTATTAAAAGAACGCAGTTAATCGATTAGGGAGGTATTTATGCTTATTACTCGCACGGCTGTCCCTACGTCGAGATACGGCAATCGAGTCTTTTTTAGTCAATTTCCTTCCCCGTCTTTACGATGCCTCTCGTTCCCTTCTTTATGCATTTTATGGCTAATTATTACAGTACGAATCGATATGCAAATATATTTTATTACATTCTGAAGGGAATTTAAATTTACTAGACTTTCTTAAACATTTTTCTATCGCAATCTACTACTTATAGATTTTTTCAAATAAGAAATACACGTCATATTAGTTTTTACATCCTTTTCTGTTTGTGGACAAATTGCAAAATCTTGTGTAATTCTTAGATTGCAGATCTTTATGAAAAATCAAAGTTTATTGCATCTATCGCAATAAGTGAGTGATTGCTGAGTGATTTTCTCCTTCCTTTGAAGATCCTAGTAGACTCTACAATTCTATTAATCGTTCTACCACCAGTAATTAAACATTTATTTAAATTTGGGGAACACAACTAGCTTATGATTTGAAGTGGCAATTAGACAATTCAGAACGCACACCTTTTCCCCTAAATAAACACTTATATTATTTCTATTGGCTTACCAAAAAAGTACCACTTTCGTCATGTTAATCCTTTGCACTCGAGTGGCGACTCTGATCAGTTTCGTTTATATTTAAAAAAACTGTTAAAATTAAAAATATTGTACTCGCCAATAGGCTCAGTTTCATACGCATAAAAATCGCAACAAATCCTATAAAATAGAAATACTGTAGATCAGAAAACGTTTTCGATTTCGAATTGAAATAGCTTCGGGTGCAACGGGTTAACAGAATGCTTAGTGTTAAACGTCTCCGACAATAAACACACGCGGCTCTAATTGACGATCTTCCGCCATTTCGCGCAATGCCATTAATCCAGCGGTTGCCCGTGTAAAGGCGTGGAAAAGCTGAAAAACTTTTGAATTATCCAAGCTTCCAGCTCGTCGCTGGAATAAATAATATTGCGACAAAAGTCCTGGAGAAGAGGTCTATCGAATCGATCGCGGCGATTGTCAATCAATCGAAAATTTCGAGCTCCGTAACGCACAAGGGCCGAGAGAATCTTGCTCGATTCGTTCCTCGTACTCGCGGGCAGGAACAATAATAACGGCAATGGGTATCTGCACGGGGTGGCCCCGGTATAGTTTATTAGCGCTCCGAAGACAATGGAGGTCGGGACCCGAAAAGAAGGAGAGGAAAAACGAGGAAGGAAAGAATCGGTGAGGTAAGAGTCAGCGGCAGCTCGGAGCACGAGTCGAGGATGTGGACCTGGGTAGGTAGGGACGAGCGAGGAGAGAGAGCTTCGTGTTGAAACGAGAGAGGGAGAGAGAGAGAGAGAGAGAGAGAGAGAGAGAGAGAGAGAGGAAGAGAGAGAGAGAAGACACGGTCCATATTTAAGTATGCAAGACCGCCGTCTCCAAATTTATGCGCGGCGACAAATATTTCAAAATCATTCCCTTCGTGGCCTGACTCCTTTTCCTGGGCTTGCCGGCGCACCGAAAAGACGACGATGATAGCCTCCATCGGCAGCAGCGGCACGGTAGATAATAACGTGACCGGGTAGAATGTCGGAGTGCCGAAAGGGAGCGTGTATGGAAGGTGAAACACGGGGACAGATCGCAAGAACAAAGCGGAGCCAGGAGCCGAAATATATTCAAAAATTCAAATCGTCTATTAGAAACAACGGGCAGCGCGACGATGTGTACACGTCGATAGGAGGGAGATCGAGGAGGCTAGGGGGCGAGGGGACGCGGAGGGTAGGAGGTCCGATGGGGGGACACGAGGGGGCGAGGTGGAGATAGAGAACCGTTCGTGGAAGGGAAAGAGGTTGGAAGGAGGATTCTCCTTGGCCCTCGGTAGATCCCGACGAGAGATAAGGGAAAGAGGGCGCAAGGGGAAAGGAATATGCGAATTATAAAGCGAGTGATGGTAGCCATTGGGGCCCGTGCGCCTTCTATATGTCGACTACGTCTCCTACGCGTGCACACGTCCCTGTGTGTATTTACGCGTGTGTGGCGCAGGTCGAAGGGATCCTTCGGGGGCCCAGCTGGAGATCCGCGGTCCTCTCTTCGTTGTCCTGGTATTTAGGATCTCGCCGAGTAGAGCCGAGGACGTTGTGAGTGGCGACAGGATTTACGGTCTCGCTGGAAGTACGTGGAAGGAATACCAAGAAATATTGGTTTGCCGGACTAGAAATCTCATTGCTGATCGTCTCCTCTCTGCGAGCGCCGCGCCGCGCCGCGCCGCACTGGTCGGTCGGTCGGCCGGTCAAGATTTCCAGCCTCGGTCACTGAATTTTTGATGAATCGGTTGATTGGATGATGTATCAACGCCGTCCTCTTTGTCTTCAATGCCACGCGGCGACTTAATAACCAGCGCGTATGAAGTCATGTGTGGTACGTTACACGGCTAAACGGCCGAGCAGGTTTCCTACCGGCGTCTTCTCTCTACTGACCGTAGGGTTATTAGCCGTGGCGATAATCAATCTTCCCGCGCACCGAGAACCGATGTTGATATCTAAATCGTTCATCAAGCGGCACAAACGATCGGTATCCTTGATGAGATCACCGGGGCCCGGAGATCGTGGCGCAGATACGCATCGGGGAAAGAATGCCACGGTCATACGAGACCGTTCCAGAATCTAGATCGGCCATTTGTACCCGCGGCTGTCCATTAGCTATTGCCATGCGTCGATTGCATTTTTCAATTGAACCGGCTAAATGCCACAGAAGAAGCGCCCGCTAATAGAATGCTCAGGACCCGATGGATCATTAAACGCTCCGCGAGCGTGCACGTTTTTGCGACAGCTAAAAAACATTTACTTATGGCAGCATCGAACCCGATGACGGGCCATCATAAATCTCGACGATTTTATTCGAGCGTGTCAACTATCGGCTGCAACCCTGTTTCATCTTTCCTGACCGAACTGTGTACCGTTCTGATGGATGAACTGCGCGACTTATGTGGCTTCTAGTTTCGGAGCTCGAACGGGTTTGATGGTTTTCTGTAACGGTGGTGTAAAAATGGTTGAAACGGCGACGAATTAGGTTGCTTGATTTTATCATCTCGAACTATGTATCTTTCTTGTGGACGTAGAACTTACGCGGCTTCCAATTTGAAAACTCGAAAGGATTCGAGTGATTTTTGCAACTGTGAAAGTGCGAGTGTAAAAATGGCACACGCAGCAATTGTTTCTGAAAAGCGTGAAGGACTCGTTCGTTTAATGTCTTCATCCCGAACTATTTATCATCCTGATGAATGATCTGGAACACAGATATGCGGCTTCTAGCTTCGAGCTCTATAAGGTTCAAAGTTTTTTCGGAACGATGGAGCTGCGAGTGAGAAAAAAATGGCACAAACTGCGACTGTTTCTCGAAAGCGCGATGAACTCGTTTGTCTTATTTTGTTATCTCGAACTATGCTACCACGTTCATGAACGGTCTGGAATATATGATGGTACACGGGTTTCAGTTTGAGAGCTCGAAAATATTCCAGGTTTCCCCATAATGATAGTGCTGAAAGTGTGAAAATATCACAAACGGTGACTGTTCATCGAAAGTATGAAGAATTCGTTTGTTTGATTTTGTCATTTCGAACTATATGCCACCCTAACGAATGATCTGAAACATAATTACGGGACTCTTAGATTACGGGCTCTACAGAGTTCCAAGTACAGTAATTTCTCCCTAATTCGCGCAACGATTTGGGAAGAGAAAATACGATCATTAGTTATTCTTTATGGTTACCGACTGTCAACAACTATAAAAACGAAACGCAAGGCTCGAATAATTGTGTCTCCTCATCCCAAATTGTCCATTTTTCTGCGGAAATTTGATCGCGAATTAGGGAGAAATTACTGTACCTCCATAATGGTGGATCTGCGAGTGTAAAAATGTCAGAAACGGCGACGGTTTTTGGAAAGCGCGAAGAACCCGTTAGCAGATAAATTGCTCAGCGGACCAAAGGACGCTTGATAGCCACAATATTTCCCGTGGCCGTTATCAGCTCACGCCGAGCGTTCTAGCAGTCCCGTTTACAGCGTGAAACAGCGGAAGCGAACGCGATCACGAATAGGGCTGGCTAGTCCAACTGTTCCGCGTGCATCGGCTTGGGTTTCGGGACTTAATTTCCAGCCGTGACCGGAGATATTAAAGCGGGCCGTGTGTGACGTCGTATGTATGCAAATTTGGCCCTCTGGAAATAGGATGGCAAGGGGGAGAGCAGGGGCAGTTTCCGTCTGAACCTTCGCGTAACTTTGGTAACCGCGGATATCGTTCGCGCATGTGCGTGCATGCATGTGTCCTTAGGACACGTATGCGTGTACGCAGGCTCGCGCGAAAGGACCACACTCACGGTCAAACGGAATGGTGTATACATCATGTATATTGATGGCATGGCACACGTTCGATTCCCGTGCCCTCTAAATATTGCACCCCTTCCACGATATACGCGATCGCTCAAAAGTTGACTCCACGCTCGCCGCAATTCCTATTCTGTGTCCTCGCAGGAACTGCAAAATCGAACGAGGTGTTTAAAGCGGGAACGATCGTTCGTCACATACTTTTCGCTTGCATAAAATGTAAATCGATTGTTCATGTTAATCGCTTTTTAACACTAGATTTAGGAAACCCGTCAAAATGACGGTTAATTTACGATTATTCATATCGTAAAGATACATTTATGAGTTATTTATTCAATTTGTATGTTACATACGGCAAATGTTACTTGTAATAATAATACTTGTTAAAAATCAGAATACATGTCTTATTGTTACTTTTATAAACTAATATAAAACAGCTGTTTTTATGTGCTCCGTAAATCTAGTATTAAAGGCATTTTGAAATAGTAATTTTCACTGCTCTGTATATGTAAACCTAAAACTTTATGTTATCTATTTTGTACAAACAAGAAAATAGACGACTATATTTATTACATTGAGAATACAAGTGTAGTATCATCTTTAGTGCAACTTATCTAAATACTTATTTGGTATAAGCTGGCTACTAACCAGCGAATTTTCTAAATCTGTAACTAAACTGAAAGTGGATGTCGATATATTGCTTCGAACTTATTGACAATATTAAATAAAAGATCATGTTCTGTCTTGATCCCGTTTCTTATTAGAATTATTACTTTGTATAAAAGTAGATAATCCATTACTAAATTCATTAATAAAGTTCAACCTACAATAATCGAAGCTTTCCTGGAGAAACATTTTTATGAACTTTTGAACTTATGAAAAAATTTTTAAATGTATGCTGAAATTTTCTCGCGTTCATATCTACACCTACATATTCAGGGTGTTACCGCACGGGTGGTACCATTGGACATGTGGTGATTTTACGTGCGAAAATAAGTCGGAAAAATGCAATAACATTTTTCCGTTTGAAGCTTCGTTCACGAGAAAATGGAGTTTGAAAATGCGTGGATAATACGTTTATTATTAGTTACTACTCGTCCGGTAACACCATGTATAAACATGGATTTGCATATACTGTTCGTTTCGTTGAAATGCTATCACACACACACACACAAATATATAGCTTAAATAATAATCGAAAATATAAATCGCACAAGCCGGCAATTGATCAACTTCCCCACAGGCCATCAGTTTTTACGCCAGAGTGTTAATTATTTGCGCCGCAAGTTCGCCGTTTCCGTGTAATATATAACAGTTTCCATTTCCGCGGCAGCCGAAAACGGAACAGAATGATCGGTTAGTTTCCTGTCGGCGGGCACAATGGCAGCCTTAACTGAATTTAATTCGTTCCTTCTGCCTTATACTTCTGCCGAAGAAAGAGGAAATTGCGTGCATGCGTGTTATTTTATAACGGTACTCCAAATAGTTTGTATTGCTCGCAGCGGAAGGAATTCTGCGGTCGCAGTGCGAACAAATTCTTTTGAGACAGGCTTATCCTTCTCCGGGGCCAAAAAGCGAAAGCCTGACGCACCTGTAACTGCAGTCGTTCGTTGCTTACTTTCATATTCCCGTGGCTCCGCTGTATACCCATACATACACACGCACACGTACACACACGCACACACGTGTGCACCTATATCTGCTCCCTTGAGCAACGACAATCTGTATCAGCCAAGTTATTTTCCATTTCTGCCTTGTCGCATTTGTTTATCCCGAATTTGTCATGACGTTCGTGCATGGCGTTCTGCATCGCTGGTTTTTCAAAGGCGCCATCTTGCGTGTGCGGGTAACCATGTGTACACGAGCGCAAGAAAAACATACAGATTTCCAATAAAAAAAAAATGTTAGCTGTACAACTGTAGACAGCAAATTCGGGCGCGTTCATTGCGTTCACACTTTTTAGAACGTTTCGAAAAAGACTTGAAAATGTGATTCAAGTACTTTTGATTGTTTATGATATTCAGCAGCTTCTATTGTATGCATTCGTAACAATGGAATTTTCTTTCTTGCATGAATCGATGATAGCACATCTTTGATACGCGTGTGTGAAATTTTAATTCGGAATTCGAAATGCGCACGGAATTACAATCGATTTTAGAGCTGCGTATCATGTAAATATATGCCTAACCATTTTGTCGAACACAATGAGACTATTTTCAGTTTTAATTTACGTGGCGACAATTTTCTTGCAGTTCAAAATACGTGCATTCATCGTGGTAAGAAACGAATTAGTACGAAAATTTAAAAAAGAAGGAGAACTAAGAAATAAGACTGTTATTTATTAAAAATATTAAGAAAACAGCATTTTCTCAACGATAGTCAACAACGACACAACGTTGACCGACACTAAAAGGGTTTAAGGTTTATGGTTTAATGGTTTACCAATTAAAATTATTCAGAGCATCGTTTCAAGGATTGCCCATAGCGCTCGCTGAAGTTTCACTGAATTTCGAATCGATGAAATCCAAATGTGCACAAAAATGGACAATTCGGAAAGAGCCGCAAGTCACGAATAACCGTATCACCTCTTCCCAAATTGTCCATTTTTATGTACAATCTGAGCGCCAATTAGGGAGAATTTATTGCATTGCGAACAGTTTATTCAGGATACGTCACAACAAATTTTAGCATGCAATGTAGCTATAGATCTTGCGTGTCTTTTGAAATCGAGTCTCGGACGTGTCCCGATCGTCTACTGGTCGACATGGATAAGTAAGGGGATGACAGCTACGGGTGTAACCGTGTAAGGGGTTGGCCAGCGTCAAAGAGAGATGATCCTCTATATATATATATATACATATATACATATATGTATATACGTATATAGGAGTGGAACGTGATTTGCGGTTCGGGACTTCTGAGTCCCGGATTTGAATTTATCTTGTCTCCTTCCCCATTCCTGCACCTGCTACTTCGATTCGATGTCCCCTTTGCTAACACCCATCTAGATCAGTCCTCAGTGTCCAGGAGGACAGTCAGATGTACTACGAGATCGTCTTTGGGTGTGCACTGTGCACACATACTCTCTCGTAGGGTGATTCATAAGGAGGTCAACGGAGAGGATTACGATTTGTGCGCAAATCGTTCCTTTCTGCGAAAATTGCTGGTCCCCCACGCTTTCTTCTCTCGTAAAAATGGTTTCGCGAATATTCCTGAGCGTACGGGATCCTTCGTTCTCTCGGTTCGGGGTACATTAGTGCGTCGATTCGCTTTTAATTATACTTTTCCGAGGGAGGAACTCGCTGGACGATGATTAAACCGTATAAAAAATGTAACAGGGACGTACGAGCGTGGCGCAGGGAATGAACAACGAGGATCGCTAACGAAATCACGTGATTACGGTGCTACAATGGAGCCGAACTGTGTAAAATCATGCACGATCGTAATGCGCATCACAGCGCGACCTCGCCATTATACTCGAAACAAGCGACTAACGACCTGCCGCTGGGTACCGATTGGCCGAATTAGGCGCGATATGCGCGTACATACCCGTGCATAACCTGCGGGGATGATAATTAACCCTGCATGAATGAGGTTTAATTGGATTCAAGAATCGACCCCTTTCGCAGCCCCGGCCTGGGAGCTTCCGCGGAATTCTGGCTGCCTTTTGACTTTCAAAGACAAAGTGTGCGAACTGGGGGAGACGCGAGTCCTCTGCATTATTACCCTGTCTGCTTCAGACTCTGGTATAGTTATAAATGGCGTGCGATACCAGAAACGCGCGATGGTTGTCAATTATAACGTATGGTATTCTGCCGTTTCTAATAAAACTATTTTATCTACTAATTTGCAACTGTTCCAGATTTTTGTTTAAATATTTGCAACATCACGTGCCGTTTACCTTTTAAGCAAAGCTTGAATATTCTATACTCTTCGTAGAGGTCTAAATGAAATTCCATTTATTTGCTTTTATTTATTTATGAGTCCATTCATTATGATTCATTGTAAGATAATTTTATTAAGTTTGAAGCTTCATTTTTTGGATAATCGGACATATTAGTTAGGACAATCTAACCAAGGAGGAAGTGTTGTCGCTGCTAGCTTCACAGTTACAACGATTAAAATTGTTGCGATTATAACAATTTCTTGGAAGAAAAATTAAGTTCATGCTTATTGTTGAGTGCTTCGATATTGATGACAGAAAAGTTGAGATTTGTCATAGTGATTACTAGACAGAAATGAATAAGTGAAATACGAACATCGTTAGATTATTTTCAACTTAACAAAAACAATTGAAAGAACAGATCTGTTGCTGACAATTGACTTGAAAGATTTTTATATTGGATAAGAATCTGTAGATTACTGGACTACGAATTTATATGCAAAATAAACATTTCCTCATAGAAATACCATCAAACACATAGAATTTTCGCTTATTCTTTAATAGTTTCAATCAAATAAGTCTAACACATCGATACCCTTAAATTCTTTTAATCTTTCCGCCATGTTTTTTTTCATAAATGCATAAAATCCACAGTCTGATGAACATACCCTTTTAAGTATTTAGCGTCTGGTAACTTTTGATATCGATAATATATCATGGTAAATTAATTTTTTAATAAGAACCAATAAGTGGGTACATACTGAGTACTTTCACATTATAATCTATTATTTAATACAATAGATTACTTGAAAATTTGATTTACTCTGGAAACAATATCAAATCTATGAAATAATCGAAAGGTAATTTAAAGTTCATTTAATAAATATACAGGAACTGTGGGAACATTAATTTTTGACTTTTGCGTACGCATGCAGAGCGTGTCGACGAGGCGAGTAGCATGATTCCTCGTCGTTTAACAAAGTGAACAAGCTCCGTTCTCTCATAGCGAACGGGAGTGAAGGGGTTCTCTTCTATCTCGCCGCCTCTCTGAGTTATTATTAGCATTGTTAACCAACTAACTGAAGCGATACTACCCTCTGATGCGTGAGCCAGTGCCCTGCAGCCTGTTCACCCCTAATTGGCGTTCTAACGTAATGGTGATCCCGTCAAGTGATCACGGAACCCTCGTCTTCGTAGGACCTTCTAACCCTTTCACAATTGATGAGGATCTCTTGCCATTCGTGCTACAGTGTTTCAGAAAGCCGGTTATGTTTCGCGAGAATCTATCCATTATTATGCAGAAAATAATTCTTAAAAAAGTGAATCGATTCGTGTGCGCATCAATATGTAAAGCTTGGTAGTAAATGCAGCGTGCACCAAAAGCAACTGGTCCGTTTTATAAAAATGGTACGATCGAATTCATTTAGGTATTGTGCGATTCTTATTATTGGACTGCGGATTTTATGCATTTATGACAAAAAGGAATAGGTGACTTTTGAAACAGTGGAATACTATAACTTGTTAAAATTATTAACATTAATCCGACACTAACGTGTATTGTTTCATAACGATAAAGAAACTGCCTTTATGTAAATATTTAGCCAATTTTGTTCTAACGTATGTTTGGATTAAGAAATCGTTTTCAATGAAGTCTTTATAATTCCAGCAACTGCAAAACAAAAAGATATGAAACCAGTCATTTTGACTGGCTCGTTAAGTTCAGAATTAAAGAGAAAATTCAATGTGAATATGGCATCTGTCTCTTTCAATTGAAGTAGACAATTTTTGCTTGAAGATCCACAGTAATCTAATTGTAAAATGTGCTTGAATAAAGAAGTATGTTTCATCATGTTCGATCGAAACATTTCCATAATTTCAGTGAAACCAATTGTTTCAGGGAAACATTTTTCCCCATTTTAAAATTGACGATTGTTGTATTTAATTATTGGCTATTTTTGGTACAAAACGCAATTTGTTAACATACAACATGCAAAAAGCGGAAAAAATGACAAATGCAAATTATGCTAAATGCCGCATAGAAAATAGGACGCATAATGTATGTACTATGTGCAATGTTCATCTTTACTTCACAACCAAAAGAAATTTCTTCGCAGAATATCATAATTAGCGCATCATTTTGTATAGTAATTTTATTTCATAATTTTGCATTATTTTAATTAACATTTTGTTATAATAAACCAGTAAATAAAAGACGTTGCGTAATAAGCCTGATCATAATTTCTATTACCTTCGTAGTCCATTGGAAAAAATATTTTCCATAAAATTCTAAAAAAAGCTACACATTGTTATGTATTTTTCTTATGATTTTTATTTATTTTACGTCTAAACAAAAAATAAAATAAACAGCTACGTACTAATATTTACTCTTAGCAATCGTATGGTCCTGAAAGGGTTAACCGGTCGCGATAGGACCCGTTGAATATCATGTCGTAACTATTATATCCATAAGTCTTACGATCATTCGTCTAAAATGGTTTCATGACGATAAAAACGAAAAGACACAGATCGTCGTCGTCGTCGCCACGTCGACATTGTATTTTATTATAAGGCCCATCAGTTTTCCAGTAAGTGGTTGAAACGATCTACGTCGTTGCCGTAAACACGCGAATAAAGGATAGTTCGAGCGAGCATGGATAGAAATGGGGGAACCGTGCGGATGAAAGTCGTTCGAAAGGACGAAAGCACGAGGCTAGCATGACGAGTCTCGGGTTGACGTTTCATTCCCAGCGAACTCCCGCACTATGCATACTAACTAGCCGTCGCTGCGTTAGATATGTCTTGCGTCTTTCTTCCCGGAACGTTTAAACCGTAGTTGATCCTACTTTCCTCATTGTTGTTTGTTAGATTGCCGTGTTTGCCTGGTTCCCTCGAGGGGCAGGAGGAACAACGACAACACCGAAGAATTGGTCCAAGGCGAGACCAACCCCTCATTGTTTGCCTGGAGGGTGCCGGCCACTGGTTAGTTCCCGCACCACCCGACAGATGTAGACAGTTGTTCTTTATCCAATTGCCCTCGTCGTTTCTTTCCGCTGTCGATTATGCTTTATTTTCCACAACCCTTTTTCCAAATTTTGAAACGTCACTTTCCCGACCGCAATTCTTCCCGGCAATAAATTCCGACGCTATTTTGTACGACGTTTAATTTCTTTCTGGTAGGGGAAAGTTTCCGCATCGCCTGACGCAAGCAATACAAACTTCGGGGACAATTTTGCTCCGCGAACTAAATGAAAAGTCAATGAAAGAAGCCGGGGGCATCAAGACCGTTAGACCTAAGTATGAACACGTAAGGATAACACATAAAACATGTGAATTCTAGCATAACGGTAGCAGTCACGGAACCATGGTCGAATCGGCCGCCTAAAGTCCTATTTTTAAACGGTTTATTTCCATTACCCCTGGCAACTATCTCTTCGAACGAATCTAACCATTATTTTGGTCTAGTCTTGTTTTTAACCACACGCCCCCGCTAGACGAACCGTCCATCCCACCCAGACGTCTCCTCCACCCCACCTTCCTTTTCAGAAAGGGATTTTATTTGCTTTTATTCGGATGTAATTGTTGGGGCCAGTCACCACTATCGCCACTGCCTAGCGATGCCTAACCATCCAATTCGCGAATGTTTCTCAGCCACGCGACCCTTTTATAGGATCCACCGGCTCACTTTTCGTGTAGACGAACTCGCCTTCGTTCGTCGGCTCGAAGAAGCTATCCTCTCTAAGTTCCTATTAAAACTACGATGATTACTTTACGGGACAACAAACACAAACTGTTTTAGATAGCTTTGATGACCTGCCGGAGCCTCGAGTGCTGTAATTCGAGTCGAGATTTGTTTAGAGCGTTACAATGGAAACTTTCAAATACGTGTCTCACAAAACAAATTTTGCTTCGTAGTTTGTGCTTGATGGAATTCAGTGAGACTCCGTATCATGCTGCGATATGATATGAGTAAATAATAAAGAGGAAAAACATTTGAAAAAGAGTAGCATACCTTGTGTCATTTGTACGTGGATAAAAAATATTCAGCTGATGACGATTTAGTATTAGCGTTGGAAGAGTTCTATTAAATTTATAAGTGTGGCAGCTAAGCTTGAATGAAAAACAGAATTTTCAACATAGACATGTCCGATCTACTTCTATTTCTTAATGATAATAATTGTGCGTGTGTGTGTGTGTGTGCGTGCTTGATTGTTATGTTTTTATTTTGAAATGATTCTCCCACTTCGGTCGTTAGATGAATATGCCAGCAAAATTATACTTGACAGATTAATATTTATTGTAGTGATTAATCCGTGTGTTGATTTGTAATGCAATAAGACTGAATTAATTGATTTTTCGCCACTTTTGTCACAATGAAAATGCTTGAATTAATTCTTATTGTTTAGTGTAAAATATAAATATCGCAAATATCTACACTGCGGATATTTATGCAAAAACAAAAATTATCTAAGTTAATTCTAAGAAACATAAGTTAGAGGAGAATGTGTTCCCTATTTTAATAATTGAAATAAATTAAGAACGATGTAATAATATTCGCAAATCCTTCTAATGTCTTTTCAGTTTTCTACTTGAACTATGTCATAAATGTACAAAATCTACAGTTTAATCATTATTAACATAAATAAAAGATAGATTATTACACAGGTTCGCATTTTTATAATTTTTACTAATGTACGACAGTTCTCAACATTTCCATTTGCACCTCATTTTAAATATTTCGCTATATAAATAAATATAGGATAGACATACCGGTTATGTATGTATGGCCACATTAAGAATTTATAGGAATTTCAACGCAAATTTTCTTAGTCTTGTATCACGTAAGAAATGTAAAAGTTTTAATAGATCAGTTAATATCTTTCGTTTGTATGCCTACCTTGCAATAAAGTAACAAAATGATTAAAGAATTATTACAAGTACAAAAATAGTAAAATACGCATTTTTCACCGTTTGTGGTCACTTGTCCATCAGCCCTGGCCATGCTTAATATCATCTCTGGCCACGTCCTAAATTTAATATTACGCGTATTATAAATGTGTAATGCGAAAGGATATGAGCGATTAAAATGCAACCTAATGTTTACAAAAATATCGAATTTCTATATTTTACTTTTTCGCATTTGAAGATCTTGGTGATATAACATATAATGACACATAATCTTAACGTAAAAGTGCATCTATTTAACTTATTTTAACAAATTCTTTTTACATTGTTCTTCTATGTTTTATCATTCATATTTTTCTTTTCTTCAAATCTCCTTCTTTTTGCTTCTAATTTGTTTTCCTTCAATTTTTCTGCTTTCTCTTAGTTTCCCCTTTTCGCTGTTCATTTTATTTGCACTGCATATTCCTCTTCATTAATTGTACATATCCACTAGAAACAATTATTTACTATTTTGAAGTTCTATCGGTCGCTACGAATTGTGGCCAACTACCAAAAAGAAAATATGAATAATAATACAGATGATCAGAAAGGGCGCACTGGCCGCAACCGGTGCATCTCCCCTAGCAGCGAACCTGTCAAAAATTGGATTCGAACGCCACAATGAAAATCGTTATCGTGCAACGTCGGCTAACACCGTCTTAAATCGACTACCGATCATTTCCATACCGAGTATCCGGTTACAGGGGAATATTCCGGATTTAATACCTCGCACCTAATTCCGCAGTAATCAGAGAATAATCGACACTATGTAACCATCATCCCCCCGGCACGATGCGTCGCGTCGCGGCGCCGCGCCGCGCTGCGCGGCGTGTCGCCCGCCCCTCGAATAATGAATCACAAGTGACGCGAAGTGACTACCGTAGAAATAATCCGGATTAGAGACGCGGACACGTCCGCTCGCCGATGAAAACGAAATCTGTGAATGCAAATTCCGGACCGCACGATTTCCCTCGTCGAAACGGTCCGAGTGAGCACGGTGAAAGGGACAGGGACAGCGGAAGGCTCTCTCGATGGAACGAGCCAGAGGGTGGCGGCGAGTTTAATTATCGGGTTAAACGTAGCGAGCGCTGATTCTGATGAGAGTTCCGGATTCGAATGCTCTCTCTAGTACGTGACTGTCATCATGGCGGGCCAGTTAACTAACTAACAGTCCCGGACAGTTAGCAAGTACCGGGCAGGAGTCGATCTGTGGGGGAGATACGGCACGTATAAACCCCTGCCATACCTACCGCCCTCCCCTCTCCCCGTGCCCACCCACCCCCAACCAACCTCGCGATGACATTGTTCGCACTTGGATTCATATTCAAATTGGCTCGCGCTCTGGTGCGATTGTGATTATTGCGATTATTACTACCGTCTATGTTCCGGCGATGTTTCGTCAGTGGCGCGGGGAGGATAGGGGCTGCGTGCTACCGATTTTCATCCGGTTCTTAACCTGCTCCCGACAGCCCTTTCGCTACTCCTCTTTCGGAGAACGCGATCGGAGTGAATCGGTTTTAACGATGACAATGGATTCTGTGGAATTTGTTCGGAAATAATGAGGGTGTTCGGAGAAACTTAATTCCTGGGGAAGACAAGGTTCAGCGACTTTCAAAATCGATTCATGTGCTTTAATTAGTGGTAGATATTGGAAAGATTATACTCCTATAGTTTCAGGCAGAAATTCAGTGTACTTATGGTGGTACTTCTATATAAATAATACGGAATTTGCGGCGATTTTGGGTTTTTGTCGAGTTTTTTCGATATATTGATAACGTACGGACGTAAAGATTGAGCATATCATTAGATCTTTTATTATTGTAGAATAATTTCTTGTGCTAAATAGAATAAAAACTAAAATTATAATTTTATTATTATTATTATATTTATTCCCTCCCCATACGATTTATTTTCGAAAAAACGTGCAGACAATTTAATTTAGGGTAACTCTATGCGAGGAGTTATCACAAAATAAAACTAAAGTATTTCTGATCTATTTAATATATTTATATAAATGTGGACACTATTACATTAATAAAGCAATGCTATTTGATAAAAATTGAATGATGTCATGTTTAAGAAAAATATTCTTGACATAATTGTTTTGAAACTCTTGTGAAATTCTTGTAAAATTCGTGTAAAATTATAATAAATTTACAAGCTATTTAAATTACTTTTTAATGTTGTTTATTTGCTAATATTGGCACAATTTTAGATAGAAAACGAAGGCAAGAAAATGTTTGCAGTCTCGAAACTCGGCATTTCCACTTAAGGGGTTAATTTCTGATAATACAGATGCTGTCTTGTATTTTATAAAATTACACACATCACAAATGCATAAAGACTCGCAGTCTACTAATAGCCGAAACACGGAGAGATCTGTATAAAAATTAAAGCCACGATAAAAAAAAATAGTTCACACAGTGAATTTGTTGTATAAATTCTTCCGCAAGTATAAAATAAAGCAAAGACCCTTCACTTCACCACGGATGCCACGAAAATTCGCAATCAGCAGGCGGAGATTTCTCGGAGGCGTGCGAAATCGAGTGCGAAAGATGCCCGGGCGCATTAATGACAATAAATACAGTCGGAGGAAGGGGCTTAATGTAGCGCAAATCGCACCAATTAAGAATCCGATTAAAGACGTTGGCAGGTACAGCGTTAAAGATTTAAAAGAAGAAATGGTTGGGATCAGAATCGCTTCCGGCCGATAAAGCAGCCGTTCATTTATTAACGGTTGTCCCTCTCTTAAAATTCTTTCGTCAGCCTAAGTATTTGCGTTCGTCCGGCTTCTCCCCCTCGTCGTCGATTCACCGCGTTCTCCAGGTGTTAGTTTTATGGCTCGTCATTTTTTTAAGTGCAAATGAGTTCCGTCGTCGCCCCGTACCTTCCATCACGCCGGGATCTTTCCTTTATTTCTTTAATTTAAAACCGGAATGATTACACGGGGGCCGGCTCGCCGGATTAAAAACTCTACCCCCCTGGAATCTGACCCACCCTCCAGCTTCCTTTCATTCGCCGACCCTCGCCTCGGTTTCTCTTATCCTCTCGCGGAACGACTTTTCTTATACAAAGCTACGCGTAACGCGTTTCCGTCTCCCCGGATTGATTGCGGAGTTAACTTTAATTTCTCTAGCCTCCGGTTTCACCATGCCCGGATGATACAATTAATCCTCGAAAACCGTGCAATTTAGCCGCGCTATAGACAATAGATACGTCATGCTGCCTGAACGCAAGAAGCCAGAACCTCGAAAGATTTTATCGTTCTGCTTTCGGAGGTACTAATTGCATCGATACACGGCGAAATTGTGCACGCTCCGTTGCCTAGTAGGCGTCGGCACGTCCACTAATTTGATGGAGCTCTACGGTAATCATCTGAACGACCAGTGCGCCATAACGGATGTTTGCTTACGCCCATGCTACATTCATTAAACAGTGTAATTATCCACATCCTTTGTATCTTTCTCTCACCCCGCGATTTGTCGAATCCCTGGCTTTCCTGCGAGCTGTAGTGTGGTGTAGTGTGTTTTGCGTTCGCTTTCATTGAAAAACAGGCGTGTTGTAGCTACTTGAACATAAATATCTTCAGTCTGACAATTACCTTAAAGATTTTTCCTGAATAAAGTTGTTCTTTTATCGTTTGCATTGAAAAATATTTGAAAGAAACCGAAACACGCAGAATCAACTTACGTTGCTTCTTAATCAAAATATAATTGTCATGGTTGGCATTGTATTTTGTCGAAAAATATTTTCAAGCAGCAAATTATTCAGAATTCTCTGTTTAAATGCTATTTAAACATTTTTGAAGTATAACATTACAAATAAAACGCAATCCCTCGTAAAATGGTTGAATATTATGCGAGTTATCGTGTAAAATGCGTATTCGTATCTGTTTAATTTCTGCATATTGTTTCCGTTAGTCGATTAGATCTCGTGCGATTTTGGTGCGCGGTCTCGACGCGTGCGAGGAACGTTCGGACGTTCGGCAGCGGCTAGGGTTCAGCCGGGTCAAAACTTCATTTTTATCGGAATTCGACATATGCATGCGTGTCGGTGCAATTCCTATCTCTTTCGACGAATTCAAGTCGGTGCACGAAGTGGCCTGTCGAAGCGAGAGGTACGCTCGTTATTAGACATTCCTGCGTTACCGACAGATAGATTCATCCGACGTCCCACCCTATCACTCCTGAGCATGTGGACCTCCTGCCTAATCGGGTGTGAACGCGCCTTTGTGGGGTGGCACAGTCTGGTCGAGATATTGCAGGTTGTTTAATTTCGTGCGCTCTCCACTATTCCTTTGTTTCGAACGTTTCAATTTAAATCGGAGCGCCGTCTAGTCACGGGACTCTAACTGTGTAAGAGCACGAGGGGGCCCGGCAAAGAGGTGGAAGGAGCCGGACAGGAGGCAAGGGATCAGGCGCCGATCCGTTATTAATTAGATCGGCATCGGGCGGAAAAGAGCGGCTTTCAGAAAAGGGCCAGATCCGATATCGCTTCTCGGTTTCAGGAATCCCTCCGACGATTCTTCTTCTAGCCCGTTCGCCGAAACCCCGCGAAATTAATTGCCGGACAGCGTCGATGTTCCATTCCACTGTCGACACCACTCGACACACTTACCGCAGGATACGATTCTTTGTTGCCAGCCTGCGGACCGACTCGACGTTTGAAACACCACCGTTCCTTCCACGAATTGTATTCATTCATCTCGAATTTTAATGTAAATGTCTGTTTACATTTTGTTCGAATTTTTTGGACTGTTTTACCGCGAGAGATAATTTGCTAATTTATTTAACGACGAGATATAATTAACAATAGTAAATCAGTCCAATTTCCAACTACGTATCAACACAAGTATCGATAAATTTTAGTATAAAATGTCAGTCAATTCAAAAGTTATTTTCAAGAAAGGATTTAATTAATTATTTTTAAAAATTTCATCAACAGATGCCCTGATTTATATTGTTTTTTAAAAATTTAATTTAACGAAGACGTAAGATCAGCAATTTAATTATAGACATCGAAATTTTATAATCAATTTTATTGTAAGAAACATTGTGTTTGTTGATTTATTTGACAACCTTTTTTAGTTTAATGTAATAAAGGAATATATAAGATCTACCATGATTAAGTAGTTTGGCCGATTATATTGCTAATGTTACAATGTACCAATACTAACAATGGTTATTCCCTTGTATTTCTCATGTAGACGTTATTAATAAAGTATTAAAAATTTTTTAAAGAGAGAAACACAGTGTATCATTTATTATTTTTATAACTGCTATTGTTTTTCTATGTGGTTAAATTTAAATCAAGTCTTACTAAAAAAAGAAAAAAAAAATATAGTAAATACTACTTAAATAAAAATTTAAAACACTATCACGTCCACTATAAATGTTTGTTTCGTAAGCATTATAATATTCTATTAAGTATAACGCATCTTATTGAAAGAATACAAGTGAAAAAGTATTTTTAAAAAATCGTAAGTTTCCCGAGCATCATGTCACGTAACATAACTTCAAATAACAGCACGCATGAAGCTAATTTGATTTTCTTTCCATAAAATATAAATCAGAGTCATACCGTACAGACGTTTAACAACATACGATTCAACGATAGATCAGAATATTCCAAGAATCGTAAACTATCGTTATCCAACAGAAATTTCGAAAACAAGACGGGAAGTAATTTACGATTCAATTTTATATACAACGGTCCGACAAGAAGAAGCTAGAAGTCGTCAGGGAACATGTGAAACGCAGGATGAAAATGTAGAAGGCCATAAGTAACGAGATCTTGTAAGTGCATTACGTTCATCGCAAACATTCGGCCGTTACACCCCTCAAATATGATTTATCCTTAATGATAGCGCTGCACCCGGTTTTAAACGATCAACAAAGAATGCACATAGGACCATAAAGTCGCGGGGCGGGTGAAGTCAAAAACGAACAGCGCAGAAAAACTCGTCGGTACAGTAATGAAGAGGAAAAAGGGCTTATCGCTAATGAAGCGAAACGCCTTCTTCAACGCCGAGCACGGCCACTGTCTTGTAAGAAGGCCTCGGTACACCGGCCGTCATGTAACGAGTTTTGTAACAGCGAATCGAATCGGACCCCGTGGAACCAAAGGCCTCCGCAAGAATCGGCGTCCTTCGTATTAGAGTTCACGCAGGTTCTTGCAACAACACGTGTTAATTAAAATTACCACCACGATACGCGCAATGAGTGTTTGATATTCGCCGCTGTGTTCGTTACGAATCGACACCCCCCGCTGCAACAAGAACTCTTAAAACCCTACAAAGTTGCTACCGCCGGAGCTTAATTAACTTCGTGGCGGTTGTTTTCTCATTTGCCGAGGGGGTCGACGGAATCTCGTTCGTTTGCAAGCGGTTTATCTAGTTGCTTCGTGCGTGTTTCTGTGCAAACGGAAACTGAAATATTAATATGAAAAGACGCGCAATGGTTTGCAGAACGGAAAAGTTATGAACTCGTTTTAGTAAAATGAATCCGATACTTCCTACATTTTCACTCCATCGTTTTCTGTTCCCGTTCGAACGGAAACACGCGGTACGCGCACGAATTAACTAGATAAACCGCTCTCTCAAGAATCTGTGATTTTTTGTTGCCATATGAGTTAATTTATATTTGGCCGTGATTCATCGTTTACGTGATTCTATGAGGAATTCAACTTTCACTGTTCGCGCTCATAAAATCGTTCGGACGTTAACTAAACTATAAATAGCAATGAACTATAAATAATAAACTAAAATAAACTATAAATAATAACAAATATATAACTAAACGCATTACATATTTTCAGCATTTTTTTGTATCGTAGGATTTTCCAAGATTTTAACTCGTTCTATAGAATGTAATTGAGTAAAAACATTTGATACATTACGATTCTAATTGCGATGAATTAATTAGTCCGTAAGAACTCGCGTAGCTGTGTGTGTGTATAAATCTCGCGGTCTAACGATAAGTATAATAATCGAACAAAGCTCGTACAATTATGTCTTCCAATAAAACAATATCGATGCAGCGGTTTCCTGGCAAAAGGCAATACGATTCACCATCGATCAACTAATAACATTATGAATTACCTTAGAAGAGGGCAAATTGAGTCGAGAAGAATGCGAAACGTGCGTGGCGATCCACACGAAATACTTTCGTGCAAAATGCAACTTGCACTTCTGACAATATAATGAAATTTCTACATCGATTGACCGTGTTTACGCAAGCCTACTTTCGCGCAGCATCTCAACGTTACGCCGCGACTTTTTCAACGAAACGAATCGGTGGCCCGTAAATGCTCCGGGCCTGTACAGTCGGTAGAATCACGGTTCACGAACGCTTTTATCGATATGATTAAAGTGGATTAAGGTCAACGCGACTAATAAATAAAATATGATAAGAATAATAGTGGCAATTTCGCCGAAGCCAGTCAGCGAAGGAAGTCCGATATTATAGTGTAGCGTAATGCAATCTGAGTATTTGAATACCTAATAGTTTTCAATGCATACATTAAACCTTAAATGCCTATTACCCGGACGGTGTTGTCCTATAGCATTCGTCGATGCTAATTTTAGCTGTGTCGAATTCGAGGTCCACACGTGTGTATGCGCACACGGTCGTCGTATACCGTTGCGCATTTGCTCGGCTGTACACACATGCTGCACCGGCGCATGCATATCAACATCTCGAGAAATGAAAAACTGTGCGCCAACCACGACAACGTTCGCCGGGCTAATGGATGGTTTCGGCGATGTATTAAATATTCGGCGTGCATCGGGTATCGTGTAATGACGGAACTACCCGCGACATTCCTACCGAACAATATCGTGTTAACACGAATCCAGGTTGACTGAAACGAGATAAAGTATCCCGGATTTTTCGGCCGAGTTTCGCATACGATTGACGTAAGAATCGTCGGGTTACACGGCTGCGACTTACACTGTGCTCGCATAATTCCTAAATATATTACTGGCCCGCGACGTTATTATGATGTATCCTGTAACGCGGTATGTTTATATGAATGACTCGATCTCATAGTTAATGTAACAGACGTTTCATAGATATTGCGTTCCGTTGGATTGATGTTTTAGGCCCTGTTGCTCGTGTTTTACCATAGTCTTGTGTCGAGAATTCGTTACGTTTTACAGAGAGTTCCGTGGTCTCTCACTTACCTTGTTGCAAATGTGTGTCCGGAATTTTCAAACTTTGTTGAGAGTTCCTGCTGTTTTATGTTAAGAACTATGCAAATTGATAGAAACAAATATTTCGGACGTGCTCTTTTGTTAGAATGGAATTGCGGAGTGAATTAAATTCGGGCAAAAGGACATGTACGAAGCGTTCACTTCCTCCTCGATGCAAACAATAGATAGTTTTCAACCTTGGAAAAAATAAATTTCTCAAATTAAATAATTGGACTTATGCAACGAGCCGGTATATACAGTGATGAGATTATTTATTGTTTCAATTTTAGTGTAGACAAATTCTCGCAATCTATTTTATAAAATAAATTATTTTGACACTGTGTAATTGTTTTAAACAATTCTAGACTCTCTGCGATAAATGCAACTAATTCAATAGTACAGAAAGTATACGCTTTAAATTTGATCATACTTCGTATAATGAGTAAATGTTTCGCATTTTGAAATGGACAAAAAGAAAAATGAGTTCATGAAAAAATATTCTGACGATGAAATTTTAAATATGATTATATTCTACATGTCGATATATATATATATATATATAGTCGACTATTTCAACTTACAAGAATTATTTATTATTATATCGATTTAAATACTCTTTAACAGAGAGCTAATATAAATCTAATAATTGCTCTATATAATAAATCATAATTGTACTTCAAATTTCCTGCCTTTGTGACAAAAACAAATAGGTAAAATAAAAATGCTCTGAACGTATTACATGCATTTAAAAATATTGTATGCTATTTTCATTTATTTATTCAAATTATTAGAAGAAAATGTGCATTTTAATTAAACTTTATATTCTTTACAATCAACATAGAAAATTTGTATTTTGCATCTATATCTAAAGACTTCTTATAAGATTTATTAAGATCTATTTACAAATCAATAAGCGATAGCGTGAGTAAAGATGTCAGTAGTAAATTAATATTCGAGCAATAACTAGAAGCACATAATGGATTGACCTTAAATTGGAAACGTCCATTTCTGAAAAGAGTTATTTAGAAGAGGGTGATTACTGCGGCCATTGAAAATTCAAGAATGAAAGCTCAGCGAACTAATTTCCTACGCTCGAATCAGTTTCAAAGACTGTGATCATGTCTCGCCGCGCGAAAGGAGAATTCTAAGTCCTTCGATATGAGTCGTGTAATCCCTCGTAATGAACCTCTCAAGACTGTCAGGGAACGTTTCAAATATTTATCTGGCTAAAATGTCTTTCGCGTCCTAGCTCTTAATGGCAGGCTACCATTCCTCGCGGTTTTAAGGAATTATTCAGAAACGTCACTGGTTCTTTTTATGTCCAAGAGCCTTAAAAAGTCGAAAGAAATAGCTGTCGTTGAAAGAAATAGCTTTCAAAAGAGTTCGTAATATTTTCACCCTAATGAAGAGCTTTTATACAGTAAAAGTTTCTCGAGAATTGCTAAAATTCAATGCGCAGAGAATGTCAAGGAAAATCAGTATTCCCTTTAATCAACAAATTACATTCGCACACATTATTTATTAGATTGAAGCAATGAATCTGAAAATAAAGATTACGAATTTAAGTAAGAAAATATAAAAAATGTTGCTTGCATTTTATTAATAATCTAACTATGTTTTAACATGTTTTACTAGAATTATGTTATAAAGTTTTGTATAATTTTCACTCAGTTTACGATTCTTCTTCTTTAATATAGTAATATTGTTTTTATAAGAAAATGTACATTGTAGTAAAAATAATGATATCAATATAAATTAGTAATTTTTCCGATCTCTACTTGATTTCGCCTTATAAAAGTTTGCTACTGTTTGAGGGTCATTGTAGCGGTCATTTAATATTAATTGACCGCCACTTATGTAATAAGTACTGTTTTAATTATGAAATACTACATTTCAATTCTTAATACAGCATATCTTCATATATTAAATACAATATAAATAACAGTCACAAAGTTACATGCATTTTAATGTATATTATTTAATTATTGCAGAAAATCTTTACTTAAACACATTCTACTTGTTTACGTAACGTTTACACATTATTGCAAAAACGTGAATGATACTAATGAAACTAAGTCAAAATCGATAATCATGTTTCCATTGATTCTGCTAATTTATGAAAGTATATTTAATAAAAGTTATTAATATTAATACAGTATCAAAGAAATAGCTCTGTTGCAATCGTAATAATATGTAAAAATAATTTGTGCTATGCAATGTATGAAATATCATCCAAGGGATAGAATATACGAAACCGAAGACATCGTGGGAATATATAAAAACTTATTTAACAACTATCGCTATTTTTTAATCATCGGTTTGTATAAAGTATCCTTTTTTACGTCTTGCTATAAAACGTGCGCGTGGTAAACGGGAAGGTTTTTCTATCCAAGAAACTAGTTAATAAATCTCCCCATAGATGGCAGTCGGTACACTACTGCGTCCAAAATTATAGCGCCAGTTGTATATTTACAGCGCAAGAATATAACTAGCGCCGATTAATTAAAATTTTCTAATAATACCTAGTCGATTTCTATGCCACTCGGGATAAATGTTAATTAAAGACTAAATTTAAGTCCCACTTAAAGTAATTGTTACCCGACTCGGAATTCCTCGAACGAAAGCATATTAACAAGCAAATTGAACAACTTCGAAGGAAAATAAATTTGATCGTAATTTCCCTGAAGGGCAATTGCGATTTAATATAATTACGTAATGGCAAGAAGTTATGACTGATATTCCCGATAGGTATTAAATGGCGGGAACAGAATAATGACCATTAATTAAGAAGTCATCCGTAAGTACGGTGATTCTAATGTATTCTCTATTAATTCTACGCTGATTAGTTAAGAAATTGGTAGATGCATCTGTCCCTCTGAATATAATGACAAACGATTATCTGTCATCGGAAAAGTGTAATTTTATGGAAGCTGAACTCCGGCATCGTTAGGTTGTATAACTGCTGGAGTATGCAACGTATTAAAAACATACTCTATTATGATACATGAAACAGATCTGATGTAATGTTTCTCATCGTTTATCTATTTTTCCTTGCTCGGCATAAATCGTACAATGAATGTAATACATTATTAAACATAAAAATGCTAAATGTTATGAAAATTCATAATTTTGTTGCATATTTAAATAACAAGCCATGTCAAAGACAACGTTTGTTCCATTTAAATACGTTATTGCATTGAGAATCGTAGAAAATATTGTAACAAATACACTGAGAAATAGTGTCTTTTATTTAAATAATAGTATTTTGGAACAATAATCACATTTCGAAGGTAAGTTACGCAAATAGTCGTTAGTTCTATTGTGAACGAGTCCCATTGCGTTCAATTTGCTATTCTTTATGTGTTATTTCAAGAGAACGACGTCAAAGTAGGAGTAATTTACAGATTGAATAAATATTTCGTTTACCTTTTCACGTGATCTTTGATCTCCGTAATAGGTTTAATCGTGGCCTCTGTGTACTTATCAGAAGAATAAGTGTCTCGTCAGAACGACGTTGTTAATTATGAGTGTCTAGTGTAAATGAGACGTAGGTTGGTGCATAATGATTCGAATTGTATCAATCACCTGAGGAATATTAACAATATCGTTCGTGATTAAATTTAATCGGTGGTCAAGTGACGATCATGTTAATGCGAGATTCGACCTGTCTTCACCTTCAGAAAGAAGGTCACGTTGTGAGTGCTTGTGAAACATTCACATGTTCCACTGCGAATCAATTATTTTTCTATCATGAAATTAAAACAAAGATGAAATATAAGGATCAGTAAAATAATGTTCTTCAAAATATTAGTATTGTATTCTATTCTACAACGATAAATAGATATTGTAGCGTTCTTTACGCAACAGTGAAATTTGTATTACATTTAATTACATTGATTATCTGCATTGCTAAAGCAAGTGTTACCTAGATTCAATAAATTGTTTAGAGGATGATTATTATAATGATCGCTTTAAAAGAAAAACTTTGAAAAATACTTGGAAGTTTAATAATTCCAAACCTTGGTGCCTCAAAAAATATCTAATTTATTAGAATGCTATTAGAGATTCGAAATGATTAAATCGTTCCTAAATCTGTTATCTACATCGCTTCTTCCCAATAATTTACAGAAATATGTTTCGTAGAAGGACAAAATAAACAATCGAAATGATATAGTTCGGGATAGCCAGGGTTCAGCTTTAGTCTCACAGGTACAAGAGAAAAAAGATAATGATGCGCGAATACGATGGAACAAGACAGCAGCGAACCGTCACTCAACAAGACCATCACAGAACGTGTCCATTGCTATCTGTAATCACGTTACCAATTTCAAGCTGTGCAACTACGGAGACGAATTCTGTACTTGCTAACAACATCCGCGTCCGACCACGATAAATCTTCAGAATACGCGGTAAAACGAACGTGGCCAAACGTTCTTCTATTAACCTCAAAATTTCAAAAAATAGTATCGCTATTCCAGCGAACAAGAAAAATAGAATACCTGTCCAATGAACAAGATTTCTAATATTATTATAATTAACGTTTAGGCAATACTTACTGAATGCATGTCAGCAATTTTAACCCTTTGCATCCCCTATCAGGGAACATAAATAAATTACTGGTAACTATGGTACTTCCAACGTTATATTAATTTCATATTTTATTCGAAGCGATACTTATTACTTTGTTGAGGACCGCAAATCGATCCCACGAATTCCTACACGACCGAATTTTAACTCTCTTGTACTCTAAATATCGTAGAAGAATTCGATTTCGAATTAAAAATTAATTTGAAAAAGAGAACAGTCAAATTTAGCGTCACGCGTATGTGACCGGATTAATATTTAACGTGCTAATAGCAATCAGATTTGTGGTTTTCGAAACATTGCAAGAGTTGAAATAATTTCACGAAGTCCTGTTTTCCATCACTGTCGCGAACTCGTAGCTTTATCTAGCGGCACACAGCAGCGGCCACGTTGGAAATTACTGCGATTTGATGCAATCAGTAGAACAAATCACGTACGAAATATATGTGCAACACGGTCGCCGCATAATTCACATAGAAATAAGTCTTACGAGCACGATTGTAAATAACGCGACAAATAAAAGCAGCTTGATGCAAGAGGAGGGTGGTATCGTTTCGCGTGGTAAAAACAAACGTTCCGCGACTGAATTGTCAATGACAATGACTGACTGACTGAGAGGGAAGGAGAGAATCGAGACGGAGAGAAAAGAGAGCGAGAGAGTGAGAGGGTGGAAGAGAGGGAGGGAGAGAGTGAGGAGGGAACTGGTTTAAATATTTTCTGGGCACGTGTTTTACATAGGTAGAGATATACTCGCTCCTCCGGCACGCTTGAATGTATAAGGCCCGACCAACTATCTCGGGTCAGATCTCGACGGTGATCTTCAGCTCTCATTTTTTCGTATGGTCGCTATTATGCTCGTCCACGAAGGCCTCTCGGAAACTCGTTCGTGTGTACAAAGGATCTTCCGACGATTATTAATTATCGCGAGAGCGGCGCTTGCGCACTGCACGGAGGCGGATTTATTTCTAAGTAGCTGTTTATTTCATTGACCACGAAAACTGCGCGCGTTTAGGTTGAAGCTCGTACCTTCGCTCGCGCTTGCAAGGTATACCCGGGGTACCAGAGTAGCCATTGCGTAAACTGCGGATTTTAGCGCATTCATGACAAAAATTTGACAAAAGTTATGACAAAGAAACATTTAAAAAATTTCAAAATAGATTATTTTCAACTCATTCCAGTTACTAAGTTACAAAGTAAAGTATCAACGTTGCTCTTACATTTTGTAATTAGTGCAAACAAATTTTATTTTGCATAAAAAATTTCAGTTCATCTATTTCGACACTAACTATTCACTTTTTTTCTTCATAATTAAAGTTATTCGAATGTCACCCAGGATACCAAGCCTAAACGTAAATCTATATATAATAGAAAGTTTTCAAAATTTTTGTGACGTGGAAATTATAATATGTGTGAAGAAATGATAAGAGTGCACAATAGAGAAAATTAATTAATAGGACATATATAAAAAGTTATAATTTTATATATTTTTTTAACTTTTCAGGGCGAATGTCTAGACACTGACGCTGACTGAAGTTGCAAGCATATAATTGGATCATGTACAAAACAAATGATCACGATATATTGCATATTTCATTGATCATTGATCATTAAAGTTTTTGATACATAATCTAGGTTCCTGAGGAAAATATTCTTAGCACCCTGAAATATATTTGACCGCAGATTCTTTTTGCTTTACGATATAGTTATAATAAAACAAAATATAATTATAATAATACAAATAGTTTTAAATACAATTAATTGTTATATCATGGATCATCTGGTTCTTTAAAAAATTGGGAACACCGAGAACTTTCTTTACAGTTAAATTATTTTAATAGGTAATATCTCATGAGATACCCGGATTTTATGCTTTTATGACGGAAATGAATGTATCCAATGCAAAACAGTAAAAACATTTATGCAATTTGAATTTTACCATTGAACTATTTTCAATTGAATAAAATAATCAAAGATAGAAGGAATACCTATATAGCTTCTTTATCTTGTAAATAATATAGAGGATTTGTATTTTGCATAAAAATCCGCTATCTTCTCATATGTAAGAGCTATAGTTTAGACGATTCCGACAAAAATTTCGAGCGGCGCGAGCACGGTTCTCGGGGTCTTGGAATCTCGCCGGCTCGTGGGCCCGTGGTAAAAATCGACTCACGCCGCGTCAGAGAGCTCGAATTTCACGAAACGATGTAATTAGTCCGACGGAGTTGGTTCTTTTTGAAACAAAGTGCTCGCAGACGAAGAAGATTAATGCCCGGCCAATTGAGGCGATTTCGACTGGCGAAACGACGCGGCTCCCAATATAGGACTCGCCAGAGGCACGGCAATAATTAGAATTAATTTAGGTGGAACGTTAAATCTAGGCGAGCGGTCCCTCGGACGAGAATAACCCGGCCGGCTCTGATTAGTCTTAATGTGTTAATTAGGGGAGATTACACTCTGCCAATTCCTCGACTGGCGCGTCTCGTTCGACGGTGCCCGGTCTTCGGGCTCGTTCGACTGTCGCCAAACTGGACGACGACGCGGCGTTGGATGGCCAAGTCGGTTTGCCAATGAGAGAGAGAGAGAGAGAGAGAGAGAGAGAGAGAGAGAGAGAGAGAGAGTGCAGGGAAAAGCAATAGCGGAGGTGGGGTGGGACGGTGTAGAGTTTAGCAAGTATCATATTTTACCGGGCATCAACGTACCGACAACCGCACACGCTCGCACTCACACACGCACACAGTTCTGTCCACGCACACGCGCGCGTGGCAGGAGATCATTAATCACTATTATCTCGGGGTAATTTTTCTTCGATATAATTTCGTCTGTTTACCCTCGCGAGTTGGCGCGCGAGCTTGCACACCACGAAGACGAAGACAAGGCTCTGTTTCGAAGGGTGGCACCGGTTCTCTCCTCCTCCACTTCTTCTTCTTCTCCGTCGTCGTCGTCCTCGTCGTCGTCGTCCTCGTCGTCGTCGTCGGCGTCGTCGTTGTCGTCTTCGTCTTCGTCTTCTTCTTCTTCTTCTTCTCCGTCTTGTCCTCTTCGCTTTCCGTCCTGTCCCACTCGTCCCAATCTCCTCTTCCTCCGTCTCTGATTCACGGTTCGCGATCTCTCAACATCGACTTTATGTGTACACATGCCTGCAGCTTCGTTAGCCTCAAACTCGACGTGTTTCCCACACCGATGACTGTGAAATCAGGCCTCTGCCTTTTGGCACGTGAAACGACCTTTCCGATGCGATTCGGGCGGACGTTTACGTAGCTCTGAAAAACAGTCTTTAATCCTGCTGCCTTGGAACCGCTCGCAAATTATTTCACTCTGCTGCTGCGGTGCCAGTCAATCGTGTTTTACACCAGTCGACGAAATTATGAGATACCCAATGGGCTTTAGCACTTTGATGTTTCTATCAAACTTGAAAATTCACTTTCAGTAGATTCCATTCGGTGAGTTAAACTTCGTTTGAATCTATCTTGTCTCTTCTACTCTGATATTATTGAACAAATTGTTATGTTTTTGTGTATGCTTTATGTGCACCGATGTTGCAATACAGTTAACATATTAATACTGCTTTTATATGAGATCACAGGCTCGTTTTATCTTATTCGATGTTTCCAAAAATTAAGTGAACAGTGCAAGTGAGTGTGTGAATGAAAATAATAAAATTTTATTCAGATAAAATCATAAAATAGTAGTATTATGGTATAATAATAATAATAATAGTATTACGTATTAGTATAATACTAATAATAGTATTACGGACTGTGTCCTATATGGTATAATAAAACAGGAATGTTAAGTATTTTCTTCTAGCAAGCCAGATGTATTTAACATTAACCTACCATGACAAAATGTTTTCGGTTTTTAGTCATTTTAAATGATTTGTAAGTTTAGTGCAAAGGATTTTATAACCTGCATGGCTAAGTTCATTTGGATTCTTACACAAAAATTTTCTTTTACACATTTTTGTATCTGTAAATGATCTGAACTGATTACTAAGACTAAATCTTAACAAAAATTTAAAATAACAGTTTGCTCAAATACATACTCCTTTCATAGTAATATTTAAAAAAAATTCATTTTAATAAACATAAACACGAAAAAATCAAGGATAACTTAATCAAGATAATATAAATATACATAATTCACTACATTTCACTACTGTTCTTCAATATCTAATTTTTTTTACAAATGGTTCTACATTTTCATATTAACAGAATTTGTATAGTTTAAAAGCAACTGTACCTTAAATTCACCCATACTCCTGCATATTATACAGGGTGAATCATAGATCGTGATTAGCTTAATTTATTCTCTGGTTAGATTGGAAATTTTTTGATAAATAACATGGTTTAAGAAAACCATGTACCGTACAAAAAACCTTGTACTTAATTTGTGGTCAACCCTTTTTCCGGTGTTATCAAGGTATTTTATAGGTAAACCTACAATTTTTTTTAGTTTCGGAAAAAATTATATGTCGTGATGCTTTTCGAATTCGTCTCAGCATCCCCTAAAAGATGGAAAAAGAAGAATTGTAGGTTAACCTATAAAAAACTGAAAGTGACCTTGATAACTCCGGAAAAAAGAGATTGACCAAAAATTTGGCATAATCACCTTAAAGCTCTACTTAAACCATGTTATTTTAGCTGAAAAAAATTTCCAGTCGGATCATTATCAGCAGAATAAATTATGCTGACCATGTTCTATGATCCACCCTGTATATTTACAGAAACAAAGACATTGTATACAAAGCTATAAATGAATTTACGATACCAAAGGTACAGGTAATAATTAGAGTTTCTTGTGACTAGACACATATTCGCAGCAAGTCATTCGTTCTAACTGTTTCTATGAATAATATCATTTCATATAATCTCGTTCAAGTGCGTAATTTTCCGATGGTTGGTAACGATAGAAGTTCGATGTTATAGATAGATTTTTCTGCGATAATTACTGAATTTGCATATAACGATGATAGATTGAGAGACAGTTACGCATGGACCAAACATTAAGAACTCGTATTATGTTCTGTTGATTTAAAACTCCATTAATCATTTCGTAAATTAGACAACCATAAAATGTTTATAGCCTTATCGCAAACACGGTACGAACTGCGAAAGACCTGAAATTAATAATCAATGATGCGTGTAGTCAAACGAGAGATCCTAACCGCAGAACGATTTTCCTCTAATTTCTCGTAACTTTCTCAAGACTTTCACGAATTATCACGGAAGCATGTCGCTGGCGAAAAATGATCACAAATCGAGCGTAAAGATTTATGGTTTTTAAACTTTCATAATCCACGATATTGTCACTTTCGCAATCTGCGTTATTTACGGACTGCTTTATACTCTAGTAAACAGCAGCTTTCTACCATTTCCACATTCTTTTACGATTCAGTAATTTACACCCACTTAATTTAATTATGTTCATTACATTCATTACATTCATTGCGTTCATTGCATTCATTGCATTCATTGCATTTATTACATTTATTAAACGAGAGCACTGTGATTGGAGAAATTGATTAACTTCTAAAGGTCCACGTATCAATGTTTATATCAAAATTATATCGCGTCGCTTTCGAAGTTCAAGTAATTTATGCTTGCTATAAACTTTCTAAGCAACAACTTCAAGCGTTTATTGAGTAAATAAAAGTCACTGTTCCTGCACAAGTTTGATAAGTGTTTCATATGTTAGTATGTGGTTTGTATGACATGTGGGTATTGCAGTAATTTTACAATTTTTGTTCAATAATGTTATTTAGAATTTTTAGACTATGCAATATTTGCTGGATTAACAATGATGAAAACCAAATAACATTAACAATAAATATTTAATCAACGGGCAGATCAAATTAGTTATCCATCCACATTCAAGTATCTTCTGTCTCTTACATCTCAAGCTACATTTTCTAAACGTTCATTCATTTTACAATAAAAGAAACTCACACGCACGTACACACACACACACACACACACACCTTATTTTATTGATACTTTCAATAATAGTCTCCAATATTTCCTAGAATAATTTCTCTTAATATCTAGTGCATTTTAAAAATATTTTACATCAAAGAAGTACCTACATAACGCTTTTAGTTAATTAATTCTTGAATCGAATTCTTAAGTGCATCAAACCAAGGTTACTGGAATCTATTAGTATAGATTTATTTCATAATCTAAAAGGAGATTTATTGATGTAATCTATAATAGAATTTATTATGATAACGAGAATGCCGAACGAAATTCATAATTGACATTTATCAAATTAATTTGCATAATAATATTTATATTTATTATGCATTATAATATTTTTTAAAATTACGAACGTTTTCTATTTATCGAAATAATGGGATATTCCAACTGGAAATTAGCAGACGTCTGTCTGAGTCTATGTAGTGGTTCAAAAAGTGTCCCACAAGAGTTCGAAGGGAAATAGCAAAAATCCGGTTGCCGCTACTCGAGACTAGCGACGCCATTTCCGTTTATTTCCCTCTTCCCGTCTACTTCCTGGCGTTAAAACACTAATCCTTATCCAACCACTTGTAAGTCGAGTAGCTATTTACACAGTTAATGCGAATACTCGTACGTGTACTTATTCTCGCGGTAGAATGAGAAAAGTAGCTTCGAGCCAATGCCAGTGTATTCCCCGCGCTATTTTAACATTATTTGCGTCGACGAATACGCACTTAGTATTGTCACCGCGCTAGTAGTTGTAACCATGTACAAATTGCTGTACTAATTCGTTTGCTGCACCGAGGAACATAAGCGCGTTCTCCTTCTTCGCTTTTGCATTATGTACACCGTCGAACATACACGATTCCCTTAAACGTAGTGTAAAAATTCATTAGAATGTAGTTAAACTTGACCTCAGTAAGCCTCATGTTTCGTTTGTGTGGTAGCTACTATACTGAAGAAAGTTATTACAATGCAATGGGAAAATTAAGATCCAATGCTTTTGCATTATGTGACACTTTGAATTCGCAGATGACTGTCATTAAAAGATCTTTATTAACGAAAAGACGTCATCTTGTTTCGTACATCTTATTATACATTTTTAACTCTTAACTTAAATTAAATTATTCTTATTATTTATTTTGTGTTCTGCATACTTCATTAAATGCTTCTAACCTTTTTACTGTTTCAAATTGCAGATACTCATTTTTCTCATAAATGCATAAAATTCGCAGTGTAATTATTATAAAGGAAATTTACGAAGAAAATAAGAAATTATTTATTTTAATTAAGAGAGAAGTATCGATATATTTTTAGAAATAATATTATATTTCATGGGAAGGAAGTAAAATGTTTCATTTTTAAAAAAGTTCCGAAGGTTCTGAAATAAAATTTCAAATAATGTTCTATTATGTTTTATTAGATTCTTAATCTAAAGTTGTAATGTAATTAATTTTTATAAATATCTTTGACCCAAAGTTTATACAATAGTTTCTCAAATATCTGCATTATTCAATGGTTTGCAAGAATTTGTAATAAGCAGAATATGAAGTTCATGTATTCATGCAACACATTGCTTGAAACAGAATAATTCAAGTACAAAGTTTAATCATGGTCAATATAACTTCGTATTTATTTGTAATCTAATAAAACTCGTCATACAGAAAACAAATCAAACTCGGTGTAGATACATATAAATGTTGCAACGCTTGCAAATTGACATTTTTGTGAATGAATTTGAAGGAAGCAGATTCAATTGGAATATTATTTTCAATGATAAGAGCCTTTTTGCATAAAGAATAGATCAAGATCACATTATATTTTATAGAAATTTCTATCTAATACATTTCCAACATTTTTTTAAGTCACAAATGCATAAAAATTCACATTGTACTTATAACTATGAAACTACTATGAAAAAACTATGAAACTATAAAAAAATTTTTCAAATACAATTTATTCCAATTTCTGTTTCTTCAAGTATGTTGCAGAAATATTTTGCATAAAATGTCGCAGCCTAATAATTAGTATACTTCTAATTTTTAATGACTTATAATATATATATAATTTTATAAAACCCAAGAAACTAACATAGAGTAACTAACATAATTTTGCTTATAACCCTAGAACGACTCATTGGGGTTGCCAGCGACCGCACCAAATTTTTAATTTATTTGCAAACGTGTAAATAAATAGTAATACGTGAAGCTTAGTAACGTATAATATATAACATATGTATAATAATAATAACAATATATGTATAATGTACAATATCTAATACATATTAATAGAAAAATAGAAGAGGATCGTTTTAGGGTCAATTACAAACATCATCTAGCTACCAATATAAATTCTCTCATTTTAATGTCCATAAGCAATTACGAAATTGGAAATTTGCCTAAAGATCTACAATCTAATAACTACAAACATGTGACAGAACGACAGAATAAGGCCACTAATTCAATTCTTTCGGTGCATCAAACCCAGGGACGGAACGCAGAGTCACGACGCTTGGAATGATCATCAACGCTTAAACGAATGATAGTGTTAGCCGCGAATAACGAAAGTACCACGGAATTATATGTTCCGCGTTACATAAGGCGCCCATTACGCGTCCAGGCTCTCTTGTATCCCACTATTTTTCGCCGTCCTAGGAGCTAACTATCCTTCGGCCGAAGTCTAACTAAGCGACTCGGAGATCCTGTAGATCTTTCCACGAGATGATGGTCATTCGACCAACGAGTATAAATCACCTAAGAGAAGTGTCATCCCGGGGTCCCACCTATCCTCCCCCCACAGTCCGCCGCCCCCGGCATTCCTTCATTTGAATGCAACTCTCTTTCATCTGTCTCTTTTTGCTCGCTTTCCACCGTGACATTATGAAACATAGGCGCACGCAGCAGTAAATGAATATTGTATCAGTTGTCTTCGTCGTCGCCCCTTTTTCCCGAGTCATTGTATCAAGGTCCTCCGTGCGGCTGAACTCCCCGTCGGGATGCAACTGTGGTGCACAAGGTCCTTTTCAACGACTTTCATACAGTCAACACCGACAAATCGTAGTCTAGTTCCGCGAGTACCTAGAGCGATACCACGGATGATAACGTTCGGCCCCGGATCGATCGTGTCCGTGATTGATAACGGATCAAACAACGCGCCTTCGGTAAACAGTAATTTCATTGGCCGTAGACATTCAGGCCCCCGAGCTCCGCATTCAAAGTTTGTTTTCAGCGTAGGAGGGATTGAATGGCGAATCATCAGGTCGTGAGATGTTCTTAATTAATCACTCACGCTCAATAACGAGAGATAGAGCGGGAAGGTGAGAGCGCGCGAGAAAGAGAGGGACTTGAATGCATCGACGATGATTGTGAGGATTATCCGTTCGTCCGAGCACATTAATAATTAGGAGGGAAGAGATAGAAGGACTGAGAGAGGAAGAATGAGTTAGTGGCGTCGCTGTTATTCAGCGTTGATTCGATCAGCCCGTCTGAGATTCGTCTCTTAGGCCAAGATACGCGACGCAGACGGAGAGAAACAATTAGCCGCGGGCTTTGTGTGCTCAAGCCACGGTCCGAACGATTCCTCGAATTTTCTGAAATTTATTAATTGCTCCGTGCGCTCGTTAGCGTGTACGCCGGGCACTTGGTTATCGTTTGCCCGAAGAATTTCTTTTATACTGCTTGGCTTCGTTATGCCGCGGCAATTAATTATACTCTATTAGGCGCGTTTGTGTTGTCACTGCTTCGTGCGACCGATGTAAGACTAAGAGACGCGTTTTGCTATTATAAAAAGTCAATTAAGAACCAATAATTACTACGAAACAGACAAGGAATCGTATTGCGAAACAAGAACTTCTGTCTCTTTAACAGCTGATTACTAAACTGCGGATTTTTATGCGAAATCAAAATTGTCTTCATTAATTATAAGATGTAGAAACATTCATTTATTTTCTTAACACCTTGACGGCCGTTGGGACATATACGTGATTACGTGATTACACACGTGATACACATTATTACACATAATAATATTATTATCAAAATTTATCCTATTTATATTATTAATCGAGTATATCATATTTGCACTATTAATAATGTGTATCATATTAAAACATTGACTGTCGCGTCACCGATATGTGTGACTGACAGAATTATTGGACATTTAATTTTTTAAAATGAATTTTTACTCTGATCTATTATAATTCCTTAATTTGATTAAGATTCGCAAGATATACAAATGTTGGAAAAAGCGATACAACTTCGCTTTGTAATTTTAATTGAATTGAATAAAATACTTTAATTTCATAAAATTTTTGAGATTCTTGGCACGGCCGTCAAAGCGTTAATCGTTCTAAATGAGTCGATGGTAATACAATAATAATTGTAAATTATATAAATGTTTCTGCTATTTTGTATCTGATCTATTAATTTTTTATATAAACGCATAAAATCCGCAGTCTACTCATTACATCATGCTTAGAAACTATTGTACGAAACATCAGAGCAATCAGTAACCATCACAGGCTTCTATTAGACAAGAAAGGTCATCTAGCTAGGATTACAATGAAGTAATTGTTCTTTGCTGTGGCTCGCCTAACTTTCTTGTTTATTTGGATAAATAAAATTTCAAGTGACACGAGACTGTAGATACTTTTCAATTTGTATTCGAATGGTACACTTTCTGTTACAATTGTAACAATAGGCGAGCATTCGACGCAAGGGTTTCGAAAGCAAGCAAAGTAAAGAATTACATGGTAAACTTTCAATGTACTTCTGGATGCATACAGTTACGACCGTGTAGTCACGGAGTGAGCGGTTAAGATCTTCGTTAATTATCGTCATTTATAATTTTCCATTCCCGTAGCCTCTCCTCCCGCTGTCATGGATCCCGAGGGAAGGGGAAGAACAAGAAGAGAATCTGCCCCCATCCTTCTCTTTTTCTCGTGGTTTAATATTTCAAATAAATGCGTGCATTAGCGCGCTATCTCGCCGTGATCCTCCGTTGACTATTAACAACGTCGGGCGAGTCACTATTATGACTTATCTGACTAGGGACCGGGCTACAATGAACCTCTCTGGCTTCTTTCTCTTTTCCCTCTTACTATCTTCAACCACGTAACATTCTTTCGAAGCCAGTATGATTAAACAATGCATATATTTCCTTGTGCGTCTTCAGAACATATGGGAAGACGTGATTAATCGTTTGTTTTATCCCGAAATTAATTAAGTGTTTCTTGGCTATCGTATCTGCTATATATATAAGCTTTAGGTAAGTGAAATTTTGATTCTCCTCACAATTTGATAATTACTTTTATTTATTTGTTCGAAGAAGTGATACAGCAATAATATTATATGTTCAACATAATATTGCATGTATGTATTGCAATTGTTTCATATGAAGTCTAACAATTTTTTCTTAAGAGTTTATAAAAATGATTGTTCATTTATGAACGTTTTACGAGTCATCACATGGCAAATAAAATTGACGTAACTAAAATTTTATTGCAATAAAGGCAAATCAGATTCACGTGACTAAAATTTTATTGCAATAAAGACAAATAAAATTGACGTAATTAAAATTGTATTGCAACAGAGACAAATCAAATGCACGTGACTAAAATTTTATTGCAATAACGACAAATCAAATGCAGCAAGACAGATAAAATTGACGTAACTAAAATATTATTGCAACCAGGAGAAATAAAATTGTTGCAAATAAAATTTAATCGCAAAATTATATTGCAGTTATGTCAATGGAATGTATCCTATATTTATATAATGTAATAACACAAACAGGTGTAATAATTGTTCGTTGAATTAAAAAGAAAATCAAAATCGTTTTAATAGTGATACTGAACGTGATTAATGAATTCACTTCGCACCTGCGTTTAAAATGATAATTATGTAAAGATGAATGCACATAAAACGTTTAATCCTGACACAGTGTATACGATAGCAATTTGAGAAATATAGTAACAACTTTTAAAGTGAACATTACCGTTATGTTCGAGTGTGAAAAATTCTTAAAAAATCTTTCGCTTGACAGAAAACTTAGTCCCAATGTGTACAATTGATCGGGTAGTTGAATATTTTCTCGGGCACCCGGTAGCTCGATAATGACTGATGTCCAACGAACGCGATTAGGATATCCTGCTCGTAAAAGAAGCTACCTGCTGCAGGGTTTCCGCCGATACTCGTTTGTCGTGTCTTTCATTTTAGCCCATTCTAGCCGAGTCTTTACTTCCTTATCGATGGTTGTCGTCCCTTATTAATGAGCTGAAGATAAATTCGGAGACGCGACACCGTCATCACTACTTGGGAGGGCACCTTCCTCATATTTCGGAACGAAGAGAAGCGAAATCGTACTGTAGGGTGACCTACATCGTCCCTCCTAACGATATTCGTCTGCTCTTTAATGACAGCGTAAAACTAATGATCAATATTCTCCTTCCTCTCTTACTGAAGCACTCTGTCGCTAGAAGCATTTCTTATTTATCTCCGGCTTATTCATACGAAAATTAATTGATGTCATTCATTATCTAATACTCATTATTCATTATATGCACACTAATTTCAGTCGCGTGATATAATTGAAAGACTTTGCAAAAAAAGGAGGAAGAATGTTCAATATACAAGGGTGTGTAAGTAAAAATGATATTGCTTACTATTAGGCTTAATTGTTTTACAATTTGTTACATGTATAACAAATATAAAATAAAATAATAGATAGCTTTGCAAGCAATATAACAATAAACACACACACACACACACACACACACACACACACACACACACACACAGTTGACATTGAAGAAAACTAAAAGTATTTGGGGTTTCTGTTGTAATAGTTGTAACTTATGAAAATTATTAAGCAGAAAAAGCAATTTTTATCTAACTTGTACTTCTTGAAGATCCACAGTCTAATTATTGTTCTCATTACATGATTCATAAAAGTATACAACATACTGCCGGATTTCCATAATTCACAACATGTACAATTAAACCGAGGATCTTTTTGCGAATACTTATCGTCACACATTTTATAAAAATCAAAATTGAGGAAAAGTTTCCTACGTCAACTAAAAGGTTTCTCATTGTAGAAGGAAAACAAAAATGCTATTAGACTGCCAGTTGATACGTTCTGTCGCATTCTAAAAATTTACGCATACCATAAATGCAGCAACAAATTCGTATACTCGGCAACTTTCCTCGAAACTATGCAAAAGGAAGCCAGAGAAATAATCGGTGTAATGGCGAGCCTTTTAAATGGAAATGTTCGCAAATCGAACACGTGTCCGAGCATTTTAATTCCGCGAAATCTTGATTAATTTCGGATTAGCCGGAGCCATTGACACGAAGAACGAGCCACGAGTCTTGCCAAGAAAAAAAGCGTCATTAAGAGTCATGTTCGATCACGACTTTGGTACCATCCTCGGACCGCACCCTTTGCCGACGAATACCTTACTTGCTTGCTCTCTTGAAAAAATACCACACCCCCCGCCGCGAGGTGGTTCCCCCTCTCCACCCTTGGTTCGCGCTCTTCTCTCGCTCCTAATATATATTTAATCAGGCCCAAAAATACGCTCACGCGCGCATATATATATATAGGAGACGTTAAAGGCTGGACTCACACTTGAGCCGTTCGATGGCCACGAACACAGCTGACCGGGAACATTAAGCTGACACCCACACAAACGAGCCCCGGTGCCCTCTCTCACTTTTTCTTTCGGGCTGGTCGCGCGGCTCTCCTTCTCCCTCCGACCAACCGAATTGTTCTATTTCTCTCTTTCGTTGCGGAGTGGATTCGAACACCTTTTTTGAATCAGAGAGGGTCAAGCGACTTGGCCGTAGATCATCTTAATGCCTCCATTGTTGTTTTAGGACGCCCGCGACTATACTGGGTGTTCGCCGCGACAATGTCGATGTCTCGCGCCCGAGAGAATGAAGGAGATAAAGGGTGCAGCGAGGAACAAAAACGAGGATTTTATTGATGAAATTTTTAGTCCCGTCCTCATCGTTTAATGCCGATTTATACGGACCCGCGGCATCGACGAGTAGACGTTCCCAGTACTTTTATTGCGGCTGAAAGTGAAATTCCATTTTATGCTCGATAATCTGTCGCGATACGCCTTCACGAGACGATTGTCCATGGAATTGAAGGAACACCGAATCGGCTATTTTTTGTGGGTTCGGGGTTTTGTCTATTGAAGTTTCATCGCGATTTATAGATTATTTCGCAAGCAGTCATCGCTTTTATTCAGTTGGAAATTTTGCTTGATTTTAAAGCGATTTCATGGTGTTTAGTTTTGTTGCATCGTTGCTGCATCTATAATTAATTGAAAGTTTTGTACACTTCCTTTTGCGATCTACAAATATGAATATTTTCTTATTTGTATTGATCACAAGAAATAAAGCAGAAGCATTTAAGGAAACATGACCAGTATCCAAAAATATTTGATTGCACAGGAGATAATGAAGCCATTATTTCAAATTTAGGGATCCATACATGTGAACGTTTCTACATTTATATTTAGCTCAAATGACAAGGCAACAGCATTTAAAAGAAAGCACATACTAAACTCCGAAATAAAAGAAATTTAATAGAAGAAATGAAGCATAGAAGAAAGTAATAAACTACCATCTTCAGATTAATTTAAAATTTTGTATACTTCACTCAGCGATCTACAAAAAGTACAAAAAAATACTGCTATTTAAAATATAAAAACTAACATTTGATAAAGCAGATAACAAATTCCAAAATATATTATTGCATAGAACAAAATGATAATAAAACCATGGAGGCGGTAACAGCTCGATCTCGCAAACAATGTAAGAGCAGTTATATAGTGATCATCGTGAAGCGCAGAATTTCAAAAAGAAACAATGCAATTCGTTATTAATATCGCGGGTCGTGTTAGCTTAATGGCAGCAGCACGTTCGGCGTTTACAAAATTACAATAGCCCGAGAGATAAAGTGAGCCATTACGGTGATCGTGTTTTACTCGCTGCGATGTAATTTTTAAGGTGCAACAGTCGTTTCTGAAAAAGAATCACTTGCTGGGATACAAAGAAGTTTGTGGTGCGGCATGCTTTTTTCGGGCCTCTGCGATTCTGTTCAATTCGTATTTAATTGATGCTCGCTGCGTTCCCGCGTTGCTCGTTCGCGATCGTCGGTCTCGAATTACGATAATCACGACAATAAATTGAGCAATTATAGGGTCAGCATTCTATTCGCTTTCGCCGGGACGAAACATAGCTCTTGGGAGGATTATTGTTGTTCGAAACTTTTTAGAGTGTTGGATGTGATTGGCGATGATTTATATGAAATACTGCAATAAAAATCTTGACTTATATTACTTCATATTTATATTATTATATTATTATATTATTATATTATTATATTATTATATTATTATATTATTATATTATTATATTATTATATTATTATATTATTATATTATTATATTATTATATAATTATTATATTTTTACTATATTACCTTTACTATAATTATGCGAGTAAAGAATCCGTTCTTCAAATTTTGATATGCACAACTGTTAAACAGGGAACAACATGTTTGGTTAATTTAGTTTTAACAATACTTTGCACGTAATACGAAAATGACTAATATATCAATTTATAATCTTGGCTCAATAATTTACACAGATTCCATTAAAGTCTGATTCTTCTACAATTCGTCCATTATATTGATTTTCCAGAGAACTATCAAATATTACAAAGTAGAAATTGTATATCCATTATTTAATACAATCTCATTTCTAATAAAACCAATTATTGCCTACGTTAAATCATTTTTTTCTTATTGAAAGCGTTACCACTGCACAACTTTAGAATACTAAATATTATGTAAAATATTGTGTAATCATGTATTGTCCCATTACTTTTTGACATTTTTCTGGTAACTTTGAAATCTTATGCTTCGAGAAGTCCTGTTTTTTTATTGACAAAGTACTGAATCATTTTTTAACCCCTTTGGAAAATGAAATTTTTTTGAAAAACGAAATTATATTTCGAACGACTCAATAATACCGTTTTCGTATCTTTTGAATGTTTTGACTACTTTGCATTTGAGCTATTCCGTACAGTAATAAAAGCCTAGACAGAAACCTTGGTAATTCGCGCTGTGTTTGAACATCCCCAGACGACATCTTTTCCCCGAGCTTCAAAAGCCTTTCCAGGGAACCATTTGCAAAGGTTCAAGGTGTCCGAGAATGCGGGCCAGCAAAGTGGCAAAATTCATCATTTCTTAAGCGAAATGGGCTCTTAGGGTCCCGTGCAGCGTCCGCGGGGCGCGACTTTTGTATCGCAGCGCCGGACGTGTTCGAAATAATCGGAGCCGTTTCTTTCGAACGGCCCGCTCCGACTGTGCTCTCTCGCGGTCTGCTTTTTCGGTACTTTCCAACGATTTCAGGGCTCGGTGCTGGGCACCGGCGAACAGGAAAGGCCACTCTTGGCCGGCTTGTAAATTCGCCGCTCCTTGTAAATCCGCCTGTAATTCCGGGCAGGGACGCGAGTGCGAGAGCACCGCTAAGGAGAAAGAGAAGGAAGAGTTACGGCCGACATGAATCGCGAATTATCCTTGGAAACAGGCCGCGGTAGACGTCGGAGGTCGCAGTCGTTGACATCGGAAACTACTTCGATCTTCGATTGCCGATTCGTGGTCCACCTGGCCAGAGATCGGCATCCGAAACGGCTCCAGAATCGAGGGACGCTTTCGCGCCGAAAAACCTTACCGTTCGCGAAGGCTGCACTCTCTCGCGTTGATTGGGTCCAGCTGGTCGGGGATCTTTCGCCAAGATTCATAGATCCTTTGCTCGGTGCTACTGTAGTTTAATCAATTAGCTTCTGTAATTAACCAAGTTTCTGTTATTATACTGTGTATGTTTGAGCTTCGTATTTTCTGTAAATACAAAACTTTCATAAAATATATGATTTAATATCAAAAGAATATCAAAATATATATTAAGTTAGTTGTTTTTCGCGAGTATATTTATCACGAAGAAACGACAGCGTTTTGTATTGTAACAAGTATACAGGTCAAAAGAGCTAACTGTTTAATCGATGGTCGTCTTTCGTTAATTTTAGCAGAGCAAAGATTGCGTGATGAAAAATATTATTTTCTTAATGCAATTTTTATTAAAATACGTTTCTGCGAACGTATTTATTCCCATTTTGTTATGGTAACAATTATATATGATGAAAAATAATTTCTTCTTAGTAAAATTATTGTCATATACGATCTATAGTTGCCACTCATTTGATCTTATCTGTTGGATATAGCAAAAAAAAGTGGACTACTCATAGGTACACTGATAGTCGTTTATAATTGTTGAATAGAAAGTGACAAAGTATTTTGTAATTATATATATTTCATATAAATATATTAGGTATTTTGTTATGAAATAGTTGTCGGTTTAGTAATCATAAAAAGAAAATACTTTTGGGGACAATCATTTGTGTAATTAAATGTAATATGTAGTTATAGTAGAATCTCAATTATACAATGACATTGATTAACAATGATTGTACTGATATCTGAATTCTCTGTTATTCAAGCACGTAACATATTTAAATATCCCAATCTAGGACGATTCGTCTGTATCACGATTCTCAGTAAGAATTATTAAGGATTTAATTTGGCAAGAGGGAACTGCTCTACTATCCGAACGCTGTTTTCCAGATCGATTCGAATAACCGTACCGTATTCCTTTAAAGTATGTTAAGTATCAGCTCTAGTCGATAGCCTATCGTAGTCCTGTTCTGCTCCAGTTCGAAGAAGTCCGCGCCCGTTATTTCGAACAGTTCGACCCAATTTGCGATTATCCATGAGGATTTTCCGACGGCAGTGATAAAGTCGCGGTAGCGGTCCGGTAATATAAATTATTTCGCGGAGAACTTATGCGATAGCGGCTATTGTGTGAAACATAACCGGCCATATTTCACGCGACGAAGTTGAGATATATACCTCGATAAATAAACCTACGAGCGCCATCGTAGATAAACTTTAAGCATGACTCGATTCCATAGACTTCCTTCAGGAGTATACACTCGAAATTTAAGACCCCCGTTACATGCCGACGAATTTCATGCTGTAGGGTGTTATATGTGGCGACCGACATAAACCCGGCTCGCAACGACGTTTGCTATAGAGATTTCTCTGTTCTGGTCTTCTCACCCCATGTAGACCCGGGATGAAGGAGGTTAAAGCGACGGTGTAGGGAAGTAGACGCAGGAGTGGGTGGAAGAAGGGACCTGGCATATGCATAAGGGAACCATACTGGTCGCCGACACCTTCGAACCCGCTAAACCCTCGGCTGGGTCCGTTCTTTTTCTTCCTCGAGCCTTTTTGGCTTTCACCCAGACACAGTTCTTTCGCTGGTTAATTAGATTTTGATGGCTGGCATGAGCATTTGCATCCTTTATCTCAGGAACTCGCCGTTCCTCTCGCATAACGCTCCGTCCCTCTTTCGGTATTTCTCTGTTTAACACCACAACGAGGCAGGAAGAGGAACCACAGGGCCACGAGTTCTCTCCACCTCTCTGGCCCGTTCCCTCACCTCACCGCCTCTCTTTTCCGCATTATTCTCTCGCTCTCGGCAGGGGGAGACGTTTAGGCCTTCGGATGCTTAACTCCAAAGCGATTTAGCGATCCAGGGGCCAAGTGTCAACAAGCCGGCATTGCTCAGGTACGTATCGTTTAACCGTGATATCCTGGGACAGGCCCTCCGCTAATTTCTCGCGTCTTCTTTCGGCCGACGGTATCCTCTCTGATTATGTGAACGCGAGCCGTTCTTACAGGTAACGCGGTGCTTCCGAGACAACCATAAGTATCTAATGCTAATCAAGAATTGTTCAACGTTTCTTCCAATAATGCTATTTTTATGTAGATGATAGACTTTTAATAGAAAAATCGAATATTCGTTTAGCAATACTACAAACTGTTATTCTATGATGAGCAGTCTGTTTATACAAATTCCCATTTTCATGTTTGATTTAATGACTACTAGAATAATAGAAAACTTCCATTCACTGCCTGAAAGATCGTTTCTGATCCAGATAAAATTGCAGTAATAATAACTTTTTTAATATACACGTGTTTTCGTACTTAAAAAATTTGAATACAACCACAAATGTGTAATAGTATACAGTATAGTGATTTTCTAAACGACTAAAAATAATCATTGTTACAAATTATGAATGCGCTCACAAATTAAGACAAACACTATACATTGACTGGATTTCTGCTTTCATGCTGTATAACAAAATGACTAATTGTCTTTTGTATTATGTTGTAGTTTTCACGTTTTAAGTATTACAGTGTCAATCAAATCTTTCTTACGAATTCACAATATTTTCTCAAAATAGTGAAGAACTTGATTGTTATTAAAATTTACGAATGAGTAAGTCAATTCGATCATCAATACTCAACAAAAGTACGCGCGCGTCTACACTATTAATTATGTATAAACTAAATGTAAATATATTAAATATAAATATAATTATATTATATAACATAAAAATAAAAAACCTGCGGCCATCGCTTCACAGTTAATGACCCATTGCATCGCGTCCAATTAATTGCAATCCATGACTATTAACTAATAACATGAACTATTCGTAACTAACGGATAAGGATTGATCATACAGAATTAAACGATCGATTTTGAGTCATTGAGCATTCAAAACAGATTACTCATGTCCTTTCTCGAACTAGATGAAATCCTCGGATGAGACTGATGAGGAGAGCGTTCCGCACCCCACAAATTCCGACACGACAGGGTCGGGGAACGAGAATACCTGGCATGAAACGTCAAAACACACCTCGTCCACCCACACGCGTATGGCCGATCGTTCGAACGCGTGCACACTAACGACGAAGATTCCTATGGAGCAACCAATGACTGGAATGACTTGCACTCGATGTCGAACCGAAGATCCCTCTCGGTCTTCGTTTTCCCCCTGCCGGCATCGTTTCGGCTCTCTCTCCTCGTTCGATCAGCCCGGGGAATCGTCATCTTTGTCAGTCGGGTTATCTTCTTCGAGGGAGGTGCAGGCTTAATTTAATTAATTCCATGCGCCATCTTGACAAGTGTGCGCCTCGTACGCGCATCCAAAGAATAATTTTCATACTCATCCACCTTTCCTTTCCCTTCTTTCAGTTCCTGGCACCCCGCCCCATCCCTCGTCCGCCATCCCCCATCCCGATCCTCATCCCCGGTGCCTCGCTTCTTCACCTTCTCGTCTTTCTCAACTGCCCCACACTCTCCTGGACGGTCGAACCGTTTCTTCGGTTATCAGATCCCCGATTCATACTCGTCAAGCGCGAGCGAGCTCGAAGAAAAAGAGGGGCACAGGCCGGGGAGGCGCGGGGGCCAGAAAAAAAGAACGCATTTATCCGCTCCCATCTCCACGGGGTCATTTGTCTTTTTGATGTCGCGCCGTATCTGATTCGTTAATTGCGAGACCTTGCGTGTGATCGACTCTCTTCAGCAACGGTCGAGGAGCGGGGGCAGATAGGCCGGGCACCCAGCGGATATTTGGAATGGAAAAGATTTTTCGGACGATACCAACGCCGACGAAGATTTATTGTAAAACTGTCGTATACCTTATCGGCCGGGATCTCTTGAATATTGAAAACTTCGAATCACTTTAGCGGTCGTTAGAACCTATTGACGTCTAATGTCGAAGGTTGTGCACCTCGCGGTTCACCGTTCACGATATCCCGCGTACAATAACTGTTTCCTGTGACTTATGATTACGTGACAGATCTTTCTGGTAATTGACTCCGATGGACTTCTGAGAAATTGAATTCAAACTGTCGTTTCAACTTGTCACAGTTTTAAGTGTGGAATTTTTATATTTATGTTTACTTTCCGGTTCGTTCAAATCATTCGTATGTTAAGATTTTATTTACGAATATTCGTATTAATTTGTAATCGGGCGATTAACGACGTACCCGAATATATTTTTTTGAATGGTAGTAATTTAACATTTTTTTTTTCAATAGAATGTAGAAAACGGTATAGCATGTTCAATAAAATTTTAATGCTACTAAAATTTCATTCAGAAACGTATCAATTGTTTTAAAAAATTCATGGAATTATCCCATCTGACCACTTAAGTCTTTAAAAAATAGTAAGGTTTGAAGACGACGAAGTTTTCTTAACCAATTATAAATGGCAATAGTAATTTTAATTACGAACTGACCTAGAAGATAATCATTAGCTGTATTTAGCTGAGTCATTGAGAAACTTGTTAATAATTTTATGATGTATTCATTAGATGTACATTAGATGTACAACTGAAGTGCAATGTGAAATGTATTTGAAACGTTAATTTTTGAGTCAATCAATTTGTAATTTTCGAATCTTTATTTGAATAAATATTTTCGTGGACTATCTTTTAATATCCGGAAGACAAAATAATTTATCTTGCTAGTGGTAATACATTAATGTAGGGAATGGCAACCATATTTGACGAAGTAATTTTCAACAAATAATTATAGCGTTATTAATGGTATTATTTGACAATAAGTTTCGGTTTCAATTCATCTATGAATCTTATTAAACAAAATATTTATCCATAATATATATTATTATCGAAACTAATTGTATATGGATAAATAAATATTTATCCATAATATGTACCATTATCGAAACGAATTGACCATCTCTGCTTTGAAATATATTACAAGCACAACAATTTTCTCTTGCAATATTACAAACTCTCTCGTGTAGAAATAATAAAATAAGGATATTAAATGACTGAAAATATTCTCCACTGCTCAGGCATTTCGCGTCACGTCAATGTCTCCCAAAATCAAAGAAGAAACGAACTTTTGAAGCATCCTGTCACGTACTGGACACCCTAATGACAATTTTACAGCGCCAAGACAGGGAATAAAAAATCTTGGGACCATTCTAGCAGCGGTAATCAGGTCGCCTGATTACTTTCGAATGAGCGATCGCGCGATTCGACCAGTTCGCAGCTCGTGATTATCTTCGACACTTGCGCCGCCATCACTGTCGTTACTTTGCAAATCATTTTCAATAATATCGTCATGAGTGTTCAATATTCGTGGACGGTCGATGTCACTTTGTTCAATGCCGGGGTCTATCATCGCGTCAACGCCGATTTCGAATTTGTCGCTTCGAAAGCTTTTTTTCCTCAGACGACGCCACGGTTCGCGTGCGTGCCATTCAACGTTTCGCCCGGGCCCGTCGCCGTATCCCTATAAAAAGATATAATTTATTTATTACGCCGGGAACGAGCGGTATTCGATTTTATATGATTTAGTGCGGACGCCTCGGAAATGATTGGCGTTTAAAGAATACCGGTAATTACCGACAGTCGGGGGAACCCGTAAAAGTGCACGATAGGTCGAGGCGTTTTGCGTTCCATTCGCGGTTGCTCAAGGTGATCCTGCCGTTGAGCATCACCCGAAGGAAGGAAAGGAAGAAAGACGGTCCATCATTTAAGTCGTTGGTCTCAAAACCTTTAGCCCAGATTTATGGGTAATCGAGGGGCTGCGGCGAGAGAGAAGCTCCTCCGCCACGGGACCAGTGCTTCGCGCTCGTCAATTGCCGCACAGGAGGAACCAGAAGAAGAGCAACGAAGAGAAGCTTCGTTCGGCGAAGTCGAAAACGCGAACAGCAGAACTTCTATACATACTGTTAATACGAACATTTTTTCCTGTGTTCATGTTCAAGTAGGGTATCTTGTTCAATAGGGATTCCGAGAAACTAGATCTCTAAACTCACTATCAATTTTAGAGGAATTTTCGGAGGAAAAATTCGGTCCTCATCGGGCTGTAATCCGACTTCGATATTCTCTGATCGAAAGAAACAAAAAGTTTTAACAGAACATTCTACTTAGCATACGCGCGATTAGCTCTCCTGTATGGTCATGAAAAATGTACCAAAGCAGCCAACACCCATCATAACAAAACACAAATGTAATAGAACAAATTGTTAAGGGTTATTCTAAATGCAGACTCGTTCATCTCAACAAAATAATTACACAACTAAAAATTGCAATAGTAAAACAGTACATAGCCATGTCCCTACGAAAATCTTGTAGCCACGACCAGAAGAACCCGTTAATGACAGGCATAGATAAATACAATCCTGAAAATGAAGATAACTACACCGAGGATGATTACATGCCCACGCTTGCAACACTCAGCACAAACAAATGCAAGATCAGTGACACGAGGCAACAGATTTTACATACTTTTTCCTGTAACACGTCGCTGGTAACACCTAATGAACCATCCTAAGCCTAACTTGTACAGTTCTAATTTTTCCTTCTAATATGCTATATTTTTGTATTAGCCATCGAGCCTCATTCATTTAATTAATCTCTCTAATCGCTGTTGCTAGTAAAACTCGCAATGTTACACTTTTGCCGTTCGAAGTGCATTAAACTATTCTAAAAAGTTATGAGGCTAATATTGAATCGTATCTTTTTTCCTAGTGACGTACGGTAGTGCAACCATACATCGGCCAGTTCACGCATTGATACCTAGTGACGACTCAGTGGTAACATAGATATTGACTACTCCAGGAATTTTCAACCAAGTGGCGATAGACATTGGTTAGTTTGCGATGCGATTCCTTGTGTCGATTCAATGGAAAAAGGCATCGATTAGATTACAATATCTTCTCTAGTGGCGACCCAGTGATGAAAGTAGACATCCGCTAATTCACAATTTCCTAATGGCGATCCAGTAGTGAAATAGACATTGGCTAGTCCACGAACATACAAAAATCCCAAGAAATCAGCTAAACCTCTATGCACAACTGCTTAGCCTTCGGCTGGCGCATCGTCGCCCGGCTCACGAAATAACGTCGATGCCCCTCGTTCCACGCCGCTGGATCGATTACGATCTCCATTCGAACGTGTCATGCCCCGGGGTGGTATTTAAAGTCCCTAATTTCCGATCAATCAAAAAACTTTTCGTGGAAGTAAAAAATGAATCATGTCGCGCTGGGCGGATCACTGTTAACTAGACATACAATGCCTCGCATTAGAGAACTTTGCTCGTAGGAAGGGAGAGAGAGAAGCACTCTCTCGTCAAGCCTGGTGACCACGGTTAGCAGGGGGTGGATCATCCAGTGTGGAAAAGAAATCGACGGCCTGAGACCCTATCTCTCTCGCTATTTCTCACTCTATGCTAAAGGAGGACCGAGCAGAAGAAGAAGATGAGAGATAGCTTCTCTCTTCATCGGGGAACCCGGAGAAATAGAAAACGAAGACCGGCTTGTTGAGATTGGGTCGCTGTACGGGGTGTCAAGGGGGGTCGGCCGGGGTGAGAGATCCCGACGGTCGATAACTAACTCGGCGTGATCACTGAAAAATGGCTGTCAAACATTCTTGTCCTTTTAACTCGCGGGAGCACCCCACCCACGGGGACCGGTGCTGTTTCTCTTGGTGTGCCTCCCGCCTTTCCTTCTCTTTTACCATTTCTCGTCGTTCGTTTCGAAGAGAAGGAAGTTCGAGGGCCAGGCTAATGGTTCATGAGCATGATAGATCGCCGCTACCATGGAGAACGCTGGCTCGCCAATTTGCAGGAAACGCTGGACAACGAAATTCTTCGAGTGTGCACTTCGCGACGATAAGGGAGGCCGGGAATAGTTGACTAATTTCTGACGTGTTCATTAACCCTGCTCATTGCCGTACTTTAACGAGTCTGGCTCGTAATGGAGATTTATAGTAATAACCTGTTACGCACGAGTGTTCCTCCAATTCTGAAGAAAACTTTATTCTCTCGTCATCGATATTTAAGCACGAAGACATATAATAAAAAATTTTCCTCTTCTTCAAAGAAATGGTTAATCATTGATTAACATACTCCTGGTAATTTGTCGTACGTCAATAGTTTGCAGGTTTACTTAGGCATATGTTCTTGATCTTGAAAAAATTGCAGACTTTATCACGTTTGAAGTCACAGCAAGAAACTGACTATTTTTATAAATTTAAGAAATTTCAAACCTTCTTCGACTTTATTATTTTTAGTATTTCCCTTCTTAATTATGTTTCCCTTTAACCCTTCTTATTAATACTAAACCTATCGTGCACCCAAAATGACTATCATGAGTTGCTTTATAGAAATAACAAGACAAAGTCCATTTAAACGTTTCGTCATTCTTATTATAATGTAAAATTGTCGTAGGAAATTTATTCAATTATTGTCCAGGAAAATGTTTCTATAATTCCAACGATATTGAACAAATCTGTGAAACCGGTCATTTTGACTGATTCTGTGGGTTCAGTGTTAAAAGATCAACAGATTGATGATAGACGTGAGAAAAACACACTCCCATGAACCGATCTTCGATTAGATTTATGTTTAGTTGTAAATAAATAATTCGCTTGCGAGATCTTTTATTATCTAATAAACAAATGTGTTATGTGCGAGAAGTCTTCGTAATATTACAGAGAATCGTAACAATGAAAACGAACGAGACGTTTGGCGTACTGTTAATTGTAAAAGCAGACAGTGATTTCAATATCGCGTTGGTTTCGTAGCTGCGTCGTCGCGCTTGTCGCGAGACATTAATTGTTATTTGGCGAAGAGGGCACGCGTTTAGCCGTCTGCGGTTGTCATTCTTTAATGGAAACGCCGCTTCGAGTGTTCTGTCTGTTTCGTCGGAATTTCACGCACGTATCCACACGCTGTTACAGACGATAGAACACAGAGACGTAGCTCGGTTAAAGTCACCAACAGCTACTGGCAAGATTATGAACGAGCTCAACTTAAGAAAGGATCGCCATGTGCAAGGGTTACTCCCGTTATATATTTATTTTTCACCCCTTCTGTACTCGATCTTCTCTACCCTAACGGCTGGTATAAATTCTCCTATAAATGGCTCCTTAGCGACAACGTTACTGCCAGTTCGCCGTGAGACAGAAAGAAATCTTGGCGGCCGAACGAGGAAATTGCCCGCTAATTCCCCGTATTCCGTCCTCCTCCGGTCTCTTTGACTATTGAAAATCGGGATCTTAAGAGCATGATGTATCCCGACGATGGTCCCTTAACAATATCGTCAAGCATTACAAACGAATATAAATTAGCTGTAATAAGGAGACCAGCGAGGGACACACAACTTTGTGCTTGAATCGGAGAAGTTGTTCTGTAATGATTTCCGAATAACAAGCCAAAACATCTTATTATTTCTCCGTTTCTTTTAGGTTTTCTCGTTTTACAATCTTCCCTGCCAGCAGCCGGAATTTTTAATGTTATTCGTCGTACAATTACTTGGGTAATTGAAGTTTGCCGGAGCTGATTTCCTATTGTAGACATCGCGATTTTTAGATCTCCTAAGTAGATCAGTCTGGTTTCAAGTATTTTCGTATCGTATTTTCAGATAGGTTTGCGGTAAATTGATGTAAATGGCATATCTTTTATTAATCAATCCTTATTGAGTTGCCAGAAGTACTTTTCATGAATATAACAATTGTCATTCGTTTTGAAGTGTCTTTTAATGTTTAGTTACTTATTGACAACATTAGAGAATTTTCGTTATAAGTTCAAATATTAACCACGAACTTTTGTCCATTTATAATTTTCTTTAAGAAACGTTGAACAAGACTATGAGGGTAAAATGCACATGGAGATAATCATAGGATGCTCCATATTGTATTACCAAGTAATATAAAACTCATTCATACGAACCAATTAAAGCTTAATATTCTGTGACAAGAATAACTTTTTCCTATAATATTGCCCAGATTGTTATTATTAAATTGCGAGTTTTGTGCATTTATGACAAAGATGAATGCATAAAATATTAAACAGTCAATATTTTAAAAAAATTTCAAGAACATCATTAGACTCTTATCGCTTTATATTAAGATACATAGAAGAAATTAATTTTTATTTCTATTCTACTTATTCGAAATATAAACATTGACAACTAGATTGCAAATCTTTGTACAAAATAAAAATTGTTCACATCAGTTGCAACAAACAGAAGCCTTATAGAAATTAATAATATGATATATTGACATTCTTAAACACATAATCTGTTTACTGTCTAATACGGTACCTACAAATTTTTATCATAAATGCATAAAATCTGCGATCTAACGATGGCAAATCCACTTGGCAAGTGATCTCCAATTTTGCTTCACAACAATGAAGTCGTTGCAAGGTAATATATCTATCTAAATCTTCAAACAGTTAAATCGATACGAATTAAATACGTATTTCGAATAAAATCGGTTGTCCTAATTGAATTAAAACCGTTAACCCTTCGCACTCAAATGGTGGCTGTGTGGTGACATTGAAAATTGCTGTATCATTTCTCAAAATAATTTGTATTCCCAAAAATTTTGTTACATTTAAAACATCGCTTAAAATATAAGCAAATAAACTCAATGTCGCCATTAGACTGCGGATTTTATATATTTATAACAAAGATGGATCAGTGAAGTGAACATAGTAGTGAAGACATCGAAAGAATTTACCGACATTTTTACAATATTTCCCACTTGGTGGATCTATTAAGTCTCTCAGTGTACAGTCATCGTATAAAATTGAAATATCGTAGTTCGAAAGACGTGTCTTAGTTTTGGAGTTGAGACAACTTCGAGTGGAGATGGTTAAACAACGACAGAAAACTACGCAGAGCGTAGGATCGAAAATCGGGTGTAAACCCGAGGAATCGGTTAATGAATTTAAAACGATCCCGTTCGTCCACGAAGGCCGGAGATCTTCGTCGGCAAACGTACGTGGCATCTCATCCGCGAGTCAACGAGGATCGACGAGAGCCGGATGGAAGATGGTAGAGGCTGAAGAGGGGGAAGGAAGAATAAAGAGAAGAGAGTACACGGAGAACATGGCGAACGAGGCCGGGAGAGGAGAGTGGAGGCCAGGCTGGTCCCGCGTGTTGCCCGGGGGTGCCAACCGCAGGATAATAATTTTATAATTGGGGGAATTACTCCGGCTCGCCGTGGTATAGTCCCTGTACGTGGCGTGGGAGGGTCCACCGACATTGTTTCCATCCGGACGGACAGGATGGCGATCTCCTCAACGGTTGTATCTCCCTTGGGACGAAGCCGTGGGTGAGATATGGCCGCATAATCATCGAATCATTATATCCACTCTCGAAATACCACGGGGCCGCAGCCACGGCCGAATTATAAAATTACGCGCAGCTTACTCGTTAAAAACATTATGAGCACTTTATCACAGGAACCGAAGCCTTCGGTGTGTGTATACCTCGGCCCGCCGCGCTGCGCCGCGCCGCTCCACTCCACTCCACTCCACTCCACTCCACTCCACTCCGCTCCACTCGGATCCGCGCCGCATCCTGTTCAGGAGAACGCGTCCTGAGGGCCTTGTCGCGGGAAGGCCCGTTTAACCCATGACCCGCGGGCTTTTCAGGTCCTTTCGTAGGAGAAAAAAGATATTGGCAATCAAACTTTTCGACGTCGGATCGCGAGAAATTATTGGCGAGAAACCTGTTACATTATTATATAATTTTCATTTCTCATCCTTAATAATACACATCGCGTACAATGTAACTTCGGTCGCAACAATGTTAGGGTTCTGCCGTGTCCTCAACGAACCAGTTTCGTGTTCTTCCCTTATGCACTATGTGCTCCAAAATGGACGATAACTTGCAGAATAAACGTGTCGGTCGAGCAACATTGTGTCTGACGAATATTTTGGGATACAGTAAATTCTCCCTAATTCACATTCAAATTGTATACAAAAATGAACAATTTGGAAATATCGTATCTTCTCTTCCCAAATCGTTTATTTGTCCACTTGCGTGCAATCTGAGCGCGAATTAGGCAGAAATTACTGTATTTTAATTCACTATAGTTCAATGTAACTTACAAGGCATATACTAATTTAGCTAACATTTTTTAATTTAATTGCACTTTTAGCTACAATGTAGCTAAAATATTTTGTTCTGTAGTTTTCTTTTCGTAATCAAGGAGGTTACTGTATTGTGATCGTTAATTTCTCCTACACACATCAGAGAAATTCTTTTTTTTAAATCATGAATTCGTTATTAATTTATATTTTGAAACTGATGCTCAAAATGTATCAGTTATTGTTATCAGTGTAGAATTACAAAAGCCGGAAAGATTGTATTCTTATACCACATCCATTTTTAGATCCGTGTTGATTTATTCGTGTTGAATATTTTGATTATATTTGTTAATTGGCTCTTGAATACCTGACTCACTTAATTTGTTTTTTTCTTGTCACAGCCCGAAACCTGTGATCCATGTTGTGCTGGCGCAGAGTTTGGTACTTGAATTTATCACCATTGCAATTACTTATTTCTTTCGCTCAATTTTTCTAAATTATGACTTGATGATTATACCTTCATTGACATTGTTCTGAATAAAATTGTTTCGTGTTTATTTTGTATAGAAACACGAAAACGTTTACAATTGTTTCTAATGGCAGACATGAGAAATTGACGTTCAATTAAGCTTGACACAACTAGACTGCAGATTTTAATACAAAATAAAAATTGTCTGCATTAATTTCAAGAAGTAAAGTAAGCATAATGAGTAAGCAAGTTGAATAAAAATGTATTTCTTCTTTCCATACTTTTAATAAATTAACAATAATGTAACGATATTTTCAAATTCTTTTGTCTTCACAATTTTGAATTTCATCTAATCACTTCTGCCATAAATGCATAAATGCAATTCGTAATAATAATTTATTTATTGCAATTAATTTGCAAGAATAATTCAAAAAGTAAAATAGCATTTGATGGCTATCGTATTCGACGGAACTTTCGCCGTTAATATTTTATTTCCACGTTTGCTTGCCACGTTTCTGCGACTCTACAGATTCTTCTTCATCCCGATGCCTTATTTCTGCTCACAATGACGAGATATCGAGCCCCTATCTTTCTATTCTAATATATCCAGCGTAGGAATGCAATACTCCAGAAGAATATATATTCCTCTCGATAGAGTCGTTATGCGCAAAGATTGCATATAGCTCCAGCAGGTGCAGGCTCCACGGCCAGGTCTGTATTCCAGTGTCTTCGTGGAAGGACGATACCTTCGCGAGTTGCGCGTTGTTATAGTTACGCCTAACCGAGCCTTGATGCTGCGCCGATGCAATTATCTTGAGTATCCTTAAATCTCGGTGTAATTTCGGCGTTAGTCAGAAAAACCGGCGAAGGTAAACCGATGATTATTCTTCCAAACATGCTCCGTGCAACCTGACCTTTGGTTCAACATTCTTTTAAAAAGTACATTCACTGCATCTTATACTTATTTACCGAGTAACGTTGCAAATATTCCTAATCAAGGAATGTCGATATTTTACACCTCGAAGATTTACCGTCATAAATAGATAATGTGCAAATCAAAAATGTCGGCACTAATTACAATATACAGCAGCTACATTTATTTCTTTTCTTGATCATTTTAATAAGTTGAAAATCATTCAACAGTATTTTTCAATTATCTAAAATTTAAATGGTTTTGCATTTGATCAACTCATTTTTGTCAGAAATGTAACAAATCCGCGAATTGGTTGTAAATCTCACACATTTGAGATTTATTTCAAAATTATTTACTTCATGTTTAAGGGAAGATGATGAATGAAATTGTGTGATGCAGAAATTAAGCAACAAATTGAATTTTTACTCCTGAGATGAATTATTACTAGAATGAGGATTTTATACGTATTTATGGTAAAAATGCGTAGACGAATTATAAAATAACAGAAACATCAGAATAATGTAAGGATATCATTACATTGTCATAAATTTATTAAAGTTGTTATGACAAAAAGTAGCTTTCAATTCAACTTCTATTTCTTGAAATATATGCAGATAATTTTAATCTTGCATAAAGATCTCCATTTTAATTATTACCATAATCTGAGTTCTTTGTATCTTCACTGTTTTGTTATCTCTTCCAAGGAAACGTAGCGTATTTCATACAATTCTAATTTAATCATAATATTAAGCGATCTTTATCTGCAGCGAAACTACTTTTTCGTAACATTGATTTTTCGGTATCAAAATATACACTCGGTTATGAAAATATTGCGACACTTTTTAACACAGAGTAAATTTTAAAACATTGGACCAAATAACTTAAATGTTTGAACAAAATTTTTGCAAAAATTAAAATTGTTGTGACAAAAAAGAATTAAGAAAAAAACTCATATCTCTGAATTATTTCATTGAAGTGAATAATTAAACTTTTCAAATTGCATTTTATGGATCTCGGTAACTTATACACGTTGAAAATTTCATCGAAATCAGTTAACGCTGCTGTGAGCTATAAACAACTGAAGATTATGAAGATAGCAGGTCATTGGTTTCGTATTAAAAAGTGTCCCAATATTTTCATGACTGGCTGTATAATAAATAATCTATATTTAACTAATGAAACAGTGACCGTAAAATACATCACAAAAATAGCGCCGACGTTCATTCGATCTTCGTGGACCCGTATCGTTTTCAATATCGGAAGGGGGAGAAGGAGGCGGAGAAGATCATTTTGAATTAGATTTCTCGAGTTCCCTTGTAGAATCAATTCCGAGTGTTCCGTCGTTAAGCTCGCAATTATAACATCCGATTCTTGAGCCGTAAGATATTTGAGGTTGAATGCATCAGGGGTGTAGAGATCGGCCGGGACGAATGATTGGGTTCGCACGAAGAATGAAGATGATGACGAAGAGAAGGAAGATCAGAGAAAGAAAGCGCGATGGCGGGAGGAGATGAGAACAGCGGAGAGGAGAGGAGAGGAGAGAAGGGGTGGGGACGAGGCGTTCGTATTTCGTGAGGCTGCTAAGGTCGCTGGTTAGTTGCTCGGAAATCGAAATAATGAGGCATCGCCTCCTGGGCATAGTCATTGGATCACGTGCCACTGCGGTCGCGATCATTTCCCATTATTATTGTTATCGATCGCCGTGCCCTACCCTGCCCCTCCCTTCCAACGCTGTTCCCCCCCGGCCGATATTGCGACGACTCGTGGTATGCCCGGCCGGCCAATGGAAATAACTCGAATAAATTTAACTCTCGATCTCGTTTCGGAATGTGCGTTCGCGTCGGTCATCGGATCCTACGCGGACCGATCGCGGGCACCGCAGTGATTACAAAATTTTACACGATCTCTTTACCTCGATCCGTTCAGCACGACCGACCGGCAGGCAACGTTTTGATCTCGCATCTCGCGCTGCCAATCTATGGGGGCAAATTGAATTACTCGATATGAAAGAATACATCGTTGTTATTTATCGGGGGGTCTGGTAACGGATCGGTTCTTCTCGGAACCAACAGGAAGCAAAGCGTGCCCCCAAAACGTTAAAATGTAGCGAGGAAGAAGGAATGATTTAGGGTGCCAATTTTTTGAAGTGCAATATAAGGGCAAAGACAAAGATACCTATTACAGAACAAAAATTTTTAATATATGTGTATAAAATTTTATCCTTTACTTATTATAATAAATCTTGCAATGGTAACTATTGCACCCTCTACTTTAATTGTTGGGTTAATCAGGTTGAGGGAGGCTAAAAATCTCGGTTTTTCTATAAATTTATATCGAATTTAATAATAATAATCTGGAGGTATAGGAAGAGCAATTGAATTTATTATACTAGTGCTTGGATTAATCATAATTTGAAATTTAACATATTTTCAAACATATTTTCATTAAACATTTAACATATTTTCAATATCAAACATATTTTCTTCAAGATACATAGGTAAATTAGACCTGAAACGAAATTGATAGCCAATTAGTGCTGTCGACAACGCTAAAAGAATTTTTTTTCGTGTAATACATAGTGGTTGAATCTAGGCACTGGTTCAAATTAGGCTACTCTTCTCTGTTTTATTATTTTGTATAAATTATGGTTCTCAATCTTTATTTTTACAAAATTCGGTGGTTGATACTATTAATTTTTAGTTATATCATGAAATGTGCATCTCTTACAAATGAGCGATTTATCCCATTGCAAGATTTATTATAATAAGTAAAGGATAAAATTTTATACACATATATTAAAAATTTTAATTAAAAGTTAGATATTGTATAATACCACTAAAAAATTGTTGTTTTGTAATAGGTATCTTTGTCTTTGCCCTTATATTGCATTTCAAAAAATTGGCACCTTCTATATGCCGCTATGTGTATGATATGGTAATTTTTTATTATAAAAGATAATCATTCTACTTGTTCGCAGCATGTTTTTTCTGAAAACAGTGGAATATGAAAGAAATTTGTCCAATAATTATTACACGATTTTGGGGATCTTGTTACTGTTCTCCATTTTATTAGTAAACTGCAGACTTTACGCATTTATAACAAAAGTAAGTAGATGTGATTTAATAAGAAGTTAAAGAAGTTAAGCTAAAAGAATTCCAAAACACAATGAACAACTTATGAAAATGATCAAAGAAACACATTTTTATCAGACTCCTGTGTTTTTAAATTACGGTTGAAAGCTTTTATGTCAAGTTTTACTGTGTAATTTTTACTCTCCAATTTTTACAGTGAATAATATTAAATTCGGATCGGTATTCAGAATCACGATTTTTAATTAACCCGTACACCAATGTTACCGGGAAATCTTGATCTAATGTATTTTAATCATCATGTGTAATTACTCAATTCTGAATAACTAAATTAAAGAAATTGCAGTTGCGCTAGAAAATCTACAAAAAGTATCTTCAAAACATGTTTCTAAAAATTAGTGAATAATTGCGCGAATGATCATAAACGTCGTGAATAGTTCTGAAGGGTTGGTTAAATTAAAGAACGCATTGAGATTTTGGCCACGTTTTGGGACTAAGGTATGCAGGGTGGTTATTAGTTTCCACTCTAAACGTAGATCCTTCCGCGGCAGGGTCCCGATAAATTTTTCATCTGTTACTGCTGTATGGCGATCGTTACATTCAGAGTGTAGGTCGAAACTTTGGCAATAAAGAAGTTCTTGGAACTCGTACGGTCCGTTCATTACAGCGAAACGAATCGACCGGGCGATCTTCCTCGTTGGTTTCATCCACTTAGGCAGATTCTTGAGCGAATTCCGGTGGACAGCTGGCCCATCGGTGAACGGAGTCTAATCTAATCACCAAAAACTCACTCCATGCAGGGAAACTCCCTTTATTTCGTTGCCCATACACCACCCCCGGTCCTCTTCCTCTTCGAGCGGCGAGCTTACGAGAGTTAACAAACTTCAGGAACGCGAACCACAGCATGAGAAGCCTCGAGAAATGGCGTTTCATCTGAAGTTATTAGCAAAGTTCTCATTGCGCCGAGCATCTTCTTAATTATAACTGTTAGGGTCTTGCCGGAAGTTTCCCGGATTTCAGATTCCTCTGATTCTTTTTGATTCTCTTGTGATTGTTATCTTGCATGAAAAAAAAGCGGAGGAAGAGTGGAACTCCGACCTCTCCTTATCTTAGTAATCAAACTTAGTACTGCAAGTACTAAAGTACGGCGCCCTGTTTGAAACCCTATATGTTCTCTAACAATTGAACTTTTGTAAGATCAATTTACATTTCGCTCTGAAACTTTGCGTAACGTTGATTCCTCTTCTTTGAAAGAAATAATTACATGTTCCCTATCATTAATTCTATTTACAGTTAATTAGTCGCGGACGTTCAGAAATCGTACGACGTGATTTTTATTATTCTGATTCAAGATAATGTTCTTTTTACTCTCTTTTATGTACCATTAACAATTTATGGTTTAATTAGTATTTTTCCCAATGGCGATGGTAAATGTCACTTTATAATATTAATTTTTATTGCAACATTGAAGTCTAATTAACGATTAATCGACGTGTAGGCCAATATAATCAATTGACTTACTTCAGTCAGTTGCCATATTCCATTTTCCTGTTACAAATTACTTCCGCCGCAGCTGTATAGAAAGTTCATTAACTTCGACAAAATTTAAAGATCGTTTAAAATGATGTAGAGTGAGTTAACGGAGAAAGACGGTTATTATTTACGATTCAGGTGCATCGTTAACCTCTATTGAGCAATAAAGGAAAAAATAAATTAGAAACTCGTCTATAATGCGAAAGCTTATAATTTTTCAAATGTGGAAAATTTGTATGTAGAGATTACAATACATAGAAAATTATATTACAAGATTTACAGATTTATAATTGAGAACAATTTTTACCTAAATGAAGCTCCACAGGCTAGTTCATATAATAAAAATAATAATAATAATAAATAATAATAATAAATAAATAAAAATAATAATAATAAAAATAATAAAAATAAAAATAATAAAAATAATAATAATAATAATAATAATAATAATAAAAGAAAATCTGAAACTATACTGTCTCCATAAATCATTAAACTGCTAGTGAACGTGTCAGCTCTCCACGTCCCAGAAATCTATTAATAGTGTTCTCAATGACTGTGATGCATCAAAGTGGAGTTTAACAATTCACTTTGAACTCGTTACCTTATAACATCGTGCACCAGGCACGTGGTACAGATTTCAAACTGAATTATTCATTCTATTAAGTAGAAATGGCATCTACTATTTTAAATCAACTTGGAATCGTCTTCTCATGCAGCAAATTATTAACGAGACAATAGCTTCGCCGAACATAGTTGCAAAGGAAATTCCTAACCAATGCTATAAACTGTAATCTCAACGGAAATAATTCGAGTACGAACCCGAAGGTGAACCCCTGATTCGCGTCTGAAATCACTGTAGTTATGACTATTGTTATTAACACTATGCCGTTGTATCGTCGAACATAAAAATATCGTAAAATCAAAGCACAAGTAATCCTCGCGTAACGCTGTTCGCAAATTGTAGAAATACTTGCATAGTAAGAACTGCAATTTCCCATAAAGCAGAACATAGTCGGCGGGAGTACATACTCACAAAAGTATGAAACAGGGGAAGTGGCAATTTGGTATCTGCCTGCACAACATGTCAGAAAATAGAGACGTATTTTTCTCGCGCATCCTAGAGCCCGTCTAAAATATTATGCTACACGTCTCTTTTCCAGTTGACACTAGAAACGTATCTATTTTGTGCGCGCAGTTACATATCTCCAGCCTTATTAATTTTTATGATTTTCTTTGCGTTTTGCACTTCATGTGATTCGTTCAATGATCGTTTTGGATGAAAATTTATATTTCTCTTGGAAAAAGTCATTCTTCGAGTATAAATTTACTGCGTGTCCAAGACTCGTTAAAATGGATTAGTTTGTAATTATAGTTGTGCAATTATTAGTTGTGCTATATCCTGGGCGACACAATCGATTTCTGATCATTTAAGAATATCACTAAAAAACATTAAATACTATCATTGACTTTCAAGGACTTATACAGTATATCTCTATCCCATGCGCTATATTTGCATTCACAATGTAAATATAATAAATAAAAATATAAATTCAAAATACAATATAATATTTATTGTGTGAATACTTAAATTATAATTATATATTTTATTTACTTTATATTTTAGAAATCTATTCGCGAAAATCCTCGAGAGACAGATACATTATTAAATACCCTAATAATGTATTTTTCACACTGGTAATCGACTATGATTGTCATTAGTAATTATGATAGGAATTGCAACAGTGATTGTCATAGTCGCTGACATTCGATATTTTTGAAGCATTTAAAGATATTTTGTGGGCCATCGTCTTAACCAAATTTGTTGCTCTAGATTTATCGGTGCAAGAGTTAATTTATAATTTTCAAGAAACAATTACGTATCAGATTCTCTAATTGCTTTTTATCAAGCTTTATCCTGCTAAGCTGCAGCCAACGCGTTCCGCGAGGGTGGCCATTGTTTAGAAGCGGTAGCTACAATCCCTAGGTGGTCCCCTTACGCGAAATGAGCTATAAATGAATGGCGGAGCCGAAATGTTTACGCGGCCTGGGCTCAAAGCAATGGGAACACGGGGTGCAACGTCCGCGGAACGTCTTCCTGTAGAACCGCGTCGGTGCGAATCCGAGGCATCGGAAAATTCTCACACGTTATATCGTCGATCGCTCACGATCCTCCATTGTGGCCGGTTGTTCGCGGAACCGTTGCGCATGGACACGCGATCATCGATGCGAACACGATCGAAAGTATCGATACAAGGGCTGGATAGGACCACGGCCAGCAAAGCGACGTCCTCTTGTTCATCATCGGCACCAGGCAACCACACGGGGCAAGGTATGCGCGGCGAAACAGCTAAGTGCAGCTCTCTGTTAGAGGGTTCGCGAGCATCGAGCTAAGAGAACGTTGTATAATGACCGGTAAGAGGTCGCGTCGAGCCGTGGCCGGGGACGAAGGGACGCAGGGGAGGGAAAGTCGAAGATAGCCGATAAGTAGAAAATCGATGATTCGGAGGCATGCTAATTCCAGGTATACTGCCTACCTGATTATCATGCCCTCTCATGACGGTGCTGCGATGCGCCGTTGGCATTAATACAACATAGATATCGCGATCTCGAGTCAACTATACGCGCACGGTTGATGACACTGTATTCGATCGCGTTACCGGAAAAAATCCCGTCGCTTAAATTGGCATGGCTGAAGTTAAACTTTATAATACCGGCGAGCTGGCTAGATACGTGCGCTGCGCCGCGTTCAGAGTAGAAAAGAACCTCTTCCCTCTTGCGTTACAGATATCGGGTAAGTGTCCCTATTCGCGGCTACGTTCTTATTACTGACCAGTTGCCTCTTTCATGTTGCTAACCACTGCCTTGTGATTTACTTCTTCGACAGGCTCGCTTCAGTTACTTTGTCCTTAATAGCTTCCTCTGCCAGCTAGAGAAATTATACGCGACGGTGAAAAATAAAGTTTCGATGTAGATAGCAATCGACGTACTAATACTTGTGTATTTCAAATTCGAGTTATTTATACGCATCGAAAAAAAGTGGTGATTCCGTAATTACTGACAATACTTCGTGCCGGTTGTCTCGTTTGCTACGCGATGAATTATTTACTGAAGAAAATTGTATACATGTCTTCATTCGATGCAGGTATACTTTGCTCCAAAGATGCACTTTGAAGAAACAATTTGCTAATAGATTTAATAGAATATGATATTACATTGCAAGATCTGTATTAGAATTAAATGCGATCTGTGAAATCGGACACAGGTGATATTCCTTCTTTTTTCAATCATAATGGAGTCCTAATTTTGTGTTATCGATGTTTGATTATCTCTACTTGAAAGCTTCATAACGAGTCGTTTTGTTATATTTTGCACAGCAAATTATGCCGCATATATCTCTAGTCTATTCAAAACACAAATAACATTCTATTTATCAACGATAGCACCGAATTTTATGTACTGTTTCTCGAATATTATTTCTACAGTCATGATACTAATAGTAGCTACGAAAAGTATGTCAACAATAAATTCCTAATTTTTGTAAAATTATTAATATGTGAACTAATAATTTTGTAAAAAAGCATAGTCTAAATCTATAATTTGAAATCTATCATTCATTTTCTTTCAAATTCTTTTGTGTCCATTTTATGGAAGTTTGGTCGTGTAAAGCCCTCATGGTGTATGTTAATATAAATTGTATTACTGCAAAGTAGAAAATAAAATTATCCAAAGAAGAAGCGTTTAAAAAGTTGTTGCAATGTGAAAATTTCTTCAAACCTACAGTAAATTCAGTGACAAAGACAATGCTGCAAATATTTGAAAACATTCAACACAAATATGAACTTTTTTCATTCGGTAACATTGTAATTTTTAGATGACTTTGATCATTTATTATATTATTTTTAAATGTGCTTCTACTATACTACTAAGAAAACAAAGTATTATCTATCGATATCGATTCGTGGTAACCAATATATACTTTTGGTTATCCGTAATGATTATCCATAACCAAAAACTGTTCCCGTCAATGACAATAGTTTTCCGTACGAATCAATATTCTCGTCACCTATAATGGTCATTTTATAACCGAAGTCTTTTTCGTCGTTTCTAATGGCTATTGGCAACCACAACACATGCAAATTATTTGTTTCTAATCATTACGCTTTTTACAATTCCCACTAAAATTTAACGATAATAACTACCTATTATGTGAATAAAAATCAATTTTCTATCGACGATTCTCTCGTATCAAATTTTTGCTATCACTGTTATTTTTGGTCCCTGAAATGTTCAAATACTTTCATGTCGCATCATCAAGTGTCCTGAAACGAGACACGGGTATTCGGAAGTAGAGAGAAATCTGTATGGAAACGCATGCGCGTGCAGCGGCTGCGCTCGTTGGATCCCGTCAGTAAGATGGAAAAAACTGCGGCTAGAAGGCCCAGCGAGAGGTCGTTCCCGCGGGGCTAATTACCGAGGCACACTGTAATTAATCCGTTTTTGAGGAGCGCGTACACCGGTTGGCTCATTGTCGGGATTTGCCGGGTGTCCCCCCACCATCCGTCCCTGGTCTTGATATGCACGCGCGCACCCCGATCTTTTGTCGGCGCTGCCGCGTATAAAGGGGATAGAATAGAGCGAACGAGCGAGATAGAAAGAGAAAAAAATCGGCTGTTGCGGACCCAAAGGGTGCCCCCGCCTTTTGATTCGAAACCGAGCGGACCCGGGTGAAAAAGAATGAATGGACGAGGGAGGATGTGCGTCGGCCGCCGCTTTCTCTTTTTGGCATCTCCTCCTCTGTCCCTCCCCTTGCTGCCTAAGCCCTATCGGCGTACACACCCGCTTTAACTCCTTTTGTCCTCCGATCCTGGATCAAAATTAGCTGCCTTCCAGCCATCGCTTTGTTTTCTCTTTGCGCAGGCCCCGCCTCAAAAAACTACTTATTACGCTAATTATACGCGGTGCTCTGCACAATCATCCGTCCACCCTCCTCCTACTCCGCGGCCGGCTGACCCTCTTCTTCCACGGTAGCCTGGCCGCGATTACCGCCAACTGTCGATTCGTCCCTGGTGTCGATTAAATCCGGTATTTAGACGGCTAGATGGATACTGTGTAGCTTGGCCACGGCATCGTTCTTTTCTTCCTTTGATTCCGGGACCCGGCCAAACTGTTCCATCGCCAAGGTTCATGAATTTAATCACACGTTCAACGGATTGGGGTGAGACTGATTTTAATGTACAAGCGCCGACGTTTTTTCTACGCGTGTCACGTCAGCGCTTTGCGTACGCGGTACTACGTGAATCTGGTTGGGTCTGCTGCGACCCGTTTTATCTTGTGGCGTAATTTTTTGCAGAATCACATTCTGCTGAAACAAATTATCATTGTAAATTCGTGCATAATGTATACGTACATGTACTTAGACTGCAGATTTTTATGTAAATTCCACGGATTAAACATTCATTAATACTTAAAACGGAAAATGAGTCTGCTACAATACTATGTATTTGAAATGTACCTATATATGCGATTACATTCATGAATTATTAATTTTTATTTCGAAGTGTATGAACTCTTGTATAATTTTATAAAACTTATACAATCTTTGAGAAACTATATACAATTTTATACAAACAGTATACAATTTCAAATTACTATAAATTTCAATTTACAAATATTATAGTCTTCCTAACTTAACAAATAATTTCAAGCATGTATAAGTCAAGTGTTTCAAGTTTAAATAAAATGTATAGCTTGGAATATGTGTAACATAATCGGATTCGTGAAAATTGTAGTTTAAGTAATGTTTTAAATGCTGTTTAAAATGTTTTTAAATACCGTTTAATGTTTTACTTAATAATTTAGTAATATAAATAGAATAATAAAAATGAACACTTCGAACAATTTTTAAACAATAATATTCAGTCTTATATAACGTACAATACGCTCTTAACATTTCCTGCTGGAAGCCTATTAAATTGTCGATTAACAATTGTATATTAAGTCAAAGAGTTTGATCATTTCAATTATCGGTAAACATTAAGAAAAATTATTAACACGACGACGTTCGAGATAGCTTATCACTTAGCAACTAAAATTGCCAAGGCCATATAAAATTTATTAGAAAATCCTCAACAAGTTAACCTTAAGAACACAATTATGTCGTCATTAGCAAGTGTCATCGTAAGAATAGCATAGAAATGAATTATTGCTGACCGGCAATGTGGCTTGCAAGGGTGGCTAGGATCACGGTACACGTCACTACAATTATAAAATCGAAATGCATTTCCACATATGTCACGTCGCACGAAATTCATTAGAAGTACTCGCCAGTAGGTCCAACCCTCGTTCGCCGGTCCACATTTCCTTTGAACAATTTCCTACACGCATAAGCACTCATTATTTCAGTAGAATTAATTCATACGTACGACCTGTCGTGACTTTCAATGCCCTTCCTTTCCTCCACCGCAAACCTTGTCTTCGCGTATAATCAGAACCTCAACTGTAATGGCCGTGATGAGGGGTTAAAGAAGGGTAAAAACGCTGGCGCGACACCCCCGAACTCGTCCCACGGCCGTTAATTACTGTGTTTAGGGATAATTACGACGTTCGCCGGGTCGTGCACTGCTTATTCGTCGTATTCTGTGTCTCCATTACGTACTATGAAATCGGCGCATACACGAGTCCGTTCGTTCGCTCGTTCGTTTCGACATTAACGTGTAGGTACGTGCACGCGTACTGCTCGAGCACGCGCGATCACGAGTGATCTACAAACTACAAGCAGCGCTGCAGATGTTGGCTTTGTGATGCTAATACAAGGTTTAATAATATGTATGACTTTTTTCTCCTACGGACATAACATTCTGCTATTATTCACTTGCAGGATGCAATCGAATATTTGCGACATATTTGTATTTCATGGAATCGAGACCATTGTTCGTTAGATTTTTATGTGGAATCGTGGAAAGGAATTGAATATTTAATCTGTAAATGAATTGTTATAAAACTGTGATCTCATTTAAACTGTCTCTTTTATTCGAGCAACGCACGCAGTCCCAAAATTTATTGCACAAATTAACGTAACTAATTGTAACAGGTTCTATTTGAATTACGTATTACGTTTTAATTATACCATTATATTTTACGTACACAAATTGGACTTGGTCCCTATACAACAAATAAATTAAATTAAATTGGAAGCTATTTTAAAACTACGTTCACGATTCATGTTAAGTACCATCCATTAATTGTTATTTTTTCATTAACATTCCAAAAACACTGCATGGCATGAATTTTATACACATGTTTGAAAATTGTGTTCGGTGAAATATAACTTAAATCATCTTTTCTTTCATTAGATACATTCTGAAAACGGTTTAAGACATTATTCGAATAATATTTCGTTAGAAAAACTCAATCATAAATGGAATTGTACAAACTATCCGTATAAATTCATTTCTGGACAAACATTTCCAATACTTCCTGTATATCATGCAACATAATAAAAAATAATTCAAAATGTAACCAGTTTACAAGTTTCTAAACAAATTATTTTTGTAAGTTCCACACTGTGACTAGCGTGTGTCTATTTATAGTTTACCTCTAACACGTTATTCCAAAAGAGAGCATCAGAAACAAACAGTTACGTGAACCAATAAATTGTTCAGGCTTGGCAAGATCACTTATTATGCATTCTTTTAAAGGGGTACTAAACGATCGCCGTAGGTAAAGCGCGAATATTAAGGTTGCATAAAATGCATTGGCTGGCATCCGGGTCATGAACGACCCTGCTCGACTTCCGGTACGGTTGTCGCCCCTAAGAATATTAGCAGAACGAGATAAACGTATAAATTGCCAGCCACCTCAACAGGAAGACCCTCCGGCAAATCGTGTGCACGTTACACTGTTTGTGGTATCTTTCACGCACGGTGATCCGAGCAATCCGATACACAGCAGTGCCAGAAAGGTACCTAGGAGTGCTGTCACTATACTTTTGTAATTTTTTTCTTTTTGGTAACAGCTGCTCCTTCGAGTAAGACGCGGCTTCCTCGAAATCTCGTATCAATTACCCAGGTGTATGTATCGCGTAAGGATAACTGGCTGCTGGTATAATTATGAACTTGTTAATGGACCGTGTTCGACGACAGCCATGCCGCGGATACACGAAAAACACCCACCATATAATTACACGTTGCCCAGCATCTTTTTGGTCGGCAAACGTAAGCATGTGTACACGATACGATCGCGGCGCGTCTATTTTGTCCAATTAAGCGTTGCGTCTGCTCCGAAAGAAATACGACGCTCGCACGCACAACTGCAGTAAATTGATATTTCAGATAATAGAAAATCCACTATAACTGCGCATAATTCGCGGCTATTACATGCCGATGGTCCTGGACACTCTCTTCACGCGAGATCGTTATGAAACCGCACAAACGGATTTTTACCGATTCTCCGTTCCATAAACCATGACTTTGTTGAGCAGCGAGGCAAAATTAAACCCTCTATGGGGTAGTGGAGCCAGTTACTGCGGGGTGACCATTCTCTGTGCCTTTAGTTTGTTAATTAACTTCGTATTTATCGAAGAAGACGTATTATATTTTTGTATTCAAAAGTAAATAAAATGAACAAACCAAAGGCACAGCAACTGGTCATCCAACACAGTTAACCGGCTTCACTACTCTAGCTCACCGTAACTTTGTAACTTTATAACTTTGAGGTCACATACTGATTTAGTGATGTCTTTCATTTCACTTTTAGTTATGATATTGGATCTTGATGTGTCATTTCCCCTAGAATCTAGAATTTCCTCCAGGGTCTAGATGATCAAGGAGGTTACACAGTGTAAGTTTTAAATCATATTTCAAATATTAGAGCAAATTCAACTTCTTAAACATTACAAACTCGTTGTTAATTTATATATTAAATTATATTATATAATAAATTATTTCGAATCTATATAAAAATGCCGGACAGTATAGAGGGTTAACACGTTTATACGGTATGATTTATATTACAGCTTTTAGGTCTACTTACACATGTGAGTCTTTATTTAGATTCGAAAATACTTAATTTTTAAACATTCTTCATAGAAGGACCCTTCAAACATCGAATTTGAAAATATTAGATTTCTCAGATAATTCAAGTGTATAACTATGAAATTGGAATTGCAAGTTTACTTATTGTGTTGGCAAGTAAGTAATTTCGGTTTGCACCAATAGAAAGCGTTATATTTGCATTGTCATTTGTTAAGGTTATAATTTTTTGTCTTCAGCTTTGGTAATTGACACGTTTAGGTTACTATAGAAACAAATTCCGTGTAGTTTTGTTTACAACTGATAGTTTTCTCTCAATTTTAACATGGAGTGCAAAAATGAACATTTTTGACACATTTTACTTTTTTATTTTCATAAAGGCAAGAAAGCGGCCGAGGCACGCGAAGAGATGTGCGAAGTTTATGGCGTCGATTGCTTAACAGAACGCATGTGTCAGAATTGGTTCAAAAAATTTCGTTCTGAAGATTTTTCACTTAAAGATGACCAACGTTCTAGTCGATGATTTTCTGAAGTTAATGATGACAAAATCAAAGCCATAATTGAATCGAATCGTCAAATAACTGTACGAAGATTGCAACAAGGTTAAATGCATCACACACAATAATTGAATATCACATAAGATGTCTTGGACTTATTAAGAAGCTGGATGTTTGGATACGCATTTTAAACGTAATGCAATCGACCCTTTTTTGAAACGAATTATCACTGGTGATGAAAAATGGATCGTTTACAACAACATTAATCGAAAAAGGCCATGTTACAAGCGTGATTAACCAGCACAGACCATATTGAAAGCCGAATTGCATCAGAAAAAGATCATGCTGTCAATTTGGTGGGACTATAAAGGTGTTCTGTATTTCGAGCTGCTTCCAAGCAACCAAACGATCAACTCAAATGTTTACTGCCAACAACTTATGAAATTGGAGGAATCGTGTTCCACCACGACAATGCGAAGCCTCACATATCTTTAGCAACACGTACAAAATTATTGGAGCTTGGTTGGGGAGTGATGTCGCATTCTCCATATAGCCTCGACCTTGCATCATCGGATTATCATTTATTTCGAAGTTTACAAAACTTTTTAAATGGTAAAAATTTCACTAATAACGATAGCCTCGAATCGCACTTGATCGAGTTTTTTACTGATAAGGACCAGAAGTTTTATGAGCGCGGAATCATGAAGTTACCAGAAAGATGGGAAAAGTTCATCGAACAGAATGGAAAATATTTCACCGATTAAAGTTCATTTCTTGTATAGAAAAGATTGAGTTTTATTTCACATTGAAATACCGAAATTACTTTCCTGCAACCAAATATATTAACCCCTTAGCTTACAATGTTGTATCAGAGACGTAGTAAGTCAACCGGGCCAAACATAAACAAATCGTATCAGAGACATAATATGCTGACCGGGCCAAACATCAACAAGACGTGTCAGAGACGTTACATTTGGTCGTGCCAAATGTAAATAAAACGTCTCAAAGACATTGTAGAGCTAATCGTGCTACGTGTACAACATTCACTGAGAAATTAAAATAAAAATATTATTAATATATTATCCATTTTGAGACAATAAATCTTTTTTGTTCATTAATCAGTTGATCGTGATTATTTATCAGACATCTTCCAACGTAAAGTTAATTGTACCATACACACACACACATGAATATACAATCGTAAGGCAAGGGGTTAAGAATGAAGTTTAGTTATTTTTTATGCAATGCTGAAATGCAAATTTATGCCGCATTTGCATATCCGCTGCATTTTCATATCATTTCATATTTCAGTTATTTAATGGTGGTGTAAGCATGTCTCAATGAATGTACGAAGAATATAAAGAGTTAAGCATAATGTAAACTGTAAGAAGAATTTTAAAAGAGTCCTTAAAAATCCTTTCAGATTTGTCATTTGTGATAGCTCAGACCTTCAACATGTAAATATTAGCTGCAGTTCCCTCTGCAGTGTCTAATTCTACGTGTATTTTAACACGCATACGTTCGCAGTACTAGAGTGTCCCGTAACCGGTCCGATGCGACTGTGACCGGACTGAAACTATCAACGATTTTTCACACATTTCCGATTACCTGGTAACAGAATGTTCCCAACAGAAGTTCATCAATATTCATTTATCCAGAAATTTTAATATAGAAAATTTCAGAAGCAAAATGTTTAAAAGTCATATCAATTTGTTTAATGGTAATATAATCGTTTACTTGATAATATTGTGGCTGGTGTTGAGACGAATTCAATAACCTACTATGCTTAAACCTTGTAATAACGCTGAAAATAATTTTGGACACGATAAACGGGTTTCCAGCCCACTCTAAGAGCTTGAGAGGGGTTAAGTGTCACCCGAGCGTTTTAAATAAGTGGAGGATGGTATAACGAACGAGTATTCCGCGCACTGTGTAAAACAAGCAGCTTTGCTCAGGACTCTGAGGAGACGTCCGACTAAAAAGCCTCGGCCGTTGGAACGGCGCGATCAGGAATTTCGCATATAATCTAGCCGAAGCATGTCCGTCGGTGACGAGGTGCCAAGTACACTCTCGCCGATGCTCGGTCAGCTGTGAAAATATTTCTGTTCCCGGTGGCAAAAAGGGCCGGCGCAATGCGCCGTATATACAAGCCGGTTAAAGCAAAGAACGTATGCGATTCGGCCGACCAACAGGTGCTTTATACGTGCCTGTCCGGCAAGAAGGATCGAGGAGAATCGTCCTGGGGTTCCCCGAGCGACTTACAGGAACCTTTTACACTACTTGACGCAACCCTGTATATACGTGTACATACGCAGGCCAGTCACGGTGACTCCCAAGCGGCGAGAATCCACGCGTGTCTTCGACCGTTTATTGGACTTCGAACACCTCTTGTCTTGGGCCGCCCGTACGTGGCAGAACGTACGCAGGGATTCGACCGTACACGTGTAATTACTTTGGACAAAGCGTCGCCGTAAAAAGCTAAAGCGAGTCGTATATATCCTAAGGGCCGATGTTCCTGCGGCGGACTTTGAGGCCGGGGTCACGGTTCCACCGATGAAATCCAATGCAGATTTATGATCTCTATTGTCTGGCAGCTTCGCACCGAATCGAGGACCTTTCAACCTTGGACGATCCGGAATATTCCGTCATATTACTCTCGGTTGGGTCTCGGTTGGCATTTTTGCATAATCATGCATAGACCTTTCTGAAAATATGACAGAAATAGATATCTCGAATATACAATAGCCAAAATTTTAGAAGAATCTTTACTTACTGTTATATCAAAGTTCAGAAGAAACGAAATGGATCCTGTGCAATAACCGTTTCTTGCAATTGATGCAGATATTTTTCATTTTATAGAAAGATCCGTAATCTTGTCACGCGTATTGTCTGAGTTAGGTAAACTAACACTGAACCTATCATGTCAGTCAAATTGACCTGTTCCGCGTTTTATATTCTAAAATTGTTGACGTTGCAAAGACTTTTACATGGGAAACAATTGCATAAATTTCTTTATTCCAACATATAGTCTAATAAAAATAGCGAAAAGTCTATATAAATTCAATCTTGTGATTCTTATGAACCAACACATGTTACACTTAACCAGTGTTAAATATTAGCCTATATGCAATAACCGTGCTACTAGAAACGCATAGGACGTTCGATTACCTATAATTAATATAAATGAGAGTTGTTTCCGGAAGCAAAATTAAATAAGCACATCAGTATTCGAATTTTATATATTTATTGTTAACAAGGGAGTCTGCAGATCATTGTAAAGCTGTTCTAACTTCATATATTTTTGTTTTCCCACAAAATAAAATAAAATAAAATCCAGTATTATTTATTTCGTTACACGTACATGAAAGGAACAGTTCTGTGTTAAACAATTAAAAAAAAAATGAGCCACTTTTCTTCCGTGACGACCAAATGACCGAATGCATGTGTGCTTTTCTCAACGAAGTTGATACAGAGGAATGCAACGTATATAAACAGAAACGATGCGAATGGGCTGGATTAAGTTTCTGTTAAGGCATTTAGAAATTGCTGGTACAAATATGTCTTTCGCTGATTAAGACCCAAACATGGTGCGTAATTCCCTCAGAATTGCCAATTTTTTGACCGGTCCTCGATTTCGTTGTAGCAAGAGAAACTGGAATAAGTGCTTACGCCGCGGAGAGCTGAATCGTCGGTGGGATGCTGGCCTTGCGGAGCGAGACGGATTTAATCGAGGTATACGCTATTGCTTCGATGGCACCAGCCGTGTTAGTACCAACCAGGTCTCCTCGCCAGGTGTGCTGAAATCACCAGCAGCGACACAGGCACTAACATCAACAACAGAAACATCAGCAGCGGCAGTACCAGGAGCAGCAGCTCGCTAACGACCCCGTAGAACATGGATGAGGGTGACTGAGGGGGTTTGGGGCGGGGGTGATGAGGTGGTGGCGGAGGGGAAGGAGGGGAATCATGGGTGGGTTAAACTCAAGCTTAAATATCAATCAGCGGAAGCGAGAGCAAAGAAAACAGGAAGAGGGCGAAATAGCGTTGCGGAGGCGAGCCAAGAGAAAGAGAAGGAACGAAAGGATGAAACGGAGAGGAACGCGACAGCTAGTAAGACAAAGCCGGTGTGTGATTTGTGTGCCTGTGTATCGGGGTCTTCCTCGCGAGTGTTTAATTAGCAGCTTGGCAAACCAGACGCCATATACTCAGAACTCAATCAGATCCCTTCATAAGCGCACGTCTCTAGAGGTCTCGTATACATAATGTACCGACGTTCGGTGTTCGGCCTGGCAAAAACGAGATATCGGGATGCAGGGGATGGTATGGGGCCAACGAACGCACGAGATAATTAAACCGAGCCACTGGAAATTTCGTTAATATCGCCGCTTGTATCGGTAAACAATTTACTACTTTACTACCTTACTTTATTACAATTGAGTACTCCCCTCTGGTCATTTTATATTGAAACTTGGCAGTAGACTTACAATTTCGAACACTTCGGGCGTACCGTATTAACATTCATGCGGTATTTAATACCATTAAAATTATTAATTTAACGAATTTTCCAGGGAAGACAACATTTACAGATTATCTGTATGCAGGATCTAATTGTTGCATTTATTATGAATCGTCAATGTATCGCGTTTACTTATTAACGTAGCGTATTGTTAAAACAGCAACTAAATATTTATTCAATCGCGAATCAAAATTGTTGAACCATCATTTATCCTTGTATTAAATTTTAACGACAAAACCGTTGTTTCACTGAATTTTCCAGGATGAACAATTTTTATTGTGTATCAATAAATGCAACCTATTGATCGCGATTATTACTTGCTGTGTTTATTTATTAAGGCAGCATCACGTTAAGGAAACGATACAATAGTTATTCATTCGCAGAAAATAAATCGTTCAGAGATAATATTCATCCTTGTATATGAAATAAAGATACCGTGTCATTTAATGTTTCGTCAAGTTGTTTCGTAAATTGTAGATAACATCTCAGATAAACCATAGGACAATGCACAATGACAAAGCTGTTTCCCACAAACGTACAAATTAATCACATCTAAAGTGTCAAAACCCTTTCCATGGTTTATAAACATAAATTGCTAATCACACTGTTAACATTGTTGTGAGACAGTAAAGAGCGATGCGGACGTATTTCGAGAAGATAACAGTTAATTGCAGACCGCATTGTTATCGCAGAGGCACGGTAAGACAATGCCCCGAGTGGCAACAATTTTTTCTCGGAACATACAAATTAATTTGAAGAAGCTTTCACTCCTGGCCGTTGGTATCGCGGCAAGACGATGTCGGGACGAGGGCCGGTATACATTGTGGGTGTTTAATTAGCAGCTCGGCTAACCAGATGCCATTTACTCAGAACTCAATCAGATCCTTCATAAGTCTTGCTCTCAGGTTGCCCGTATGCATAATGCACCGACGCCCGATATTCGTCGTGGCCGAGACGAGCAACATGAGTGAAAGAGCAATTAAATTCCGGCATTGGGTTGTAAAACGATCAGCAAAAACGCTCGAACAATTTCTTGTCGTGCATTCTAGCTACGGAGCTCTTTAGTACTAACGGTATCAGCTTCCTAAAAATTTCAACCGATTTCGATGGACGCAACAAACAAAATCATTAAATTACCGCTACTAGCAGTGGTGAACGTTAAGGAGTGTATTAAGGTGTAGAATGTGTATTTATTTATTAGGACTGTGATTTTTTCCTTATTTCAATGGTAGGCTGTTCTATATTGGGATTTCGCTGATATATCTATTCATGTTTCATTTATGTGAAGCATCTTTTTCGTTCGAAAATATTAAAAATTACAGGAGTTACAGCTACTCCTTTAGTAGCTCTTCTAAAAAAGATGATCTGCTGGCGTCCTCGATTCCAATCGATCCGCTAATTTTAAAGATCGGGAGGAGAAGTGTCTTCATTAGCAAGAGCGTTGTTCTCGCAAGAACTGGAATGAAGTAAAAATCTCACTTTAAACATAAATTTTCGATATTCCAGTCGTTTTTGTATTTACCATATTAGAAAGAATAGTAAAGTTCAATAATTTTTAAAATTTCTAGGTCAGACGAAGACTGAAGGTTCTCTCCTTTGAAGTCGATCGATCAACTAGATCTTGAGATGTCATTGGCGCCAGTTCAAAGAATACACCTTCGATAAAAACGTGTTTAAATTTTTTCATATCAATTTCATAGAAAAATGTATACTTATGATTAAACTTCTACAACGTCGGTATTTCTACGAATTGGAGCAAATGTTTTTTCACAGATATTTTAAAGGATCGTATACTTTGAGAAAATGAAATAAACCGAAATCGATTTTTTCGAAATTCTAGACCGTAACACTCCTTTAAGCCAGGTTTTTCTTTTTAACTTGCATTGACGAATGCGGCTGTCGTAATAAGCTGGCAAGGCGAGAAATCAAAGCGGAGGAGTGGACCGTTGATGGGCAGTCCGTGAAGCTCCGACTAACTGTGTGACCACTCGAAATCGTTTTATCAATGATCGGTGGTTTTGACCCGTAATTACCATTTCAAATGCTTAGCTCGGCTCACCTGAGCCCACTTGTTGGCTCGGCGCAACTTCTCGTTCCCCCGCGTTGCACCGGGTGGTCTTTTCGAGTTTCGGAGGACGGCTGGTGGTGGGCAAAGTGGGGGTTATTATTTAGTTTGCTCGGTTCTATCTCTCATCTCTTCGTTCTCTTTCTCAATATCTCTTTTGCTCCTCTCTCACTCTCGCCCCCTCTCCCACCGGCCACCTCTTTCTTTCTGTTTCTGTAGCTCCTTCTTTTTTCCCCGAGTCTCTTCGTTTAGCTTTAACACGCATCCACACCCACGTTTATTCTCATTCTAATCAGCTCCGACGCCTTTTCTTCGGGCCTAAGCACGCATCTCGCCTCTTCGCGCCTTCTCCTGTGGTCGACAAGCCCCGGAGGGCCGTATAGTTGCGGGCATTATTATTTTAGTGCTCTCCTCGCGTACCGAACTGCTCGCCGCTCCGCTGCGGAACGCTTCACATCGTTATACATCCTCCTCGCTAATGTGTCGGTGGTGAATACAATATAAACGGTCGGTACGCCGGAGCAGACGATGCACTATCGGCACCGGCGGTACACTACTGTTTCTCGCGAGGGCCGAGAGGCGAATCAGCGGGATTTATTACGCCGCCATTGCTACTTTATTTTAATATTCACGCCCGTGTCCCCTCGGAGCCGCCCTCCGTACCCCCGGCTGAAGGTGATAAATTCGCCGTTTGTAATTTACGGGAATATTTATCGTATTCATAACAAGCCCGGCCGCGGCGCTTAAATTAATCTGCGCGGAATGCGCAGTTAAATTATCCGGCGAGTGCGGCAAAAATTTATTAACTGAAAATGATAAGTTATTGCCTTTAATAAATTAAGTTTGGCAGCGCGCGTCCTCCGCCCGGCGTAGGACGCAGCGCGCAGCGCAACGAAGCGCGCCGTGGGAAAGGAAAAGTACCGGTGCGCGTTGTTATCAATCACGTCCACGTGCTTCGAACGAAATCAGTATACCGGCGTCGTATCGCTTGATTCATGGGGGAAGCACGCACCGTAATGAAAATTACGATGACAACGGATTGAACTTGCTAATCGCCTTTCGGATCGCTTGAAAGAAATCCGATCGATTTCGCAGCCCTAGCACGGCAAACCATTCCTCATGCATAGCTCTCTGCCCGGCGGAATCGATTAGCATGCAGGCTAGCTTGATCTGATGACTATACAGAGAGGCCGAGACCGAGCTAGTCGCACGCGAAAAATCGTAAAATGCGTATCAAATGAAAAATCCTGGAACGTGCCGGGGCTCGTACGAATAACAAGCGATAGCCACCTCGGCAGCGCCTATAAATGGCGCTTTCTTCAGTTCTCGTCCATCTTACGCGGAAAACTCCTCGTACCGCCGACACACCGCCAAGCTTTCAATGGTCCAAGCCATATTTACGTATTCGTGGCTACGAATCGAGCGAGTAACTCGCGGTAAATCCCATGCTAATGACCGCCAAGGGAAATTTATACGATCCTTTCTTCAACAAGATCCACATTCGTGAAACAATGCGCATGATATAGTGCTGCGCCGCTAATCCGCCGCGATGGTTTAATTTCTTGGTTCGCTAACAGTAAATTTAGATAGCTACGCCAATCAATCTCCGGAACGGTATTTCAGTTGTTACTGATAACATTACTGGTAACTAAAATACAAAAATAATTGACGGGACGAAAGGAAGTCGTATTAGAAATACGAAGCAATTACATCATTTCATTACACGACCAGGTTCTTATTACGAGCCTCGTAAAATTGTCAATTAGTGGTAAGAGGATGCAAAATGGTTCGTAAATTTAACAAAAATTAATAGACTGCACTATGTTGCTAAAAGTAACTCGTTTAATCGAGTATGCATGCTGTTGTCAACATTATTTTACATTCTGCTAGCTGGTGGGCTTATTTAATATAAATTAAACATACTATAAAATTTATTGTATAATGTGTATTCTCTCATTTCAGAATCACAAAAGTATTTGCACTCTTTGCTCCTTTATGAAACTTGTATATCATCGTCACAAGTTAATGGTACCTGTTACCAACTTCCCTTTAAAACAAATGGAGTTTTTGTTCGAGATAATAACTCTCTAACGTTACAAACCATTATTTCAACGAAATTATAAGAATCGCAGCTTCTGTTAAAAATCAAAGCTAGTGTTATCATAAGAAATATGTAAGTAATTGTAAAAAAAACAGTGCTTTAGTTTTCTTCTTAACATGTTTATGAAATTGCAAGAAAACGTATAAGTTAGCAAGGTTTAGCAGCATTTTTATTTTCTTCTTGCCACGAGTAATCTATTAATTCAGGAAGCAAACTTTTCTCTAATTCTAATTTTCGTAAAATGACGTATAACAATGGAAAATTACGTGAAGATTTGCAATCTCCCAAAAAGCTTGAGAAAAAATATAAAATAGAACGATCGGCTCGTCTCGAAAAAGGGTAGAGTTCCGTCGAGTTAAAATATGCTACTTCCAAAACGCTCAACTTTAAACATTCATAGCAACTGAAGTATTTAATCAATTCCATTAACTTAATTTCTTGCTGTACAAAAGCAACGTAATTTAAACAAACATCGATTTTGAAGCAGCGATATTTTTGACGAAACGTCACAGAATTCTTCGACGCGGTATCATCGTCATGTAAGCGAGCCGATGTTCGCAACAATGATAAACCGTATAATATTAATTTATCCAAGCCTCCGCAACCCGAGGTATTGTATTCACCGGCGATGCGACGTAATGTCCATCAATATCTGGTAAACGTACGATGCGTCAGGTACGAACTGGCAAGGAACACCGTGTCACACTCGCAAATTTATAACTCCTTGAACGAAATGGAACTCCGCGCGCGGGCCTCGTGGTAATGCCGAGGCATCGGTCTCTCAGTACCATACGCTACCCCCCATTCCGTATCATTTAAGTAGTTATTGTCGACCTGAAAGTATCGATGCATTCGCATGTCGAACGCCCATCATGCGCAAACGAATGGATAAATAGATCGGCGAGAGAACGTAGCACGGTAATATATGAGCCTGCAGAACCGAGGAGAGCCCGGGAAGATTCCTCGGTCGTATATATGCGCGCTGGGTGTATATAACGTGGCACCGTTTGTGTGCCCAGTTAATTACTCGCGTAGTAAATTATCGGGTAATGAGGTGCCGGGTTCGAGCCTGGGGCCCTCTCATCTTCCCTCTTCCTCGGCCACGGTCCCTCTCGCGAGGATCTATCTCGCACCTCTGCGGACAAACCCTAAAGGAAAGAAAGAGAACTAATAAATCCTCGAGGGCCGTAAGGAGGGATATTGTTAGTTGTAAGGTAAATCATCTCCGCGGCTCAAAAACGGCCTCCTCACCTCGAAAGAACCCTTTGCCACGGCTCTCCCACTCTTGTCCGCGACCTCCTCATTCCCCTCCACGCCCGACATCACCTTCTCCTCAGCGTCCGGAGCCTCGAGGAGACGTTTCTTACCTCTGTTACCTCCGCGCACAAGTCTACGTGGTACTGCAAAGCATCGCCACCTCTGCTCCATCCACTCGCCTCTCTCTCTCTCTCTCTCTCTCTCTCTCGCTCTCTTTCTCTCACTCACTCACTCACTCACTCACTCACTCACTCACTCACTCACTCACTCACTCACTCACTCACTCACTCACTCACTCACTCTCTCTCTCTCTCTCTCTCTCTCTCTCTCTCTCTCTCTTTTCTCGCCCCACCTTCACACACACCTTTTATCTTCGTTCTTTTCGTATCCTTCTTGCTTTCCTTCTTCGTGGTCAGTCCAGTTAGCGTCAATATGCGGACACATGGTCGCGTCATTAGCGTCATTGGATCCCTAACGCCTGCACGATCGGCCCTTGTTGGGTTTCGCACCGAGATTCTTGTACCGGACGTTGATTTCTTGGTACGCGAGCGTGCGGGTATTTTGGTTCCGCGTAATCTTACGGCTCTGTCGGTATTCCGCTGGTAATATTATGAACATGCGCTACCGGACCCAAGTATGAAACCCGGTTTCGCGATTGATGATGCCGGGAAGCATTATTCCGCCGAGATTCAATGAAGCTGATGCACCGAAACTGAACACGATTCGCGTAGCCTTTGACACAACACGGTTTATCAAATTCTTGCTGAAAATGTCTGATGCTAGTTGCTTCGCGGTAACCAATTTTACGTGGCTGAATGTAAGTTTAGAGCCAGTTCCTATTATTAATTGTATCTGGAACCTCTCTTTGTGGGATAACGATTGTATGCAGAAACTGCAAGTAGTGGGGTCAGATAGAAATTCGTTTCTTCTTCTATCGTCTTTATAGCTAGAACACAATGTAATTTAAATCTTTACCATCTTTACGATACGTTGTATTTCATCTATTGATTTCCGTTTGTAATATAAAATCTTGCATTGCGAAAAAGACTCCATAGAACATCCTGCAAAAATGTTGCAGCTGAAATTTAATAAAAAGATATTTTAAATACACCAAACTTTTCAACCTGTCTTATGCCAGAAAGGCATAAGCTCAGTCGCCCCTATTTAGCCGAGTGTATTCAACATCATTGCTTAGGGATAAACTGTAGACACGTAAGTTTATAAAATACAAGGAACCATGTGAATTAACAAAAAATATAAGAAACACGTAAGAGCAAACGTTCTTATTTAATTTTAATCGCAAGGAACTCGCAATCGGCGAAAGAAATTCGACGAAGTAACTCAATGAAATCGAGGACACGCGGAAGAACGTGGATCTTCGGAGCGGCGTTTAATTAAAACTGCTTCGAGGAACGAAATACATATTTCGAATCGATATCGCATAGAGGTCGTCGGCTATTTATCAAATCGACGGGATGACACAGCGAATCGTTGACACTTCTTCCAGGTTCTTTTCGTGATCAGTTAGTGTCAACGGACGAACACCAAACTTCGTCATTAGTGGCGTCAGATCTTTAACGCCTGCACGACCGTGCTTACGGGCCGTTGTGTTCCGCGAAACGTTGTATGGTTCCTGAAACAGAAACTCGGTACGTCACTGCACAGGCATACGTTCCGTGAATGCATTAACACGTACGATCCGGCAGTCCTTTCTAGAGAGTACAATAATTTTCATGACTAATGAACACACTATATGCGTACGTCCCGAATCGTTTGCATAATGTGCAGTATTTCAGCACGTTATGGAAATGAATGATATTATGTAATGTTAACGGTTTGACTGCTGGGCCGGCGCTCGTAAAGATTTCATACGGTTCGAACCTTCGTTTTTAATAGAACGGGAACTCGCGGGCTAAGATTTATCACTGTAATAATACTTCTAACTTTCTGGAGCATCCCGGAGCCTGACAAACTTTTCAAACTAATCAGGATGGATTTTTAAATTGGGATAATAAATTGCATCTATTATACGTGGATGACCCAGCAGTCCGAATGCTCGGTGCTGCTTTAGAATCCTTGATTGGTTGCCGGTGAGTAATAGTCTTTTATTTTTCAGTGAACTGGCAAGAATAGATATCTTCGAATTTTTGTTCAAAATGATTGAGATGAATCGATTGTCGTACTTGGTGTATTAATTATTCGGGACGAATGCGTGTAACAATGGATTTATACTGTTAGGAAGTTGGAGTTGAATAAAAATTGTCCACGGAACAATGGCAAGCTTTGCAGATAACGGCGCACATGCGAAATTTCTATTTGAGTGTCTAATTAGAATGCGTGGGTAGTCGTAAATACAACATACTGCCTTGTAATTAGCAATTTGTCGTATCGTGGTTTACCTAACTTCGAGTTTTAACGGTTGTAATACTGACCGCTAATTGCATTTCATTTGGGTAAACTTGCAACAAATATAATTAAATAGTTTTTTCATTATACGCTCCAACTATGTTTTTCTATGGAAGTTGGTATGAAAATGTCTCCGTCAAAGATGATCTATCTGGCTGTACGCTAGTGCAATGCTAGATCAGAAATTTCAATTTCTTCTTTTCAACTGTCTACATTTCAATTATAATTGATCTTTGCTTGAGCATTACAAAAATAAAATTTCAATTTTTATTTGTGTGATAACAACGTGATATTCACCGTTCTTCTAAATATTTTACAGAATCACTCTAAACGTGATCATCTAAGATAACATCCACTATAACCATGAATGATGCTAAAAAATACCTCCTTTAAACTGGAAACGAAAAAGGAAGATTCTAAGAGTTAATCTGCAAATTATATTATAACAATGAACTTGGACTCTTTCTGCATGATACAGCAGATGGCAAATTGAAGACACGCCTTCCATCTACCCCCGTAACGACCTCATAAAATTTTATATACGAGTTTTGCTCATTTTACCAAGCTTTTGAATAAAAGATGTACTCCCACTTGATTTCGTTCGTCAATTTTGATTTACAAAACGGTAAAAAAAAATGGTACACCAAGTTTGAGGAGATACTCGTAAAGAGGAAGCTTCAATCTTTACATTTATGATAGATTCTATCACAAAAAGTCCAATGTTCTCATAGACATTGCAATTCATAACATTTTCGACATTGGACTTTTTCAATGAATGATCACTCTCCAGTGAATGTACATATGTACATTTTTATCGTATTATATGAAAAGGTAACGTTTGTTACACAGTTTTCACGTTAAAATGTGTACAGTAATTCTTTTATACACCTACAGACGTCTTGCAGATGGCATTTTGTTTTATATGTTGCTTACAATTTGTTTCATGTTCCAATTTGTTTCATAGTTTAATTTTTCAATTAGCGGCTGTCTCAACGATGCCGGTTTTATTCATCTTTTTGTAAATCAAATTTTACCCGTTTACAATTAAAATTAACCCTTTCATAGTTAAAAATTGGCTGCCATTTAATATGAATCTTACTGCAATGAATTTACCAAACGAATTTTATTTACCGAAACATTAATTTGAAGTGAAAAATCGGTACATTCCAAATTCGCAGTGCAAAATTTTAACGCGTTAAGCCAATCGGTCTCTCAACGAACCAATCTCAAGGATAAGTCGCAGGAGTCTATGCGACGAAGTGGTGCTGGTCGTAAACGCCGATCGTTCCGAGCATCTTGAAAGCGTAGATTAACGTTTCGCTAAAGACCGAAGGGTGCGACGTACGAACAAAATAATTCAGATCCGGCGAGGCTTTCGTAGGCGCATATTCGATTTATAGCGCATCCCCGTAAATCACATCCGCGAATCGGACCGTCGGTTATTCGAGGTTTGTTGACTCGCGGTGTATCCAGCGTACACGTTATAATGATTGGCTAAACTGGCAATTACCCAGCGCTTTGAATCCGACGAATTGTCATGCAGCCCGCGGATGCCGATGCCCGTTGTACAGCCGCAAGTCTGACTAGAATATTATACGATCCTCATAACAAAACTGTGCTCACCGTGGTCTCCGCTGATCCCTGTCCCCTGGCCGTCTACCCAGTCATCGGCGTACGTGGATATACTTATACTCGCATGCGACCGCGGACACGGACGCGTGTTGCCCTAGGATGCGCCTCGAAAACTTGGCTTATGGACTCTCCTCGGAGGCGAACGCTATCTCGGACGCGAGCTGGACGTCGGGACGAGAGCCAATACGATTGTGCTTCGCCTACTAGTGGCCAACGTTATGGATTTTTCCGACAACGAACCATGGCATCCATGAGAATAGTTCATGGGCCGGCCACCGATTCTCACCAGCAGCGTAGAACCGATCCCGAAAGCGAGACGCTTTGCTTTTCCGATCGTTTTCGATTACGAGCGGGGATCCGGAAAAGACAGCGGCAGAGATCTCCGGTTAGTTTCGACTAGATCATCCAGGAAGCAATTCCTTCTCCCTCGTTCGCGTCGTATTGTTCTGTTGTTTCGTTACTGCGCCGGGGAACCTGGACGGGCACAGGATTCACTTCCTTGTTCCACTATCTTTCGTAGAAGCCAGATGATGCCGGCGCGATGTTTACGTGTCTCCCGTGGAACGCTTGGATCATCGCCGATCCGAGATGATTATTCCTTTCCGCGGTGATCTCGAAAACGAGCACCGGCTGGGCTCTCTTTCAGCTAAAAATAGATAAATCCAATTTCCTGAGAGCGTTAATGCGTTGATTGGGACGCCAGCGATCGTCGAGGTGATTAAATTGGAAAGTCAAGATTTGTTGCTTGTATTAATCTGACGAGTAATAGCCTACTAAGTGCGAATGTTATTCCGTTCTGCCAAGTCGGGATAAAATTCTGTTGTATTCTCGTTGATATTTAAGCATTCAAGTCAATGTAGATTTCCTTTTATGCAATTATTATCGTCGAGAAACGTCTAACCATTGTAACTGTGAAGAAAATGGTAGGGTTAAATCCTGTTGCATCATGCAGGTTTACGTATACTCGTAATACTTGTATTTAAATATGGACAATTTGGATGGAAAAGAAATATTGTCAAGAGTTTTTTCACATTTTTAATGATGAAAACCACTGGAAGCAAAAATATGCTTCATTTGGATATTACCAGACTGCGGATTTTATGCACTTTTCACAAAAAATGAGTAGATAAAAGAAAAATCAGCGAGAACGTTTAAAGAATTGTTTTGGAAGGAAATAAATATTTATGCAGTTTCTGCATCTTGCAATCGGTGCAGAGAATTTGTATTTTGCACTCAAATTCGCAGTCTACATATTACCTTGATATTCTGAAAATGATACCAGTGATGTTACATTGTATGTTCAACTTAACAACACTAGAATAATTTGTGATTACGTAAAGAAGTATTTACTTCAAGTATCACATAATTTAATGTTTCGTGAGATTGTTATATGAAAATGCACCGAATAAATTACAGGTATCATAATATATGCCCTTACAACTCACATTTGAATTACACATAGTAATTATTAATAATTTTTATCATTTGAAGGCTTAAATGAGCAAATAATCTTGTTGCTGGATGAAACGATTGATTAGAAATTCATAATTTGGTAAATGAATTAAACAGAAACTTCGCCGACTGTTATTGGAGTCATATTTAGGTAAATACTTTATGCTGTCTGCGTTACAAATTTTCATCGAAAGTTGAAATACAGCCGATACGATAGCGCAAGTTACCCGGCGCTGTCATTACTTCCTGATAATATGCCGATCGTGGTATAACGTTTACGACCATAAAAACCATCCACAGATTCAAGTGTCGTAAAAGTCTTTATAATCGACGAACAAAAAACTCAGTAGACGATTCGTTCTCACCAGTTCGAGTATTTAGCTGTTACAGGAAAGACCATTAAAGCGAAGCTGTAGCGAGAGCCACAGAATTGCTCTGACGGCAGCCTATAAAATTCAAAGGATAAATGTAGATTTCAGGGCGGCGTATCGTTTGACCCTCGCCGTTCTTTGGCTTTGAGACCTGTATCCGTACAAAATATTACGTTAGACTGCAACGTGCACTTAAACCGCGGAAGAACAGCACCGACGCCTTCGCTTCCACTTCAAACGTACGCGCGCCGTCGACGTTTCGCACGTACTCGAATGCCTACTTCGAAATGCAACAATTATTGTAATCTCGAGGAACACATTCGCGAAACCGCTTGATTAAAGCGCGAGGCGACTGCGTTGCGTGATGTATAGCGGCTCATAAAAGTGCTCGTACGTGAGCTGAACGTTTACTCAATTTGATGGGCCTTTTAATAGTTGCAGGTAATTAAAGTGTACGCTCTTGATTTAGTGTAACAACGGTGTATATAAATGTTGTATAGCCTCCAAGTAAAATGTCGTATATCACGTATTAATGTGTAGACAGTGGATTTAATCCGCTTCTAACGCAAATGGGAGGATAAAACACAAAACTGTCACAACATTAAGAATATGATTGTATTATGTTCGAGTTATTTAAATTTGACAAATGAAATACATTTTTATTTCTCACAATTAACTTGGACTAAATTTTCTTTTTGTACGGAAAATTATATATACAGAATAAAGAAGATAATGTAGGAAGTGTATTTGTAAGATTCGTTTAGTTCGAAATTCGTTTATTTGGTGCGCTTTGAACATAACTCTTGCTAAGAATCGAATTTAATTATACAATCGTTCACATCAGATTGCAATCGAATGTGTGCAAATGTTGAGAGCATTTGTGATGTGCGATTTTAATGATGCTTTCAAGTAACTTTGAACATTGCCTAATCTATGTGCGCAATTCTGACAAGATTGACTAGGTGATATATGAAACAGAAGAAAGGTAAGATGAATTTAATAGGATCGACATATATTCAGCAGTTAATTAAATCCGCCATAACGAAAGAACTCGTAGTTCGTGCAGACAAATACTGAGTTATTCTTCAGCGATAGCGTCTTATAACCCAAGCGAATCTATTATGTCGGTTTAAATAACTTTCTCTGCTCAGAAAAGATATTGCTTGCAATTACGCGTTCCACATACGATGCTTTCGACGCAAACGCAATAAGAAGCGAGTATCTCGATAATTTTCGCGGCGCCTCACAATATTTCCCAGCATCGCATCGCGCGCAGTAAAAGCTGCGAATACAATTTCCGCTATGCAGCCGCGCATCCGAATTTCGGTCGGCCCGGCAACAAAGCACGTGGTGCAAACGAAAGTCCCGGGAGAGGAGCAACAATCCGAAATAACCGGGAGTAATAATAACGCTCTACGGTATTCTCTGTATTAGGGATAATTGGAGGATGAACCGCAAACGGCAGCGAGGGTATCTCGCGCGATAAAACTCGAGAACGGGGCGCAGCGTCGGCAGAGGGAGAGAGAGAGAGAGAGAGGGAGAGAGAGAGAGAGGGAGAGGGGGGCGAAGAAGGAAAAACGCGAATTCCACGGTGGTGGCGCGTCCGGGTGCAACGAGTGGAACTTTGAAAGCGAGTCGTACAATAAGATCCTCCAGAAAGAGGGAGATAGCGCGGCAGATAGAAAAGATAGAGAGAGCGACGGAGGCTCGGGGTCCAAACTACAAAGCCTCCAACCACCAGCCACAAAACTACCATGCGAAACGACGACGGTAGAAAAGGAGGATCGAGAAATAGGAGGACGAAGGAGATGGAGTACGATCCCGGGTGCGTAGGCAAGGAGCACCGTCGAGGCATTATCCACTTACAGGGAATTATCCTCTTTCTAGTGGGTCTGGCCGGAGAGGTGCGCGCTAGCACTCTTTCCCGCGTGCCCCCATCTTTCTTCCCCCCCTCTGGCCGGGCTCCCACTTTATTCGGCAGCCGGAAAAATCGTGGCGCGGAATAGCCATCGCCATTGTCTACCGGCGAAAGAGAGATCCAGAAACGTTTCAACAAAGGACCTGCGAAAGCAGCAGCAGCAGCAGCAAGCCTCGGCGAAAGGGCAAGACTCTCGAGGGTACCGCCGCGCAGTTCATTTGAGTGTTAATTGCTAGCCATTGGGCATAACGCCGAACAGGTAATACGCGGGGAACAACGGCGCGGGCTCCTCTCCTCCTCCTCTAGCATCGCGTTTGTTGGTTCCGTTCTCGAACCCTCTAATTTCTTCTTGTCGTGTTCTCTTGCTCGCTCCTCGAACTGTTTGCCGTGTAACACTCTCTTTCCACTCCGGTCACCTCTCTTCTCTCTCCTTTGTTGGAGACCTCGCAACGCCCAAGCCACTTCGCGGCATTAACTCGGGGGGCCGGAGCAACCACCACGGCCACTGTAACTCAAACAAACGGAAAATTCGAGCTGCCCTTGCGACCGGTAATCGCTCGCAATTCGTCGAAATTGCAAGGTCTACACGAACGAGTTTGCTCGGTACCATTGTATCGTTTCGTTTGGTTTCGTTCTCCCCGTTGTTTTGACTACAAGAGCGCACAGCCCGTTTCCACGTTATTCGTAATCGCGCGAGCCCGCCGATTTATTGCGTTCCGTTCGCGCCGCGCGATTCCGCGAGGATGCTCGTCCTCCCGACGAAACGATCGCCGTGTCTGCCATCTCCGGCAGACTGACAGCCATTACACGGTAGTTGGGCCCGAGCAGACGCGGCTCATTTTTCTCGGCGCTCTCCGCGCGCGAGAGGAGCTAATGTCGATTCGGTGTCTTTTCTTTCGCCGAGCAAATGAAGCGCTCGGAAAGACAACGGGCGAAACTGCGCGCGCTGTGCTACGACTGATTTACATACATATAGATGCGCACAAATGGATATTGTTTATGGCTGCCGTTAAATTAACGCGAGCTCCGCGCGTATTTATGGCGCGAAACTTTACTAGCCGTCGACGCAACTTAAAAGAGGTCATTCGGAGGACGCGGAGTAATTAGAAACACTTAGCATTTTAAGAACACAGGAAGCACCAGCCGTGTGCCAACTGAAAATTCTTTGCATTCGATCAAGTCTGAGTAATGGCTGTGTGCTGTCTGTTCTCTAATTACGTTACGCAACTAGTTTTTGCGCTGCGTACAAACACGAACGCGAAATTTATACGTATGCATGTATTTTTATATAAACTGAAACTACGCTATCTTGATTACGACAAATGGCAGTTGCATAAAAATTGATTTTCATTCTCAATATTTTTTTTTATTCGAAAGTAATTGAATTTATCACCTGCATTTACTATTGTATATTCTAGCGCCTCGCTTTTGTCATAAAAGCATGAAAGTCTAAACGTGTCTTTTGTTATTTAAAAGATCGTTAAGGAGTGCTTGTGTTTACATATGAATTTTCTATAACACGATAGTTATAGATAGTTCTGTTACACAAGCGAGTATAGAAATGTTTATTATACTTATAGAAGTGTTTCGAATGTTTCGTGTTAGAAATATATATAAACGTCATACAAATCTTTATGTGATATTCTAACTTATGTGATAATTGTTTCGAATTTCAATGATCTCTTTAAAAATTGCAAAATCGCTGCACAACTCATGCATTAAAGTATTGTTAATTTTAATAAATAGTACTGAAACATTTCTAAATTAAATATTATGCACCATGGTCAGTTTAAAAATGGTTAAAAATAAATGCAGAAGAATTAAATATAATAGAATAAGGTGCATCTACTTTATTTCAGCACTTTGAACAGATGTAGGAAATCTGTGTGGAATAATTGCAATACAAGTAAAAACTGATGGCAATAGACAGACACATTTACCGAGCTGTAATTTGTGCTATGAACTTGGAAATTCAAATGCAAATTTTAATGACACGAACCTATTTATTCTTCCTTATATTTTAATTGTTTGAATTGTAAGAATCAAGAAAGAATAAAAACGTTAATCATTCGACATTTAGTCGGCGAGATAAATCTTTTTTCTGAGTTTAATTAAATAATTTAAAGAAATCAGAATTTACATAAACGCGTGACAATAAAATTGGCTGCATATTACACTAAACAGAGTAACACTAGACATCTCATATTACATTTATGATTAAACTTTGTGAAAGTCAATCATGTTTCCAATAAAAAGATGCTGTTTAGCAAAGCAATTATTATTTTTAGTATTTAAATGAAGACGAAGTAGTAGATTATGAGTTAACTTATCAAATTACAAATCAAATGAAGCAGTAGACAGCAAAATTACGAATAATAAATTTTTTATGCAGATTACAATTTTAATATGTAATTTGATGGGAGTCAAAGTAATAGAAATATTTTTTTTTGTAAACTAAAACTTTCCTTCTAGTAAAAATATAATGAAAGTATTATATTATTTATATAAATGTATACAGATACGCAGTTATCGCTACATTGCGGATATTTATGCAAAATAAAATTTGTCTGCACTAATTACAAGATACTGGAGCTGCATAGATATTCATCTCGTTTCTTAATAGCCATAAAGAATTAAAAATAGTACAGCAGTATTTTAAATTTCTTCAAATGTTGTTACTATTTTACATTCGGTCAACTCATTTTCGTCAGAAATGTATAAAATTTGCAGTGCAATTATTATCGATATGAATGTCTCATTTAGGTAAAAACACATGTGTTTCGCACAGATTACAATAATATATCGAATATGCAATCAACATCATTCAACTATCAAGGTGCTTTCTCTACGTCGCCAAAAATCAGTCGCAATCTATTTTCAAAACGTCATCAGCGGATCAAATCATTTATTTCTCTTGTAACCTGCGGTTAGACGTCACTGTAATTAGTGAAACAGCACATCTTATAATATTTCGATCTCGATCATCGTCGGTCCGATAGCGGGCCCCTGATTCAGTAACGTGCAACGTAATGCAGAACGCTGGATCGTGACACGAATTTTCAACGCTTTATCCTTGATAGATAACGGAGTCGATTGGACCGAATTCGAGGCGACCGTATCGGGAGCTCGTCGCGAGTGGACACGGATAATTCTTCCAGGTCGGACAGGTATACGCGCAATCGTGGGCACGGACAATCTCCCGTGCTATACCCTGCTGGCGTGGGAGTTAAAATCCACGCACGCATAAATTATTCCCGTACGTACACAGGATCGAAGGCGCGTCTTGTGGCGAACGGGCACAGGGTTTCGAGGACTCGGGGGTCCGTAACGCGCGATAGGTTAAGCAGTTCACGTACCGGCCGGTAATTATGGATGCGTTTAAGCCGCGGCAGTTTAGGAAACTAAATAAAATAATATACGTGAGCCGAGGTTTTTATTGCCGGATTAAGGGGTGCCCTGCGCGTCGCTGCGTGTCACGAACTTATCCGCCCGCTCGATCTCGTCTTCGAGACCGAACAGAAAGGGAGAGAGAGAGGCCACATAATTCTGTCGGAAGTGGTCATCGCCTCCCGACATGCTCCGCATCACAGAATATTTAATAAAGGCCCGGGTGATAAACAGGTTCGAGCGCAATCACGGTGCCCACAATTTAAATCGTAGTTTATCAACCAGTGCGCCACCACCCACCAGTGCGCGCTGGCAAGATTTAGTGGCGTTCGAGATTCCAGTCTTTAAGTATTTTATTTCGAGTCTAGATTTTCCAAATGACAAATTGTACGAACAACTACACTGGATCACATAACCTCGACGAGGGGGTTGCGAGCAAGAGGAGGCTATGAAACTATGATTAGACTGCTTCATCGTCCCGATTTTATTTCACTATTATTAACCGTAACCATGCACATTAAATACGTTGCAAATAAAATCATTAAAATATTACTACTTGTGCCTATTCTTCGAAACTTGAGAAAAGAAACTTGGTTTTTCCAGATTACTTGAATTCCTGTGTTCTGATCCTCTTCTGAACTTGATCCTCTTCTTAGCAGATATCGATGACAGTCGATTTCATCTATTAGCAATTCCTTAATAATTCTTTCAGAATCAAACACGACAGTCAAGAATTTCTTTAAAAAATTGTTCAAAATCTATAATAATCTGATTCAAGTTCTGGAACAAGTTTATTTGAAACTATTATTTGAAACAAAATCATCGAGCTCCTCTTAGACACAGTTCAATAATTTAAAAGCCTATCAATAGGGGGTTCCGGTAAATAAAGTTTAATAGAATCTCTATTAAGAGGTTCCTGCTTTAAACGAAGTAACAAGTGAGTAAGTTAGAGTCATGGTGGCATGAGTCATATTTGCGAAAATTTTAACTTACGTCCTTAAATGTAATCGATACATGCCAAACTGTTAAAAAGACAAGCGAACTAAATTATAATGTTACAATAAATCAATTCGAAATTACGTTAACAAATAAATTTGGTCAATAAACGATACACATGTTAATATACAATAACACGCCTTATTTCTTACAACGTAACTTACGCCACTATGATTCTAACCCACCCAATTCTATGTAGATAATTCACAGTCGGAAGCTTATTTGTAACACGTTAATAACTCGTTTCCGTAGAACATTCATTAACACAGATTCTAAAATACCCATTTCGTAAGTTCACTTTCGAAAAAGGTCTCTAAGAGTAACACATATTTTCAAAAAAGAATCCATAACTACTTTTCTGAAAAGAACGTACGAGTTTAAACCAAATTTTTGCGACCGTTCGTTGACCGTGGATTTTTTCGGATCACGTTGCGCCAACAGATGTGTCGCGGATCCGAACAATAGTCGAAACGTCGAAGCTTGCGAATCCAGTCGCCAGCAATTTATCGCGGTGTCCGCCCTGGCCCACCCCCGGCCGGCCCTTACTTTGGTTCCATCTTTTCTCTTTTCAGTAGTTGGAAGGCGCTGGTGCCCCGGTATTGCAAAAGGAGCTGCGAGAACGCCGCGACCGCAGCCATGGCGGTTATTATAAAACAAAAGACGATGCTTGATGCCGATAATAAAGAAGAGGTACGCGCGTCGAGCATCAGCGACGGGGAGCGACGAAGAGGATAGGTCGGCGTGGCGGTCGAAAGAGGGCAGGAGGGAAAGGATGAAAGAAAAGCGATATTCTCGAAGGTAGCGGGCGCGAAGGATGTGGTTCCACGCACTGCGATCGACTTAATTCGCGCGCTCCCGACTCTTTTTCCTTCCAGTGGTCTCTCTTCCCCTCCAGTTAGGTTGGATGTCCTCCTCCGGCTTCCATCGTCCCCCCTCGTGGCTTTCTTATTTAGTACTCCTCGCCTCTCTTTCTCTCTCTGGCTGTACACCTCTCGCTCCTACTCCTCCATCACTGCTGGCAGTCCGCTTACCGCCAATCATCATTTTCAATTCTCCGTGGTGGAGCGCCTTCGCCGTCTCCTATCTTCTTCCCCTTCTTCTGCTCGTGCCCCGGTCTCCGCTCTCTTCCTCCTCTTCTTCGTCGGCTTCTTCCTCTTCTCCTGAATACATGGTCTGTAAAAAAAACTTGGGAATATTATTCCGGAGATCGAGGAATGGACGGACGGCCCCGGCCCGGGGGAGGCACGGCCTTTTGCGTCCTGCAGTCTGCGTGCTACGATTCGATGCTGAGACAACACGTTTCACCATTTTGCTACGTTCGACTAGGATGAACGCGGCGGACCCCGTTCGGTACCACGAGCCGGCGGGCGGGATGCCAGATCGGCCACCTTGCGATTTCGGGCTGGAACAGGTCGCCGAGATTTCATTGATTTCGGCATCTCCAACGGACAAGTGCTTTCTTCTTGATTGTACCTTCTTAATCAGCTCAATGGCCGAGTAACTCAACGATCGCCAACGGTAAACGACGCCCCTCTGGATCTGATAACTTCCTCGTACGTCCTCGCTTCGGGACTAGGTCTAACTGAGCAACGATGCATCGGTTTTTTTGAAGTGTTCTTCTTGGTGTCTCGTTTCTAATCGATTTACAGTAAATTCTCACTAATTTTCCTTCAGCTTGTTAACAAAAATGGACAATTCGACAAGAGGAGATACCTTGAGATTCGAGCCTTGCACCTTGTTTTTATAATTGTCAACAATCGGCGACTATAACAATGAGCCGCGAGACTCGAATAATCGTACTTCCTCTTCCCAAATTGTTCATTTTTGTTTACTAACCGAAGGAAAATTAGGGAGAATTTACTGTACTCAGTAACTATACTGCTGTGTGAGCGACCCCGGCATAATTAACCCTCAGCCATCCCTCATTTCTAGAGCATAATCTGTCCTTTGATATCAAATTGACACGATGATAAAAAGTGCATAAGATGGAACAATAAACAATTAATTTCGTAAATCGTTTCTTTATAACGAACGCCTAAGTTAAGGTGAGACAAGATTTAAAGTTGATTATTTACTTTTTTCAGAATTAATAAAATGATCTATAGTACAGATTGTTTCTTCAACTTGCGTCAGAACTGTCAAAATGTCTCAAAGAAGACTGTATTAAATATAAAACTTATTCTCTTTGTTCAGAGAGAAAGAATTTGTGTCACTCTGTGTTCTTCCGGTTACAACGTCATTTCCAAAATGACGCAGCAACCAAGATTACTTAATGTATCGATAACAACATGATATCGACAGCCTCGGTCAATAGTCGTAACAATATTATTGTGTAATGTTTAACTGTACGGAGATTTATTTCAGAAACGAATTTTGAGACACAAAATAGTTGAAAAGGATTTAAACAGTAGGATACAATAATTACGTCATTAACTCTGCAAAACGGAGGCTCCTGACGATTTCACGACAGCGGCAGTTAAGTATTAATTCTTTTACATAGTCCTGGACGTTTTGTTTTTAAATTAACTCTCGTCTTCTTATTGAATCTAACAAATGATTTAAATTGACCATTATAGAATATCAGCAATCGGATGCAACGTTTGTAACTCTGGCTTAAGGCAGATCCAAGAATCGTATATTTCTAGTCATTAAGGACAGGATGTTGTAAAACTTCGCATTACACAAGATAAGACATTGCTCCTGCAAAGACTGAACCACATCCATCATTTCTTAACGATATTGTTTTACACATTTGTAAAGCTAAAGTGCAATATCCATTACGACAAAAATATTACCCTAAAAATGATTAAACAACGAACAAACGAACTGCACTATCTCGAAGTTCAGTTGCGTTGATTAGCGCTTCTTTCTTCTTGACAATTTCCATTTCCTTTCGAATGAAACAATTTTTGTTCCTTGTACGTTCTCAATTTCTTTCATTCTTAGAAACCAGCAAAAACGAATTTTATTTCGAATTAGATAATAATTACGTATGAAATATTCATCGCGAGTCTGACTGGTTCCAGTGCAAGTGGTTAAGCGATGCACACCTTAAAATCAAGACTGACCGTTACGGAGAACCGTGATACAGTTCGCAGTGGTTTCTTTTCGAGATTAGTTCTTTATGCCAGATTCACAATTGCACGGAAACACAAAGTGACCGGGCGTCGTCGGTGGCTGTTGAGGACGGTGTTCGTTAATATTCTCGTTCACCGGATCATTTTTCGTTTTGCCCTCGCGTTTCCTTTTTCCCTGTCCACGAAGAGCCGGAGCCCCTCTCCTCTATCCCTGGTACAGACTGTTAAGAGTAAGGTGCTCCGACCGTTGCGGACTGGTCGCTCGGATGGTTCGATGGTTCACCGGTTGGTTGAACGACCTAGCCCGGATCCGCCGGCGCGTCCATACCGATCGCCTCCTTCTGTCTCCTTCTCCTTTCTGACTGGGCTCATGCCCATAAATACGTCCCGCGTACATATATCTGTCTCTTTTCGATACATTTTAACGCGCAGGGTCGTACTTCCAGTCGGGTACACGCGGGGCGCCCACCTTTCAAACCGCGGACCCGTCTCGTTGATGGCTGGATAACTGTGGACGCGACTTGCTGAGTCTGCTATGGTTCCTCGGTAATCCCTTACCGAATACGGAACTTGAATCGCGATTGAGCAGTTTCCGTCGGCCGGCCGCGATATTTGAACAAGATTCTTTCACCTAACGACGATTTTTTAGTGCGGCCAAGTAACTGTCAACTGTTATTCGTTGATCATGCAGATTTTCAACGCAGCTTTTTTCTGTCTTTATCAACGCTAAACCATGCCGGTCGAAATGACAGAGAAATGAGAACACTTTCTCAAAAAAGGATCGAATAAGTTCCTTTCTACAAGCTTACATTATAATAAATATGACGATGTTCCAATCAATTCAGTCTTGTTTTTGTGAAACAACAATCGTTAGTCGCTTTCAGAGCTCGGTAGGTTTGGCGTTAATTCTTCTTTGGTTACAGAGACTGCATGCATTCTATTTAGGCAATGATCGTTTTGAGTTAATCTTCTGTAACATACATTTCTTGAAGTCAGAACAAAAAGTATAATACTTCAAAAATATACATGGTGGCAAGAGGTTACTGTAAGTCGCGATAAACAAATTCTTTTGTAAGATGAAAAAATTGAATTCCAGCGAAAAACTAAAACCAGACTTGGAAAACGTAAATAATGAACATGTATGTTCGAAGATGTACATTGGAGGGGGTTAAAGTAAATAAAATAATTGAAATGAATTCGCAAATATTGTTACAGTGTTTTATTTAAGTCATTCAGATGGCATACGTGTAAAGCATGCGATTTAATCGTTGATACTTGAGAATACATTTTGTTTTTTATTGATTCTTTCTAAATTATCGAATGTTTGGTAAATGTGTTAATGAAATTTGATATGCTATAGTAATTAATGCTGTACTGTAATATGTAGTAAACTCTCTACACATGTTCCCTATACATGTTCCATTAATCTATCATTGAAAAAACGAATTATGCATTATCCACAAAATTCCACAATTTCATGCTCTGTTTCATTACGTACTCCATTATACCCGTTGATATTGCCAAGGATTTTGATACCGAGCTGCATTACAGCTATAAACGTATTTAACCCTATGGCAATAACATTTAATGCAGCATTGCAATTTGTAAATTATGTTGCATAAAATAACACAAGTTTATGCAGTCTAAAATTTGATTCTGCGCAAAACGTTCAAGCACAAATATTATTCGAAACAGCAACCAGATATGTCTAAATAAAAACGTCACCGCAATTCTATAATTATTCTACAGCGATTTCAGGAAGTAATAGAAGAAACAATAAATCATAATAGCCGCTAATAAAATGGATAGAGAGAATCGATAGAAATATCGGTACGAAAATCAGCACGAATTTATGGACCCAGCCAATACCATAGGGATTCACCTGAATACGTTCCTTTCCGCGAACAGACCTTTCAAAGCATCCTCCAGCGATGAAAGCTAGTTCGTTAATTATGCTTGTGTCATGCAAAATACTATTTATCACGACGCAAGCCTTCGTGTGCTGCGTTGAAAAGGCTCAAAAGTTGAGTGGAACAGTAAAATAACGGAATGAACGATCGGAAGAAAGAGCGGGCCCGTGCTATTAATGACTATAGCTCCGAAGAAAAGGCTTTATAGAAACTATTGTACGATCGTCATACCAAGTCACCCTTGCCAACTCGCACGGGCCTTTGTCTCTTGACTGGCACGTACCTCATAGCGCGAAAAGCTCAAGCATCGAGTGTTTCAGATGAAGGGCGCGCACCGCGCTGCTCGATAGCACAATACAGCTAACAAGATCAAAACATTATTGTCTCGCTTTCTTCCGGGATTGCATGCTCACTAAATAGTCGAACCGGCTGTATACAGGTGTCATGTGCAATTTTTCGATCGCCATTGTGTTATAATTACATTGATTGTCCATATCATGTCGTAACTCTTCTTAATCACTTCAATCCGATTTCTGGAAACGCAACGGACACGTAGCTGTCACAATGTGCTGTACCGTGTGCATTTTCTTCACATTTTTACAAGTTTAATCTGTGATCCAAAGATCGGTAGAAATTGTGTATCCTGTGTCTTGGTAACTAAAGTATGCTCGACTTTTTTTTAGACTTGATTCTTTCAAAACTTGACGCGTAAAGTTTTACTTGGAGAACTTATGGTCAAAGAATTCTTCGAATGCTGTTCTCAGGTGAACATGATTAATCCAAATGTTAAAGCTAATGATACTATTAATTCTTTTAAAATTGCATTTCTTTGTCTCTCGTAAGAGGTTTCCCGTTGCGATCACTAAATAAATAAATAATTAGATTGCAATAACCCTTTTTTAAATAATATTTAACGAGCTGAAGATGACATGCTATTCGTGTGTGTGAATTCCTATAATCTATTCACTTATTTAACACTAGAACTGATCTTTGCTTCCACGGTTCCTGGTATTACAAAAGTGTTAGACATCTTTATGCGAAAAGAAAATTGTCTACATTGATTGCAAGAAATATAGAAATTTATTCCGTCTTTTATTAATTGTAGCGAGTTTCGGAATACGTAAATAGTATGTTTAAATTCTTTTAAAGTTTTGACTACTGCACGTTTGATGCATCCATTTCGTACGAAATTTAAATAAATCTAATCTTGTCGTTGTTACAAAACAATGCATCCTTTAATCGGGTTTGAACTGGGTAGTTCTATTGTTATCTGACGTGCGCGTTTTCGTCGCATAAAATCTGCGGTTCGAGAATATTCGGAACGTAAAGATAGCAGTAACATCGGCAAGTTGGCCAATAAATAATAATTATTTGTAACTCGGTGAAATACGTATAAAGCACCGTGGAATTACGATCACGGAGGGCAGAAATGCGATTGCATCGTAAGTAAGATTTGAATGGCGACGGAGCACGGAGTATATGTAAGAGATTTTTTAACGACGAGTTCAGCACGCCGTCGCAATACGATGGAAACCATCCCGAAATCGATTGCTCCTTCTTGCCAGCTTAGTCGTTCAATTCTTCATGCCTATTTGGTCCTCCTCCCATCCCTAACGGAACGATTGTCCTCCACAATGGCTCATTTGTTTCTAGATCACGACTTATAAACCACCGTCGTCATCGTCGTACGAAACGGCAGCTGCATCAGGCCAACTTGCTCGGCTTTATAACAGACAATAATGATCACGATATCGGCCCAGTCTTATTTCATCGAGGTCCTTCCCGGTTCCCGTCTGCTTCGGATTCGGTTTCGAGCGATTTGCGAGGATCGCGGCTTCCCGCGGCTTCCGGCCACGGGTCTTCCGATCGGTTTCGATCGGGAATTTTCACGCGCGACGAACGATCGCGCCGCGGAACGGAGCGGCCGCGCGCGAACGATCGGCCGGTCTCGGATCTCGAAATGTCTCGATCCATTCCCATTACTCGTGGTTACGACTCGCAATTATTATCGCGATGGCACCGATCTTCATCAACCTCAACGACTGCCCACTACGTTCCTGACGTAATTCCGCCACCGTCTCTTCTCGTCTTTCGTCCGTCACGAGATATAAGATCCAAACGTATTCTTTCCTTCTTTCCTCAGCGACGGCCGAGTCCTTCCCTCTCGGTCCCTCTCGCTGTTTTTCTCTCTTCCTTCCCCTCTCCACGGGTCTCGCTGATTGTATAATTGGGAGGCAACAACGAGCTACGTGCGTCACTCCGATGATTTAGCCTCCCCCTCGGCGTCGCCTCACCCTCGGCCAGCGGGCCCTCGGTCAATCACGTCGTAATTACTTTTAATGCTGGACGACTCGGCTGACACAATATCTAACCCGACGACGAATCGTTTCTCTCTTTCTTTCTCTTTCCTTATTTCTCTTTCCTTTGCTCTGTCTCTTTCTCTCTCTCTCTCTCTCTCTCTTTCCCTCTCTCCCTCTCTCACTCTCTCCCTCTCTCACTCTCTCTCTCTTTCTCTCTCTTCCTCTTTTCGTCAATCTCCATCGCCTAACACTTCTTCTCTCTCTTTCTCCATCCATCTCTTGTTCCGTTATTTTTATGTCCCCGTGTCTCTCTTTCTCTCGCCCCTCTCCCCCTTCGTTACGTTATGGCCTATCTGCTTGTTCGCAGCATACTTCGCACGACCGGATTAATTGGTAATAGAGAGTGCGACGAAGACCATGCCGGGCAAATATTGCGATTAATATTGATAGGGCCACTTTGCTGGTGCCATGACTGCGCGCAAACATTGCGCGGTCGAGAGGTAAATGGGGATTCAGCGATGACGGAGGGGTTGAGTCTTCGAATCATTGGGAGGTGATAGAATTTCTGGAACAGACACCGTTTGGCAATTAGCTGGCACTGTCGGTGTCTGAATTATACCGACGATCCTGGCTGTTTATCCGTTTCTGTTTGCGTCGCTTCATTAACCCCTGAACGTGCAATCGTTCCCATCTGGACCGGTCATTCCAGAACTGTAAATCAATTTTTTAATTTGTTTTGACGCGATCATGAAGAGAAACTTGACGTCATTCGACGCCCTTGTGGCAGAACCACTTGTGCATAAATAGGAAACGAAACACAGTTTCGGGTTTTCTTGATTTAATCTAGTGTCCTAAAAAATAACTGCATAGATGATTCTCTATTTATATTTGCTAGTTTTGTTCGGTACTTGAAGTTGATTAATTATGAATGATCTCAGAAAATTTCTAAGACTAATTCGAATAGAATGGTTGAATTCTCTTCTTGAATGATACGGTGATTGTTAACAAGCATTTATACATAATGATTATGAATATTGATGGTATATTAAGTTCTTATTCTAATATCTTTTACCGCATTCTGTTTTAGATTACGTTCAGATTTGATTTTCCTAAAATTTCAACGTTAATTTTTGTAAAAAACTATTTCATATTACAGTGCAGAAACAAATGTATTCTTTCTTTATTGATGGCAACAATAAAATGTAGCATGGATTTACATAATAAATAATATTAGATCATCAAATAAAATAATTTTCTTGCAATACTTACCCATACAATTATCTGGGTCTCCTCAGACTAATCAAATAATTATAATAATCAAGAGAAGTTGAAAATATAATTTTTAACGTATAATTTTTCTAATAGAAATTATACATACATTTAGTAGCATTATATCTTGAGAAGTCGGTAACTTTGTCAGTTGTTTGTTGTATAATAAATGTGTATTTAATACATGTATTGCACTTACATGCAAAAATACCTATAGCTGTCGTTAATACACTAAAATAGCTATTAAAAATTAAATATTTGCTTCACAAATCCATCAACGAAACTTTTTGATTACTAGAACTTGTTAGTCTTAATTTTTGAAATACCGTATACGTATATTTTTTACCACTTTTTATTTGATTGCTTATGAAACAACAATAATTAATCGGTGCTCGAAAACAATGAGATTTAACGAAGGGAATCTGAAATAGTCACGCAGCACACGTGAAATAAAGCGACACGTTACTTTCCATGAGACACATTACACGAAAGTATCGGTGAATCGTTACAACCAAATTGTATGTAAACATTGGTCGTTACCTCTAATACACCAATTGCGGCCGCAATTTTCTGGTATCTCGTAAAGTGAAATAATTGTATGGTACACAATAATTCCCTGTTGTTTATTCGACGAATTGGAATAACAGTCGCGGCATGATTATCATAAAAATGACGATTCCTCATTAGTCGGACCGGGGAAATCGTGGAACACGGTAAATGCAAAAAGGAGTCACCGTAAGTACTGAAAAAGCGAATCACCGTCGATGTCTCATCGCGTTTATTGGGATTATAAAGCGTGCAGAGGAAGGAGGACAGGAAGGAGAGATTTGTTTGAATTATTCAAATTAGATACGAAATTGAATGCGTGCTCTGCTCGTGTGCAGGTAATGACGGCACTTGCATATAAATGGTAATTATTGTCATTATTCTGCCCCAGTCGTTGTGTCCTCTCTCTCTCTCCTCGTCTCTCCTCTCCTCGCCGCCTCGCCCTACTCTCTTTCACCGTCGTTCCTCTCTCTTTCCGTTTCTGTACCCGTGCTCGCCATAATGTCGTGTGTTCCCATACACTAGTTGAGATAATTATCAAAATTGTTTTATTGTTGCTATAATTACGGGGGACATGCCATGGTTCTCCCTCCTTTTCAGGCTCCAGTCGTCTCCCCCGAACCAGCGAACACTATCTTCCACCTCATCCACCTCGAACCACGCCACACCACCCATCCGACCATGTTGCAGCCCTTCTGTTTACATCTTACCACCCTTCGTTCGCGCAAACCATAACGCCGCTGCTCGCCAATCTTTCGCCTTTTCAAATTGCTTCGCGGAAAATCGGTCATACCTTGCACCGGCACCGCAATTACCAGATTGCGCATTTTTTATGCATTTCCGGCATACGCAGATCCGTAAAACATGAATAACACGTATGCCAACAAATGCTGTTGGTAACAGTTTTACTTTGTTTTTATCTGTCGCTAAAATTAATTCCGATTTATGGAATACAGTAAATTCTCCCTAATTGATGTTCAGATTGTACACAAAAATAGACAATTTAGGAAGAGGAGATACGATTATTCAAGCCTTGCGACTCGTTTTTATAGTTGTTGACGATCGGTAACTATAGAAAGTCTCCCGAAATTGTCCATTTTTATGCACAAACAATTGCGCGTCCATTATGGAGAATTTATTGTACTCGATAAATATTCGTCTGACAACTTGTTTAAATAGTTACTCTGAGCTACACTAGTGTGAATAATAATAGACTTAATATGGAATTTTTACATTTTTAGTGACATTTGAAGAAAAGGTTAACGAAACACCATATTTGTATATTTCTATTTTATATTATTTATAATATAAAAATCTATAAATATGATGTTTTCGTTTAGGTATCGGTAATAAAGTAAAAATTATTTTCAGTCCATAATTTTACATACACACCACTGTATGTGGAAACCATTGTTTACGAACGATGGGATTATAAAAGTACCTTATGTCTATCAATTTTCAACCAACTTACTTCTTTCGATGACTATGTTGGATGACTCTTACAACGACCATACACATTTTGCGATTCTAATAAAGAAATTGAATAGAAACGAAATTGTACTGCATCCACATAACAATCGTTTTATTGTATTAAAATAAATTGTACCATATGATAATTTTTCAACATAATTTACACCGCGAAGGTCTCGCTACACTTCAGAGATGCACACATGTCATTTATCGTCCATGCCGCAATACCAATTTCTATAAAAGGAAGACTGTGCTTACGAATAAAAAATATTTCCTTAATATTATTAAAACCTTATTAAAATATCGATATACTATAATTATTGAAGGAAACATAAATATACCACTGTGAACCAGTAAAATATTCACAAAAAGAGTTTGCATGCAACTGTCAGATAATTCGCAACATCTGCAGAGTTAAAGAAATAGTAGTTAACCATTTATGTCAGCTGTTAAGATATTTAATAAATAGCCTGCGGTTTTTTAATGCAAATTCTCATTCTCGTACGTCATTGCATGAAAATTGTAATCAAAAAAAGTTTCCTTCGTCAATTTCCTTCATTGCTTATAAAATGAAAATAAAAAATGTTATCATACCTCGTTAATTTATACGTTTCCTTGCATTTTGTTTCATTAAATCGTGCCTTCATAATTCTTGGAGTAAACGTAAAATGTATCAATTATAACGAAGCGTAGAAATTATTTCCATGAATTTTTATATTGAACATGTCAGTCACAAGAATATATAAAACTTTCTATGAAACTGATAGGCTCACGCAACAAACAAATTGTTTGTAGCTCATTCTGACCGACAATGTAATGTCATCTCCGAATGAGTTGCTTTATTGATTTTTTTTTGCCTACGAAGAAACGCTACGCATTGAGAACGCTCAAGAAAAATGTCCGGAGGACTTAAATGACGCTTTCAATATCGGTCACTCGATATAAAAACTTGAGGAATGAATAATAATAAATGATAATAAAATAATTGAGGGAAGTTCAATGCCTTCGAATAAAAATCCACAATTTAAGATAATGCAATTGAACAGATGTCTTTCCATATTGTGTCCTAATGGGTGTTTTGCCTGTATAACGAATAAATAAATAAATAAATAATCACGAGGAAGGAAAAATAATATTTCTACAAACATTCTTTGCAATGGTTAAACGGTTCATCCAAAGATACTTGGAAAAGATGCAGTCAGTTATCATCGTTTATAACGTGCAGTGCAATTACGAAATTTCAGTGTATCCCCAATAGCATAATTATTCCGGGTTCGGGAAGTGCAGAGACATTGGGAAACAATAGAAACGCACATTCTCGAGTTAACAAGGTATACAGAATAAATAAAACAAACGCTAAACGACACCATCGCATCGGGGCCACGCGCAGCGACTTCGGTGTCCCTTTCATCAGCCACCCTCGAAACGTTTTTAAAGCGCAGTCACGAGAGGGTTAATCGCCACGCGTGACCTTGACGGAACAAAGCCAGAGTGTCGATGGTCGTTGTCGGGACCCCTCGAAATTAATAATGAAGTTGGCCGATCGGTCAACGTTCTCCTCCATCTTGGTTTTAATAACCGTAAGTGCAAAAAGGAGCGAAAGGACGGAAAAGGAAACGAGACGTATTGTCATCGCGAATGCGTCTTCCTTCTCTCAATTTCTTGCCTCTTGTTCCCTCTCTCCTCCCTCGCTCGCTGTCCCAGCGACATGATAACCGCTGCAGAGCAAGCTCTCGGCGAGAAGGACAAAATCATAATAAAGCCAATAATTAAGCTACAATATATATATGTATATATACATATATATACATGCATGTATACATACACCTATATTGTGTATACATATATACTGTATGAAGGAGAAAAGAAACCGGAGTGGCTCTTCTTCTCATTGTTCGGCTCGGTTGAAAAGAAATGGAAGCGGAATGAGAGGAGAGGTCTTTGGCGCGACTGCGAGGCCCCGCAGGGAAACAATAACGTCGGTAAGGATCGCACAATACCAGAATTATTAACTTTCCACCGAATTAAAACCGTCTATCACATTGCCGGATCTTTTCTCTACTGATCACCCGGGCTTCCCTCGCTCCGCGCTTTCTTTTTCTTTCGTTATCGCTGCCCCCCCGTCTCGCCTACTTTTCTGCTTTGTTCATTTCCTTCGTTTACCGCGAGACCCGCCGTAAATCTAATAGGACTTATGAACAACGATACCGCGCGTACACACTTTCTTCCTCATAATTTGAAAAGATTTCGCGAGACGGTATAGAATGAATAATTCATCGCGACAGGCTCTCTCGCGAACTAATAAATGGACTGCGGGTATTTATGCGAATCCGGGCTTTTAAAAAGATATTGATCGAAACAAAAATTAAAGAGTCGCTCGCTACCTCGATAAACAGTTTTCGTTAGGTGAGTTTTTGGTCAGCGACGTTTTCTGTAAATGCAACGGGCTTCAAAGTCTACTGGTTTTTACCCTGTTCAATTATTCATTTAATTATTCGCGGATTAAAGTCTTTGGTACAGAAACTCTGATCGCAGTACGATTGTAAACTAAAACGACAATGGCGAACGAGCAAAACAGAAGCGGTTGGCCATTTTAAATATCTCTTTTTTATTGTAAATTAGATGATGAGCCTTGGATGATAAAATGATAGATTGTTTTACAGGTGATCATGTGAAACAAGGACAATTGAAATTTTTGTATTGCCAGATATACTATGTATACTGTTTCATAGTGGTGTTGCACGTAGCTGCACTTTCATTGGTTAGCAATTCTTTTTCGTTTTCGCATACCACATTTGCATTGCTGGCAAGTAATAATTAAACTAGTTAGATGATGCAACTCACCGGTACCCGTTTATTTAAAAAACATTATATGTACCTTTAAATTACAGTTGTCGAAGCTTTCACAGCAAATTGCTAACGTTGCAGATAGTTTCATCAGCCGATTGATTGACACAGGCTACAATGTTGGAAACATGTGTAATGTCGAATAGTTAATTTCTACTTCTTAATTATACACCTACTTTCAAAAATTTTATTCTACCTGTCCCGTACGCGCGTAAACATAAGCCAACATTCTTCACAAAAGTATATTTATTACTTACATCAACAAAACGAAGAAAATCACGTTCAATCATAATTAGTACGGTCTGTGACAGAAATAATTGTATGACTTTGTTGACTTTACTTGGACGTCCACTAGCTAAAAATTATGCTAAAAATTTAAACATTTGTGCTGCGCCAAAACAGTAGCTGAACTACACATTTTTTCTTAGTACCGAGTTATCAAACTGTTTGCATGATATTTAATAGTGTTCAACTGTTGCCAAATTTTCCATTGGTAAAATTGTGAAACTGCTTAATCGTTGTTGCACAATTATTTACTATGTCTTCAGAAATATCAAAGAATTTGGAGAAAAGTGGAGAAATCAAAGGCGATAATCGATCGTCAACGACATACAATTTTAAGAAATACATCAAAATCTGTTGCTGCAAGAGAAATTGTAGCAAAAACTGGAATAAATACCAAGTTACTTAACATGTATTACTAAAAAATTACGTAAATTATGTGAATTATGGAAATGATGAAAAATGTCAAAATTATGAAAATTATGTAAATTATGTAAATTATGCAAATTATGTAAATTACGTAAATTACGTAAATTATGTAAATACATGCCAAAACGTTCATTAGCAGATAAACAAGCAAAAATGGAGCTACAAAATGTCGAAGTAACGTTGTTTCCATACATTCTAATTTTTAAGCCACAAATTTTGTCTTTCTGTACTAAATGTATTTAAGTATATCAGAATAAATTTACAATAAAGTACGAACGTTAAATACGTAACTGGAAAGGTCAGAAATCGCAAATGCTATCTTTTTGCACCGGAGTGTACGATCTGCACATTAATCAGAACTCGCAGCACATTCCAATGTGATTAAACACACTTCCTGATATCGCATGTCACATTAGCTGAAACCGTGAAGTTTTATTTCCGAACGGTGTGCCTAGGCGTAACGCATGGCTGGACTCCGATCACGCATCCCGATTTGTCATTAATTTGCTCGGGGCATCGGTCCGAAAGGAAAGAAACCTTGTCAATGGCGACAAGGAGCTGCTTGGCCATGGTCGATCGTCGAATCGTCTCACGTTCGATCGTCTCCCGGCAGCGTGGCTAGACGGGACGCATCGAGATCGATCGTCTCATCTAATCGGCTATGATCCATCTACGCGATAAGTTCATTCCAGTTACGCAATTCCGCGTCGGTCTGGTCAAAGGCGACCATAGCTGGATACGCGCAATTACCGTAAGCTGCCGGCCGATAAGAAGAGGAAGAAACAGAGGAGGTTATCGAGGCGTTAAGGCGTTAAAACGATCCTGCCCCTTTGCGTTGAACGCACCGAGCTTTCTCTCATCGAGGGAAACGCGTCGGGAAAGCGAGAGGCGGAATCGCGTTAAGACAGAAAGTCAACGGGAAAGGCGAAGACGTCTGGAAGAGGAAGAAGCAGAACAGAGAGAGAGAGAGAGAGAGAGAGAGAGAGAGGGGGGGCGAGGACGATGACAAAAAGCGATCGTTTCCCAGCAGAAAGAAGACGGAATGACAAGTTGAGCGTGGTGTTCGGGACAGGACCGAAGGAGAGACAAGGGTGGTGTAAAAAGGAGGTATGACTCAGCCCCCTCGTTCGCGGTCGACGAGGACACAAAGTGGACACAGCAAAGGTGGTAAGAGGGATCGAGAAGAAAAGGTGGCAAAAGGAGGAAACAAAAGGCGATCGCGTATGAGCGGCAATTAGCCCCTCTAATGGCGCGCGAAACAAAACAAAAGAGTCGAGCGTTGAGCTCAAACACAATAAAGCCACGGTACGCGAGGACAGAAGAAAAAGACGAGGAGGTGGAGGAGAAATAAAGAACCGAGGGAACAATGGCGCGCGGGCTACCGCGCCGCGCTGTTGCTGTTGCTGTACCCGTCTCCTTCTTTTCTCCTTTCTTTATTTTACTCGCCTCTACTCTTTTTAGTCGCCGGTGACAACGCCTACCAGTCGTTTCCGAACGATTCCAAAGGATTTCGCTTTGGAAAATTAAAAGTCGCTAATGAAGCGACTGCGCTACTGGACCCAGAGCCTCTGGGCCCTTTCGGCGCTTCGTCGGAATAAAATGCTTTAGGGCCTGGGGTAACCGGGATCACCACCCTGTAGGATGAACAGGGTGCCTTCTATGGTGTACCAGCTTGGAAAGAGTGGCTAGTCTGGATTTAATCGCCGATTGATGAATTGGCGTACATCAGAAATTTGGAAAGTCGCCTAGAAGCTTATAGGGGATGCTGAGACTCCCCTATGCACAGATATCGGTGGTTTCAGCTGACTTCATCCGAATTAGACTCCAGGATTTATGCATTTGTGACGAAAGTTAGTATGTGACATTTCAAACAACAAAGAGATTAATGGAATTTAACTCTTCAAGGTCGAATATTGCAATTGAATAATAATTTAAAAAATAATATAATAATTTAATAAATAATATAATAATTTAATTTAAAGAATCTTCAAGGAATAATCCTTTGCACTTGAAGCTATTTTTGTTCCAAAACCCAGACATTTCATCTGATCTAGATAATTTTTATTAGACATGACGTTCCTCATTTACTGCTTAGGAAGTTTAGTGTATTTACTCGCAAAGTTCTAACAATTTATTAAATACAAACCAACTTAGTAACGTAAAAATTATTTTTAATTGCAACATGATAACTTTTAAACATGCCTAAAAGTCACCACCCGAGTGCAAGGGATTAATAATATCGATATATCCTCATTAACTTATTAAAATTATTAAAGGAGTAAACCAATTTTTATTTGATTCGAATACGTTGCAGTTGGTACGCGACATTTTCACTTCATATAAAAATCTACAAGAATAATAACTCATAAGTTATGCCAATAGTATTTAATTCGGATTTGCTTTTATTGAAGAATAACTAAAATCGTACTTGTTGATAATTTACTGATTGGCTATGGCTCGATCGAGTTCACCAGCAATAAAATTTATTATTTTGTTACAGCAGACGTGAGTAACAAGCGGTTTTCATCTTTAATGTACTCTGAATTGCCTTCGGGGACAACGCTTCAGGGTGTATGACGAAAGAAGACACTTTCATAGATGGAAACATCTTGCAACTCTGGAACATGATTACTGTGCGCACGTTTATTAAGACTTTCCGCTTTTCCAACGTGTGTATAGTATACCTGATTACACCTGCAGTCTAAGCTAGATGCTGTATCTTTTACAGTTTCTGTGTTACCGTGCTCGAAATAAGTAGTTATTTGTTCAAGTGCGTTTGCCAACTGCTTTATTATCCAACCACACGTCATTCTCCACTATTATATTTAATAATGTATAACAACGAAAATACGTTTTCTCATCCTTACAATCAATGTTCCTTCAGACTGTAATTGTGAAATTCTAAACGTTCTCGTTCGAGTATCATCTTCCAACAGATACGTAACAAAAGTCAGGTTTTCGCTGCAACTTGAAACTGATTGTTGTACACCAAAATTGTACGCAGTTGTATTTTGTCAACGAATAACAGATTTTACGTATCACAGAGCAAACGTAATGAAATCAATCGATATTAAACGTAGAGATACGACTTGCAGACATATCAGAACCATGATCTAAAGTGGGAGGTCTTACGCGGCTGATTGACTACTTTATTAATTGCATAAAGCTTAATAGTCGCGTGCAGATGATAGCCCCAAGTTCTGCCGTCATGTGATCCGACTGTAGTTCACGACAGTGGACTAGATAGCCATTAGGGAAGAAGTAGAATCGGTTTTGCTCATAACACGATAAACAGCGCCCCGTTAAACCCGTTTCATCGAAACAATATTCTAATTTCGGCGATCTAAAATATTTAGTCAAAGAGATAGCGGGCTATTCCTCGGATGCGACTCAATTTATTGCATTGGGCATGTACATAAAATTGAAAACGTCATTTGAAAATTTATTACATTAAAGATCGGATACGAAGTTCACGCGTTTACAGATTGCTGCAGCAAAATCGCTGAAATCAGTGGACATTACATGCTCGACTAAATAAACGACACAAGCGTGGTGAAATGATTTACTCGCGCGTCTACAAAGTCGGCATTACTTTTCGATCAGCCCGATACGCGTTTGCAACGATAGGAAATGGTTTCTGGGACAAGGAGCGGTCGCTGAGTTTGTCATTAAATTCCATTTCTAATGGCGCGGTTCGACCACCTTGCCACTGATTAGACATTCCTTCTGCTCCAATTCGCGAAGGTACATTTCGCCTCCCCGCGCGGCAATTCTCCGCGCGTTCTCAACGCAAGAATGTTCCAAGTAATTATCTCTGTACCTGCGAGTGCCTGCAATTACACACGTATTCTGTGCCCGGCGCACCAGTCGATGCCTAATTGAACTGTACGTTTACCTCGTCATTACCGAGTCAATTACGTCCGCTTTCCATGCCGGCGGTACGGTACTTTATTGTGTTCCACGACATGTTTGGTTACCCGGTTAGTTCGTAAGTTCGCGGCATAACGGATTATATTATCTCTGTCGGAGCCTTGGAGAATTCACCGTGTCTGCCTCATAAGGTCACCCGTACGACCCATAAAACGTTACGTCTATGATGTAGCACACGCTTTCCTGGAGCACATCCGCCCGAATAATAAAAACAGTATATCGAGTCTAGTCCTCGCCCCGAGCACGTGTCTCCTTACAAATACTCCTCGCCGTAAATACCAAATGATCGATCCGCGTTAAATTGCTTTTTCATTTCGCACGCGCGATTCATTTACATAACGGACCTTGACACTAGTCGACAATGATCTATGGTTACTTCGGATTTAAGGGTGCAAAGGCTGCATTTGTCCTTGACCAGAATTTGACCGTCATTAGAATTAGCGAATTAACATTTCGACTGCTACGCTACCTCGAATATGTGTGTATGACATTATCTATATCTATAATAATTTTGTACAATATTAGGAAGACATAATAGATTAATGTAAAAATTAATTTTCGAATCACTTTGACATGACAATATTAATAAGATTTTATTATATATTTAGATAATTATTTTATTATTTATTAAGCTAATATTAACAAGATGTTTGATCAATACGTGGTTTAAGTATAATTTGTGTTTGTATGGACGATGCACCTTTTTTTAATCATAAAATTATTTAAGGCATAGCTTGAAATGTTCTTTTTTAATTGAATCGAAGTTTCACACAAATGATACACAGATTGCATTGTGCAGTCACCGCTCAGAAACAAACGATAGCGCCAACAGCGGAGAATGTCGGAACTACGAGTCGGTGTTTTCAGACGTCAAATTTCATTTCAAATAAGTAAGAAATCAACTAAACATACATAACACCAGCTTTGCATACGTTTTGGGTAGGATTTCTCTTGCTTAGTTTAGTTACACGGACGCTAAATCTCTCGATTTTGAGAAAATCTGCCAGCGAGCGGCCATCTTGTGACGTCACGCTTGCATCAGAAGCCCCTGTGACAGACATTATGCTGCCGAATATTACAAATTACTCCTCAATAACGAGAAGGTAGAGATTTTGGAGAAAGGAGAATTCTAGATTAGACTTTTAAGAAAGACAATTGACCACTTTTGAACAGCCCATTGCGACATTAATGAGTAAATGTCACATCACGGTATCCCTTGCAAGTTTCGCATACGTATAGGTGTTTCTGTTATGCAAGTGTGATAACACTGTATGGGTTTTCCCTAGCCCTAATTGAATATTCCCGATTTTCGAGCGGTTATCTCGTATGAACGTCTCGTTGACAGCTCGTGTTAGCCGTCAGCAGCCATATCACATTCGCACGATATCAATTTACGACTGGCCGCAGAGAATGTTAATTGTACGTTAGCACCGACTCGTAATGCAGTCGAGCAAAATTTTCTTTACATGACGACGCGCGCGAGACCGATTGAGTTACAACGATTGCGGTCATCAATGAAGTCGATCTGTTCATCCTCTGTCTACTGAAGAATCGTTCTCTCTCGCGGCCGATTTTCCCCGAGTTTTTCATTCCGACCGTGAGTTGTACGACACATATGTAGGCGATATCGGTCGCAATGCACGGGAGGAGAGAAAAAAAGGAAAAGAAGGGAAACCAGCGAGCCGTTGGCAAGGAGCAGCTGACGCCTCGAGTTCTTTAATTAAAACTGACCGCCTGCTTTTCCTCCTCGACCAAGCAATAACGAGATTTATTTCATAATACCTCCGAACTCGTTCACCACGTGGACGAGCCTTTGCAATTTCTCGCGAGACACTTCTTCCTTCCTTCGGAAAACGCTGAACTACAGTTAGCCCTGACAATTATACACTGCAACAATTGCCGTCAACAACTTTCACATACATTCCCTTATTAATGAACATCTTCATACGAAATGAAAAACGATCGTATACAGAAGGTAATTAAAAATGTTATTAAAAATGTAATTCTTCTTCTGGTCATTTCATTATCTATACCTAATATTATTACTTCTGTCTTTACAGCATCGTATTTCACTTTCATATTTCTGTCATTGATGCATAAAGCAGTGTACATGTCAACGTAAATTAAGCATTGCCAATGTGAACAGTCTCAACGCTATCATCAGAATAAATTGTTAATGCAAAGTTCTGTAAAAGTGCACGAATTACACGTAAATCTGAAGCAGTGATAGTTAAATATGACCAGCTTCGTCTAGAAAATCGCAATGTGTACGGTTGATGAGTTTCTCCAGTAATGTAGCATTATTGATTTGCAGCGCAATGTATGCACATAAATTCTGTTAAGTTACGGTGAACGTGTGGGTGAATGCTTCAATCAGGATACAACTATACCCGCGATTATTATTCGTGTTTCTCGGAGCACTCGTAAAGAGTTCGAATGCTGGCTATCAAGCTTTAATATTGCTGGAAATCCGCTCAACATACTCCACTAAGTAATTGCGGGTGGCTGTAATCTCCTTTTATGATGTCGAACTAATTAAAGGTACATGATATCAAATATTAATATTTCTGGACTCTCGGGGAATAGAGAATAACGCTCTTTGGCGGGCAATTTCGTTTCGGGATCGCCGATTGATTTGTTTTCTCCCTGTGCGAACGCTCGCTAACAAAAGGTGTCAGGTAGGAGGTCCAAGCAAACGAATTCGAAAGAGGAGGCGTGAGAGTTTCGAGTGTTGCGAGGCGAGCTGGCAGCCAATTAGGGAAACCTCGTGAGATATGTAGAAAATATTGATTTGTATAGTCGCGCGTGCTCGTGGCCAGCACCGTGTTACAACGCCGAGCTCGTCGCGAGCGTCGCGACGCGGAAATCAGCGGCACTATTGCTTGTGCTGCGCGAGAAGCCAAACACCTTCGACTTCGTCTGCACCTTAGAACATTGTTCCAGCAATGTAGAACATCGCAAATTCCTCTCCTAACGAACTACTTAAGCTTCTACACGGCTTAAGTCACTCGACCAGGTGACAATATGTCCGGCTCAACTAACAGGGAGAAAGAAATCGTAATGCTTCGACAACAAGATTATTCTGTTACACGAACACCCGAATGAAAGATTTTATATTTTACAAATTTTACGTTTCACGAATTCACTGTAATTATTTGACAGTAATTTACGGTAATTGTGTACCGTGGATTCGATGTCTTTGTGACAAAATGGTCGAATACAAAACTGTAAAGACATTAGAAGAATTTGAAGAGAGTGTTAGATTATTTTCAACTTATTTTAATCATTGAAAGAGGAAAGACATTTTCAGCTAACTTGCGTTTCTTACAATTGAATTGGACAATTTTTATCTCGCGTAAATGTCGCATCTAATAATCACTCTATGATTCGGAGGGCACGGTACGCAAGTATTAAGCGGTTACTGGATCGTGAATTTTATATATTTATCACAAAACTGAACGGTTCGAATGCAAAATTGTAAAGATATTACACGAATTTAAAGAGACTGTAACATGGCTACCAACTCATTGTAATCAATAAATAGGAAAGACATTTTTCCATCTATACTATAACTAAAACAATTTTTATTTTGCATAAAGATCCACAGCATCTAATAATCACTCTATGAGAGATTCGGAGGAAATAAATATACAAATATTAAGTTTCTTCTAGACTTCGGATTTTGTGCATTCATGATACAGTTGACTAAGTGAAATACAGATGAACGAAGATATCAGAAGAATTTCAGGATCTCTACACTATTATGAAGCTGTCGAAACTGTTCAAAGAAGAGATACATCTTTGTTTAACTCTTGTTCTGTACACTTAACGCAGTCAATTTCTATTTTGCATAAAAGCCCGCAGTCTAGCGATTACGCATTTGCCGAACCACAGTATGCTGCAGGAATTGGAACAAAAGAATAGAAAGTCGGTGCTACAAAATTTCTCACAGGTTTTGATTACATCATTTCTTCTCGTGCGAACAATACTCTTAATATTCCAAGGACCCCCGCAAGTAAAAGATTAAAAAATCAAGAGTTACATAAATTATCTTAGTATATTGATTACCCGGGCCGCCACGCAGCAACTGATCACAATATTAAAAGCTATCTGTTAACGAAAGGATATAAATCAAGATTTACTTTGATTTATTGTTTCAACCAGTTCAACTCCCGGATTTATATAACATCTTTTATTATCGACGTAAAAGCGACTCTAGTCGAAATGTTGCTCGCGACTAGTGCGTGTTGCATTATAAAATTATTAAGATTAATTCCACTTAGACTTTTCGTAATTTTCATATTAATATGTGTTCGAACGAATAAATTAGTTTGATGATCTCCGGTGGAAGTATCTTTATAATATTAATAATTGTAGAGAGAAACAATTTGCAAAACGATTATTTGACCGACGACGCTGCGGTTAAAGTGATCCAATGAATCGAATCAGCTCCGTAATAGACTAAATCAGATCGGCATGTATCAGCATTTCTTCTATACGTATCTAATGACACCGCATAGTTCTCGTTAAGATCTAGGACACGTCGAAGAGGTGCTTGTATCGCGAGGATACAAGTGTACCGATTCGCTCAAAAGATCCACCTTGCGTATCCCGCGATAACGAGCAAGAGGCAGGTTTCCGCGAAAGCGTTTGTACCGCGAAAATTGTCCGTATCTCTGCATTATACATATAATTGAATAAAATAAGAGGGGCATCCGCATGATGGTGGTAACTTTCACCGACAACACGATTTTCTTTCAATTGCTTTACCGTCCGGAATCCCGCGAAATCTGTTTACCGGTTCCGGTTTACTTGCGAGGAGATGTCGTGCTCGAACCGTTTTTTTCTTCTCTCTCTCTCTTTCTCTCTCTCTCTCTTTCTTTCTTTCTCTCCAGGTGCCGAGGCCGGCCAAGGAATCGATGATAGTGGGGAGGAAGCACAATAAATTTTATTACGCTTAAAGCGTATCTCGTAAAATAATGATAGCACGGTACAGAGACTGCGTTCACGTTCACGCGAATGCGCCATTTATCGACACTTGCACCAGAGATTATCTCGACTCCATGGTACATGGGTGATGGCGTTGGTCAATTATCGTCGCCGCGCAGGAAATTTAATTGATCGTTATAAATGATCAAATTGCAGAGGAGGTGGAACTCGCCTGCTGCGGTGTACTGTTTTCCTTGTCCTTTTTTTCGCCTCTCTCTTTCTACAGGTCGCGTAGTATGAAAGTAATTTGAACTAAGGCACTTAGGGTATTAACGTTAATAGAACCACCAGAGTGTGGACGATCGACAGAAATATTGAAAAATGTACTTCTCGCGTGGTGGAACAGGTGCACGGTCTGTAATAATACGGGAAAAATAACTTTTACATTGCAGAACTGTGAACGCTGTTGAATCGGTTTGCGACCGGCGTTCTTTTTTGCTCGCTGCGCTGCGTTAAGGTGTCGGCACGGAACAATTTCTGCAACGTGAATTTTAATGGTCATTTTTTAGAATCTGTGTACTTTGTACATTACGGTATGTTCTGTAACGGAAATGGGAACGTGAATCGGATTATGTCAAAAGCGATCATTTTGAATAACTTTCGGTTAATAATATTCATAAATGAAAGCAAAATATTAATGTTTTGCTGCTGGTACCGTCCTTTCAAGAAATTCTCTCAATATTTCTGTCAATGAATGGACACGTCGAATGAATGAAGAACACGTTGAGGAAATAATAATGCTACCTTTCAAGCTGTGTCAATATTTTAGAGACAATATTTTGGTTCCACTTTTAATGAGACATTCTTCATGTTACTATCTCACTTTATAATACAGACTATAATAATGTCGGGTGTAACATCTGTCGTGGTTTTATCATAATTTGACGAAAAATCCATCTACAAATGTATTGTTATCAAAATTTTTGGTACGAGATTACACTCCACTGCATCATAGGTAGCCCCTTCTTACATAATATCCTGTAAGTTCAGAAGTAAAGATTTGAACTAAAATCGAACAAACACGAGCGTACAGTTCCGAACAGCGATCACATCGAGTAACGATCGAAAAAATGCCCACATAGAGACTGGCGCAGCATCTCGCGTCGAAAAGAAATCGCATAAAGTAAACAGAAATTATTATCGATGTTATCAGTGTTTCTTTAACCGTGGAACCACCGATTGCTCGAGCAATGTGAGCATCGGTGAATTTTTCCGATTCCCGGCGCGAACATAGAATTTCTCTTGCTGGCGGCGAATTATAACCGATAAAGTAGCTCTGATGAGTGCAATTACGAAGGCAATCATAAGGCGAGGGTTTTATTAATCCCGTACGCCGTACTCCGGCGCAAACTGCTTGAAAAACTAGCTTAAGCGCAGAGCAGATCGCGCTGGATCGGGACGAAAATCGTCGCCGCGTCCGACCATGCCGTGGACGTTCTCGCGTCAATAACGAAAACATGGTTGAGCTGATATCTACTAATACTCTGGTCAACGCACTCGTTATCCTTGTTCGCGAATTTGCATATTCATAGTGTTCGCGCAGCGGCGTGTCGTAAGAATGCAGAAAAGCAAGCAACTCGGTTGACTGGGTTGCTTTCTGCGTTACGAGCCGAGGTTCCCGGGTTCGAAGCCTCGTAAAAGCATTTCGCTCTTCCCGGTTATGGTCGCGCGTTCCGTGCGCGCGGATTTTTCGGTTCCCTCGGCCGATGCCGTGCAAACGGGTTCGCTGCTACATTAGCTGTCCGCTGCAATCCCGTGTCCGCCGCGGATCAGATCGCGCTGGCGCTGCAAGCATTGTTGCTCAAGTCCGCCCGGGTGCCAAGCATCGATCCCGTCCGATCTAATTAAACGGGAGCGCGAGGAACCCGGGAATCAGCGAGCACAGAGAAACGTTACGGTCCGCGTAGCGATTATTTACATCGCGTTCAAAGAGTACCTGGAATTTGTAATTCAAACACAAATTACGTGCTTTTCAACGGTACGAGTAGTGTCCGGTCGAGGCAATACATATACAGTGGCTTACGAAAGTGTTTGAAAACAATTTAACGCTGAACCAATCACATTTCTCATTTTACAATTATAAAGATTATAAAGACGCTTTCTTGGGAAATGACAGAATAAGTTATATTATTGGAATAACAATGATAATGAGAGGTATACGAAGTCTGAATAAACTGGAGCTTCTCACTTTTACGGGGCAATGCATATCTGTCAATTTTACTGCTGAGTATGTTTAGTGTAAAAACGGAATAGCTTTTCTGAAATTAGACCAAGTGACCGGTATCTTTTCGAGATGCTAGCGGGATGAGTTCACTAACCAATGTCGATATAATTTTACTGAAAGATCGCGATTGGTTGGACTGAGAAAAGAAGATGGAAAAGCTCGCGTTTTTTTAACTTTTTATCTGAGTTTGGAACGAAAATTTAAACAATGCGTCTCGCAGTACACTGAGAATTTCATCGAATTCGGTTGACGTTGTTAACACCGTGCACTACGATTTCTTTTGTAGCTACGTTTATCAGCTTCTTCGTCGTTTATAATTTCCTTATTGAACGACACAGTGTTCGTGTCTCATACGTCTTCATTGATTTTCATTCTTAAATTTGAACAACGAAAGAATCATATTTATCGAATAGGGCATACTAAATTTTAGAATTCTTTTGTTTTGTTATTTTTCAATAAAAAAATTTAATACAAAAGCACAGCAATTTGTCACCCAATAGTAACCGGCTCCACTACCATAGTGCCTACTTCATACAAATAATTGTTTGAATCCACGAGCCTGCGGATCATTAAAATGAGAAATTCCGGGTGCTATTTTTACATAACGCGGATCTTTGATTTACGGTACGTGGGATTTTTACGCGACACTTTGGTGTCCTTAACGATGCCCCGGACAACTTCAGATAACATTGCGGGACAAAGTTCCCCGACGAGGTCGTAACTTCGGCCGCGGTATTGTAATACAAGATAAAGGAATGAGCAGCAACTTTCCGAGGCGACGTCGGCCAATCGAACTTTCTCTACACCGTGATCAGTTTTATTCCCAGAAACATATCGGTGGCGGGTGGATTCCTCGGAGCCGATTCCGTAACACTTGACGCCGGAAGATTGGTCGTGGGGCTCAAGCGTGGCCGAGAGACGCGAAAACGATAATTAACTTGTGATCGGGGACGTGGAAATGTTTTTTCTCGAGATTTATTAATGTATGATTGTAATTGGTCTCCGTCCAAGGTTATCCGCTGGTAAAATAAAGTTATTATATTCTTTCATATCGCAAAAACTTACGGGGAGAATGAAAGCTGGTGTACAGTGTTAATTAACACATTAACGGAGCTGCCTCTGAGATAGCATATCCGCGATTACTAGTTAATTGCTGCATTCCTAGATTTCTTTGCACGTAACTTATTCTTAGTTAGTTAAACGCGATCTTCTTTTTTCGAAGATGATTTTAGATTTGAGGAAAGTGTAAGGGAAATTTTTATTAATTCTACAATATTATTTTAATGGATTAAGCGCGAAAAAGCTGAAAATATGATGGTTTTTCATTCTACAGTTTTAGAATAATTATTTATTATTTCTTTAAAAATGGAAATCCAATATTTTTCTTAATTTAATGATGTTTTGGAAAATAACTATCGAAAGCACACGATTAATCTAGAGCTTCTTTGTTTTCAAACGAATGCATTCGTTAGCACTGTCAGATCGTACAAATAAATGTAGGTCACCAGTTACTATATTTTCAAAGGTAATTCGTACGGCATGGTGAGTTTTATTTGTGTAATAAAATGTAGGAATAATAACATTTTTATTATGTCATTACAAAGTAAGGATAAAGAAAATATGATGCAAAAGCTAGATACAGTTATCACTATTATTGTAGATAAATGTGTACCATAAACGCAACATATGCGAAAACGTAACTTACTGTATTTATAGAAATGTATAAACTTAGCAGCAAATATACAATAATCGTATGTTGTTTTATAAAGTATTTTTTTTTGCAAAAAGAAGAAATTAATACTCTCTGCATGACTGCAAAATACGCCACGACCTTCGCAGAGTTAATAAAGACATTTTTAATAAAGAAAAGGTTGGAAATGAACATACATCAGAGAGCGATGGATCCTAATAACAGGGTGCGATATATGGAAACGAGACCCAGAATTTGGCGGTAGAATGGGATGCGAGTCATAAGAGGTTCTTACGTATTATTATATATGGTTGTTTTCCACAATTATTCTCCATACTCTACTGACGTAAAAGAAATACGAAGCGATAGAAATTCAGTAGAATTTATACTACTCATTTATTTTATTGTGCTTTAAAGAAGTGTTTTCTTTTGAACAAAGAATACAATTGATTTTTACAATTACATATTTCTGCTTATTATACATATATGCTCAAATAGTAAGTGTAACAATGAATTCCATTTAATTGACTTCAGATAAACGATGCAATTATTTAAATGATAATATTTCGTCGTTCTTTTACGAATTTGGTATGTCATCATAGCAATTAATCAAACACTGTCCATTGTTTACGTCCCCTAACAAAATTTACTTGAATTGAGGAAGTAGATCGAAAACACCATTTCACGATCGAAATAAGCAATTCTACTTTAAAATGTAGTAAAAAGGATAAGAAACGTCATGTTCTCGTAGATTACCATTTGTTTCAATCGTAACATTTAAAAAATATATTTTTAGAACCAACTGTCAACGTTCGAAGATATATTTAATAAACTGATTAATTTGTAAGTCAATATATTGTCATCACGACAATATACAAAACATTTGAGAAAGCTAGCAAAAAGTCGATAATCATAGCGAGTATTTCGTGTAATTATATTGTAGTGAAATCACTTAATCACAATAAAATCACAGAGCGATGATTCTACATCAAAAAATAAATCGAAAACGTGATGTATAAGTTTTTCATCAAAGACTTGGTTTTCGAGAAAACTGGGATTGAACATTAGGCGAACGCGCGTGCCATTGAATAGGAATTGGCTGACGCGTCTGTTCATGACCTACCAGTTCCACTTCTTACGACTACTAGGACACGTGAACCCGACGGATCTTCCAGCTCATTTTTCTCAAAAACGTCGCCTGGAATACAAAAATTCTATTCTACAATTTCGACCAGTATTTCCATACAGAAACACCTCGTTCACATTCGTACCTTCATCCTCGGGATATATTCTATATTCCTACACGCGATAACTGCATAAAGCAATTTCCCAAAAGATCATCCTCACAAACATTTGACATCCGTCATTTCATCGTCAGCTCCGGCATCCAAGAATTCGTCGAACGACCCACAGCCGAAGTAAAACCAATCGCTCTCACTTTCTGACATCGTTCTCGGCGAAGATTGACGCGACCCTCGCCCAGTATGCGGCAGCGAAAGTGAAACCGACCCCATCGCATGAAGTCACCCTCCACGGGCAAGCCTAGCTTCGGAATACTTTCGGAGATCGTCCGAGGAAGAAATCAGCGATATTTTCAATTCGTATAAACAAAAACAGGACAGTCGGTGTCGGAGGCAAGCGTCCGAGGTTCCGCCGAAAAATCGGCGACCGCGGCTCGAGTGTGGCCACGTCGAAGTTAGCGAAAGCAGGGGCGAAAGAAAGGCCCTAAGGAAGAATGAAAGGAAGAAGGAAAGAACGAAAGAAAGAAAGAAAGAAGCAAGTTCCCTCACGCTCAGCTGTTCTGCGCGCAGACACGTGCGCGCGTGGCTGGCGGGGGCGAGCCGGGATTGCGTGTGCGTGCATGCACCTACATGGCTAAGTACGCTCGTACCACCGTCGAAGCGACTCTATATACGTGTATCGGCGAGACGCTCGCGGCCGTGTGGCTGCGTCGCGCGTGTGCGCCCCCGACGTACGTGCACACCATCGCGTGTACACGTACACACACGGACGTAGGGACGGACACACGCGTGGCAGCGCGGGCGTCTGTCTGTGTGGAGACCCAAACGAAGGGAGGCAAGCCAGTAAGCTCAGGCGCGCCGCAGCGGCGAGAGCAGCCATTTTACTCGAATCCCGGTGGAAAACGTCGTCGTGTGGTCGACGTCCAAGTGGAACCGACGCGGCGGCAGCGACGGCGCGGCGACGGCGACGACGGCAACGGAAACCACGAAGCTAGAGGCGGCGACGGACGTCCTCGTTCGGACGCGGCGGTCCTCGAGGAGCCACAGTTCTCCGGATACTGCACCGGGGATCATCGTCGCGAGTGCCGCGTGTTCACCTGGACTCGGCTCGTCCGAGGACGTGTACGCGCGCATCGGCAGTTCTGGTGACAGGAGAACGTAGTTCCGCTGCGTGCACGTGTGCCACGGGGAGACAAGTGAGAGAACGGGTGAGGAAACGTGAGAGAGAGCCAGAGAGCGGTCACTCTCTCTGTCTTTGTCCGCGTCTCTCTTTCTCTCTTTCTCTCTATCTCCATCGGTGTTGCTTTTACTCTTTTTCCGCGCGCGCGATCTCTCTTTTTCTCTGTCTCCCTGCCCATTCCCCTTTCTCTTTCTCTCTCTCTCTCTCTCTCTCTCACACTCTTTCTCTCTTTCTGTCTTTCTCACTCCCGCCTCGCTCTCTATCGTCCACCCCCTTTTTCTTTCCCCTTTTCTCTCCTTCCGTCTTTTTCCGTTTCTCTCGCTCGCTCTCTCGCGGGTGACGCGTGCATACCTGTGTGGATGCTCGGAGTCGCCTCCAGAGACACGCCGCACGAGTGTGCTGCGGACACAAGGGAGAGAATGAGAAAGGAAACGGGAGAGCGTAGCACGAGGTGAGGCCATTCGTTCTGCGCAGGACCGTTTAAATTCGCCGCCTGCTTTGCATACCGCGTTTTCGCCGGCCCTACTCCGCCACCATCCTCCTGCCCCTCCCCCTAGCCCCCCCACCCCTCGGCACACACACCGTCACCCTTTCCTCTCTCCGCACTTCCCGCCGATACCATCGCTTCGTCGGCGACCCGCCCTTCGCGATTTTTCGCGACCAACCCCTTCTGGCCATTCGGCGGATTTCACTGTTTCCGAATTTCCTTGCCATGGACCATTATCTTCTTTCCCCATGTACCCTCGCTCTTTCGCGGTTCCTCTTAGCGCCACCGCGAGACTGGTAACCACCGCGCAGCCCCTTCCTTCACGACGCATCATACGTTCGAAATCTGGAAGTATTTATCAATTAAACAGGGCATTTATATCGTTAGACAAGTTCATGAGGTAGTCAACTCATTCGATTTCTCGTTGATATGATCAAAAACGGATAAATTCGAAGGTCTGTACTTTGCCGGCGAGACGAGAAAACAATGATTTAACACTCTGACGGTAGGGCTCGATTCCATTTCGATCTAGAGTATGAGTATTATTAGGTGACTTACAATCAATTTAAATTTTCACACGGTTTATTCAAGTATATAGAAAAAGGAACGTGTCTAGTGAATGATCCTAATCGTATTCAATTATAGTTTCGTCAAAAAGGTCGGCCGTTCGACTGTTAAATCTCTGCTCGGCTCGTGTATACTGCAACATACTTGATGTTCGACGAAATCTTTGATCGATTCAACGGAGAACTACCCCTCCTAACCTCGACAATGAAACATTTACGAACGGAGAACCATGTCTGCTGACGCGTGTTTTGAAACGCTTACCCTTCTACTGTCACCGGGCAGCGGATCTTAATATAACATGAATGTCTTTTAATTTAATTCACGAACGATGATTTGAAACAACAGTTTAACCTATTTTGACAAAGTTTACTTCGTGCTACCTCTTCTTGATTCTTCGTTAAATATTTTCTTTGCCGTTTTTCGTATGATGTTATGAAGATCGAGTATGTTTGCTATATTGAATAAAGTCAATGAAACTTCTACCTTCGCATCTTCCTTTTTTGTATCTCCAAAGAAAGATATTAAGTTGTTCCAAAAAGTAATCACTGTGAAGCAATATAAGCACAACGCGATTATTTTTCGTCGAGGTTCCATTCAAGTCTCCCTCGTTTTAATCACTTGCTTGATTAAAGAACTACACCGAATTAATCTCCAATATTACTTTGCAAACGTGCGTAAATGTTTGAACATCCAATCTAGTCGTCGTAAGAGAACATTTGCAACGAGTACTTCGTTCGTGTCCTCGAGCTTGGTCGTCAAAATTGAAAGCGGTGGCAAGAAACTACAAATTGTTTTCATGAACGATGTTTGCAGTATACAGCAACACGAGATAGCATCGGCCAAAGAAACGTTCGAGCAGCAGACGGTGTTGTTTTTCGAGAATCACGACTGCGGCACATCGTTGTGAAACACGCGCTACGTGTCTTTGTTTCGAACGTATTCACGGTGACATGATTATTGATAGTAAATAAAATTGGTCGCGACGACGCGACCGTGCCCGACTAATTATTAGACTCTTTCGCGGGCGCGGGACGAGATAAATCGCGTGTAACATGATATTTCTAATTTAATGAGGCGACGCGCATTCAAAAAGATCCGCAGACGATAAAACGTGTCCCGCGCAAGATCGTTCGCCAGCTAATTGCATAAAATTTTGAATTCCGGCGTGTGTATTGCACCGATTTACTGCGCAGATTGCTAACTATATATATTTTGACACGAGTATACGATGCTCAAAAGTCGCCGGTTGCACGGCAACATTAATGCTGTCTCGCGTAATGAGCGACTTGGCTCCAACGGGCGCATATTTTCTTTTACGATGCCTAAATATAATCTTAACGATGTCCTTATGGCCTAGACCAGTCGGCGCTTCGAGAAATCTGAAATTCAGCGAGGCCTCAATTTGCGTTCATCACTCCGATCTGATCCAGTTTCCCGTTCCTAACAAAAATCCCCGGCCCCCTCCTCGCCGAAACTGTCGTCCGTCAGTCTGTTTTGTACGTTTGCTTGGTCGTGATCATTGTTATGTATGCTCCGTGTACGCCGAACAAGCAGATGTCTTTCTCGCAACAAATATTACATACGTCGCTTCTGTATTTAACCCTTTGCCTTATAATGTCGTGCCAGATCCGCGACAGAGATCTCGCACATCAACGGACACAAATATAGTCCAATTCTGCTGAAACGAAACGCAGGCTTTCTGTCATTGAGCCTCATACGTTCCTCGAAAATAGTTACGCGATATATTGATATCCGTGCGCTTACAATTTATTCAGACTTTAAACGAATCTATTAATGCAATTGCAGGGAAATAAAAGTATGAGGGTCAATGTGTAGCTCTCAGGATAGACGTACATCCGCCTCAAACGTATTAGGGCACCCTCTTACTTAGTATAAATTGTAATTTTTCATTCAGTTTAGATGATGAGAGTTTCAGGGTGTCATATCGTCGAAAGTATATGCTTATTAAGTTACAAGTGTTTGTCACTTGTGAAATTCGATTACCCATTTATTGCATTTTGTTCCTTGAAAACGCACATTGAGTTCATTTCGTATTCTTAACGTGTGGAACATAGTACAAAATGCATGGAATCAAATAGGAACAGAAATAATAGAAAAACTAATGAAACGCGGATGAAAAGAAAATTTAACTCTCTTTTATAAAACTGACGTTATCTTTACTGTAATGTAAAATATACGCCTATATGTACTCGTTTAATATAATTAACTTCGAAATCAATTGAATATATGATAACAATTTCCTATCAGTTTTCCAAATTGATTTCATTTTCTATGAGTGTCCTAATACTATTGTAGTGGGTTGTACATACATTTACGACGAACGTAAAATTGTTAGTTGCCACGGCACATCAATTATCAACCATGAAACACTTCGATGAATCATAAAGGCAAGGGGTTAACGTTCACGCGAAGAAGGTAATCGCTTGTTCGCCGATAGATTGCGTTGTACGTCCCGTTTTTTGGTTCGTAAATGAATCTTAATAGTCTCTGGTCTGTCTATAACCTCTCTGATTATATGCTAGAATATCTACTTAAACCTGCACCGACCTTCGGTGGGCCTGTAGCGTTGTGTTTCGCCAAATAAATTTGTTTAAATGGTTTTACACCTGTGCCCTTGTCTGTTTTCTGTTTATTTAACAACCCATCCACCCACCAACCAGCACCCAGTATTTTTGCGCATCCGCTTGAGTTTTTGCAACGCAGCCGCGACACGTTCCATGCCGATTAGCATAGTTTTGTATCCGGCCCGAACACGGATAAGTGGAAGTTTTCAACTGTGACGCACACAATCGTGCCCTGACCCGCGCTCGCGAACGAATATTTAATGCGGCCTGGGCACAATCGGGCGGATAACGTTCGCTGTTCCCGCCGTCGCGACGCGATCCCGATGGAAACGTATCGCGTTACAAGAAACCGGATTCGGGATTAATAATCAACGGTGAAACTGAATTTTGCGCCGAGTTTTTCTCGCGGCGCCGCGCGCCGCGCGAGCGGCACCGCCGCGGCAGGGACCGCTTTCGTCCCAAACGAATTATCGTTTTATCCGCGTTTTCCTGCCGGATAAATTTCCTAGTCATTCCTCTTTTTCTAACGTTCCCGTCGCGATTAAGGATCGAAGTCACGTACCCGGCGAGCCGACTGTCGATCGTTCAACAATCGTCACGTGTCAGTCGATTTTCCCATAGAACCCGCGGAACGACTTTCGATCGATGCCAATCAGCGATTATTATCCGCATGCCCGGTGATCTTCGCCGGCATCGAGCCAGGATCTACCCGGGATCGAGTTAGATCGTGCTACCTTGCGAACCTGCGATTATCTCGAGCGGTTTTGATCACACTGTGAAAAACTTCAAGCTCGCGCGCGGCTCGGCCGCCCGTTCTCATTCCGGCGTTGCTTTCTTTTCTTATCCATCGCCAATCCATCGCCGAAATGATGCTGATAAACTCCGCGCGAGAAGCTGGTCATGAATATTAGGCGCGAAAATTAAGTCGGTACAATTTTCAAATAAGTTTTTCCTTTCTTTTACAAGAAAGTCTCTCAAACCTCTATTTAATCGTAAATAATGATTAAATGACCTTGGCCGACGATTTCTCCTGCAGCTGCGATGAGTAAACATTATTTATGGTTAATGACTTCCTAAAAAATTTAAACAATTGGTATCAATGCTCACATTCATTCAAATAACTGAACATCGATAACGTAGATGTTTATTTCGATTTTAGTGAAAACTAAAATATAGTCATAAATATGATTTGAATATTCGGAGGGCAAGACGATATAAAACGAACGATTATAAAAATATGAAGAGTTATCATAATAACTATTCGTCATAACTATCATAATAACTATTCAGATTTTTTATAAAAAATCTGTAAATAGTGTGAATCAAGTGCTTCGTTAGTCATTGCTGTATCGCTTAATTTTTGCGATACATTTTAGTACTCACTTTTTAAAGAGGTCGCAGCAGCCAACTGGTTAAGAATGATATCCATATTTTAAGAATGATATCCATATCGTGTTTGAAATCTCCATTAGGAGCCTGACTAAATATTGTAGTGCACGGGGTTAATGACCTCGTATCATTTGTCAGGCAACTCGGTCCCTTTGAGGAAAGATTTCTATACCTTCTACAATGCTTTAGGATTTGCATTAGCTAAATAATGTTGAAATGGCAGAAACAGATGATAATCTGATTGAGGAAGGCTTGATGAATAAGTCGCGTGTGGAAAAATTTCACAGCTCGCAGAATTGTTAGCATACGAATTATTGTTGTGGGTGTGGTAGCATTCTTTTTTATAACTGGAAAGAAAAGTGCTTTAAAATCTGAAAATGACAAGAAAATATTTTCAGTCCATTTCAACAGCTGCAATGCTTTTTCTAAAATTAAATTATTTGTGTTTTTCAAAATATTATCGTTTTCAATACTGGCTGTGAGTAGTTGTTAATACGATAGAATGTATTAAAACAATCGAAGTTCCTGTGAAAGCTGATTTCAAAATTGATCACTTGAAATTTACTGTTCCATCCTTAATTTTTCCAATTTTTTGGTAACATTTATCGAATTTACAAATAGAAGAAATATTTTAAGATGCACATGAAGACTTTTAATTAAAAAATACTAGTATTTTTTGTATTTTGTGTGTTTAATTATTGAACAATTTTTTAAATGGAATATATAACGATTTTATTGCAAAATATTAAATAACGAAGCCAGTTGACTCAAGAACAATTGTGTGACACGTCAGAATATAGCAACATTATATATCATTTAATTCATATATTTCCATATTACTTATACAAATATTTAGAAACATTGCTACTTACATAGTATAACTTAAGTAGTAAGTTGTTCGTCCATTATTTGCTAATCACTACACTATATCATAGCATGATACTAGGAATAAATTCTTGGAAACGAGATGATAATGCATCAGATAGCTCAAGTCCGCAATAGATAGACGTTATAATTAGCTGTTTAACATAAATAGCTGATACAATAAATGCACATAAACCATTAGAAAATAATGACAAAACTTTAAAGACAGTCTACGTTTATAATATCCTTCTAAACGAAAATTAAATAATGAGGTAATGTTAGACTGGTTAAATATCAGAAAATAGTTATTATTGTAATTGTCCATTAGTTTCTTTGGATAAAACGTCCTCTATCTTATTAACTGCACGATTCATTCCGTATCAGCTTCGACTTAGAAGCTCTATATATTACTAGAATATTATCATTCGCATTGCTTGCCGGTGGTCCACGAAAGTGTTCGCACACCTTTCAAAACGCAATAACTTTTTTAAAAACAGACCAAATGACTTGCATTTTTCGTGGATAATAGAAGAACTAGTCAACTAGACGGTGATCAAAATTAACCTTTCTTAATTTTGCTAGTGGGATGACAAAGAAAATGAGAAACTCACGATTTTTAAGTTTTTGTTCGAAAAACTATAAAATGCGTTTTTCTAAATTTAAAGAACTCGATTTTATATGTTCTTTGTCGTTCCACTGGTACAATTAAAAAGTTATTTTGGTCCTTGCACAGTAAACTAGATGCCTCTAACATCTCCAAAAAATTCGAGTCATTCAGTCGAGTTTTAAAAAAGTGTTATCGGCTTCTAAAAAGTGTACGAACACTTTTGTGGGCCATTGTAGCTGTTCGTATATCGATTAGCGAAAAATCATGCCCTTTTTATCGCCGATCCGCAATGGTTCTCCGAAGCATCGCAATTTCACTGACGAAACAACTAGTCTACTTTTCCCTTTAATTGTCGTAGGAGCTCGACGAGGAACTTTCTTTTTTTTCCTCGTGCCTCGCAGTGACATTTGCGTGTAGCCAAACGGGGGTACGTTCGGATCGACACGCTAGACGACAATTAACTCGACAAACCGTGCAACCGCCATCCTCTCACTCCGCTGTCGTTGTATCGGGTCCCTTCTTTGCAGCCGAAGAGGGTGTAAACCCGTCATTATCCTGATTATTCTTCCATGCCGCCTAATCACAACCTGTCACTCGTGTCATTGTTTCACTATGGATCATTACCTTTTTTCTTTTTCTATTTTCGCGTCGCGTCGCGTCTCCGAATAGAGCGTCGTGATAGGCGATGTACTGTTTTGTCGTCCCCATCGATATCATCGACCATTCGTCCTGAACTATTTAGCATTACATGCATGCTCTTTAGCTCGGCCGATCAAGTCCATTAAGGGGAAAAAGGGGAATAAATTAAAACTTTGCCAGCGTACAATGTATCGACAAAACTTTTCCCGCAGCTGTAGCACGCCCGAGTTCGAGGCACTTCTGAGGAATAGAATTTTAAGTGTCGGCGTATTGCATTCTGATATTACGCAAGAATTTTTTCAACCGCCTCGGCAGTTCGAAACGCCGCGCGTTGTACAACGCGTCCCGAACGCTGGTATATTTATAGACGCTTGTCAAAATTCTTATTAATAAACTATACGTTTGTTGGAGCGGACGAGCCTTGTCTTATTATAAACACGTGTACGCATTGCCTCAAATTTTAATCCGCCGTGTTCGCAAGCTTCCGAAGATCTTTCGAAATCAGCGAATTCTTTCAGCGCGGTTGAAAATTTTCCGAAGCGAATATACATTCGGCACGCAAATGAGCAAAGGAGCGCGTAACGTATATACAACACTCGATCACATCCGAAGTTAGCACTACATCATGTCCATCACGGGAGCTATTTTTGTCCACCGTGTCGGAGAAATATCTGGGGTCCCCCCGTTTCAACCGATAACATCGGCGAAATAATCGATGATCGCCGTTGTAATGAAACACTACCGTATTTCGGTCCGGCGCGGCGCGCGGCACGGCTCGCCGGTCGATGCTATTGGTTCGGTTATAATGACTTCTGTAAACTTTTAATGAGAGTGACTGCGCGTTTTCGGGACGACTAGAAGGTGCCGGTAGCTGGTCGATGCTGCCATAGTGGGGCGAGACTATAAAACGGTTACCAGGATGAACGACGAGTCGCGACGAGACGCTGCTCGCAGAAGAAGAAGAAGAAAAAGGGTGCGAGAACGAGCAAAGGAACAAACGCGTTGATCGCGGGAGCGAAAGAGACGGGAAAATATAAAATAGCGGGCGACGTGTACCAGTTAGACTATATGCTCTAATTTTAGGCGATTGCCTCGCTCCCTCACCCGAGGATTATAATTAGATACAAAAATACCCGACCGCGCCACCCACCCACCCACCGACAAGCCGGCATGTCGAGCGAAAGCGCGGGTGCGTTCACGAATCCCGGATCCGAAAGCTGTACGAAGCGCCATTCGCGTTGTTGTACTCACATTCGTTCTCTTCCCTTTGGCTGTCGTTGTCGTCGTTTTCGTCGTCTTCGTCGTCTTCGCCGTCTTCGCCGACTTCGTCGTCTTCGTCGTCTTCACCGACTTCGTCGTGCTCGTCCTCGTGCAAGCTAGCTCGTCTCGCGGATCGTCCAAGAAAAGGGGGTTCCGCTCCACTTCATCTTGTCTGGTTAATTATTCAGCCCGGCATTCTCTGTGACTAATTGTTAATTTTTAACCACTAATTCTCCTTTACTTCGCCTCCGAGAAATCTTCAATACGTTATATAAGAATATTCGCGTACCCTTCGTCAGTTTTTTGAACTGAGTCCGTGACTTTGTAAACGTGAAATTTACGACAGAGTTGAGCATATTTTATTCGAATAACGCTAAACGAATATAATTTTATTAGTAGTATTTTATTAGTAGACTTTATTCGAAATGTTATTCAAATGAAACTTCATTCGAAGAATTTATTCGAACGATTAGTCGACTAAAGTTTTATTCGACAAATTTGTACGAAATGTTGTTTGAATCAAATTTTGCTCGAATAATGCCAATTTTTACAGTCAGCTTTTGGGTTATGCTAGCATTCACTTTGCGATAATCTATGTTTCGCAACGTGAATATTATTACTGTGAAATTTAATATGCTACCATTTTATGAGAAAAACAAAGCAATTTTATCATAATTTTTGTGTAGGATCCTGCGCGAATTGATTTTGATATAAAAATTACAAGAGTCCATACATTTTTGTTGCAGAATTAGTATACCCATACTTATTTAAAATGAAGTGGAAGATCAGTAACTACGTTTTAATATGTCTGACAAATTCTGGATATGAAACACAAAGCAATGAAAGCATCAGAATAATACAGGTATACAGCCATCATATTCTTAAATAATTAGAATTAATAATAAATTTTAGTTTAATGTAATTGTTAGAAATTTTCTGCAATCTATGGATAACTTCGTTTTCGCACAAACGATCTACAATCTAATTGTTACTGATAAAAATTACAATAGAAATAATAACAAAAATTTCGAATTCATCGACGTGGTAATTTGTCGCTGAGAATATAAAGGTCTACTGTGACGTTATACCCCGGATATAGACGGATTTTCGTGGATCATTGACTTGTGTGTTGGTAAAGCGGTTCATGGAAGTCGCGAATTGATTAGTCGGTAGAACTGGTTGTTAGTTTCTAAGAAACCATCGTGTACATGCAGCTGGTTAGTCCCGCTATGAGCGGTTAATACTTATTCACGAGGCGGATAAATAATTAATTAACATGACTGGAAAGGATTGATCAAAGAATGTAGCAGCTGGTATCGGGCAACAACGCGTTTATTTACCCCTCGTAGAGTCTAGTCTAATATAAGACTGCCAGGCTCGTTTAGGATAGCAGAGGGGGTAACCGTCCCTAATGCAGAGGGGATAATTATTATACGAACTAATCGATACTTCGATGAACGACTCGGTTCTTCGTCGAAGGAAAAAAGCACATTCAGCTTCTTTCGCCGAGTTCAATAGCACAAACGGTATTCTTTAGTTCTTCAAAATGAAGAATTTCATTGCGAGTTCCTGGAATCGGAGTGACGTAAAAAAATTACAGCTTTCATTTCATTTATCAGTCCGTTTATATTAGACAGCGTTGGAAGTTACTTTTACTACTATTTCCCAAAATTCGAAATACTTAATTATCAATTTTTGTTGATATAGTTTCATTTACTTATGAAGTGGTATTGATTGTTAAGTCATCGATGACAAAGGTCGCACCGCATTATTCTATTTAATACTCCTATCTACTACTATTATTATTAATACACTCCAATCTACTCTATTTAATACTCCTAAAAGAATTTGTTGTTTCGTTTTAATTCTGAACTGTTACTATCAATTTATTGTAAATGTGCTACAAATTGATGCAAGTATTTCATTCCCCTAAAAATAAATAGATACACATTAACAGAATCTGACAGTATTGTCAGAAGAATTAAAATTCCTTTGTCCAGAACTTTTCAAAAATCAACCATTTTATTTAGTTCGACAGAAACTGACAACATCCGTAATCTTCTAGATCGTCTTTGTGAATTTTCATCGCAACTCGATAAAATGAAGGGTTAAAAGGGCATAAAAGTGAATGTATGAAACGACAATAAATTAAATCATTGAAATCATTTCTAGAGTAAACTGGTAATAGCTCCGTTTAATCGACGTATGATCGACGAAAATTACTATTGACGCATCAGCACGTCACGCTTTAAAACGTTTTGTTACGTTACTAATAAATTCATACTTATTTACATACTTCCACGTATCGCCGGCTCAGCCCGGTCGAACTATTAATAATTCCGATAATTACCAATTATTTTTAAATGCCAAGAGTCTAGAGTTAATTTTGGTACGTGAGCTCACGCCCTCCCGCGCTGGCATCTTGCGTGTATGCACAATACTCAAATATGCACTGGCCAGTTGATATTGCGAATACTGTTTAAATAATTTCCTATATCCGATCATTTTCTAAACGTACAATTTTTCTGTACCTTCACGCGCGTACTAATATACATTTACTCCGCCTGAAACTGTAGAGTATTTCTCAATGGGGTATTTTTAATCGCTTGGCAGCTATTGGAATTTTAAGGAATGCAGCAGTTAAAAATACGCTAAGTAAATAATCAAATTAAGCACAGTGAACTTGTGTAATAGAAGTTATAAATACGACGATAGCACTTATACATCGATAGTTCACAACTAAAATATTTTAACGAGAGATATAATTATATGATTTTCTTCAACAAACTATTTCAAACATAAAAAGGCGTTATGCTTTAAATCCAATTTAATCTTGGATTTTATGATCTTCTTTAGGTTTCTTTATGCGTTTCTAACGTTCTACAGTTTATTTTTGCACCGGATAATTGAATCGCAGGAATTAATTAATTGCAATTAATTGCAGGAACGAGATATTCTATTTGTCTATACTAAAAAAATCCGTATGTCTTAACCTCTCGAGCCGCCTCGACGTACACACGTACGTTTCTTGAAACATTTCTATATTTTGGTTTCATTGGTAGTATATTTCGTGCTAAGTAGTATGTATCGTTTCATGCATGCTCATTAGATCTTATTTGTGTAAAAAACTATGTCTCATTTCTCCTACTTATAGTTTCGTTACTGTTTCTAACGAAATGGCATCGGAAAATTCATCCACTACTGAATTAATAGTAGTGTTTGAGAATAACGACGACGTTTGAACAGAAATCTCTTTGGAAGACAGTGATAGTGATTATGCTCAGCAAGAGAACACAGTATTTGTATTAGATGAACTTCAGCAGAACGAAGATAACGAAATACTGCACGAAGATAACTAATACTTTTTTACCTGCAACAGGTAAAAAAGCAAAACCGCAATACAGATAGATGCGTTGTAAGCACCAAAACCAGTAAAAGAAAGAAATCAATTTATCGGTGTCCGAACTGTGAAATGGGACTATGTTTCGATGCCCACAAAATTCCTAATATTCTTATTATCATATTATTGCTGAGTAATATAAAAAATTAAAAGTAATATAAAATAAAAATAATATAATATAAAAGATCACACAACGCAATGTACTAAATTTCCGTCAATTAATTACCGCTTAAGCTAATAACGATCTCGTAGGAAATTATCGAGCGTAGCGGTTGGGCATCTTCAAAAAGTCCAAAATACTTTGGCACGCTAATAAATACGATATAAACTACGACAACAATGTTGCACGAAAATACATTAATTTCAGCGAACGACCATCTTCGCAATATTTATTGTCCATCAGTTTTGCCATTTGGCACGAGAGTTATGTATCTGCGCGGCTAGTTGATCGGAAAAACAGCGATGCAGGTACGTCCCGGCGCGCCGCAGCGCAGCAAACGCATCCTGAAAGTTTAACGAGGTCTGAATCAGGTGTTTCAGCCCTTGAGAAATTCTACCGAATGGAAGCGTGCGTTATCGGGCATTTCAAAGTAAAGGGAATGGCTGATGCGCCGGGCATAGTTGTCTGCCGGCATCGAGGGCCCGTGGAAAGTGACTCTGCTCGTGAATAGTCGCGCGTATCTACGTCAGGTTAGGTTTGTTACAATACCAAGTTGGTCGATCCCACAGCCCTAGTTGATTGCTGGTTAAAAGATCACCGGAGTGTGACAGGGCCGTTTCTCTCTGGCGGGCGCACACGCGTACCGGTGACACACGAGGACGCGAAAGAAGGAGCGAACAAGAAGAACCGGAGGGTGTAGAGGAAGGTGGTCTCCGAAGGAGTGTGGGAGGAGTGCACCGAGGAATCATGGTCTCTAATTTTTACGGTGTACCCACATGCGCGTCCGATGTCCCTATATTTACAAGTACAAGTAGCCGGTCATTAAATCCGATAATTAATCACAATCGTCTCTATTAACGGGGAAGGCTTAATTGCTGTTATCCACGCCGCGATCCGCTACGAAACGGGGCGGCGGCGTGGAAGACGGGGCCGGAGGTGGGTCCGGCCCAGGATGTGACTGAAGAATGGGCCCGTCGATCGTCCGCCCGCCTTTTCATTTCTTCGTGACGGGCCCGGCTCTGTCTTTCGCCGCAATGTGCCGCGCCGCGCCGCGTCGGTTGCCGTGCGAAACCAACGACCAAATTTCACGGTTTAGAATTTAACGCCCAACTCGAAACGGATGTGTCGCGCCGTCCCGGCTACGCGTTCCCAGGCCGAGGAAATTCTACTGTCACGGAAGTTCTGCCTTCCTGTCTGACCAACACGATCGAACGATTTTCTGTTGCTCGGTTATTAAAATAATTTATGATGCGCGTTTGCCCGTAACACTCGGATGATTTTTCTGGTATTTTGCAAAAATTGCGATTTCTGATAGAAATCATTACACTGCTGTGGAATCTTGTAGGAGAAAAGATTTTGTGATTTTCATTACATATTTTACACAATTACCTTGTAGTATGAATAAAATAATAATATAGCGTTGCCGTATCGACGACATCCGAGTGCAAAGGGTTAATCTTTGGGAATGATTTGAGATTTCATGATGTGGTAATTTGTTGCTAAAAATACTCTCTCTTGCGCCAGATGTAATGTCCAGACGGATTTTCGTAGATCGTAGGTTCTGAAGACCAATAGTTACTTACATGCAGGAATTAATTCGATGTTTTTTCGTTGAATCGATTAATAAATTTAATGTATGTAAAAACTGTATCTATTATGTCTCTACATCATTATTTTTTACGTTGTTTTGTGTTATTGCTATTATTGATGGAAAGAATTCAGTGCTGTTTGATTAATATATGTAGATAGAAATATTTTGAATAGATATTAAATTGGATATGAAATTGGAACGTATTCTCAGTTAATTTTCTCATTATGAATTCATACAGTATATTTAAATCGTTTGTTAGACACACTATCGAATAAATTGTATGCAAACTGTTTTTATAATTCACATATTTTACATGCAATATGTATGTTGAATAGTTTCCTATTTATATTTTTATTTGAATAAAATGTAATGACGGAAGTACATTTTAAAAAATCTTGGCGTATTTGGATCATAGCAAAATTTTATTGATAATGATTCAATTTGTATAAGCTAGCGTGGATCTCATTTATTCTTGACGATAATTACTTTCTAAATTATTTTTGCGGCATCTTCTAGGATTGTTTCAATTAACAAAAAAAATAATTTATGTAAAATTTGAATTTGGTCGGATAATGAGAAAACGTGATTCTCAAGCATTGAAATAATTGATCATCGAGTTACTCTCAAGTGTCTTTTAAATTATTAATTCTATCAAAAGGTATGTCAAGAACCTGCGTCCTATTACATTCGCACACTAAATGAGTTTCGAAAAAATGAAAGAAGCTGGGAAAAAATAAAAATTTGTTGATCTCTATCTTGTAAACTACAGAGTATTTTGATTTCTTTTTTCAATAAAGTCTACAAAAGATCGAATTACTCCGGTAAACGATCATCAAATTTTTTTAAATATAAAACGCGGTTAACGAAACAATATTTCATTATACTTGTATCACGTAACGACTAGCTAAAAGTAATTACAGCCAACAGAGTAACCCCATCAAAGAACGCTTTAACATCAAAAAGAAGCAATGTCTCGAAAAAGCTAAAATTCCATTATCTTCGACGAAACTCACAATTCCATAATTTTCTGCGTCGAAGAACCTCGCGAAAAGTCGTCGACGGTTCCGAGAAAATGGTGACCGGGAGAGGCGGTTAATTGTAATGAGGAGCTAGAAGAAATCGTTAGAGAATGCGATCGATCACCGGCTACACTCTTCTGCTCCGCGAATAACTGCGCAATAGGAAATTCCATGTTACTGGTGACATTCGATCCAGCAGCTGCTAATACACAAGACATAATGACAGGGTGAGCAAGTTATTGCGATACATTTTAATGCGCGGAAGGTATGCTACGTGTTTACGTCCACGTAACTCTCACGAGGTAACGTCGAAGCTCCACGATGCCGGAGGAATATGGTTACACGGACGAGAGCCACGAGCCTGTACGTGTGCATGTTTCCAGGCATTGGTAGGTCCGGCACAAAAACCTAGGAAGCTCGCACACCGACGACAATGCCTCGTGCACGACCATCTACTTACTTTAGTGGTCAGCGCGGAAGAAAAGAATTAGCTAGACGGGGGCGCGTCTCATCTAGGTCACCCACACAGCCGGCTCTGCCCGCCGACACTTACATATCACACACACGCGGTACACATACTCGAGGAGCCTCATTACGGTGCCACGGTGGCGAGGGGTTGTGCAGCAAAAGAGGCGAGCGTTAATTAAGAACAGACTCGCCACCCTCTAAGTAAGGAGCACTGACCAACCCTCCTTGCCCCCGGCCCCTTCCCGCACACGGCCAGCTTACTTCCTTACCCCCCCGGTTCCCTGCACACTTCACCACTCCTTCACGGTTGCTACTGCAGTGACCCCGCATCCTTCCCCAGCTTCATTCTGAAAGTAAGAACGCCGAGAACTGTATAGGAAGACGGAAAACGAGGGAAATACGAGGAACAAGCATAGAACGAATAGAAAGTAGTCGGGCCGAGATAGGGTAAAATGTGCCGGAGTTGAACGATATCACGGGATCTTCCAGCGAGCTTTGACCTATCGGAGATCTACGAGTTTTTCAAATTTTCTAGGATTTTTGAACGTTATTAGGTGCACGATTCTGTCGGTGAAACTACCCTTAACTGGGTAGATAAATTAATTCGACCGCACGTTGTTTTTTTAGACAACGAGTCCACGAACGGAGCTAACAAGTTCGTTTTGCTAAATTGTTTTAACATTTCGTAATGGAGGCATGTTGCGTATAATCGATTATTTAAGCAGCGAAGATAAATGACGAGAGAAACGATGGTCGTGTTAAAATTAATCGATATCCTTCTGATATCAACTTGGTACCTTTTTCACTGTTCCTGAAATAGCGGCAGTTTATGTGAACTGTAATCTTTTTTACAGTTCTTTTACACAGGTGTGTGTAATCTTTTTTACAGTACTCCATTTTTAAACGAAGAATTTGTACATTTAATTGATTTAGATTTAATTGATTATAGTCTGGAATTTTATGAACTATCCTCCGGTGTTACAGAGAAGTACAGTAGCGGACATATATTTAAGACCACCTTTTTAAAACTGGACCAAATGACTTGAATTTTTTTCAGATGATAGAGGGGTCAGTCTATTAGACAATGACTCTAATACTTTTTTTCAATGCTGCTATTACTTGGAATGAGAAAAAAATTGACAAACTCATGTTTTTCAACTTTTTGAATCTGACTGTATAACGAAAATTTAAAAAATGCATTTTGTAGATCTCGGTAAGTTACATGCATGCTGAAAATTTCGTCGGTATGGGTTGACCTTGACAGGAGCTGTAAGAAATTAAAGATCGTAGTTTTAATGCGAATTTTGACACCTTCGACCAATAAGTATGAGAAATCTGCAGTTTTTAAAATCTTTTTGCAACTTGACTTTGCATTAACCGATTTCGATGAAATGTTCAGCATGCATGTAACTTACCGAGATCTACAAAATGCATTTTTTTAAATTTTTGTTATAGAGTCAGACTCAAAAAGTTGAAAAGCATGAGTTTTTTAATTTTTTTGTCATTCCAAGTAATCGTAAAATTTAAATAAAGGTTTTAGAGTCATTGTCTAGTAGACTAGTTCCTCCAACATCTAAAAAAAATTGAAGTCATTTGCTGCAATTTTAAAAAAGTTATACCGTTTCTCAAGTGATCTTAAATATATGTTCGCTACTGTATATTAAAAGTTCTTTTACAATCTATGAAGCGTTACATCGGCGTTACATTGTTCTACGAAATGGCAAAATCATATAGTTACACATAAAGTCCATTCTGAAACACTCTTGAACGGATAAAAGAACGCGGACTATAATTTTCCTATGTAGAAATGAAGCCTAGAATATAGATCCTGGATAATGCGCCTTCTTTAGACGATATCTCCGTAACAACATTTTTAATTTACAAATTGATAAATAGAAATAGTAGAGTCTTCAATCGTTTTCAGAACAAAGAGAGATGAACAGACAATTTTGGTATTAACATTTATCATGTTGAAGTCCATCGGAAGAAAAATTTTAAATAACGTTAATGGATAATGAGCGGAGATAGTCGACAGTAAGATGATTGATTTTTCCTATGGGAAAATGGAAAGATTCGTCTCAGATCGGCAAGCTTTGAAGCCCGCCATGAAATATAGTGGAACGATGATCGGCCAATCTCATTGTGACAACACGAAGACACACATGTTGCGAGTGTCGCACAGCGGCAGTTCCTCTTAGACGAAAAAAAAAGTCACCCAACTGTTCATCCCCCTCCGAGCGTTATAAGCTGCCCCGACCAGGGGTGAACCGTGCCCGATTGTTTCCAACAGGTTTGCTAGCTTTTGTTTCAGCCCGTTCTCATGCGCGGCGGAACTGGTCATTGCTCGAACCCTAAAAACGGTTGAACAATGACCTTCAGGCCGTTACATTGCATTGCAATAAAGACCCCCATTTCCCAGAGTGCTGAGAGTGTAATCTTGATGGGATGGGGATTCATTCTATGGTTTTAAATGCCATCGACTGCCGCTGTTGTCCGATCGTTGATTTGTCACATTTCACGCGTCCGTTCGTTGCTAAAACTTAATACATTTGGCTCGTTACGTGGACAATATTGTTACTGAATACGTAAAACGATATTTTGTAATTAGTATCCCAATTTCTTCAATGCTTATCAACTTTTATTTATGTTATTATGTGTATGTGTTAATGTGACTTTTTATTCACTATCGTATCGGAGTCGAGTTGTACTTTTATATTAATTATTATATTCTTTTCTGTAATATTCTTAAAAACATTGTACTATAGTGCAGTTTCCAAGTGCAGCGACCGTAACAACCATTAATATAAATTTGTTTATGAGCACCACAGAAATGTTATTGCGAACGTTGATAATATTCTAAATCCATTATGAGAAACTAGAAAATGATTTATGCAACTTTTATTTTCTACTATCCGTTGGTAAATTATGCGTTATTAAGATTTATGTTTCTTTCATAAATTACATTAGTTGCATGGAGAATTTTCACGACAATAAAGTTAATTATCGTTCGTGTAATTATAGGAAGTATTCGTTTTTGTATTTGTAATTGCGAAAATACGCTTCTCATGCGTTTTAATAGAATTCTCTCGTGTCCGTAGCCGGAAAGAATTTCATAAAGCAAAAGACTCACCCTTGACGAAGTGGAAAGTCGAATGGTGGAAGTATTTATGTGCATGGGAATCGGCTAAAATGACGTTACTGTTCTCTCGTAATCGCATAGACTTACGAGACGCGTCAACGTCACGACTATTATGATAAAACATTCGTTCATATGCATTCAATCAAAATTATGCATAGTGAAGATTGACTGATTTTCTCGTTTTCGTATTACTATGACTGAATGTACACCAGGATATTATTTTCTTATTGAAAAATGTTTATATTTCCTACTGAAAATACTATTTGTTTACAAATATAATAGGAAAAGTGAAAACATTAAATTACATATTCGTTCTTTATTAGCGCAGTTCTTTTATAATTACAGTTTGTACAAAATAAATAAGACAATTTCACATTTAAATTACTTACCCTTTAAATAATATTATTATCATTATATATCTTTATTGTAATCTTGCAATCATAAAATTTGAACATGATTCATAATTTTCATGTACAATGTTTTCAATAATATCGTTAATCGCTTATTAAATTGGCAACGATTGTATAAATAATTCAGAGCATCTGATTTTCTAAAGGAAATAAATACAATTTTAGAAATACGTGTCCCTCAAGAATTATTTTATCGTACAATATTTGAGCAACGTGAGCATAAAAGTGTTTGTTCAAATATATTTATTATATGTACATAGAAACACGCGGAAATAATTAATGGTAATAATAGTAATAACACTGCAGATTTTTGTGCAAAATAAATATTTGCTGCATCTATTAGAAATTCCGTAGATCAAAGGTAATAATACTTTTCAATTCTTTTGATTGTTCTAATATTTCGTTCTGTTCACCAAAGGAGTAAAATCCATATTCTAGTAATAATTAATAATTAATAATTAATAATATCAACACTATGTTCCATAACTTGTTCCATTTTTCATCGATACATTCCAAAATATTCCAGTGCTAAAATCAGCCCTTTGATTGCGAGTATTTTCAAAACAAAATTTTTCAAAAATTTTTCTACAAATATTTTCCTTAAAAAGATAACTTATGTATCAAACATTTAAACGACGGGAAAAATGAACAATATAAGGTGTACAGTCGTGATGTCATCGATATATCGTCGGCATTCACCCTCAAAGGGCTGAAGCAGTTCATTAGCAAAACTCGTCCCTTGAAATCCCAGCAATAAATCCGTCGCTCGAGACGTGGAAAGGTGGCGGCCGTCTAGATCGCAGGCAGGAAATCACGAAATTAAACAAACACGATATTGACACGTTAATCCTCGAGCATAGATGCATCTTCGATGAAAGTCTTCGGCAGGGGTGAGAAAGACAGAGCGGAGAAACGATCGCCACCCTCTCCTCTCGAGATCCCGCGTTCTGTAGAACGAGAAAGGAAGGAGCCAGGGGAAGGAAATCAGAGAGCAAGAAGGATGGCAAGTGACTTGGCAATCCGAATGAACGAACTACACCGCATACAGGGTCTTAGCAGGACTTAACGAATATTGCCGCCGATATCCAGGAGCCCCTTGTACGACGCTTCTTCTCATCCCGCCATCGAACTTTCTTTTGTCCTTTCTGCGAAGACGCGTTACGGTGCTACCCGGTGGTTGATTCGACGACTGGCCAAGTTAATTTAACGCGCACGTTAATTTGTTCCCCGGGATTTCGTATTCGAGGCGATTCTATTCGTCAGGCAATTCAATATTCCGTCCCCGAATCCTTTCACGGTTTGCTAATTCCAAATTCTGTGTTAATGCTGCACACGTCCCGAAGGATTATGGAAAACAGTCACTTAACCGCGACCTCTCTCGTAGAAAGTATTTCATCGTACTGACTAAACGTCCCTAGTAGAAATTAGTACGTTGAAAGAAATTGCGGTGAGCCAGTTGCCTCGTTAGGAAATTAACATGAAAGTACCGTTTGTATAATCAGAAAAATTTCTATGCAAATGTATCTTTTCATTTGCCAGATGCCGAATGGACTATGGAAATTGTTACTGAATAATGCGCTCCAATGTACGAATTTTGGTATTTTAATGAACGCTCTATATTGCCAATCAGGAAATTGTATATTTTCTTCCGTACGTATATTCTTGAAGCAAAACTGAATTTTCTGGTGTATTTCTGTTACGTCAACCCATTTTAATCTTTACTTTTCTGAAGATAATTTTGTATTACTATTATTATATAGGTATAAATTAAATATGCTTAACTATTTTCTTCATCTTAAATCATTGAAAAGAAGAATTCAATAGAACTGTTCGCCTTTATCAAACGTTTATCAAACAATGCAATAGAATTTGCTTTATTTAACTGCTAAGCTATAATTTCGGTATTTTTCATTCATAATATTATTTATTCATTATCAAGACAATTATTAGAAGATTGCGAGCATGAGAAAATTTAGTTTCGATGGCTTTCAAAATCAACGATAAAACAATCGATTTTATTAACCCTTTGCACTCGAAGCCATTTCAATTGTGAATCTGAACTGATTTTTCTGGCTTATTGTATTTCTATTTTATACATCAAAGAGCATTTTACACGTATGAAATTCAGTCTTGTGACTTGTACGACAGTTACACTTTTAACAATACTTGATATTTAAACTTCGATTGTATAAAAGTTATATTGGAACGTTGTATAAAACAATTTTAGTAGCGTCTCGGAGTCGTCACTCGAGCACAAAGGGTTAACACCTTGATAGTTGAAATAGATTGAAATCCTATTAAAATTCTTACTGTATTATTTTTATATTATTTGAATAAATCGCATAAGAATTAGCAGTTTGATTGCGTAGCAAACCTAGGTTTCAAGTCGAAGAAGAACCGAGGCATCCAGTTATTTGTGACAATTTGTGAGCCACTGTCCTTTTTCGAGACGGTTGTACGTCAGGAAAGAAGGTTAGAGAAAAAGAGAGCGAAAGAGAGAGAGAGAGAGAGAGCTGGAGGACAAGGTAGATAAATTAGCGCTAGTAATGAAGACTGAGTCCGACGTCTGATTAAACAAACACAGGGAAACACAAATAAGTGAGGGAAGTGAGAACAGGAAAGGTGAACGTTTAAAAGGTGGTTCGGGGGGTGGAAGTCGAATGAGATTCAGAAAACGAGGGAGCCACGGAGAGGCGAAAGAGACAAGGGAAACGAATCTGCTGGTCGGACCGCGAACATTGTCTTATTTTGCCCCTAATTAACTAAAGTAGCGCGGCACCGTGGCACGTTCGAAGACGTTCCCCTCGGCCATCCTTTTTTCGTCCATCTCTCGCGCCTTTTCTCATTTGTCTTCTCTTTAGCCTCTCTCCTTCTCTTTATCCACGCACGCCGGGTTCCCTTACCCGAAGAGACGAGCCCATCACGGGCTTCGTAGAACGACTGTTGTTTCATTTTCGACGCACGTCCTCAAAATGAAAATGTATGAGCGCGTGTAATACATAGAGAATAGTTTTGACCGGGCCGGTTAGCGGAGCATGAATCTCATCGAGTCACTCAAGGCTGAACCTCTCGAAATTACGCGGGATGAATTAAAAATAGCGATCGCTAAATTGTGAAAACAAAATCCTTCGTTCCCCACCCCTCCGCCTTGCCGCCCTGCGCGGATTTATGGGCGTTTTTTGAGTTTCCAGTCACGAGTTATTAGCCGCGGTCGTTTGCGAAAAATACCAAAAACACTAATCATCGGAGGCATTGCCGGTATCATGGCCGACGAAACGAGTAACGGCGGCGACATTATTTTTAAGATGCTTGTGAAACTCGTCACCGGAAACACGCACTGACTACCATTAATATTCGGACATCTTTTGGAAGAGAATAGCTTTTTCTATGATGGACCAGATAATAGGAGTTAGAAAAATTGCTTTGCTGGATAATTAGTAAAAGAAATTTTGACACGATCGCAGTTGGACAGAATTGCAAAAATTATGCTGAAGGAAATAGAATGTGGTTTCCGTGCATGGTGTATGAAAGGGCATTTTTACCTGAAATTAATTTCTTTATACATAGTTATTTCTATTAAGTGGGATACAATTTTCCCATTGTGTTTGAAAACCTTTTGTTAAACTAACAAATTCAAGTTCTATTTTAGATTCATATCAAAATGTTGTTTGAATTTATTTCTTCTCAATTGTTATATTTTTAACCCTTAACGCGGACCAAAAGTATTTCTAGTTTACATGCCGCCAAGTCCAAATTATTTCTCATACGATGAGAAATTACGTACAAAAAATTTTTATGTCAAATATAGAGAAAAAATATTTATCTTTTAATAAGAATTCATTCATACATTTTTATCGAAATCGTCTTGTCCATTCTTTCAAAGTTTCTTACCACGTTTTACGGTTTTATTTATACTCAAATACAAAAATATAGCTTATGATAGAAGCAGAATAAAATGCTAAATGATGCAATTATATATACACTTTCAAAGTAAAAATGGCATGCGGACGTTCAAAGTATAATAGACGCAATGTTATATTTATTAACTGCAAAACGTATTTTTGTAATAGAGTTGAAAATGAAACAGTTCTAGAAGAGCAAGTTTTAATATCTTTTCCACAACTTCAACCAGTTGCGATTTCTTTAAGATTCCTTTTATACATCATTTAGTAAACTTCTATTTCCTAAAAAAAACTCAAGCCATTTGATCTAATTTAAATGAAAGTTATTCTCTTGTAGTCTCTGAATATTAATGTTGTCACCATGTATCTGTGAATAATACCGTCTCGACTGTTAAAGGATCGACAGAACGCGTCGGACATCACCGTGAATCAGGGTTCTATTAATACCATCGGATTGATGCAAAAATAACGAAAGACTTGTACAGTATTAGATATCCGATATTTTACAAACAATGATAACGATATGATTAACTTCGTTTGCATGTCCATAACTTTTTATTCTAAGTTTGTTCGAATACTTTTGCTATTTTCATGTCTTGATAAACTGTTCAAATATGTTCATGGATGTAAGAACTATATTTGTATCCCACAAATATTATATTTACTGGAAATAAAATAACGAATTTAACCTAACGAAATTATAGGAAAATTAAACTATTGATACTTTCATCTGGAATGATCTTTTAAATTATATCAAGTACGTGCATTAATTATTTTAGCACAGATTTTAATATTGCTTTTTATTTGTATATTCAACGTCTGCCAAATTGAATACTGATTTTATTCATTCATGACATAATTCGGTAAATAAATATAAGATAATAAGTGGTGTATTATTTTTAACTTAATAAAATACAGGAAGAAACAAATTTTTAGTTGTCTCTTATTTCGTCATGATAACAATGAAGACTTAACGAATTTTAAAAAATCGATCTGACAGAGTTGCTTGCATTGAAACATGCAGACTTTTAAACGAGACAAATGCATACTCGTACGCGTATCTATAGAAACGTGTTCGTGTTAATGTAACATCGAGGAACCGTTCCTTTCGCGACACCAGCAGGTGTCACGATACTTTTAAAAGGGGTCAGCGCTACCTTAAACTGTGACAGGCAACGTGAACTTCGACACGCCGTCCTTTTTTTTAGAAAGTAAATTTATTAAGCGTTATTTGCAACAAGCGAACTTTATTTAAAGGTAACGACTTGGCTAACATTTGCTTGCGATAAAAATGATCGTTACTCTTCAAATTGCAGAAGGTTTCGGAGAGCCCGATCCGATAATTATAGGACGAAGGTCAGAAAGACTTCTGCAAAATTGCCACTATCAATAAAAGGAAACAGAACGTCGTTCCAAAGCATGAAAATAAAAATGAAACACGGTAGGTGCCTGACCCGTTCATTTTGACGCATTATATCAAGATTAATGCGATGAATGTACTATAATGAGCGAAGGGGCAAAGAATTTATAGAAGCGAAATCGAAGTTAAAATAAGAGAACCGGCGACTTTATACATACTTCGCGGACGATCTTCAAACGTTTTGTCTCGCAACATATTTTATTTATAGCCGCCATGAATCTTTCAGCCCAGAAATTAATCGTGTTATTAACGATTGCCGGCTATTTTCGATCGGAGCAAGGTGGAGAGTTAGGAGAAGAAAAGAAGGCGCCAGGTGGTCGTACGACGGTGTTCGGTAGCGGTATCGTGGTGGCTGTGAGTCAATTTATTTATAATCTTCGCATCTTCTTCTTTCTCTTTTTCTGTTTTTTCTTTTTCTTTTTTAAACTGATCGCCGGAGAAGAATTAGCGGTCGTAGATACTGCGCACGCAGCCGACCTAATCCAGAACGGCGGAGGACGACGTTAGGTGAAAAAATACGTCGGACGGTAATAATTATTATCGAGCCGGCTGGATCGCGAGCCGGCGGAGATCGAAGGGGAGAGAAAAATATACGAATCCATGACGATGGGTTTGCCGGCAAGGACGTTCAAGTTTAAACGAAAATAAAAATTTCCTCGCCGGTACTAATTATAGAATACGCTCATCGAGCAACCGCTGCTTGAATTACCGGTACACGTATACCGGGTGGCTGCTTTCGTTTCTTGTAATCGAAAAAACCCCGGCCAGCGTTTAAGACTCCGCCGCGACGAAACACTAGGTACGCCGACACGCTTCTCGCCCAATCTACCGAGGCAAATTAATATCGTTTTTATCGACAGCCACGGGGATAATTAGATCTCGGTGTGTATGCCCCGGCTCGGTGCGTACTCGTTCCGGCGGCCGTGATCGAAGATCTCGTTCCCGGTGCCCCCGCGACGTGTCATGAGTTCGTTCCTCGGCATCATATGCCTTGCGCCTCTCGAACGAGGTTTAACCCTTTCGTTACGCCGGTGATGGCTGCCAGTATATTATCGCCGTAGGAGACTCCTCCGCCGCGAGTCTGCACTTTGTCTCCGGCTGCTATAATGTCTGCTACTTTGTTGCGTCATGTTAGCGCCGGATCTATGTACCGCTCAGTGTGACTATTTCGCATTGCTCTAGAAAAAATTCGGAAATTAATTCTATATTTTTAGCGATTTCTATCGTATCTCTGGCGGGTAGCAGAAAAGTACGAGTTAGAATTAATTAGTTGTAGAAGCATACTTAACCCTTTGTACAGCTGCAATTATGATATTTCCAAGTTTAAAATTTGTTGTTTCGTGAAATCTGTGTCGATACAATTTTATACGAAATTCTATTTAGACAGATTTAAATAGTAGCAATTAATAGATTGCGGATATTTATGCAAAATAAAAATTGTCTTCATCAAATAAAGGGTATAGGAGCCAAGTACAATTTTGTTTCTTTCTTAAATAATTTTAATCAGTTGAAATTATCAGTCGTCATTCTTAGTTTCTTTGAATCTTGTCACTGTTTTAAATTTCACTTGCCCATTTTTACCATAAACGCATAAAATCTGCATTCTAGTAATTGATAATAATAATAATAATAATAATAATAATAAAAATAAAAATAATAATAATAATAAAAATAATAATAATAATAATAAAAATAATAATAATAATGTATACATATTTGCACAAACCTAACCAGTACAATTCTATCTTAACATTTCACTTCTTTTATTCACTCACTCATCACTCTCATTCCCATTGTTTGCTTCCTATATCTATTGCCTAAATTTATCTCTAACATTCTTTTCTCTTTCTCCTTATAATGCACCATCTTTTTCTTTTTTATGGCCTCAAATAGTAGTAATTAGATTTACCTGAATAGATATTTATAAATAATAATTATTTTTAATATTATATAATTTTATATTTCTTGTTTCTTCAATGCTCTTTGACATTTATCTTAAACAAGTTACTCTTTAGGATGTTAATTTTGTTTTTGTATGCGAATACCGTAGATTAGCATCTCTTAGAAAGTTTAGGATGTTTTTACGTGTTCCTGTGACGTTAAGTCTAATAGGATGGTTACTTTATATTTCATTCTTTAAAAAATGTTTGTAACGAACATAAACAAATGTGAATGGGAATTAATCAAGTTTTGTATGTTGGTTGTATATTAATATAAATATTTGACGAATATTGTTGATTATTGTTGTCTTTATGGTCCAACATTAAATCGGGGTGATCATGGTACATCATTATGCAAAATAAAAACATTCTCGGAATAAAATTAAAATAAAACTGTATTTTTGTTTCTAATAATTCCAATAAATTTACAGGAATATAAGAACCTTTTATAAAATTCTTCTAATGCTTTCATTATTTGATTATTCACTGTAAATTTTGCAAACGCACCAGTTGAGTCATCGACATTAAAAAGAAAAAGTTCGCACGGCTATAATAACTGTTTCATGCTAGTTGCATTGTTCTTGGTAAATCGAATATAAGGTTTATATTTCGATATCTGGGCAATGGTAGTTATGGCAGTGGTGTATAATGAGACGATTTTTGTTTTGTTTCAGATTTATGTCGAAAATGTGACGTCAGCAGAAACAGGGAGGAGGACGAAGGCCGTGCTAGTCCCAGAACGGTGAGTCAGTGATTAATCAACAGCGCGGTTCTCTGTTCCGACGGTAATTATTTGACCTGACAATCGAAGTAATTACCGATCGTACGCGACACACCTATCCGTATACACGACGACTTATCTTTCACCGTGCATCGGCGTAGGCCGAGTTTAGTTATTAAAGCGTTCGCGTACGTATCACTTAGCAATCAATGCAGTTTTATATCGTAAACGACCTGGTAACAATGTTGCACGCCAGCTCTTCGTGCAGAAGATCAATCCGGCAAATAAATGATTACGTTAATTGTGTCAAGATAAAGCATTCCATGATTATAAATATACGCTTGGTTTCTCATTTCCAGCGACTAAATGCATAGTTTAAACTCCGGTGAAATGGCGTTATTAAGAAATTCAAAATAACCTTGATAATGCTTCTCGCTGGCCGGCATTTTTCGATACAATTTCAGTAAACAAAGTATTTGTAAATCGGCTGGAAATTATTCCAACATTGTGGGTTAAGATTACTGTTATCGCTTAATTACAGCCACGGCTAAGCTTCTAATTACGCGACTGAATCGATGCTTCCATGGCATTGTGAAATAAATTTCAATTTTACGAGGAGCGAAGTAGTTTACGACCATTTCTCGTGGAAATGGTTTCAGGCTTTCAAAAGTGCAGGCAATAAATTTATTATTAATTTATAGTAAATGAAAGATCCAAGGTTTAGTTTAGGCTATCATTTATCGAGTGAGCCCTGCGTCGTCGCTAATAAGCTTATAGTTGATGCAATATTAATTAATAATTTCATTCCCAATAAGATAAATAAATAAAACTGCTGTGGTTAGTACATGATTAAATTTTTAAAAAACGTAATACCATTTTATCTCTTGCATTACGATTTCTTTCACAGCTACGTCGATTAACACTTCTTGTTCGTTAATATAATATGTTCCTACACGAAAAGGAAAATTTATATTTCTGGATTATCTACGTTAATAGTAATTGCCAAATATTGACGACAAAGAAATTCAATTTTATTTCAATTTGAATGAAGTGAATAACATCAATATTTTGTAAATTATATTCGAAAGTGCAATGGGTGAACTCGCACACGTTGTTACTTATAGATATGGTACGGTAGAACAACTTATTTTACAACCAAAAATGCAATGAAAACTTATTATTACACTTATTGGTGTCAGAGAAATTTTTATAATTCATTGTAACTAGACTGCGGAACTTTATGCAAGATAAAAGTTGTTCGCATTAATTCCAGAAGACAAAAGTTGAACAGAAATGTCACTCTCCCTTTAATAGTTTTAATAAGCTACGACTAATACACTGACATTCTTAAAATCAATTAATCTGTTTACTTCTTTAATCCGTACCTATACATTTTTGTCTTAATCGAATTATGATAATTGCATAAAATCCGCAGTCTAGTTACAACAATTTGTCATATCTGACACAGTGTTCAGCTAGAGAAATGGTTTGCATGTGGTTCTAATTAAAATATGCATTATATGAGTATTTGTGAATATAAATATGCATTTTATATGTTGTATATTTATGAATATAAATATATATTATATGCATATTTTCGAATATAAATATACATTTATATGTACTTAATGTACGATTTTGGTTGTGATTTACTATACATTTTTCAATCTTCACATAGGTCAGGGTTTTTTTTTAGGTCAGGGTTAGGTCGAGATCTACCTCGACATACCTCTACCTATCAAATAATTTACCAAAATGACAATGGGTATACTTTTCGGTCTTTACAGAGGTCTACCTCGATATAAACCTAACTACGAACAACTGGAACGTTTTTATTCACGAAGTAGCAACTAGCGTTTCGAATAGAAAATAAAATGCTATGACATTAGAAAGAATATTACCCTATTGAAATAAAATTTTCTACAATATTGCATTGATACAGACCACACGAAAAGCTTTTCATTCCGATAGTGCCATAATCATCAGCAGTCTCGTTACATCCCCGCCCAAGGTACACTCGAGTGCAAAGGGTTAAATAATCCATTAAAAGTAGAATAGGTACATCTTTTAGTGTTCTCGGAGGTCTATTTGATCGAATCAGTTCCGTCAGTTAATTTTTCGAAGCACTCCGGCGGAAGTGCCGACATTCCAGTCCAATCAGCCTCGGTTCCCGAGGTGACTGTACGTCAGTGCGTTAAATTTCGTTAACCGGCGGAGTATTTGCGGTGGAATCGTTTGAGCGCCGTCGGATACACGAGCGGCCGAGGCGAACGATCTTCTCCCGGAAGAATCGATAGGAATCATATTACCGATAAAACGAGGGCTCGCGCGAAAAGAAAAGGACTTTGTGGTCCTTGGCCGGCCGGGGAACAAGCGCATCGGAGGCCCGTACCGCGCGTTATAGCCCGGAGCGACGCGGAATCACTCAGAGCAGCGCCGGCCGTTACTTCATTTTTGCGGAGCGTTTACAACGTCCTGTCCACTCGCGTGGCATCGTTGCTGGCATTTCGATGCATAATAAACGAGCGGTTAGCCCTGCGCCGCAGCTCACACCTCTGGCCCCTTCTTTTCTACGAGTAAAAGGGAGATGCGCTCCGCTCCGCGCCGCGGACCCTCTCTTCCACCCTCTTTTCCACCCGGCCCCGGCCGAGATCCTTTTCCTCTTTCCGCCTTACGTTCCTCCGTAAGCAGACTACGCTGTCTCTCTTTTGTAAACTTTCTTCTACAAGGGCCGTATAACGAGATGCGAGAGCGAGACCGAGCTATCGTTCCCGTGGCCGGGGAGAGCGAGCGACTACTCTAACGAAAGGAAATCCGATTTGCACGCTGCACCGATCCTCTCCCGCCCTTTTTCAAATGCGCTCGCGAGCGCGCCCGCGCAACACGACCACCACCGGACTGTGTGTATGTATAGACTCTCCGGATGATACGGCAGAGACGCGACGCAGTAGTTTTGATGGAAATTCGTTTGCCGCTTGTTACGTGACGTTGCCATTTCCTTTGCTGCATTCCTGCTTAACGCGCTGCCACCCCCCTCCCCCACCCCACAAAGATTTTATCGACAGATCCGGGGATGTTACAAGGGCAGCCGCGCAACAAGCATTCTGAAATTCTGCCCTTTGTCGACCGGACGGTTTCTTTTCACGCTCCTGCGAAGCGAGATTATTTATTGTGAGTGTAAAGGATGGAGCATGCGATGCTTCCAGCCAAACCACTTTTCTGTGATTCTTCCTTTTTTTGGTGAATGTAGTTTGTTTCACAAAATTAATGGATAAAGAGTAATTCGGTTCTGAGATGCCTCTTCAATTGCCTTTTATAATCTACGAAAATGATATGGTGCAATATTTTTAACACCAGAAACAAATCTGGGACAGGACAGACCCGGGGTTAAAATGTTTGAAAATGTAATAGAAATAATTAATGAAATATCCTTGTTTGTACGCAATAGTATTTAGAGATTTATTGAAATTATTTGAATCCGTTGCTGTTGAGGATTTTTCATAGTTTTGGGAAATAGTCTGATTTTCGATTATGTACATAAGGAAATTATATGCTTGAAACAACTGGAATAAGATGTACAGTTCCAACGTTAAGCTAATTCTGTGTCCATTTAATTCTATATTATCCTTTGAACTAATCAAGTTCCCATTTTATTAAAAACAATTTTATGTTCTAGGAAAATGTAAGAACAGTCGCGTCGGAAAGTATGTTGACACCTTTTAAAACGCAATAACTTTTTTAAAACTGGACTTGAATTCTTTCTTAGATGATAGCGAGATCTACAAAATGCATTTTTTAAGTCTTCGTTACAGGCTCCGCTAACAAACATAAAAAACGTAAAATTTTATTTCTTTTGTCATTCCAAGTAATAGCAAAATTTAAAGAAACTATTTTGATCATAGTCTTCTTCTATCAAATATTAAAAAATATAAATCGCTTAGTCCAGCCTTAAAAGAGTAATAGCATTTCAAAAGGTGTGAACGTATTCTTCGATAGGAATTGCATTTCAAATGTGCACTTGGCCTCCATCATATTAAAAAGAGATGAAGAACAATAAACAATTGCGTTAATTCTATCGTGAGAAAGTTCTGCTGAATGATGTTTGATAAAGTTTTGACCGTGGGAATTTCAGTGAGAAAATATCAGCGTTAGAAATTTCATTAGCCATTATCGAACAAAACGTACTCGAATTACCAATCGATAATCGACGCTACCTGTGACATGCGTTTAAAAAAAAAATGAAAAAGCGGGAGCAACGAGTATCGGAACGATTATTTGCGCCGCGCGACGATAATGGATACGGAAAGGCGGTTTGAATCCGGTCGAATGGGCGTATGAATAGTCGCCGTTTAGCGTAATTATTGGCGTATTGTCTACGGCACAATGCCGGGCGCGAAATTGGCATGCAAAAATCGGATGCGATCCTATTGTCCGATCCATAGCTGCGGCAGTCTCCCCGTGCTCTCCAGTTTTCGAATATTTCGCCGTCAATGCCGCCGATTCGCGTTCGCCAATCGAATTTGGTTCGAACGATATTGAAAGGAAGGAATTCATATTTCACGAACAACGTGATTTTCCGACGATCCTTTTTTTTCCTACAAATACACTTCGTGACGCGTTACGCGCGCGATTACGCTTCAATTACTCCCTTTTATTTGAAAATAGACGACGATTTCGAAAAATTCCGATAAAGTCGAATTTAAAAATTGTCGACGTTGTATCTAAATGTTCGCCGGCTGGATTTGTGCATCCGATGTTTCACGCTGGCCTGTCCGCTGTGACTTTTTATGTAACAAAAATGATTATAAAATACTGTAAATATCCACTAGCAAGCTTTTATTGCCCGATAGTTGTCGGTTTCACTGCAGTCAACGACAATTCTCTCGTGTTTCGAAGCATTTTCTGTCAAATTGAGTGTCATTTTTTGATTGCAAATAGCAATTCTTTACTTTTTGGTCTTTTTCCTGCATATACCCTTCATTTTTTAAATAAAATTCTGTTTATATCAAATGGACGCAATTGTTAATATTTAAGATCGGATAATATTTAAAGTAAAAGATAATAGCATATGCCAACAAATAAGTAAGTTAACGTAATCTTTTATTGAAAATATAAATATAAAATTTTTGTGCATTCTATCTTGAAAAATGTGCTAACTTTACAGGTGAATAAAGAGCAAAGTGCAATAACACAAACTGTTATGTTCAATGAAATGCATAAGCCTTATCTTACATGTGCATGCAAAAATTAATTCTATTGAAAACTCCAATATACCATGTGTATTATTTAAATTATTTTCACACTTTTTACTTAAACATTTTTGGTATTATAGAGCCACTTTTGTAGGAAATGATTGAATAAATTTCTTAATTAAAGCACAAATTATAATAAAAATTATAAGATGTCTAAATAAATTCAGTCTTGTATTTCTTATGAAGACGTATTTAGTGCTCGGCAGTTTTAGTGTTAATACTAGATTTACGGAACTCCTCAAAATGACGGGTCACGAAGTTTTTATATTACGATTATTCATATCGCAAAGAAACATTTATGAGTTATTTATTCAATTTATATGTTACTTACGGCAAATGTTACAATAACACCTGTTAAAAATCAGAATAAATGTCTTATTGTTATTTTTATAAACTATTATCAAACAGCTGTTTTTTGTGCTCCGTAAATCTAGTGTTAAAGAAGATCTTCAGCAACCAACTATATTGAGTGATAACGCTAGTTTAAACAACTCCAAATTGAACTTTGATTTTGACTCTACTTCCAGCAGTATTTTGCAAAATCGTGTACAAGTTTCATAAAAATATCGTTTTCATTAAGACGGCTGCATCAAAGTGATTTTTTCTCTAGCCACTCTTTGAAATTAGATGGAGGATACAGGTTTATCAGAAATTGCTATTCTCTCAAACACGAAAACTAGATTCGTAGAGGCTGAAGAAGAAGCCGACCCGGGACACCGGCACGGTTCTAACTCTCCATCGAGCAGAGCAACCGCGGACTTTTTGTGCGGCCAGATTGACGGCCATTATACCCCGAAATTGGGCCTTAATTGTGCCAGCGGTAATGAGCTGGGTTGTGTTCTAATGCAACGGTCCCGACCGCCACACATAGTGTCTTATGACGCGGCTTCGATGTCTCCACGTAACGGGTGCTCCATAGATCTTTAGATCCACATTTCCTACTGTCCGTAGCTTCATATTTTTACTGTCAACATTGCGTTATAAAACATTGATTATTAGCGTTAGTGTTATTAACATTTATTGATGTTATTATTATTGACAGATAATGTGAGAGGAATATATGTATAACTTTTGCCAAAGTTGACTCATTCATTATTGTTGACATCACTCACACCATTCACTATCGTCGTTTTACATAAAAATCTAAATGTATTTCAAAAACCTGTAAATCTTCATGCGAATCTACAATTTAATTAGTGGTTATATGAAAACAGAATAATTGTAACGGTAAAAATAAATTGAAAATATTATCGGCGTTTATTCATGCGACTAATGTTCTTGTATTTTGCAAAACTTAAAAGATACCGAAATACGTAAAATCTTTAGGTTTGTTATTAGTATTACACGTTCATTACCGACATCGTGCATTTGCGAAGTACAAATTCAAATATTATGTTGGCAAGAAAATAAATTCCTTTTCTGCCAATCAAATAATTTACGTCTTTGTAGAGAAATTGATTTTACAAGCGTTATTATTTTAAGTCATAATGCTTTTGTTAACATAATATTCAAGAAGTCCGTAATTTGCTTGTCCCAAATTGTTTCAATATTTCACAAACGATTACATTCGATAAAAACGCTTTAGTAATAATAAACAGCAGCAAAAGAAATCATTTAGAGGACGTAACGCATTATTACTATAATGATGCTACGAACTGTATTAAGAAAATAAATAATAATGAACACTTTCGAATAATATTTTATTTCGAACAATATTAATATGCAAGGTTATTTTGACATAACCTTGCAAACAGTAATTAGCTAAGAATTTCTCCTTGTTCTTCATCAAACATAAGTGATGCAATTACATGTACAAAATTAAAAACATAACGTTCCTACTAATACGTTCACTATACCAAGTATTTAGATCAACAAGGTGCAAGGCGATCGAGGTAATAAACACCATGATAAATTTTATTTTCCTAGTTTCTGTTCTACGAGATAACTGACAAATTCTGTGGAACTTCTATAGCGGTTAACACGACAATGACCATGTTACAAATACCTGTTACGCGACCGGAAGCGAGCAGCATCGGTTCCGTTCGGAGCACCCGTTATAAACTAGAGAGCGGTAGGGAATACTACTATGTGGCGACGTAGCATTATTTAATTGCTGTTCCGTTGTTTTTTCGTCGCCGGATAATTTGTGTACCTGCCGGCTATCTGTTAGTTCCTTCTATTTCCCCCACTCGGCTCCGGAGCATGGCGTGGCTCTGTTCGTGTCCCGGTACGATCCTCTCCGTCCTTCTGTACACTTCGGCGGCCTCAGATGTCCTGCTCCCTCCAATCTATATCCTCGATGTATAGGTTTTCTCGTTGAAAGAAGTCGGGCCCGGAGGAAAGCAAAAGAGCGAGCCAGCGAGAGAAAGGACGAGAAGGACGGGACGCCAGGCCGGTCTACTCCTAATTGCGCGTAATTACCCATGGAGGCCAATTAGCTCCGATTGGCTGGATGGATGATCCGCGACTAGCCCGAGGACTCGAGGCTGGCTCCTCCAGGACCCATGCCTTCTCAGCTTGGATAAACTCGCGCGAAAGCGGCTAACAGTTGTCCTCGTTTCCAGGATTCCTCGCTCTTTTTCCTCTCGTTGCCCGGCCGACAACAACGCGAAAAAATTGCTGGATCTAATTGTGCGAGATTCCTTTATCGCTTGGCTCCACGGTTTCTGCATTCATCGTGCACGATGTACATGAAATTAGGATAATTAGTACTCTAGTCATTTGAATACGAAGGTAAAGCTGGTTGCAAATTAGCTCCCAAAAGATCATGTTTGCGCAAACGCTTGCTGCCTACGTATTTGCAACAATAAAATGTTAATTTAATAACTCTTATTTTTCTACGATCGGTTCGAGAATGGGACTGTTAACGAAGATGAATCCCAAAAGTTGATTGTAAATTGTTGCTGCATAGAAATGCATACGAGTGTAACTCGTAGATCATTATTGGTGATAGTATTACTGTAATATGACCAATTGTGCATTTTCGGGAATAATTAACTTTATATTTATCAAGTAAGGCATATTCGATTTTTGTATTCGTTTATTTTTGAACAAAATGGGCACAGCAAATGATCACCGCACAACAGTAACCGGCTCCACTACTCTATACGCAATGAAAAGGAACGATTTTTTCTATTTAAACAATCAAATAACAGTTAAATTTGTATCTTCTTTTTAATTTGGAAAGCTGAAAATTTTAACCGAGTAGCAGTACAATTTGCAGAAGACTGTAAACTGCGAAACGATATTATACTTTTGTTAATTCTGTACAAGTATTATCGACCGATACATTTTGATTTTTGTAGTTTGGCTGCACGACTAATACCGATTTTTGCTACATAAAATTTCAGTCGACCGGTATCGCGTAGCCAATAAAATGTAATGAGATTTGCATCGTAAAATCAGTTTAAACAAAGGTAATAAGGTTTTAGTTTAATCACGTTATTTCATTGGCGTAAATGAAACAAGCGGGAGGATAATGAACATAAAGAAAATAAGTTGGGCATATGTCCGATCTCGTCTTGCCAAGATTGTAATATTAACAGGATCTCTCTGATCACGGTGTTCCCACGTTCCTAATGTTCCTATTGCCTTTTGCTCTTCGAATCGCAGAACAACTTAATGGTGCTATCGATGTTTTGTGCGTTTCAACGTTGCAAACCGTTTACTATAGCGCTGTACTATAATTACGTGCCTCTAATTACGCGCACAACACTGTCCTGCCTACTTTATTTGCTTTGCCGTTTCTCAGAGCATCAAACTCATGTGCCCAAGGCACTTGCAATTTCAAGTGATCATAAATAATCGCACGCACATACGAGGCCGAGACGGCACATACGTAATGAGCAATTAACGATCGATTTCCTTGCCAGTAATTGCTTCATCGACGCGGAAACACCATGAAACGCAATGAAGTAATTGCTTCATCGACTTTCAGTTTCGAAAATCTTAGCCGTGGTAACTTGTACTTTAAAGACTTTCATTTCCTTCGCTTTAAAACCATGTAATTTCTGTCGTCCGACAACAGCAGACGTCTTCTTATTGTTCACATCTTTTAATAATCAGAAACGCGATTGCAATATACATCCTCGGCTGTACAGGCAATTAGCGTTTCCTTGCTTCTGACTTACCAAAAAACATAATTCCATTTCTAAGAAACAACATTCTCTTTTCAAAAAAGCAATTATTACTTGGTCTGCAAACATTTTGCATTTAAAACACTGCAATCGTGAGCAATGTAACAGAAATATACTTCTATTAATTAATTGACCAATAAATCGCAAAATAAATGTATGCCTTATCTTCGTGAATAAACAACATTGTATACTATAATTTATTTTAATCCTCAGTGTACAGCTCACTGTTTAACAAGTAAATATACATTGACAACGAAATCTAAAGTGTTCTACAATTGCAGGAGGAATAACAGCGACTTTAAATGTTTAATAATTAGACTGGGGATTTTATGCATTTGTGGCAAAAATAGATAACCGAAACACAGAACAGTGCGGACATTAGAAGAATTCAAGAATGTTGTTACGTTATTTTCAGTTTCTTGGACGCAACAAAAGGAGAAATACATTTTTATGTAACTCTATTATTTTGTATAATTAAATCAGGAAGTTTCAATTTTGAAATGTGCACTTTGTTAATGAAAAGATTGCAGATTTTATGCGTTTATGATTGAAATTACTAAACGAAGTGCAAAACTATGAGGCGGAAAAATATAAGAATGTTCTTACATTTTCGTCAATTTGCGTCTTATTTTCTTACGTTCCTTATTTCTTATTTCTCTCTTGTGTCCCATTCTCCGTGTCGTGCAATCGATTAAAAATATCGGCAAATTAATTTTTTTAATTCAATTGACAATTGACTAAAAAGATCGGCAGCCAAACTAATGAATCGACGCGAACCAAAGTTCCCCAAACTTAACAATCCCGATCAGATTTCGATTAACAAAGAATCTCGCCTTTCCGGTCACACTTTCCCTCTTTGTTATTCACGATTTCCAAACTCGCGCGATCCGCAAGAAACGCATACGAAATTCATGACGAGCCCGAACGCAAGCAGCGCAGCAGTGCTCCACCGAATTCAGGGAAGGCGTACATTCATCTGGCCTTTATGTGAGCCGATTTTGTTGTTGTGCGTAATGTGTGTACGCTTTTTCCGACCGGAATCTCCAGGGACACGAAACGCGTGGGCGGAAAAGGACGAGAACATACGAGAAAAGAAAAGTAGGGAGGTTGGGATCGAAGGACTTCGGGAACTGGACAATTCGTCATTAGTAAACAAATAGTTTAGCGACCGGTCGGGTCAGGCCTACATAAACTAAACAACAATAAGCCTCCGAGGAGAAAGAAATACCGACTCGCTACCCTTCGAGGTTCGCACACCTGGCATCACCTTCGCAGGAGTTTACCTGCACGTGTGGGTGCGTAGTCAGGGGTGTGTGTATTTCAGCCGGCACCACGCCCTCACGCTGGACCAACGGTGATTCATTTCGACCATTTAACGATCTCGTCCGATCTCTGACATTTTCGTTCTCTAATTATCTTTGATTTCACTCCGCGACAATTTTTATTATTCTTCTTTCGTTTGTAACGACGTTAATTGCTACTTTGCATCAATAATAGCTGACAACGAAGTTTTGGTTCCTTTAAAGAGATATTAAAGACATTTATTCTCTGAGTTCATTTTGTTAATTTATACGTAGTTCTATCTGCATATTCTGAGTTTGTGCAATGTTTAATTGCAAGAACTTGGAACAGAAATTTATTTCTATGCGCTGAAAATAATTTAACAATATCTTAAAATTCTTTTAATTCATTTTTGCTGTTTGTGTTTCTCCCATCCATGTTTGTCGTAAATGCGTAAGCTCTTTAATTAATATTATCATAAACAAGCTAATTATCGCTAAACATATCGTGTCGGTTATTTTAACCGGTTTTACGTGTTTATTTTAATATTGTTGACATTGTAAAGACTCTTTCATAGAAAATAATTGAATGAATGTTTTGATTCAAGCATAGATTAGAATAACAATGAAGAAAAGTCTAAATAAATTCAGTCTTGTCAATCTCGTAGAACAACAACGAGCTGCTCACTTTTAGCTTTAGTATTCGCTAGGTTTAGTGTTAATACAAATGCTTAAGATTACACACCATAAGCAGTCTGATTTTTTACGAAGTGACTAATACGATTTTAAATAAATGAAGCAATTTATAATTCATAGGCCAGACAATTTTCTTTTGGAATCGAGCCCGAGAGCGGGCGTTTCGACGCACAAGTACGTCCCTGACGGTCCCCAGGTTTTAGGATGGCCGAGATTTCTCCACCTGACCGAGACCGATCGTTGTTAAAAGGAATTACTCGGATTCATTCGTCACCTCGAATTTCAGAATACGGCTCACGCCAGAGACATCTCCGAAGTCTTAGAAAAAGGGCGTAACCAAGTGCTATGTTCTTTAATCATTCGACGCTAATAGTCCTCGGGTTTCCCGTTCCCCTCGATCCCGATTCTTCATTCACCGATCTCGATTTTCTGATATCCGGGGAACGAAAGAATCGCCCGATTCCATCCGAAACTTTTTTAACGCCGATCCGAGACACGTCGCTGCTTTTGTTTGACCTGAACAAGACGGTGTCTGGTTCTCGCCCGGGCTATCGAGGCTATTTGCTCAGAAGATTCCTATCGGTCTTATGTAACTACAGAGATCACGTGAACCGCGCTGAATTACCAATCATCGTTTCCTCTGTCTAATCGTTCGGGATCCCTATTTTTCCTTTCGACGTCTGTCGAGGAATTCTTTGGTAGTTAAACCGAGAAAAATAAGCAATTTCGAGAAGTAAACAGATTTAATTATCTCGATTCGATGATTCCGTAATATGCAAACTAATTGATATCCGCAAGGATTTACACTTTCACTGCAACAGATCTCGACTTAGAAAATTGGAAACATATTGTGGAGGTAACTTGATAAAATCTCATTTCACGTTTAAAATAACTCATATTAAATTTCTCATAATAATATTGATGTATATTAGATTTTGATAACTGTATATATTAGATAACTGAATATAATTTAAACTGAGGATCGTTTAAAATATCATTTATGAATTTGTTTAAGATATTTTTCAAGGTGCTTCTCCTAGACACGTCAATTTTTCTACCTAAGACCTTACTGAAACGTGTGGAAATTTAAATTAATTATCGAATAACGATATATCGTTCAAATAATCTTTCTGAACCCAGCAACAATGTTAATCAGCACGTTTTCTCATAATTCCTGGTTTCACTGTATACCCTCAATGTATAATCTAATAATTATTTCTCTTCAATGCACGTAAAATCGATTCTCACATTCTGTTCGAACATCGGACATAAAAGAGTAGGAACAGATTTTAGAACCACGTCAGCTTGTCAGAAGCGCAGTCACTGTCAACTCGGAATTCCTCAATGTCAACATTTTTCCGCTTTCACCGTAATCGTTTGCATCTCACCTTTCTCACCTAGGCGGAGAGCAATGTGAAATATAAAAATCAGTTCGTAGCCAAGGGCGACTGGATCGGGGGAGACCGGCCGTCCCTTTGTCCACCTAAGATCCTTGGTCTTTGATCCTCCCTAAACTACAGGGAGAGGAGCATCTCGATGGTCCCCATGGCGAGATTAGCATGACAATGCGCTCACCAGCCACTCATTATGGCCGTCCATGATTCGGCGTTCCGTTGCAACGTAAAACAAAATTCCAGCCCACGAAGGTCTTGGTGTACAATAGGGGTTGACACCTTCCTTGATTCAATCGTTTCTGGTGTCCACCGTAACGCGTCCTCTGGTCCATGCCCCCCTCCTCATTCCGAGTTTAATTTTATTCCTCATTTTCTCTCTCTCTCTCTCTCTCTCTCTCTCCCGGCTCTTCCGCTCTCTATTACAGCCGACATCATCTCTTGTGTCCACCCCTCCTCCAGAACAACCTAGCCCGTCTCCCACGGCTCATTCTTTCGCCGAATGAATACCAAAGATGGATCGCTTCCCTCTTTCACAGCTTCGGTCTCCCGCTTTGTTGTCCCGAAATCGCGCGATTTTCGACGAATTCACGCGTTTCACCGGCCAGATACGCGTACACAATGACCCGCAGTGATCGCCGGTCTAGCTGTCCCTGATAGATCATTATCGGTATCCGGGGAATCGATCTATTCTCGACGGAGCTGCAAACTTGGTGTGTTTTGACCAGTCACGATGCGACATCGACGACTTCCTCTTCGTAAATAATGCGGGCCCGCCTTTTCTGTGAGAACGATGCCTCCTCCACTGCATCTCAAAACTTTCGTTTCTTGCCATTGTCATCACAACAGACTCAGGCATCGTTTCTACGGAAAACCTTAACTGTTGCTGCGACTGCTAGCAACATTATGATCACGAATCTGTGTTTAGCGTAAAAGAAAAAAGAGAACTTGAGATAAACAATGAATATTGTTACTGTAAAACGCAATTAGTATGTGGATATTTATATAAATTTTATTTCATTGTTTTAAGTAAATCTGATCCTTTCAATGAATACGGAATTGTAACATAAATAACTGTTGTCACAGTTTCTTGTATTCGGCAAAATTACATGGCTTTAACCGAAAATATAAATTATAGGAATCTAATAGTTATTATTAGATTGTGGATCTTTGTGCAAAATAAAAATCATCGAGGTTAATCGTAAGAAACATAAGTTAGATGAAAATGTAACAACATCTGTTCACTTTTGTATAAGTAATAAATAAGTTCATTTTTGAATAATTATAAACAGATACTTAGCTGTTATTATTCACACACACACACACACAGTCTTTGTCTTCGATGAACAGAACTTATTTGTTGAGAACGGAAAACGCTAAGAATAACACAATATTGAATTCAGAAACAAGGACAAATTAACAACATAGAAAACGGTAACAATTATCATGACACAAAAATGTCAATAATTTAAAGATTGCATCGCAAGTAAATTATCAATCAGGTGTTCAATTTAAGACAATACGAAGTGTTTTCATATATTGTACAACACGATGGACGATATTTTTCATTTTCCGTGCGGTACATAAATAATTTCTGATGCTATTGCAGCAAGCTGTTTGATCGAATACTGTTAAAGCTAGTATATCAGAGATCGCGCGAAATCCATCTTGTTGTCTCGTTTCATTGGATTCGCATTCGCATTCGCTCCGAATGACAGAAAGTCCTCGAAGTCCGCTCCCAGGAACACGAATGGTGAAAATCCAGCGGAATCTCAAATTACGATGATTCGACGAGCAGCGGAGCGCACCGCAGGTGTCTGGCAAAGGTGCATAAAGGGGATGCAGATAGAACGATACACACACACACACACACACACACACACACACACACACACACACACACACACACACACACAAAAGAGAAGCTCGATATTCACGAGACCAAAGGGAGCATAATGTAGATCCCGAATTTTTGGAAAACTCCCGAACTAATCGACGAGAACGACACAATCAGGTTTACCTGCTGGACCGTTCCTTTCGGCCACCGTGAGAAACAGTTTCCAAAGTGCTCCGAAAGCCCCGGGGGAGAGGGGAAGCTAGAGGAAAACATCTCTGTAGGCTGCGCTTCCTGGAAAAATTAACTGATGAGGGACGTCAAAGTGACACGTATTCACACGAGAATTATTTGTCCAGGTGAATTTCACGACGGATTTTATAATTTACCATAATTTTGTGACAAATTTTTCTGTATTAATAATATCTGTCCAGTAATAATGTACAAATTATCCTGTGGAAATACAAATTTTTGAATTTCACATTTTTTCAATTGAATTTTACGAAGAATTTGTGGTTCATTAGAATTTTATCTATCCGAGACTGTACAGAATTTATTTAGCGAAAATGGAAAAATTTTAAGTTTACATTTTTCGAGGCGAATTTCACAAAGAATTTGTAGTTTAATCAAATTTTACAGCTAACTATTTTGAATCGATATCTGTTTACTAATAATATCAAATGTATGTAGTAGAAACACGACATTTTTAATTTTACAGAAATGATTGAATTTCACATGAGACATATAAGAAATTAATGTTAATAGCGAAGCATCTTAGCTTCAAGTAAAACAGATGCAAAAAGAGACTTATTTATCACTTGACTCAGCAGAAGGACTGCATTTCTCCATGTAAGGAATATTGAATTTGCAACTAAAGGCGCACTTTTATATCATGAAGTACTACGAATTCTGTTATTTTTGACTCATACATTATTTAGTCTTGTTATTTTTGATTCGTAAACTATTTAATTAGTTTATTATCTAACAACAAATATTCTCAATTCAAGAAAATATTTTGGAGTAGCTGGTACATATTTAAAGTTAGAAGGTGTTCGTTCGAAGTAAAAGAAACACGAACGTTGCAGTTAATAAGAATTGCAATTATTACCGATCGATATTTATAGCCGCACGCATTAGCAATAATTCTAAGAAATAAAGGAGCAGCTCTATTTCTGCGACAATTATATCTTAATTATAGTAGGGGCGCATGCAACCTTTCCTCGCCCTATAATTATTGCATACACTACGGTAATTATAGGCCACATTTAAATTATTAATGAACGGCAGCTTCAAAGAATTTTATCAGCATTCTTAATACGAAGACGGAACGCCTATGTCTTTAACAAGCCATTTACTTTAATCCGTGATAAACTTAAGGGCTCTCCTTCGAACATCTAAAAAGAATCTTAAGTGTTACTTCAACTTTTTAAAGGCGGCCTCTCTTCATTCACGATTCTCTAAAGAACATGCAAATCTTTCCTTTTCAGTGGTTTTTAACATAATTTACAATGCATACAGGACGCTGCTGAAATAAACAGTAAAAGGTGATTCCGATTAAATCTATGATGATTGTAATAAGTATTTCAGATTATAGATAATATGAAATGTTGATCATAATCTCGTTACAGCTATAATCGAAATCATATTTATTAATTTCTTTTGACGGTATCTTACGTACATTACAAACTAAAAGCCAATAAATTTTATTTATTGTCTCCCAACCAAGAATAGTGTAAAATAATGCAAAGTAATATTTAAGAGATTACGTCATTTTGCATTGTACTAGATTGAGAAATAATACAAAACATTTATTTGTTATGTAAATCTCGATGTTAGTTTCTTAAGCACCAATAACATATTGAATTAATTTTATTGTCTATCAAAATAATATCATTGTTGATCAAAATAAAAGTATTTATATAGTAAACACAAATTGTTCATGTCTTGATTTAATAAATGATCCTGTTTTTTATTAGATTAACGCTCTACGAACGAGAACTTTTTAAAGTTCCAAAAATATTTACTTTAGAAAACTAGATCATACATCAAAGACTCAAATAATTGAAAAAGTGAACAATATATCGGATAAGATATATAATGCAATAAAGCTTTAAATTAATAATAAAAAATAAAGCTTTAAATTAATAAAATCATTTTTAAATAAGTGAAAAGAAATAAATGGAATTACATTTGGAACTCCACGAAGTATGTAGAATATTTTGACTTTGCTTAAAAGGTAAAAAGCATATAGTGTTCCAAATATTTTCAAATATCCTGAAAAGTGGCAAATTAGTAAACAAGACATTTGTAGATAAGATAGTTGATATAACAAGATAGGACGGCAATACAAACCTATTCGTCAGTAGTTTCAAAATATATATTTAGATGAAAAATTAGTATAAAATTGTTCTTAATTCGTACGGTGAATAATCGTGAAAGATCGTTGGTCTAGTTTGAATCAGCACCTCGTACGTCTTCTCAATATCGCTGCTCTCCGTTCCGTCTCTTCAAACACGTATTTCCATGACAATGGGCCGCTCGCAGGAAGAATAATTAAGCTTGTCGTAATCGTTCAGCACGGACTATGGTCAACGCGACGCATCAGTGTTCGGTCCTATTCAGTGGCATCGTAAGAATTCCCATCAGCTGCCACGGCTCCTTCTTAAATCTTCAAGTACAGGAGGGGGACATTAAAAGAAGGGTCTCCGAGGGTGGCGAATTAATTTATGCAATAACGTACCGTCGACGACGTGGTACCGAGTCTCATTTCTTTGACCAGGTGATGACCGGTCCATGTCGCAACGGGCGACCACCCTTAACGTCGCTCAATTCCCTCCCTCTTTCTTTCTCTTTTTTTCTATCTTTGTCTGTTTCTCCCACTTTCTTTCGTTCTCTCTCTTTCTCTCTCTCTCTCTCACTCTCTCTCTCTCTTTCTCCTTCCCTCTCTCGCGTACACTTCGCCGTTAACTGCCGAGGCGTGTGAAAATTCACGCTGGCCTTTTGTCTTCGTAGTTTTCGTCCCCCGGACAGTTCCATTTAGCTTTCGACTCCCTTCGCGCGTTGTTTACCTGGCACGGTTCACGCTATCTGTGAATATGTCCACGATAAAAATATGATGGCCGGGAGAAAGGAAGGCATAAACGTGCGAGCGACGCGGAACAGAGGGAATCACAGAGAAATCGTAGTAAACAGGGAAGTTTCAGAAATATAAACGGCTATATTATGTTCGCATTGTTATTCTGTGCAGGAAGTTTCTCGACTCAATAGAAACCCTTGTCTACCAAAACTGCCCTGGTTTTAGAAATTTTGAATTGCTCGCGGCGGGTTGTCTACTTATACCGAACCCCATTCTCCAAGCTTTTAGCTAATCCTACGACCTCACGAAGTGCTACACGTACCAATCTGTACGATTTTTTGTGCACGCTAGATATTTTATAATTGTTTCCTTATCTATGCACTAAATAATTTAAATTTCTTTTAGATGATAGAGAGACTAGTACATTAAATAATAACTAAAATGCTTCTTTCTAATGTTGCTATTACTTAGTATGATAAAAACAAAAAAAAAATAAAAACTCTTGTTCATTTAAGAAATGCCTTTAGTAGATATCGGTAACTAATATGCGTGTTGAAAATTTGATCAAAATCAGTTAATCCAAAGTCAAGCTTTAAAGATTTAAAAAATTGCAAATTTTTTGCAGTAATGGGTTAAAATAGTGACAAAACTGCGATTTTTACCATGTTTAATTTGTTGTAACAACGTCAACCGATTTCGATAAAATTTTCAGCATGCATATAAGAAAGAAAGACATTTTTCAAATTTTTACTATAGGCTCAATAAAAAAATTAAGAAACCAGAGTTTTCATCCTTTTTTATCATTCTAAGTGATTGCAAATTAAAAAAAAAAGATATTTTAGTCATTGTCTAATATACTAGTTCATTTGTCATCTAAAAAACATTCAAGTCATTTAGAGTTTTTTAAGTCGTTTATTTATATTTTAAACTCATTTAGAGTTTTTAATTTAGTCCTTTTAAGAAAGTTATTGCGTTTCAAAAGGCGTGCGAATACTTTTTTTACCCACTGTATCAGTGACTGTAAGGAAAATTATTGCATGCCTGAATTTCGAAACATTTCAGTTTATTATTTGAGCTCGTGGAATATAGGATTTATGTATTATTTATCAGAAAAGTGAATACACAATATTTATATTATTTAATGAAATGAAACAATCCAATTTAACGAAAGTTAATGCATAATTTAATACAAGATACGAGATTTGAGCAAGTTAATACAAATCGAAAAACAGGACGAGTAAGCATTCTTAGTAGCGTTCTTCCTTGCAACCACAGATATACATATTTTCATTCGACACCAGATCTTCTTAATCAACATTATCAAATTAATAATTTCAGTCGAACAAAAGAAAAATCCTTATATTTCAGTAAGAAAACAATCGAGTGTATGCAAATTTTAAGATTAATTTTCGGCTGATAAATATGGTATTCTCTCAACGATTTTGATTTCAAAAGATACATAGAGGATACGACTATAAAGCGACGAAATCTTTAACGTTCCTACGACCATGGAAAACATAAGGTTATCTCGAATCCCGATCAGTTATCTTATTTACTCATGTTCCTCGTTTTCTATCCGAGGACGAGCTACGAGACAATGCGAGCATCGTAATCAACCGTGAAAATACCGAGGTGCCCCTGAATTCGTTAATCTCCCTTCTTTCACTCACGCAGCCGTTGTTTAGGGTGCCGGTGATACCTCACGGAAGAGAAGATCCACCACAATGCTCTTTTGTCTAGTCCTCTCGCCCCAGTTTCTCGGTACGTGGCCAGTTTGGGTTTTCCCTTCGACACGGTATAATTGAATTGTCGACCGAGCTTCATATTTTACTGACGACAGTTTCACCAAACGGTCACTTCTGTCTAGGTAGATCAACGTAATCAATTAAACGAAATTTTGTTTTGGTTTGTACTGACAGATAACGTGATCTTGAGCGAGAAAACGTGTAACATTGAGGATATATGTAATTTGCAAAAACTTTAGAAAAATGGTTTCACTTGATACATTAATAAAAGAGATAATTAATTTTGTCATTCACATTTTAATCGTCACGATATAAAATCCTGTTTCGTTAATTATATGTTATTTTGTGACGTAATCAATTATTTAAAGATATTTCTTCATTATTTACGCAATGAACGATGGATGGTAAAAATTTTTAAATTGCTTCGCTCATTGTAAAATATTCTACAAAAATTCATGCTCGTGGGCTACTTGATACAAACGAATTTTGTTCGTAATTAATATCGTACTTGTTTATTTATTATTTCAACAAAAACATTTCGATTATTTTTGACATCTCGTAACGTTTTGTATAATTTATTGAATGAAGATAACAACAGCTGACGATGAAATATATTTGATGAATCCAAATAAAGTGCAACAATGAACAGTTTACAGTTCCAAAGTCTGTACAAATGAAACAATCACAAAACGAACCCCAATAGAGAGAAATGATCGCAAACATAATACACCGATCAGACTCTTCATAAACATTCTAGGTATTTGCTTGAATATAGATTCCAATTGAAAATTAACGAACGTCAACATGCGATCTGGATTTTTAAATACACGTTTTGAACTCGTCCAGACAGAGAGTCGGAGGTCTCGTTCGCCTTCTAAACTGGGCGAGCGTGGTTCCGGGAAACGGCAAGCAAACGAAAGCCAGAGAAGCTTCGGTTGCACGGGATCACGTCACTATGTCGAAAATACTACGACGCATGGGATTCCTTGTGCTTTCGGCGGCATTGAACCAACTCTGAAAAGAGAGAGACCGACACGTGGTCCCCATTCATGGTTGCCGGTGGTACACTACTACGGATCGAGTATGTTAGCTGGAGGTCGACCACGAAGCGGAGGTCAAAGGGAGTGACGGAGAGAGGGAAGAGCCATGGGTGGCGGGTAAAGGGTACCAGTCACTCAGTATAGGTGAGGGTGAAACGAAGAGTCAGTGGGGCTGTCGCTACCACGAGGATAGTACAGTCCAGTACGCTGTAGCTACACCTACAGCACCACCACCACCACCACCGCTACCACTACTACTACCACTACCACCACCGCAATCGCCATCACTATTGTAACCGCTCTAGTTCGAGGGTAGGTGGTGGTTCCGACCTTGTGTCGGTACACGCGTCGCGATCCTACGCCGTGGTCATGGAGGGCTATAACCCTGGGCTGTAAAACTTACCAGAATCCAGTTCAGTCGATCTAATAGCCACCCCTTTCGCATCGGTTCGCTCCGCTCTCGATGGGAGGACTTCACTGGGTCATGACCTCGCCACAGATTCTTTCGGTTTCGATCTCTCGACGGCCCTTTGCAAACACGCCCGCAATCGCATTCCTGCGCTGGGATGGATGGCAGGGGCAATAACCGTTCGCACTCGTACCCCCGTAAACAAATGTGCATGCAGAATTAACATCGTGCCCTTTACTATGAACAATTTCATTGAACACTTGTTTGAACTATTACAACTTCTTTGCTGGCACAGTTATGGGTTAACCCTTTGGTGAAGGGATGAAGTCTCGTTAGTTGATAGAATTTATCTCTATGACCAAGATTTTTATACAAAAGTTGCATTCATTTCAAGAGAATTAGGCACCCTTCTTCAATGAATTTTATTAAGCTGAAAATAATTGTCGGTTTATTTAAGCTTGTGAAACCTCATTTGGGGTTTATTGTAGTTGTTATACATTGATGATAATGTCTGTAAATTATTCTGATGTATTTAACCACTTAACGTGATATGTCTCAATTACCCATTTTCCTGTAAACGCGTAATGACTGTATTTTTTATTAACAATTGTAGCTCTTTAGCTTATAAAAAACTTGTATCTCATCGCATTAAATGGATACAAATTTTCTCCACGAATCTACTTGTACGTTGAAATAGTACAAATCACTATGGTGTTCATCAACCCTGAAAGTATATCAGTTAGGAGTTTCTATCCTAATATCGCTCAGCAAATAGAAAGTATTACAAATGCATTGTTTTTCCAGATTGCTATATTTTGACTACGGATTTTATGCTTTTGTAATAAAATTGGCTAGGTGAAACATCAAACAATGGAGACATTAGACGAATTTGAGAAAATTCTTACATTATCCTTAATTTATTGCAATTATCAAAATCAGAAACATATTTTGATTTCACTTCTGTGTCGTGCAATTGGTCAAGACGATTTTTGTTTTACGTCTCTATCTTATAATTGACTAATAAAATTTTTGTTTCATTTCTGTGTCCTACAATTGAGTAAGAATTTTGTATTTTACTTCAGTGAGTGTTCACTTAATCTATCAAATTTTGATTTTACCTTTCTGTTCTACAATTCACTAGGAAAATGTTTGTTTTACTTTTTTACGTCCTCCAATTGAATAAGAAATTTTTGATTTTATTTCAGTGTGTCTATAATTGATCAAGAAAATTGTTATTTTACTTCTGTGTCTTTATAATTCACTAAAAATATTTTTATCTCACTTCTGTATCTAACATTTGAGTAAGAAATGTTTGATTTCTCTTCTGTGTCTTACAATTGAGTAAGAAAGTTTTCATTTTACCTCAGTGTGTGTTCAATTGATCGATCAAATTTTTATTCTACTTCTGTGTCTTACAGTTGATTAAGAAAATATTCATGTTCCATGCACATGTGCAGCCTAGTCAAACTAGAATCAACTTGACTAGAATTGTGCAGATCCTTAGTCTTCTCAGGATCAATTGCATACACCCGAGTACGAATACTTTTCGGCGCGCGGAATATTTCCGAGTGCACAGTCGCACACTGGCAGTCGATCTTCCCTAGTCCCTTCATTCATCTCTCCTGGACGCTGTCCCGGACAAGTACCTACACGAAGGTCAACCTCCTTTTACCGCTCCTCCTCGGCGTTATTTCGTTTTAGAGTCCCGCCGAAGGATTTTGAACGATAAATACGCCGCGCGTATAACTCAATATCAGGCCGGGGAAAAAAAGGCGGCAGGCAAAAATGCTCCGTGGATCGACTTCGAGGGCAGTCCGAGCGAGCCACTAAAAGGGGAGGATATTAAGAACCACCGCAGATCTTGTATATAAGAATCCGCGGTACCGATGGAAGAGAGGAGAGGCAGAAGCGAGGAGAGGAAGGGACGATAAAAGGGAGGGATAGTGGGAGGATAGAGTGTGGCAAGGGAGACGGAGGCAAGGATGCTCACGTATGAAGCAGGACCTCATAACTCCTTATAATGTCCTCTTCTGCGAATGCCTAGCATACACCCCCGTTCCCGTGCGCCGTCTCGGGAACACCGTGAACACACCATTGACCCTCTTCTTCTTCTTCTTCTTCTTCTTCTCCTTCTGCTTCTTCTGCTTCTTCGTCTCCTTTTCCTTCCTCCACTTCTGCGTTGCGTCCACGTCGTTGTCGTTGTCGTCGTTCTCGTATTCCACGCGAAAGTGTGGGTGGTTTGTGTATATGCGCTATAAGGCCTGGGCTGCAGCCTTCTTTTGCTCCCCTGCCCCCTCCTGTCGCCCAGCCACCCCCCACCCACTTCATGCCCTCCACCTCTTCCCTCGGGAGTCTGTGTACTTTTATATGCCCTTCCATACCTTCGCCAAGGGAATAAGAGAGTTAATCTTGATATAATGGACGCGACTGTCGCGGCCCACAAGACAATAGTCCAAGATATATCGTTAGCTTCGCCCTTTCGCATCTCGGCGCCATTATACTGGCACGCTCGATTCTCTTTCTTCTTCGTTTTCTTCCATTTCTTATTTCGGCTTCACGGGGTGTTACGACGCACTCTCGCTTTCGAGGCAATGATAATGCGACTCGCGGTATATGCGCCGCCGATGCTTTCGATTATACGCCGGCTGGAATGTATACCGGGGCTACCTTCCACTGAATCCTGCGTCCCCCTTGTATTTTTCGCGGCCGACGCCTAGTCCACGCAATTGTATTATATTTCTTCGACCCCCGAAACCTGGCGTCATCTGATGGCCACTATGCGACGCCGATTCTGCACGTTCTTCCGATGATTTGTCGTCGAACCTTGCCGAGGTTTTCAATCGTCGACATCGTTAGTGATTTGTTACACTGCTATTTGATAAAATGTAATAAGGTAGTGAGCATTTTTTTATGTTTGAATAAAACATTTAATATATCTTATTCGTGAAATATAAAGTTAAATGTGTCCGAAAACGAATAAATGGCACAGCAATTGGGTCACCGCACAATAACCGACGTCACTACCCTAAGTACAGTAAACGACACAAAGATGTTATAGTTCATAGAAAATGATGGAAAATGTTTTTATTTTGTACGACGATTCGTAGTACAATAATTAGTGAAGTAGTTTCTCGATGTTAAACTGCCTCATAGTGTGATATATTTTTGTTTGTTAGATGATACAAGAATCTACCAAATTAAAACATAATTTATTTTTACATTATTTCTACATTTATCTTTTTTACGTATATTTAACATTATTTATTCTCTACGTGCTAAATGGCGTAATAAACATTGTACACTAAAACGCTTTTCTTTGTATGTATTAATTTTATAACATTCTTTATTGTTATAATGCGGACATCGTGATTTCTTGTATTCTTCACATTTCCATAGAACTTAAATGTATATGACAGATACTGGTTAACATTATTTATACAAAATAAAGTCCCATTACGTCGAAGTAATTACGACATCTCTTTTTTCTCATCACCGGATTTCGTATTTTATGCACATTCGCCAAAAATTAATCGATAAAATACAGAGCAGTGAAAACATCAGTAAAGTGTAACAACGTCATCACTAGACAGTGAATCTTTATACAAGATACAAATTTTATTCAGAAATTGTATATAAAATTAGAGCTAAATGTATTTCTTCTTTCGATGGTTTTAATTAATTGAAAATAATATAACTGTTCTTAAATTCTTTCAATATTTTCACTGTTCTGTATTTCTCTTATTCAATTTTTGCAATATATGCACAAGGCCGGCTGTCTAGTCACGACAGGTTATTTCTAACATTTCAGAGCTATTAAAAGAAGAATACATTATCATTGTTCAATATAATCGACGTAAAAGCTTTAATCTTGCAAAAGGATCTGCTGGTCGCCGAAAGAAGTTAGTGAAACAGACACACGAGTTACAAAATGTCTTTTCCACGCAATTATTATAAGAACGAGCACATTACCACGGGACATTAGAGAGGGAAACACGTTAAAAAGAGAAAGAGAGGTAGATAAAGGAACAAGACGCAGATCCGCGATCCACATTGGTGGAACTCTTAAAGGCCTCGCTACTTTCTCTCCATCTTCTCGCCAGCAGACTCCCCCGCAAAATCATAATCTGATCTCATATTAAGGATCTCCTCTGCCCCTTTCGGCCTGTCCCGGCTCCCCCTTCCCCTTCCCAGCCGTGTTATTCTATTTTTATGCAGATCAGAAGCGAGCGCCCTGAGGTGGGAAGCTATGCTATAAACGCTTTATAATCTCGATTTCGCTGGCTCGTACGTGCCGTTCGTTTCGAAGGGCAGCTGATGCTCTTGGAGATCCACGTACATGCTCGTGACTAAAATCGATTAATCCAAGAGAAAATGAGGGACCACGCGAGAGTGCAGGTCTTTGATCGCGAAGATTGACGAACGAGATTTTGTGTTGCAAACAGGTAAACGCTCGGCGATGGAGGCTGTGCCAGTGCTCATGGGAATTACGCCGAATGGTTCGAAGGGATCCGCCGCGGTGCCCAATGCCGCGTAGATCTGTAATTTTATACAGTAAATCCGCGTAAGCCGGGATCCGTTTCGCATAAATCATGATCAGCGTAGAACGTGTCTGTAATAGTTCTTCGGGCTGAGATGTATAATAGAAGCATTCGTCGAATCACTGCCGACAGTAATTTCTTCGCTATGCTTTATTCCGTGTGCGCATGCATGAAATTGACAGTTCATAGTTTAGACAAAAATAATTTATTATTCTCAAAGGAAAAAATAAATTTTTCTTTGATTCCTATTTCTTATAAATAAGCAATATCATTTATACTAATAATAGATAAATGATTGTACGCTCAGTACAATTAAATGTTGCGTTTCATCTTATCGTTGAATTCATTCAGTTTGTCTTAATATATATTGAAGTTTATAGTGTTATTTATACTCCTCATGGTTAACCACAATTTACAAATTTTCTTAAAATATAAATCCGCAATTGAATGCAATAAAACCATAATGACATAAGTCATATTTCCGAAAATTTTGACTTACGTTTTCAAAAGCAAACTATCCACGCCAAAACGTTAAAAAGACAAATGAAATGATTTATAAAGTTACTACAAATTAAGTAAACTCATCGAAAAATTGGAATAGCTCTTTCAGAGGTTATCGAACCAAGCATACAAGATTCCAGTTATAAGATGCAAGTGTCGAACATTCAAAAGATAGCACGAGCATTAATGCATGCAATTTACGGGAAGGAAAAAAATAGCTACCTGGTGGCATGGTATCCCGTGCGGATGTTTTTGCTACGTCAAGGCGTCGAAACGGGAGAACAGAGTCCGTTAGTGACATTCATGGGGTCGCATTAAACGCATTCAGACGTTACTTAATAATGAATTAACCACCCCTGGGTCCGTTGGCCGAGAGGCAATGGACAGGACATGCGAGGATTTCGCTGCTCCTTCTTTCGTACAATGGCTTCCGGGCTCGTAGCATCGCTTCTCGAGGGGAGAAATTATCCATGAAATATTGAGGGACCTTGCGAGCATTACCCTCGCTTCAATTGCATTGCGAATACCCCGTAACCAGCACTTATGACATTCAAGTCAAACGTACAGGTGGGCCAACGTGTAATTCCATATTTCAGGATCCTTCCATCTTTTACATTGTCGTGGAATTCACAATTTTGCCTAAAGTCTCTTCGCCGGCTGCAATTTCACTTCGATACTGTAAAGGTCGATGCACCATCGAAGAAACCGATTCGAGAGGCATTGTGCACATTCCTCTGAGACGTGCATTGTTTAGTTTTCTTGACTCCTTGCATTCCGATTTTTTTTTTAGGATGATCAACACTTCTTTGCTGTAACGAATTCCTATATGAGATTTTATTCTATGCTAACCTTCCCTTCGACAATTAAATATTTATGATAGAAGAATAAAATTGGATTTCGGTTTGAAACATGTGAATAACAACCATATTTAGTGGTTCATGTTCAAAGTTTTTATAATGACGAAACATTAGAGGAATAGGATTAATAGTAATTGTGCTATTAACACGTTCCGTGCCACGTGTACCATCGATGGTACACGCTTGCATGTTTACTTAGTGAACTGAACAAATTGTTTACAAGAAATTTAGAACCGAAGAATCAATTTCCACTGGAAGAATTGGTAGTGATAAGTTTTTGTTACGTTGTTATGTATCCGAGAATTAATAATTGCACGTAATATATCAAGTTTTGGTAAAATATCAAAGTGTGAAGAGTCGAGTAAAAAAAGCTCGGCACGGAACGTGTTAACGGTTAAATGATCGGTTTCACAATTTTTATTTTGTAATTATTGATGTTATAAAGATATTTTCACTGGAGATTATTGTATAAATTTATACATTGGAACAGATATTAAATTAAAAATTGCAGAAGACCTATGTATATTTAATTTCGTAATTTTTATAAGGGAACTTATACTAGTCACTTATAGTGTTCGGTACAGTTGGTGTTAAAAAGACGCGATCAACAATTTTCATGATTACTGTCCCAAATATTTTTTCATAGCATTAAGAGCCTTAACTGTTAAGGTTACATAAACAAAAATAAGCAGTATAAACGTTAAGCACAAAGTAGAAGTATAAAAGGTTAAATAAATCCCATGATAAATTATTATTATAACAATCATAATTTAAAAGAAATAGTCAATAATGTTCATCAGATTCTCCTTCCATTTAAGATAATAATAATAAAATGTAGCTCTACATGAATGCAAGAAGAACTTTAATGTAATCAATGAAAATGAAATTTAGGTGGGAGTTTTAAATCGTAATGAAGTTTAAATAGAAATTTGAATTATGTATTTTTAATAAAAATTTGGATTTTAATCAGAACTAATTAAGGGTGGATTTAATTATAATAAGATTTTATTAAAAAAAAAGCTTAAATTATAATAGAATTTTTAATGAGAATATAAATTACAATAGAAGTTTTAATAGGATTATAAATTATGTTAGAGTATTTAATAGGAATATAAATTCTAATAGATTTGTAATGGAGTCTTTAATTCGAGTTTACTTTTAATATATAAATTTGAATTATATAAAATTATATAAAATCTTTTTTATAAATTCTAATTACAAATGAATTTAAATTGAATTTCTTTATTGAATGAGAAATCTTAATAAACAATCGCAGAAAAATATGTGTAGCAGATAAAGAATGCAGTAGTTGCAGCGCCGTTCTGTAAATTGAAAAGCAAAGCATCGCCAGCGCGAGTCCAAAGAAAGGAATTCGAGGAAAACAAGGAGTAATTCTTCGGGCTTGCTCCTTAAAGAAATGTTCCCCGTTGCCGGTCTTTATCGTACGCTTGAATTTCGAAGGTTGCATTAATAACTCTCGACCGAATACGAACAATTGTCTCCGACCAGTAGCGGCCAAAAGTGTCCATTATTTTTCTCCGACGAAAAGAGATTTCCAAGTGGAAAATCGGCCAATAGATTCCGAAATGTTACCGGTCGAGGACTAAGGGCGACGATGTCGGCCGTTTCATCCGTGTGAGTGCGGGGGAGTGGAGCGTCGATAGTAGTGGTGATAGCGGTTATAAGAATCTACTTGCCTGCACAACGGCGTATTTTGAGGGCGCCCTTCTTCTTACGGCATCTCGAAGGGGTAGTTGGCATGGCCATTAATTCATCTGCTCGTTGATTGCCTGCCCCCCTCTCCCATACCGCTCCACTTCGGCCGGTATCCAAGACCATATCTCCGCACTTTTCTAATTAATTTCTAACTCGAGGTTACTCCATAGTCCTCTATCGGTCTACCCTTCGCCACGGTTCTTCGTGTGCTCCGCTGGCCAGAGGAGGGATGATGGCGAAAAAGGAGAAGAAGGAGAAAACGCTTGTCGTCACATTTATAGTCTGGCGTGATCGATGCGAAGACAACAGAAGAAAGTGGTGACTACGCTCGGGGATATTAGAGCAGGCTGTTTCGCAGTGAACCCTTGTTAATTTTTGGTTCGGGTTACAGGCGGATCGAATAAAAGGATATTTCGTGCTTTCGCTGCTTCGTTAACGGATAATAAGACCTCTTCCATTTCGTTTATCGCTTATTCGCCCGATACCTAGCTCGCTGAAACGAACACAGGCTGTTGTTCTTTATTAATGACCTCTAATTACTTTTCTAATTACCGCGACTTAATAAATTAGACATACAAGCTACACAGCAATTTTAGTCGAGGAACTGCTCATCGTTTATCATTATTGTCAAGGTTATGTCAAGGATTGTCGCTCGTCGATTCGTCTCTTCAGGGAGGCGTGAAGGACGCCATTTTATTAAGAAAAATAAAATTATTCAAAGTAATGAATAATCTTGATCTTAATTTCATATACTTTAGCTATTATTTAAACTGTTATTTATGTTCTCGATAAATGCTTGAATATCAAGATGTATTTCTTCACTGAATGATTTTGATATGTTCAAAACAATGTAAAGAAAGTTCCAAATTCTGAAGCTCTTTTACTCTTTTGTATTTCATTTACTTATTTTTACTTATTTCATCAAATTTATTTATTAATCAAATTTATTTTATTTAGTTAGTTACCTGTTGCGGTCCCTTTGAAAATTGTGTGAGCTAGTTTAATTATATTGTATTTATTTGATTTTTTCCATATTCTGTTTATATATAACACTTTTATAAAATATGTAATTTAATAATAAATATCAAAGTATACAACGGCATGGATAATTATAGACTTAAAGTAATTTTAACTTTTTTAGTGATATTTAAACAAAAACTTAATAAAATGTCATATTTTACATTATTTCTAATACAGAAATATACAAATATAATCTTTTTTAGTTCTTCTTTAAATATCAGTGAAAAAGTAAAGTTACTCTGAGTTTATAATTATTCACAGCACTGTAGATGGCCTCCTTTAGTCGAAACAACCTGTATATTTCAACAAAAACTTAACAAAACATCGTATTTGTATAGTTATACATTAAAAATAATAGAAAATAAAAACATATAAATATGATATTTCGTTAAGTTTTCATTTAGACATCAATAACAATGTACTTTAGATATTTATAATTTTGAGTCCATAAATACGCACACCATTGTCTATATCCTTCATCAGACAAAATATTGTCATTTCTTTATGACCAGTATACTCGTCGAAAGCAACTAACTAGTTAAATATCTTTTACACAACAGACTTCACTATTATTATATATATTATATATATTCAATTTTGTTGAAGAAAATAGTGATGAATAAAATGTACCGACAATTTTACTACGTTTGGAACGATTGATCTCTTGATTTTTAATTTAAAAATTACGTAAAATTGACATACAATATTATCTTGTACGTACAACATTTTATAATCTTGTCGCTAAAGATTCGCAGCGCGGTTATTAGAAAGCAGTTGACTTGGCTCCGCGATCGTCTCATTGTCGCCAAGGCTGTGTAACTATTAAATAGCCTCGAGATATAGTGGGGATGACGACACGTTCGCAAGCGGTTCAATAAATTACAATTACAGGAAGGCAACGTATAAATCACGGGAACCAAATCGACAAGCAAAAAGTCAAATCCTAGGCTCAGCTTCTACTTTCTTGTTATATCGTCGACATCATTTTTCATGCGACACAATGTTACCGAACCGTGCGCATTTACCATGGAGCGATATCTTAATTAAGTCACGTCTGTGGTAGTTGCAGAGGTTTTTCACCGCAGTGCTGATGAAATCATCGATGCAACACAAAAAAAAAGTGTTGGATAATGTTTTGAATAGGCATAGCGTGACTGAGTATATAATTTTGAGAAACGACGTTTTGTAGGGATGCGCACTGACACGTAGCGGAATTCCGCCGTAATGGATGGCCAGATAAAGTACCAACTCGGTCTCGTAATTCCACTGAAATATCTAATTAAGGCATTAATGTAATGCCACATCGCGAAGAACGATTCATTCGAGGTTAATTACTGGCCGCATCGTTGTTAACGTGTCAGACTAACGTGAGAACTCATTTTCCTTTCGTACTATAGCGCGCTGCTAGCACTATCAGGTCTCTTTCATCTGAAAGTTTTGTGCGATACCTATTTATTCAGCGGATACTTCATTATTTTCCGTTTAGAACAAAACAACGAGAAATAACAGAATTCTTTACTATTTGAAAATTCTTTCTGAAAACGTTTTGACACGGTTTTTATTGGTATTCCAGATACATAGAATTTTGTTAGTATAACAGGTATCGAAAAGATTACAATACTCTTAGAAATGTTCGTCACTTTTTATGAAAAAATGGCTGGTCTTTACATACATTGTATACTTGTAACATGCAGAAGACGATAAAAAATGTTCAATTTAAAGAATTTATATCGATGATCGAATGTGTCTGGAATATTATATGTTATTGTTTTTTTTATAGATTTCTTTTCTGGTCGTCTAAAACAATCAAAGATAAAAAAAGACATTGACCTTGCAGGCGTCAAGGCATCGCATTTTATGCAAAGTATTTTCGAAAAGATTTCCTCCTCTCTAAATACGTAGAGGTTGATATACGATGGTCAAAGTATCTATTTTTTCACATTCAGCAGGTTTATTTCTAAAGTGAACACAAAAATGTTATTTTTGTTGCTGAACATTTGAATTGAATTCGGCACTTGTATTAAATTCTTATATCCCATTCATCAATTGATGCTTTCATTAAATGTATATTTAGAAGATTTAATAGCTGAGACTCGTCTGAAAATATAGTTAGTAATATTGTGAAATTGTGTTCATATGCTTTCCTAAATTACCGAGCAGTATTAACTATTGTCTCTTGTATTAAAGAAGTACTCGGTGCCGAGAATATAAATATCACTCACGCTGAGAAAATCGACGAGATAATTTAATTACACATTCAAACGTATCCACAGGGTCAGACAGTCTCGTTCCTATATTTAGCATTATTCATATTTTACAAGAACCAAATTCTGCTTGACCTACAAATATCATTGATCAGCACTCAGTTTCATAATAAGAAAATATTGCGAATGGTCATGCGAAGAGAGACAGGGAAGGAAAAAGAATATTTCGAGAAAAATGAGTTCAAAGTTAGACCACTAAGTATTGCTGAACATGTTGACTAATTTGCTACTTCTGGTATAATGTAATACCATAATAATATAATACTTACAAATAGTATATTGTTATGAATAATTGGTATATTAATATACTAATACTGATAATATTAGTATATTAATATACTAATACTGAATATACGAACGTCGAATATACTAATACTGATAGTATTAGTAAGCTAGTTCTACATGTTAAGTAATACTTAATGTTCAAATTTTAAACTCATTTTTCTCGAAGTTGTTTTCTTTTTTTCCGATCCTATTTCGCATGATCACTCACATTTACGAAATGCGAACCTACATATCTGAACTAAAAAAGGGCAATTTTAGAAACGTATATTTAATTCTTTTAATTGCAGATGAAAAATATACAATTTTATTATTTTAAAGTCTCAATATCATCTTTACACCACTATATCAATTATTTGTTACTGTATTAAAAAGCAGAGGAACGTAGAGAACGAAATGTTAGTTTTTAAGAAATTGGATTTTGGTTGCCAGAAGTTCATTTCTTAGAACTATATTCTCAATGCCATTTTCTCATTACTATATTAATTATTACATTTATTATTACACTAAAGATAAAACACAATGTAATATTTTTAGAAAGCGAACTCTCTTAATACACTGACTCTGAATGACAGAAGTACATTTCACGAACCAAATTGTGAATTTTTGTGAACTGAGAATTTTTAAAATAAAAGATGAATGAAAAACTGCAGTACCAGAAAATGTTCGTATGGTTTTTTTTTGTTAAAACAACTTCCAAATCAATATTCGTTGATTTATTTATGGTTTATTCTATATATATAGTTTTATTAATTTATAGTTTATTCTAATTTATTTTAATTTCTATTAACCACGAAGTCATTAACAACTATATGTTTCACAGAATTAACATGGATAATATACATATAAATATTGATATTGGCAAATAAGGCAAGAGGATAATGTCATTCATGATAAGTAGACTGCGGATTTTACGTATTTATAGGAAAAATGTATATGTGAAACACGAAGTAGTGAAGAAATTAAAAGAAACCAAAAATGTTGATACACACACATTAATTAAAAATTATTAAAATCATTTAAGAGAGAAGTAAGATTGCACGTGACTGCTACGTGTTGCAATTGGCGCAGACAATTTTTATTTTGCATTTTACACAAAAATCTGCACTTTAATAATAAGAAATCCTATATGATTTTAAGCTCAAAAAAGTGTGCAATAATCAACTGCAACAAAATGAATCGATTCATTCGATTTTCAAAAAATTTCGATAATCTTACGATCTTCTTTCCGGTACCTAATCATTTAAAATATGTCAGTTAAGAGTCCTCAGAAACAGCACGTAGAAAACGAAATCCCGTTGGCGAAGAACGGTCCCGAAAGCGTTTCATTCCCAGCCATTAAGCATCGGGTCGTACTCGAATAACTTCACTTTCGTTCGGGTATCTATCGATCCTGGTACCCGCAGGACATCGGCAGCAACGTCGACAGTCGAGGAGGACTCTTGGAGCACACTTGGTTCACGGATCCGGTGAGCAAGATTTAAAGGGTTCGCGTAAACAAACGGGCCTGCCGTGCTAACCGAAAGCTGCAACACTTTTTTTCTCTCAGCCCGTCTCTCTCTCTCTCTCTCTCTCTCTCTCTCTCTCTCACTCACTCACTCACTCACTCATTCACTCACTCACTCACACGGCTAAGTGCCATTATGCCGGCGCAGGCTACACCCTGTACGCGCACGTAATAAAGCAACGAGGGAGAAGCGGAACCGAGCGAGAGACAAAGAGAAAGAGAGCGAACCGTGAGCCGCGGTGGGCAGACTTCGGCATTGTGATGCAAATGTGTCTAATCGGCCGAGCCAGCCGACCATATGTCCGTTTGCGCGCAACGAGCGCCAGCGTCACGTTGCAGCGAGATGAACATGCTAAACCTAACCATTAACCATTATTACGTACTAATGGCGATCGCGAGCTCGCTTAGTTAAACATATGACGAAGCGTCGGCTCCTTCCTACCGGGCGACTTCGGCTGACTTTCTTTCACCGGCGAATAATACCGTGTTTGCGTTTTCAGCGGTGCCGGAGCACTTTGTTTGACAGGTCCGAGGCGGACTCCTGTTATTACCTCCGACAAAAAGTAGAGACATCTGTTGCAAAAGGTATTTTCGTATTCAGTGATGGAAGTCTGTTAATTAGTGGCGAAGCAGTCATCTTTACGGTAGAATATTGGGTTGGAACATTGTTCCGTTTAATTCGATAGCTGAAATTGTCTGGAATAGAAAAAAATGTCTGTGCAAGCGTTTTCTTCTAATGCAGAATTGAGTAAATCATCTAGATGCATTTTTACAAAATTAGATTGATTATAATTGAAAGTAAGAAGCCATTATCTCATGACACAAAACGCGATTTCCACTCTGTGTCAAGATATAATGTTGATATTTGTTTTTTAAACATGCTACACAGGACAATTTGGTTTAACGTTTATTATTGGTTTTGTATGGAATGTCATCTGCTTTTTGATTCATTGTCTTAGAATTTACATAAAGATCGAAGTGCGTACAGTAAAATTATAGAAAATTATAGAAAGTTTATGAGCATGTAACTCATATATATTCTGAATGTAAGTGATATACAAAAATACTTGTTTAATATTATCTACAATTTTATATTACATTTAAATCGAATAACACATAATTTCCACAAGTGCCAGTGAGAAAACTGTACGAATTTACAGTCAACTACACTTTGACTGACGTATCTATTAACTCAATACGTAAATGTGTATGTACAGTCTATATAATTGCATTTTTTAAAATGTTAACATATAATTTTCAAATAATATGGAGTAAACAGATGAAAAATCGATAAAAGTTTGGAAGCTTGTCAAAGTTTATAAAAAACAGAAGTTACGCGTATTGGACAGACACGTTTCAGTCATTCAAGTATAAAATAGAGTCTTATGATTTTGTTAGTGTATATATGTACATTTGCAGTGCCTCATATGTAAACTTTATCATAATTTTCATTAGTAACTAACCTGTTACAATTTTTTAAAAAATGATGAGTTTTAGAAGTCCATAGTCACTTCATTTTTCTGCATTCCTGCTGTTTTTACAATTCCTCTTACACTAAACGAATACGTTACTTTACGAAGCTAAACCAAATGTTTAGAATAATTTGAAATAAAATAAGATAAAAGACAGACGAATGATTCTGTACATTTCGTGAAAATACGTTCGTAGGAATTGATCGAATCAATTTTCTTATCGAACCACCAATTACGAATTCTAACTCAGTTAGTTATTTCTCAAATGTAACACATGTTGCGCAAGCACGCAATTTTATTCGATCGAATAAATCCATGTGAAACCACTGTAAAAAAGTGCGGAAATATACAGAGGAACTTTTCACACTACATATATTCATTTAGCTTCCACTTTATTATCGCAGCCATAATGTTCGAACGAAGAGCGGAGCTACCGAAACCAGAATAGGGGAGAACGTATCCTTAAACGATCGAAGCGTACCGTGTAGAGGAAGCGTGTCAGTTAGAAACAAAGGTAAGCGCAATCTAATTTTATATCGTGATTGCGTGCAAACCGTTTCTTCAATTTCTACCCAACTTCCTGTCACGATCGCTTCGTCACTTTCTGCGCCACTTGTCGTTGGTCGCCGGGCGCCGATATTACCGATTCATTACGCGATTGTCCCAACACGCCATTTAGTTTTTACAATCGTCTAGCAGCGAGACAAACGTGAAAAAAGACGTCAATCGAACGGGTACCGGCGCGCCGCTCTGCTTCGCTCCGCTCCGCTCTGCTCTGCTCGGCTCCGCTTCGCTCAGCTCCGGTCCGCGCCGACCGATTTCCGCTCGCGTTAACGGTTCGCGGACAGCAGTTGGTACGCGGGAGAGCTTCACGGGCATTACCGTGCCTCGACGTATATTTAGGCCCGATTATTTATGATTACGATTATTCCGGACGGCTTTCGAGCGCTTTATTGAATGTTTAGCATGTGCTGGCCACGCTAATTCTGAACTGAACGTTTATAGCATGAGGGTATCTCCTCCTACGTGCTCTCCTTAGACGAGCTTTCGCTCTGTCACTAATTCGCCCCGTTCGATCAAATTACTCGTTCGCGAAACTGCCTCCTCCACCCCGCCCTGGCCCCTCTGCCCGCCCCCGTTTCGTTCCTGCCTCCGCCGAACGACTCGGTTTTGCCTCTTTTTACCCTTTCCGCCGACTAATGATGATCGTTAATCCCCCTTTTTAACCGTTTAACCCTTAGCCCATCTCCTACTTTCTTCGAGCGATATCTTCATTGCGATTTTACATGACAATTATATGCCTGAAAATCGACCACCGTTGAAATAATTAGGAAGAGATCGCTTGACTTCCGGTGGAATCGTTCTTACCCGAGTACCGCAATTTGTCGGTTATTAAAGGATACTTCGTACTCGGTACTTTGAAACTGCTAGCATTACTAGAGCTGAGTGGACTGATGATAATGATACCAGTATGTGTTTATTGCACGGCCAACGAACAAATATAACTGAAGTGGAGGGAGGGGGAAATGAGATTGTAGCACGGTGGCAGTATTGGTATCGTTCGACTGGATATTTGTACAAATTTACAACTTTAGACGGCAACTGGAACAGATAAAGCTGGGTACGGTATTAATTTCATATTTGCTTATTATTTTATTGAAATTGGGTGAATGAGACAATTAAGCAGATATGTACACAGGTTTGGTAAAGTTCACTAAACTGTTTTACATTATACAATTCTTCAATATCTTAGTGAACCGAGAATGAGATCCGTTATAATAATTAGATACTTTAAAATTAAGTCTAACTTATTTTTATTGTTTCGGATTCCTGCAGTAGTTCACCTATTGAACATCAAGGACAGAAAATCTTTAAATGACAGCTGTTACATGAACATTGAAATGATAGAATAGAACACTTTTCAAGTACAAATAATAGACTATAATATCGCGACATTAACTAGTCGAGAAAAACTGCGCCGACTTTGATGGGATTTATTACATATGAAAGTGATCGTTCCTTTAGAACCTGACGAAAATCTGTCAGAAAACGGTGCATTTTGAAGCTGAAACTAAAATAGAACGCCAGCGGTGCAATGCAACTTTCATGCATCTCTGAATGTTTCAAAATCTACAAAATTATTTGAAACGTTTTATATTAATATTACATATTACTGCCGCTTCTTCCTCTACCTTTGAATAATTTTGCGTTATTACTTTGGCAGCAACAGTTGAAATTTATCAATTTCAAAATAGGATTCGCGAAAGTAATTGAATCGATCCAGTTTTTAAAAAGATAAGCCAATCGGAATGTATTTGATTCTAGGAATTCTGATTCTATGTTAAGAGATATAATAACACGTTAATTATAATCCGGAATATAAGTCTTCGCGTATAGTTAAGTGTGAACCATGTGGCCGCAGTTAATGCGACCGCACGAAAATAAATAAGCTTCTAAATTAACGAATTAATCACAATTGTTTTCAATAGTGACAAAATCCAAAGAACATTTTCTTTGCAAATTGTCAGAGTTGAATGGTAATCTTCACGTTTCAAAATGAGGACATCAGTTTCAAGTAGGGAGTAACTTCTTTTTAAACGAGTAAAATGGCCTTATTGATACGTCGTTTCAATTAGTATATTTCTAATTCTGTAAAATAGATTAAGCAATGACGGAAACATTGTTTCCAGGAATGAAAGATCGATCTATAATTCAAACTAATACGCTCGTATATGAATTTAGAGAACTTTTCGTTCATTGAACAGTCATCAGGATGTCGATCTTAACCCGAGAAAGATAACCTAAGTCGCAGAGGCGCCTGCGAAGTCTGTTGATTTTTGTTAATTTTTCATAGAGGTCTAGTGATTTAAGTTTAAAATTACTTAAAATATAAAAAAATATAATATAAATGCATTTTATTTTTACAATAATGCCAAACCTTTAAAATGACTAGATTAACTTAAATAAATATCCATTGTTAGTATAAAATTGACGCCTTAGAAAAGCATGCGCCTCTGAAGCGTATGGTTATCTTTTACGTACGTTGTCATATGGTTATCTTTCTAGGGTTAAATAACGGATAACTTTTTGTTGTGCGAGAACTATGATTATGTTGATATCCATTGTATCTGACATGGAGGAATTTTCGCAATCCTGACCGTCTAAATGGGGAAGGGACGAAAGGCAGGATCCTTCGTTTTGCATTTTTGGAGTAGAGTTCAGCCGACCTTGCGATCTAAGAAAAACAATGAGAAGTTAGAGCGTACTGCTGGGATGTACATGACGCGAACGCCAGCTATTTCGGGTTGGAAATGTTTTGCGCTTCGACGTTAACTCCGCGACGACTTTTGCTCACCGGCGTAGGAGGCCAACCATTTATTCAAAATAATTACTCCCGCGATACTCGAAGACGCGGCTGGGTATCTAGGACACGCGGATGCCAGTTATTTCGGGAAAACAAATGTTTCTGGCTTCGACTTTCATAAATTAGCGACTTTTGTCTAGCCGCGCGGCCCTGCGTCCAATTATTTCGTATAATAATTACGCGGCTAGGCGTCGCCGGGTCAAAAAAAAATGCACAAATGACAGTAACTCGCGCGTTACCTGACAATCAAACGTATGGTATCCGTAGGTGCGGTTACCTATACTATCGCGCGGGCATATCTTTCCGGTTTGTAATTCTTGTCGCTCGAGGAAATTTTCAGCCGGAGAAGAAAATTGTACGCGAATGCATGTACGATTTAATTTCATGCGAGTCACGATATTTTCGTGAAACTGTCTATGCGCGGCTCTATAATAACAGTGCTTCTAGATTTTTATCATACGGAATGTAACCCTCCGATATGTATTCGTCCTTTTACAGACAAGGCAAGCAGATTCTGTTTAAGGTGTACGTTCATTCAAGTCAGTGGAAATGAATGCTTCAAGACTTACGAATAGTATTTATGCGAGTTCCTTCGGCTAACAATTCTACTCAATTATAGGAGTATATGGCAATCCCATGTTTTGAGACTGTGATTGCGAGAAATTAAAATTTCACGTACATGTAGGTGAACGGCTTGCAAATATGTCAAGCATTCCCATGCTTCTCAACCTAACGTTAATTGCTTTCGTAATAATGAAGCACTTCTTTCGTTTTTACTTTCTAAATCATAACTCGAACACTCTTTACTTACAAGGAGTAGAAAATGTAACAATTATAATTGTTTACATGGAACTGTTAAAGTTTTCGATTGGTCCCGATGTGAAAAGTTATTTTTTGACTTCGAACTTTTTTGTTCTACGAAAACAGTTATAAATCCACTGAAACCTTCATTCGATATATTTATGCATCAAATGTTTACTTTCCTAGAAATGGGAAAAAATTCTGGTTGGTCAGTGACAGTTATTCTATTTTGGAAAGGTTAACGTACTTGTGAACAAATTTACCGTTTAGTATTAAAAGATGTTGACTCTTACAAAGACTTGATTTAAATGTAAACATAGTAGAATATTCCATTGACCTGCGATTTTCTAAAGTTAACTAGCAGTATCAATTCTTAATGTGACTGCTTTTTTGCAATTTAGTGCTTTGAAATTCATTAGTATTAATTAGAATATTTGGAATACTAATTGTACTAATACTAATACTAATGAGAATACTTTGGAAAATTGATTATTTCCGTAAGAAGTTTTACCAATCAAATACAAAATATAACTGTTAGAATTGAACTTTCATAATAAAATTAAAGAGTTAATGTAGAAATTAACTTAAAACAGAGAAAGAAATAATTCCGAAGTTAAAAGATTGCTAAATAACTTACATTTATAAAAGTTCGCAGTTTAATTACAGTTAAATTTAAGTCTCAGTTATATTGTTTTATAAGAACAATATTTAAAATCTTTTTAATAACTTTTTTTCATTGGAAGCATAATGTACAAATCATAATGTACAATACAATATTTAAGACTGTCAAAGTTGCAGAGTCTAAAGCTGCAACATGTGAGGAAGATTCTATTTCAGTCGCTTCTCATTTACCGTATCTCATTCTTAACTTGAAGAATCGTACAAAATGTATACATACATAAATGAACAAACTGCTGATATGCAGTATAACAAACAATTATTAATGGGATGGTTAGATTTGAAATAGTGAACTAAAGTTGCAGCATCACTCAATCGATAGAACTAAATTACTTAAAATGGTACTCTAATTTTACACTGTTACTTGGATATGTTGCAAAGCGTACAACGAACACACTCTTATATCAACAATTACTTAGCTGATTACCAACATTCAATTAGCATTTAAAAATCCTTTCATATTCCTACTAAAAACTCTAGACAGTTTTCCATTAAAACTTTTTTATTAAATTTTTATTATTAAATAAAAATTGTCTGCATTATTTTCAAAATACAAAATCTACATAGAAATTTCTTTCTTTCCTTAATTGTATTGTTGCTTCGAAAGTAATGCGATAGTGTTTTCAAATTCTTTAAATATTTTCACTGTTTTGTATTCAATCTACACGCACAAAATGTTTTTAAAGAAATAATTTAAATACGTAAACTTTTAATTCAAATAACACATTTGTTATGAAAACTACAAGGATATGGATTATACATTATTATTATAATTATTATTGTAATTTTGTTTGAAGCAAGTCGATAATTTAAAAATTTATGAACCGCACCGGCGTTGGGTTAAATTACGTTAGCAATAGAAAGATACATAAATGTTACTAATATCTGAAATCATGTTTGAAATCATTTCAAACTCTCGTGACTAGTACAAAGACTGACGGTCTACCAAAGAAATTTTCTAAAAGTCTTGCACGATTAATTTACATTTTTGTTCGTGTACCAGAGACATTGACGAACAGTAAGTAGCATCACAAAAATAAATTTCGGTGTAAAAGCTTCTGTAAACACTGTGAAAGATCTTTGTCGTTGATACAAGGCAAATACAGCCAGATAGATGCTGCTACCAATAAACTTTCGTACGATTAATTTCCACTTTTTAATTGTCCGCCGCGGACGCGGACAAATGATTCGCGGACAAACGCATAAACGAAACGGCTTCTCAATACACGGGGCGATTACTCAAGCCCGCGGAAAGTGTCAGTGACTTATTTAAAGTAATTGTGGACCGTTATTATATCTTTCGTTACAAAACGGCCATACGAAACCGTGCCTTAGGTACCGAGACCTTTCACCCCGCCGATTATTACGATGGTATCGCGTGAAAGGTGTCTTTGCACTCACGGCGTTTTCCACTCGCTAGTCACGCGTTGGCACGAGAGAGAAAGAGAGCGGGAGGGGCGTTGTCGAACGAAGAAAAAAGAACGGAGTACAACGTCGTATGCCTCATCTTTAAATAGCAATGGACATGGTAGACGCGGCAAAATCCATTTCCAAGTAGGTACGGATGTTTCCGAACGGACCACCCACCGCCACGTTTTCTCGGCTATTCGTCTTTTACGCGGAATCGCCGGTTGTCTCAAATCCCTCCGCGAATTAGAATTCAATTCCCTTGTCAGCCAAATTGCTTGTCCCGGCCTGCCTACGACGGAAATCGTACGAAGCGTTTTCATCCACCGCTCGAACATCGCTGGTTTCTAATCAATAGTCGGCAGTCCGACACGGATTTCTTCGCGAAGTCGAAACACACTCGCGAAATTGGCGCACCGGGGAATCAATAACATTCCCAGCCGTGAATTACGCGTGTACTTTCCAAGGGGAGTGCGGTTATTTCTGACGTCATCGAGACGTTTGTGTAATGAACGCCGCCCGGCCTCTCCGCGTTCTCTCGATTCTCTCGGTTCGAACGCAAATCGGATACGCTGGGCATGGATTGCTCTCAGTGGTCGTGGTCATCGTTATTCGCCAGTCCGACACTGAGTAGCTTTCGAAAGATTCTCAAGCTTTTCGTACTGGCAAACACAGTTTTCCAGTAACTGCGTTACTTTCCATATCGATGGAAAAATAAGCGTCGGACTGAGATTTCGGGTTTCGAAAGACTTCTACATGCTATTGTGTTGTAACGTAAATTCGCCGGGTTTTTCTTACTTTAGATATACCAACGGAACGAATGTACAGTAGGGAACAAAAGTATTCGGGCACTTTTAAAACTGTATAACTTTTTTAAAGCGGCATAATTTTTTTGCAACTGGAATAAATGAATTCTTCGGAGATGTTAGAGCGGCGAATGATTAAAATAAATTTTTTAATTTTGGTATTACTTAGAGTGACGAAAAAATAAAGAACTCGTGTTTTTTAACTTTTTTATCTGTGCTAATAACGAAAATTTAAACAATGTAACTTATATGCATGCTGAAAATTTCATCGAAAACTGTTGACGTTGTTACGAGTAACAATTAATAATCGCGAAAATCGCTGCTTTATCTTGATTTTTGACACTTTCGACCGACAATTGTAAAAAATCTGCAGCATTTTACATCTTCCAATACCTGTAGCTTGACAGTGCATCAAATGATAACAATGAAATTCTCGCTACTCCAAGTACAGTAAATTCCCCCTAATTGACGCTCAGATTGTTCATAATAATGGACAATTTGGAAAGAGGAGATTCGATTATTCGAGCCTTACGGCTCGGTTGTTAAGAATCGAACGAGCCGCGTAAAAAACGAGCCGCAAGGTTCGAATAATCGTATCTTCTCTTCCCAAATTGTCCACTTTTGTGCACAATCTGAGCGTCAATTAGGGAGAATTTACTGTGATAGTAAAATTTAAAACAGAAAATGTCAACCATTGTAGTACAGTAAACCAATCTTTCTAACATTTCCAAAAAGTTCAAGCCGCTTAGATCGATTTTAAAAAAGCCATGCCGTTTTAGAAGGTGTCCGAATACTTTTTCACTTGCAGTAATTATATTCTAGTCTGACTACGGGCAATCCCCTGTTACTTGTAGCTCCATGTCTTCTCCCTTTCATTTTCCCTTAGTGGAAACGGTTACATGTCAATAGCATTTCTCAGAAACAATCAAATAATAGAACAGTTACTCAATCAAAGAGCTAGATTAAATCTCTCCTGCTTTTGCAATAGGTAATGTTGTATGTAAATTACATACAAGTATGCACACTGTGTTTCGATAATGAAGAATTCAAGTATCGCAGCTTTGAATAATCCAGGTTCTGAAATAATTACAACTACAGATAAAGTATGTAGTACTACTGTACCCAATAGAAAACGTTGCACGGATTGTGCTATTCAAAAGATATTTTCTTCTGTTTTTCTAACAACGACAGCGGATTTTATGAATTTAAGACAAACGCGGATAGGTTAAAGACAAATTCGCGAAACATTAGAAGATTATTAAAATGATTTAAATACGAAATAAGATTTTTATACAGCATGAAGATTCGCAGTCTAATCATTAATGTTCGCAAATATATATTTCTGTGCATATTAATGATTAAGATTGAATCATGAATGTCCACAATCTATATTTTTATCGCTCTAACGTTAATGTGGTAACTGCAACGCGTGAATATGTCGCACCAGTACTGGTTGGCGAATATTATCTGACATCGTCGTAATGCTTGTTTAATTAACGGTTACCAATCCCTACTCAAGCCCGTGTCACACGTGAGAAAATAAAGCAACAGAAGATGTTGAAGTTATGACATCAGAATGCTTCGATTAGAACCTGTTTTCTATTTGTCTTATCAAATAAAATATCGCGGAAGCGTGCTTAAAGTCACCGATAAAACGTTTTGAAACAATTGATTGGTCAATAAAATTCTATAACGGATTGCGGATGCAGGCGTAATTGTTGCTTTTATTTTTAATATGCGAATAATTTCATACGTTTGCCTGTGTGTGTAGTTGGATACCAAAATGAAAGCATTTCTTACGTAAATGATTTTTGTGTTTGGATTTTAGTGTCCTTAGAATCATATTCAGTGTAACGTATTATTTGCCGGGATCGCTTAAAAGGCATTTCATAGTTATGGATCAATATACAAGAAACTATTAATTAATCTCTTGATTTTTATTTAACGAAAAATTAATGCCTCGCGTATTTGTAAGCGTAATCATAAAAAGAGTTCTTTTATGGTCCGGGCAGTTAAATGTTAGTGATAATAATAGTTTATTAAACTATAACTCTTTTTCTTACATAAGAAAAGTGATTAGCCGTACAGAGAGTATGGCAATCACAGAAATAAGGAAAAAGGAGCGGAGCACCTACAGCATAAGGAAAGAAACATGTAAATCTAAGGAAATACAGTAGAATGAAACAAAACTCGTCTTCGCATAAGAAAGATGAATTCACACAATGAAAAAGCCTTAAAGATTGAAGTTATGAATCTTGTCAAACTCCTCCGTTTCTATTCCTCCTTTCACAAGTAAATAATTTTAAAATTTTACTACTGATAATAAAAAAAAACTATTACTATCTAAATAAACTAGTATGATGAAAATCAAATATTTTGATGAATAAAAAAGAGATTTATGAGATTATAATGAGATTATAGGAGGCATTTATTCACAATACAAGCCATACTGGTCATTTACTCCAAAACAACAATTCAAAATTTATAATTTGAAAATTACCACTACAGAAGAATCCTTTTATTTTTTTATTGGCCAGTGGACTTCCAAAACTCAACTGAAGAACTCCAACAGAGGCATATCTTAATTGCACACTGTAAATTGATAGTTTCTTTCATACTCTTAACATTGGTAATGCATTATTTGACGTTTTGCATAAGTGGATTTCACATCAATAATGTCATAAGTCATAGAAGGGGTCATAGAACTCCTTGTTCTGCAATTCCAATGTTTCAAACTACAGCATAAAATGAAATAGCTGGTACTACTTTCAAATCAATTCAAAATTGTTAAGTTGCTGTTACATGTATTAGTTTGTGACAAAAAGTAAGAATAGTCAAGTTTGACATCCCATGGCGTCTTTGAGACACCATTTTAAAACAAGGAATTAAGACTGAATGAGCATTTGTGACACCGAATATCTTGTTATGCTACATCAATTTAGTATTTGCTACAAAATTACATCAACTCAAAACATTTACACTCGTTTCATCTAAAACCTTGCTGCAACAAATGAGCGAACATTAAAAATAGCAAGATTATAAAGAAGACCAAGTAGATCTTCGGAATCTATAATTAGAAAACATTAATCCTACGTAATTCGAAGTTAGAATAGATCGAACATCGCTCACAGAAGAGATCTAAATCCCTAGATCTTCTAAAAAAAAAAAAAAATGGAGCCAGTCGGTCGGATCATAGCCGGTGGCTACGTCTGCTCGTCGCTCGGGGAGGATCTACAGATCAATAACTGTCTTTGGCCACGACACTGATTTTCGATGGTACCGCGATACTTCCTGACGTCATCGCGGCATTTGTTTAATGAGCGGCTACCAGTCTCTCCCCACGTCGTTCCTACTCGAGCAGAAATCGCGGCCAGAGGGAGACAGCTAGCGGACTCCGTGGAGGGGGCGTAGGGAGAGTGAGAAAGAAAGAGAAGAAGGGGAGAGAGGTAGTATCGTGTCGGACGCTGGACGAGGCGCACGCTCGATGCAAAGCAGCGCGTGCTGTCACGCGTGGAAACCAGGAAGCTGTGTGTGTACCAGGATCACGGTGCTGCTGTGTCCTGGGCGTCCACTTCGTCCTGGTCGCAGGCTCGCTCGGCTGGACGGTTCCGGTCGCGTCGTCTTCCGGTCTGTCCTCGGGGGAACACGTTCGAAAAGTGGTCACAGACCGTGCGTCGACGACCACGCGGCACACGTGAGCGGAACGAAGACGAACCACTACCGAGCGCGGCCGAATGCCAACGAGCGGTCACGATCGTTTCTCGGGGTACTCTGCCTGGCCGCTGATTGGCCGAATCCTCGAGGAAGTGTTCGCTGTCTATGAGGACTCGCGGACCATACCGCCACGTGAGTTGAGCGCCGTGGAAGTGACCCAAGATATCGCGCGCCTTTTCGCCGCTTTATAGAGCACCGGATTCTGCCGAGCTTCATCCACTTGTCCGCAGCTGGATACATGTCCCGAGCCGCTATCGGCTCGGTGAAACTGATCGCTCCGGAGAACGTTGACGTCTCGCGAGCGTGACAGCCTGGAACCTGTATCTCAGAGAGACAGTAGCTAGAACAACGCGAAGTTTCCATTGGAAAATTCCCGGTTGCTAACTAGACGTCTCGCTAGCCAATAGAGAAGCGTAACTTATCCTGTCTATTATCTTCGAAAGAGACCCGGTCTCGGACTGCTATGCGTCATTCGAGAGCCTAAGACAGTACCGTTCGCCCTCCGAATGGGTGAGCTGGCCTACGTCACCGTAGTCATCACGTGGTGATCCCAACCTAGGCCAATGTCTCTACCCCGTATGACGTTGCGCCTTTCAGCCAGTGTCCTCTAGGCGGCCGTTTCCCTACTAAACAGTCTGTCGACGATTCGACCGCGAAAACTTTTGCCATGGAAATCGACCAGCTATTTTGGGACAACGATCACGAATTGCCCGGATCGCCGATCGAACTCCGGAAACGATCTTTCGCAAAGTCGAAGGCGACGATGCGTTGAACGGGTAAACACGGAACGTCGCGGAACTGTCCTCGTGACGCGTTGTCTATCTCAACGCGGCGTAGGAGAAGTTTGTGGTCTCCGAGTGTTCTAAATAGAAGTGCATGGTGAATAAAACGTCTCTTGGAAAACTTTGGTGTGTCTTCTTTCCTTTTTTTTCTCTCTCTTTCTCTCTCTCTCTCTCTCTTTCCATTGATCGTCCGGGATCCCGGTATCGAGACTATTTTCTGAAACTTTGCCGCCATTGCGAAGGCGATTGGTGGCCGTGGCAAAAAGTGTCGGCGTACCACGTCCCGCTTTTTACAAGGAACGTAGACATAACATGCCAGTGTTAATTGTCAGGCAAGAAACGCTTAGTGAAACGGGTAGGTCAGTTCGGCACCGGCATTAATGATCGTACGGTAACAGTATTGTAAGAAAAAGTTGCCAACGAAAAGTCAAAGATTACGTATTGTCGGGAAATTGTAGATTTCCGAAATGCTCTGTTACATATAAATGTTATGTACGTCTAATAACGATGTGTACGCGTATAATCTGCGTTCGAAAAAACAAAGGTAATCGCTAGCTAGTGACAAGTAGAATAAGTACAAGGAAAATGAATGGATGATGTTTTACCTTAACGGTGAATTAACAAATTGTCAAGTCGAAGTCCGTTGCTCGGAGAGCCAGTGACTGTGATCTATCCGTGGATTCGTCTGGAATTGGGAACACTGTGCAAGTTTCTGGAAAGTGACAAGTAACTACCGTGATGCCCGATGTGTTTAAATAACCTCTGATTCAACGGAGTTCTAAGCTCGCCTACATTCCGGTACGTTTGCTGTGTTTTTTGAAATTTTATCGTTACTTGCGATTCTTGAATCATTGGAAGCATAGGAATGCTGCTGCTTTTATAATCAATCCCGTTTAAATTCCGTCGAACACTATACTTGTTGTGCAATACGATCTGACTTCAAAATATATCTGTCGCCATCTTTAGACGCCATCTTTATTAATTTAACCCTTCGTATCCTGAACGATTCTGTGATTCTTATTTTCCACTGGCATCGGTGGGAAGCAGTGAGAAATTGAATAAAAATTTAATAATAGATTTTAATTAAGGACTTATAAATAACTTTTTGAACTTCGAAATTAACGTTACAAATTACACCGTTTACATGTTAACCTGATAGTAGTTCAGAATTGAATGGTGGCGTAGACTTAGCATTGAGAAATTACTTGTACAACTACAGCAATGTATGTCTAATATTAATAAAAAGATATGCTGCGGTCTTTGGAAGTAACGCTTTTTTAATAAATATTTCGTAGCATTTACATGCATGCCTAATAATTAACATCTCTTTTTGTAACCGATCTATTGTCACAAAGGAAATATCGTACAACATTTGTAAGCATGTTCAGTGCTATACTTAATTTTACAGCTCTTTAAAAGGTTCTAATTAGACTGCGATTATTTTTGTAATCGTGCAATGTAAAGAAGCATGTATATCGTTAAAAAAATAATAACAGTTTTAGTTTTGCTTTTTACAATAAATCTACTAATTGACCAACAAGATTTTTATTAAAAGATCACTTGGAAAAATGGAAAATTGGGTACAACCAGGAACCTACTTTCTCATTTTTAAGTTCCGCTTGTATTTGTCGATACTTACCAGTCTCTGGCCATATTAATGTGACCACTTGAACCACCGTTACACCTAATGACACACGATGACCGTTTTTTCCAATGTCGCCAATACACAGACTACTACTGCCTCTACTTTCACAAAACGTGTTGCGATGATAATAAAAATACAGTTTCGCATCGAAGAATTAACAATTATATCAATTCGAAAAGTTGTTATCAAGCAGATTTCGTTCAACGTTGACAATAATGTCCGCAACTGCAAATCGATGTAGCGTTAATTCTATTATTCATCATCTATGAATATGTTAATTGCAATCATTTTAATAACTTAACAAATTTTTAAAACGATAAGGGTGGAGTTCGTACTACCTACTTATCATTGTGTAAACAGTTAGTTCTATTAATTCCAAGTAAAGTTCCAAATGAATTAAAAAAACAAAGTTAATAATAATCGATAATTGACGTAAACTACAAAGCAACCATAAATCGAAGTGTAATAAGAGATTTGTATAGCGTCCCACGCGACTATGGCCGAAACATTACTGAACCGAATGATGCGGGGTTAAAAATATCGAGCGTAATCGTCTTTCGTGCCTAATTATTGTCAAGCTCGGCGGAGTGGGGACAGGTACTGGTAGCGGGAAACGCATTCAAAGAACAGTATGACTGCTCATCCGATATAATTGAATGGAAAGGTGGGAGAGCATCGAGACACACGCGCGTTTCCCTTCACGTACCATCCGCCTGTGTAGAATCCGCAATCGCGTCTGTTGCAACAACGTCGATCGACTATAATTCATGCACCTTGCGATCGATCATTTGTTAATATAAACTATAATCGTTAATTCATAGGAGACAGTATAAAAACCGGCACCGGACGTGTGTCGCGTGCGTTCGGCCGCACTAGTGCATGGAAACGTACTATTCCGAGCACTCGGGAATAACTGCGCCTGATTTCAGACGTCGTTCTTCATTAAGCCGGCCGGTTTTAATTGACCGAGAGCCGGTAACAGTTAAAGAAACGCGTATTTTCATCCGGCAGTGTTCGCGGCTAACGCACGCGGTTCCTTGCAGATATCATAAACGTCACTCGTATCAGATTCGGTTATCAATAATCCCTGTAGTGCACATAGTTTCGAGAACTGGATGCCCAACAATAACCCGGTGTTCACCTGGTAAGAACGGATTATCGTCGAAAGTCTCCAAAACATTCGTTGTAATCGTTTGGAAACAACGGGTTGCACGCATTTATGACAAAAATGGGCACACGGAATATAAAACAGTGCAAAAGATTAATGGAATTTAAGAATGTCGACGCATTATTTGCAACATATTAAGATTGGCAGAAGAAGAACGGAACTTCGAATTGGCTATTGCTTCTTGGAATTGATGCAGACGTTTATTACTTTGCATAAAGATCCGCCGTCCAATCATTTGCAACCCATGAAACGAAACTCTGCAACTCACGCTGAGAGCCAGTTTCGAATACAGAATTTGAACTTCTCGATTATAATTGTGCCTTGGTGCAAATCGGTCGAATTTATCTATGAATCAATTTTGAATCGTACGGAAATGCGGGGACATTAGGCGTGGAAATGAAGGCGGTGGGTTATGCAGAAGTATTTATTTCACAACGATCTTTATTCGACTGCCTACTTCTGGCGATCGCTCGAGTGCCAGATAAGGTGGCGGAGCCGGTTACTGTGAGATGACCGATTGCTGTACTTTGGTTTTTCTTTCAGGCATAGTTATCGTCATATTTATAGAATAAGGCATGTTATATTTTTTTTAAATTAAAAAACGCAAAATGAAAGAATAAAATAATTGATCATCCCAGATTAACCGACCCAGATTAACGACCTTTGAAAACGATCTTTGAAACGTAAACAGACGAAACACTACAAACTTCCAAAGACCGCCTAGAAAGACGAGTTATTCTTGATGCACAGAAATTTATACTTTGGCTAATTATAGAGAGTACGAATGTTGCGTGTGCCTGAAAGAACAAGGCGTAGAGGGGAAAAAAGGCGAAAGATTGATCAGTTGACTTTTCATTTTCTTTTGCGACGCGCTCATTCTTTCTAGAATTCAAGAACCATTTCGTCGTGATTAGTATGGGGGGATTACAGTAGCCGTCCTTGGTTAACCGGGTTTGTGTTAGGGTTAGACGCCAGAACAGAATCCCTGGTCCCGCGAAGACACGGCCATTGGTCATCGAAGTTACGCGAAAAGCTTCGAGTACGTCCCATTAACCGAGAAACAGACAAAGTAACGGGGCTAAGACTTTGTTATACGCGGGAGTATAATGCGACCGGCACGAAAATACTGTCGTGCCAGGTTTGAATGAATAGCTCAAGTACGCGAGCGCGGATCGTTCCCCGGCGTGTTTAGTTGGCGAAACGTCAGCCAGAAACGCGCCGCTGCCAGAAATTTCCTTGGTACACTAACCGTCGTAAAGACCGGCTAACGTAATTCCCCGCATAATGTAAAAATAAACAACGTCCAGATAACTGAAACGTCCTCGCGAAGGATAGCCGTGCACAGAAGCAACCGTGGAGATGCCGCGAAGGAGAACAGAGTGCGGAGCGGTGAGAAATCGCGCCGATGGTCGCCGCTTCCAAAATGCCCGCCAACACGACGCTCTAATCGCGCTCTGCTCCGTAAACGGACCGAGTTAATGACAGACAGGAAACAGCGTTTAATTAAAGTACGCACTTCCGGTAGGAACGTTTTCACGAGACCGCGTCGCGTCGCAGCCGGCAACAGTCGAAGCGACCATTGCGTAATTCCGAAGCGGAGATAAAGGAACGAATTATCGCACACGCGATGTTCCCACGTTTTCTTTCGGTATTGCCCGGATCGGGAACGCGTTACGGAATGCACGGATTGCATTTATTGTCTTCGTCAACCGATTGCTACCGGTGGCGTCAATGGATCCTGGTGAAAGATGAGAGATGAAATTATAGTGATAGGATATAACGTTTGTTCTTGCTACTCCGCCACTCGATACCAATTATTCTGTTGTTTCTTTCTGTTTGATAATATTGTTTCCGCATTCTTTGATTGTGACTCAATGCGTTCTCCGTTGCCAATGGACTGATACTTTTAAATTTGGTGGGAGGAAAAGAAAGATTCGTAGAATTAACAAATGATTCGAACCAGATATTTTTTATGGGCATTTTTGACCAGAGGCTTTCATTTTGATTGGTTGGTCGTTTTCTGTAAATATAATATAAACTTTCGAGGTTATTGTTTATCACTGCGGATTTTATGCGTTTATTATTCATTAAGATTATAGAAGGAAGGAACTTTCTTTTTAACATTCGTGGTCCCCATTTGTATTTCTCACTTATTTTTCTAACACTATTGCTTTGTTCAAAGTTCTTTTTTAATTCTAGCGTACCTTTAAATATTATTACTGTTTTACATAATAATTACTTTCATGTACCATGAAAATCTGGAAAATTCTATAAAATGTTTTCGAATGTAAAGTTACCATTTTTTAACAATGTTCCAATACAATGTCACTATATTTTTAATTTATTGGATCATATCTAAATATTATACTATCATTGGAACATGCAATTTTATTTTTCGGTTATAGTTGTCTTCTTTCAATTAGAAATGTATTTTATTATATGACGTTTCTATAAATTAATATTGCAGAACATACTTAACAATACTTAATTAATATTGTACACCATAATATTACATGACAATAATAGTTAATTATTTAGTTAGTTTTTAATTAGTGTTTAGTAAAATACTGGGCGTACCTTATTTCTTATATTATTAATTTTTGAATATACAAAGTACAATCCAATAAATTCATAGTTGTCGCAATAGCCACTTGTATAAAATTACATTGTATATAAATTAAGAGTGTATATAAATCTTCCATAATAATTCTGTTTCTCTAATAATATGTATGTATACATATACTGCAATAACATCTATAAATGCTTACTTGTATTTTATGTAAATAATAATTTAATCCTTAACGCAGATTGACAACAAAGGTGTAAAATGCAATACGTTAAAAAAGACCGTCGCTATTCGTTCATATAATAAAAAGATAATAATGTTCCGCAAAGAGAAAGAACGTTCTGCGATCTACAAAGTCGCAAGGAACATCCGCTACTCGAAAGAACGTGATCCAACGATCCAGCAAAAACAATTGAACTCGTCACGCCGAAAAACACGATTCACAGAGAGAAAGCGATTTGTGTGGATCATAATGAAGGAACGGGCGTCTCTGTTCCTGGGTGTAAATGATTTTATTGCCAAGTGTTATGGGCGAAATTAACGACCAGCAATTATTCCGCCGTTCGCTTTTTATGCGCGGCCGATTCCTGTGGGAATGGAGAAGTTGTTTTTAGCACGTGAAAACATTTCATTGTGATTCCTTGCAGTATGTATACACAACAGATCTTAAAAAAGGCGGGCGTCGTGTAATTAACAACCGTATCATTGGATAATTAAAATAGGGCAGTAAGACGGATGATATCCATTATTTACTCCAAGCAACGTTACGAAATGTCAGAAATTCAGTTGAATTAATTCTATCAGTTACATTTTTTTTCTGTAGCAGAAGAAGACTCTAATCAAGTTAATTAATGTATTCATCTTAAATTTTATTGATAAATTGTATGTAATAAGGCGGTGACGATTTTTAAGAAAGTTTATGATGCTTGTAAAAAATATTTAGTCTACTTTAATATGCTTTCATATTAGTTATTTGAGTTAATTATTTTGTTATAAGTATATCGGACATAGTATATTATTTAGAATAATTCACTAAATAGTTTAAATAACATTTCTATATAATTTATATTAAAGATATACCTGGAATTTCGTAAAATATAATATACGGTATTAACACGGAATAGAGATTTTTAATTTATTCAAAATTATCATTTATAGAAAATGTTTTATTTTTCACTGATGGATCCAATAACACAGTCGTTAATTAAGCAGATATCGTAAATACGAGAATTTGATAATTCGAACAAATCTTTTAAATTCGAATTAAAAAATTTTAAGTTTAAATACAAATGCGTAATGTCGCTTAAGTTTAATTTCACTAAGTAGAAGCGTTTATTATTTCACTCGGCAATCCTCGAAGACAAGCGTACGTGTTGCTGTTGCCGCTAACGGTTGTCGAACATCTGAAAAATAAGCGCAATGGTCGCCGGAACGTTTTTCCGCAGAGGGCGCGGTAAATTTCAAACTTGTTGGCAACAAGTGTTTCCCTCGTGTTACACGATTGCACGGCTTAAGTTTCAGCCACGAACGTACCAAATTTCCGCAACACCTGTTGCGAAACATTTCGAATTTGCCAGCCAGCGAACTTTCCTGTGTGTCTCGAGGCTCGGCTTAATTTCAGAGAATATTATTATTATTATTATTTCCTTCGTATCGTCAGCGGACTCTTCGTCTCTATTTTTAAATATTATTGCCAGTTCTCCACCCTCCCCCTCCTGCTCTCGAATTCCAGACTTCTCTCTGTCCTCTGCTCCGTATTATTCACGGGCTATTTATTTTTTACCGGCGTTAATCAACGCCGATCTCCATCTTTGAGACAACCAACATGACTGAGCACCGTTTTCCATTAAATAATATATAAAGCCGAACAAGATTCGATGCTGTGTTACGTTCGTGAAAATGACATCATTTCTTAGGAAACAGTCATTTATTGAACCATTGTTGAATTATTAATCGTTACGGACATAAATGAATCTTCATAGCCTATTGTATCATGTGAATTCGTCGTTTCTGTTTACTGTTACGTATTCAATTTAATCGTAAAGACTGATACATTCTATTTTTGTTAATACTAGAACTGCAAAACTAGTCCAAAACATTATAAAAAATTTTGTCTATTTTTTTAAATCTCCTTGTTTTTATTTATAATCTGTCTAGATGGCAATGGATACATATAACGATTGTCTTCAGAATAAAATGCGACTTATTTCACCAGTGTGAGAGAGCATTAATTAAATTACGTAGTTATGTACGTGTATATATTCTTTCATTTTGTTTACTTTTTAATAAAAAAAATTTATTAATTCGACAAATATAACGTAAGGTATGGCTGAAGCAAACCAAAGGCATAGCAATTGGTTACCCCATAGTATAACCGAATCTACTACCCTACCGATTATTAAATGAGATCTGTAAAGTGTCCTGTTGTTAGTCGTGAAATTTTGAAATGTAAAATTTTGTTATGAATCTGTTTCTTCAGCATACGTTATTTATATTACGATTAAACTGTTTATCTTTATGCAAGATAGATATACACGAATTGCAAGATTCAGGTGATAAATAGATATATCTTGCATGAATCGTTTCATTGTGTTGAAAATAATATCTCGATATTCTTGAAGTCTTTGAATCACTGTACCGTATAAAATCACAGCTGCTCATTTTTCTCATAAATTCATAAGTAATGATCGGAACGACATCTATTAACAAAAACTATAAAATCTCTGGAGAGACCAAGCCCAGAGTATACCATCTTGTGATAGAATCTGAAGTAGTTTATGTCGCATTCGCTAAATAAACCATCTCGTTTAAAGCATTAATAAATAAGTACATACATGAATAAGTAAAATGTTCAAAAAACAACAACATACATTAATCGCATTTAGTCAAGTTTATCGACTATTCAACAAATGGCCAGACATTTCTTAACGATTCCTATACAGAGAAATTTGATGTTGCTCTCTCGCCTGTGATTAATGTCTCTGGATTTTGTTAAAACAGACATCGGAATTTCTGTCGATTTGCATATGCTTGTCGAAGATGTACGATCCGACTGAAACAAATCTCGTGCACCGATTCGAGTTGCGTCTCAATTACGATACAAAATGTCGGTTTCTGCCAGCGCATCTGACAGTCCGTCTGTAGTCCGTCCTCCAGGAACAGCAACTGACGCAGATCATGACTAACGAACCATCATCGTGTCCATGATATTCCGTAATCGTCTCCTCGTCAATTAACACCGTCCCGAACCCGGAGCGTTCATTACGCCACCTTTAAATTATGTACGCGTGTAAAGAGTAGGAAACGCTTGTGGCGCGGCGAGCGAGACGTGAGTAATTCTTTTTCTGGAATCACATATGTATAGTGTCATCCGTAATTTCGTGTTCTCGACCTCGCTCCAGAATTTTTGTGCCGGTCAAAAATTTGCTCCGCGGCGGGAGGCTCGATTATTTTAGAAATCGCCACCTTCGTTTTTTTCTCTTCGGCGTCTTTTATTCAGGAACAATCACGCGTGCGCGCGCGGATTTCTTGTTCCTATGAAGCAATTTACGCTGGAAAATCCATCGCGGAATATTTAATTACCGCGATAAATAGCGTGATCGGTTAGTCAATGAATATTCGAAGAATTCGTTATTTCGCGCGACACCTAACTGCCGAGCGGGATTTACCGGAATTTTAATCCACCTCTAATCGATAGTGGCGAATTAATGGAAAACAGGAGGACCGTCGTCTTAGGCCGATACGATTCGGCCAGAAAACGCCGGTGTCCTCTTCGTTCGAAGATGATTCATTCATAAAAAATCTTTGACTCGCTAGCCACGGCGCATACAAATTGCCGATAAACGTGTTATTAAATTCACACCACGCGGAATACTAAATTAAAGACCGAAATAAGTTAAGCGTTTCACATTTTAAGGCTTTGAAAACATCGATATTTCAATGATTTATAAGCGGTATCGCCATTAATAACATAAGAGAGTTGAAAAACCGCTCGGTGAAAAAGTTTATAAATATTTAGGCGAATGCAAACGAACGAAGCTTGAAATTGAAATTTAACTGGCACTACGAGAATTCATCTAATGACTTCTTGATCTCTTCTTAATTGTACGCGACACTATGATTGAGTTTTTGTAATTATCTCGATCGAACTGGGATATGATGAAGCGCAGACATGATTTTGTAAAAATCGATTTCTGGGCACGTGCTTATTTTTCTCGCAATTGAGCATCGCTTTATGAATCGAAATGGAATTAGGAAACATGCTTTTGCAATTTTTAGGAGTCTCTAGGATCTCTATCGTGAATACAATAAGTATAATTAGTTTATTCTTTGCAACCATTTATTGTTAGTCGAATGGTTGCCGATCGTATGTTTCATTAGTATCGGCAAATTTTTAATTAATTCGAAATGTAAATTCATTTCTATTTTGTACAATTATCAACTCCTTTATCCCCTGTTATTCAGTAGATTGTTTACCATTTTTCTATCTGCGAACCAACGCACGTATTGTCCTTCACCTTTTTTCTCGTTCCTCAAAATTAAAAAAATGCGCTTTTCAGTTCTATCGTAAAATTAATTACCACTAATTGGCTTCGAAGTTTAGATCCGCTATTAAAATTTTGCCATTCTACCGTAGCGCATCCATGTCACAACAAGAAAAAAAGGCACAAGGTATTTCAATATCGGCTGCATCTACAGCATATATTTAGAGTTCCTATTTAGTAAATAAGTAATTTTTTTCTTCCCAATAATCTCATAAATTATTTTCTGCAGGAATCATTTTTGATTTATATTCTGCAATTTTTCTACGGACGGCACGTAGATTAATGTCGTCTTCGGCATCTTCTACGTCTGATTCATCGATTTCAATCTGATGCAAACAATTTCCCAAAAGTTCTTCACCTATTGTTGACAATGATAGCTCGATACCATAAGTGCATTATGAATTTGAAGACACTCGAGTATTTGCAGTCAAAGAAATGTTTAAATTAAGGGATAAAAATTCGAAAATTGAATTTAAGGGCATGAGAGGAGAACATATTGATGACTCTTATCAATATATTGATATTATATTGATGACTTTTGTTGAAAATATCTGTTCTTATTATAATGTAAATTCTATTTGACTCAAAATTATCATTTTAGAGGCAAGAATATTTAAAAATAAAATTTTCATAACTATTGTTTTATATAGAAGCTATTAAAAAATTCGAGAAACGAAATCTGTAGCTAACATATTTCTAAGAATTTAGAAATATTGTTGATCAATAAAATTATTGGGAAGAGAAACAAATGTTTACGTGACCCCTGTATCTTGCAATTGGTGCGGGAAATTTGTATTTTTCATAAAAATTCACGATCGAATAATTAAATTCTATGACGACAGTGCTTTTCTAAAGACTGATACGGATCTATAGAACTAACTTTTTCTTTTTCCAGAATTTTTCTCACCTCTGCTTGAAAGACCAAATTCGCATAAACACCCACAGTCGTTCGCTGCTGTTCAACAAATAGTTCGTAAATCGCCAATGATTCCGTAATAAATGAACCGTGTTAAAAGTGATATACGAAACATGGGACAGCTAAAGTTTCATACGGGAATCGAAATAAGGAAGAGTCACGCCATAATCGACATCAGCCAGGAGATCGCATAAGCACACCTGCCCGCAGCCAGTATTTTAATGCTAACACTTCGCGCGTAGTCGAAGCTTTTCGTAACTGGAAGCGTTTCAATTATTCTCACAATAATTGGCTGGCAGCATTGACTTTCGTATGGTAATTATCCCGACACTAAAATAGGATACATACGCACTTTTAACTCGTTCTCGCTGGCCGAGCTTGTTCTTCTCCTCGCGCGAAGGTAGAGGGGATCGATCTGCGGGTACGAGAGGGATCGTGGGCGAGGATTTTACGAGCAATGTCGTCGGTACCTTTAATTTACCGTCTCGTCCAGTCAGCTGACATCATCCCGCGCGAACTCAGTGAAATAAATTTCAAGTAACTTAGGGACTATGAACGGCCTTCGATGCTGATCATCCTGGGTATCACCTTAAAGTAATAATAAACAACGGTCTCGGTGCATCACGATGTTCCTCCGATCCTTCTGAATCCTCCTTGATCGCTCTCCTTGCGTTATTGTATCCTGAGCGTGATATTTTCATGCTCTCTTCGGAGAAAATGCAATTTAACACTGGAACCATCTACCGAAACCTAAATGTGATCAGTATATCAGTTTCATGACAATGGTAAGATTTGATTTGTTGAAATTTTGTAAGACTTCTATTAATTATTCTATGTAATCTGATATAGTTAGACTGTAAATTTGATGTATTTATATAAGAAATGAAGGAGTCAAATATAAAATCATAAAGATATTAGAGGGATTTAACCCTTTACATTCGATACATTTTTTTGGTATACCTATCAGCAACTCGGAGCAAATTTTGCAAAAATTATACTGCTGTGAAATTTCATAGGAATTAATATAAATAAGATTTTGTGTTTTCATTTACGTATTTTTAAGTAAATTCTTACAGTATGAAAAAAGTAATAATTAAAAAGAAATGTCACTTTGACATGAATATACATGTATAGTATCGTTGTATCGGTGATAGCCGAATGCAACGGATCAACTTATTAGATTCATTAGAAGAGAAAGTACATTTTCATTTGATATCTGTTTCTTGCAACTGATTTAGACAATTTTTATTTTATTTATAGATTAACAATGTAAAATTAAAACATATTCTTGAATAAGAAAATTTATCAAACAACTTCTTTTATACACATTTTTGTAATTTCTGTAACTGTAAAAGGAGAATATGAAAACATTTTGTCCAAAGGATCAAGTTTTAAAGAACTTAGTATCCTCTAATTGTTAATATAACTTGTTAATAAAAATGTCCATTCTGTTGAAGTTTTCTTTTGTTACAATTGAGAGAATTATCTTAAACGTATCACATTTAAAAACATGCTATGTTATAAATATTTAGGTGGTATTGTTTAAATAAAGTGATTATTTATTCAATTCAATTGGGTGTAGAAGTGCGAACGTCATTTTTTAAGATTACGAAAGAGAGTATCCATATTAATTTAATATCTGATTTTAATATATAACTAATATTATCGTAACATTGATTACAAGCATATCGTTCAATGTTTTCATAACAAAAATTTCTCGATATTTATTTTCTTGAGATTGTTATTTTCTATTCGATATTTAAAAAGGCGGTAAAAGTAACAAACTTTATGGGAGATCTAGAATTTCCATTTCATTGGTTCCTTTTTATTCTGGGAACAGAATCATGGTGTCATCGTCCGGCAACTCGTTTTAAGAATGACATGTTGGAATTCGTTTCGAGCACTCGAGAATATGGCATTTCGTCTTTTTCTACATAACTTTGCAATCGCTAAAACGTGCAGACAAACGCACACACGCGCGCGTAGACTGTGAGTGAGACGCGGAAGCGTTAAGGAAGTCGTGATTGCAGAGGCACGCTTCCGACAGATGCATTCTCAGGTGTAGCATTTAATACCACAAGATAGCTATTGACATGAATACCCTAGGAATGATCGAATGGGAACTATTAAATCTGTATCGTTAAATTTCAGTCTGGTGTCCATCAACGAAACAAGACGAGAAAACAAAGAATTTGTTGAATAGTTTCAAATAATGCGTGCATAAGAGAAAATAAATTTAAGAAAAGAAATTATTACTGTAAAATGACATTTTTTACACTCGCGATAACTGGGAACGTTAAACAATCGACAGACTCTTCGGCTAAAATTACCGGATACGGGAAAAAAAGAAGGTAGAGAGGGCGGCAAAATAAAAGAATTGAAATTATTATTATCGGAGGTAGATCCCCTATATCAATCATTGAAATTCACGAATAAGTTATAGCTAGTTTTGCAAAATGCTTCGAACGAAATTACAATAAACGAGTGTGCGACAATCATTAACGGTTTTTGAAAAAGGCTTCGTAAACATATTGAAGCAGCGGGAGCAAATTATGAACACTTAATATAAATTTTATTGTTCAGTTTTGTAACTAAAATACGTTTGTTGAAATGGTAAAAATATATAAAATATTAAATTGACGTGTCCACATGTTTCCGAAGCAACTAAACGTAAATATAAAGGTAAAGGGACAGCGTCCTGTACTGCGAGAACGTGTTCAAAAAAATGTCGGCAGGCCACGTATCAAATTGTAGAACCTGTTAAAAAGTTGCACAACTGTGCCATATAAACGGTGTCGAGAAAGAAGCGTAATGCCTGGTGTATCGTCACCGGATGAATTTTTTCTCCGCGGCCGATGCAGGCGCAGGCTGTCACGTACGTATGTAGAAACGTGTACGTCGCCCTTCGTCGAGCGAACGTGGCTAATTACCGAGCCGCGCATAATTGCCGCAAATTAAGGAATTTAAGCCCGGGACGTTCGAGGCGAAGCCGGCCGCTCATTAATTGGCCTGCTTGATTGCCACTTGCCGTCGCTAAGCGCTAGATTGTAAACACTCGGTCCGTTAATTGTCCGGCGAGTGTCGCGCGAGTTGTCGTTGCCGCGGCCCCGAGCCGATAATTAAGCCTCCCTCGGCCGCACCAGCCGGACACGTATATAACGAAATGCCGCGAGCGGTATTTTCGATCTCGCGAGTAGATCTCGAGGCACCGCACCGGCTGTCTGGCTTGCAGCTCGGCCGGCTACAATCTTAACTCGTTGCTACCTCCTGCAATACGGTGCCTCGTTCGTGAGCGAGCGCTGATTTCGCGCCGCGCCGCGCCGCGACGAGCTGAGCCACGCCGAGCCGACCGGCATCGTGTACAGTGCTCCGCAAAAGTATCGGCGTCCGACTGTCTTTTTGCAATCAGATTTTCAAGCGTCGATGACCAATTGCTACGATATCGATAACAGATCTGGACGCCTTTAAGATGACATTATTTGACAGATTATTTCAAATAATGTGTGTTATTTTATTTCATAATTGTTTCCATGCCTGTGATCACTTTTCAAAGAACATTATTTGAAAGATTATTCAAACAATGCGTTTCTTTATTCTACAATTAATTCTATGCCTGTGTTCTCGTTTGAATACTATTTCAAATAATGTATCATTTTATTTTATAATAATCACCATGCCTGTGATCACGTTTGAAATAACAATGTTTGAGATACTATTTCAAACAATGTGTTATATTATCTTGGAACTTTTTCTATGTCTGTGGTCATTTTTGGAATAACATTATTTGGAATATTATTTCAAGTAACGTGTCATTTGATTTTGGAATTATTTTCATGCCTGTGATCACTTCTGAAATTACATTATTTGAGATAAAATCGAGATAAAATTGAGATAATTAAGAATTTTTTGAATTAGCTATAAGAAAATAATAATGCCACTAATAATGCAAACAATTTTTATTACAAGATGAGATACAAATGAACTTAACCAGAAGAGAAGTAAAAGAAAAATATCAATGTTTTTTTAATAATGCAAACAATTTTTATTACAAGATGAGATACAAATGAACTTAACCAGAAGAGAAGTAAAAGAAAAATATCAATGTTTTTTGAACAATTTTATTTAGTCATTCTGTGATCAATGCAAGTATTGCTATACATAGCAATACAATACATTGTTCATTTATGAAGAAATCGACTACATCGATTTATCGACCGAAAGATCTTATGATAAAGATGCGATTTCACTGCGTAACTAATATTCAAAGAAAAGTAGACTTGCACTGATTGGCTTTCAAACCGTCCAATCAATTTCGTGAAGTAGATTTTATGATAAAATAAGGATGCTAAACAAACATTAGCTTATGTAGACTACTAAATCGCAGAACATGATTCATGTTTTATTTAAAATTCGTCTACGAATTCGTACAACAATTGTTTCCTAGAACTTAAATTTGTTTCTTAAGCTTCCTTGATTCAAATAATATTAACCCATTTATAGCGCTCTCCTGTAAGTCAAATTTTCGTTTGTGTTAAACTTCTCTTATTCGGAAACTTTGATAAGAGGAAAGTTCTACAACTTGAAGATATTAACTCCTCCCTTGAAATTTGACTTACCGAGTTTCGACTGTATTTGTAAATGAAATACCATAAAATTTATCGACAAACCATAGAATAAACTATGAATCTTTTTGTATCCTTATTATTTCATAAAACCTAAAATAAAGAACACAATTAGATTTTTCGCGGAAAACAAAATAGAGATACTATGCAATTTGCTTTAAAAATGTGTATTCTTGTATTTTGCAAAGAGTATCGTTCTCACAGTGAAGCTATAGTGTATCGATAAATATATCGTATCATCTTCATCTCATCGTATCTATCTTCGTAATTTTCCAAGCGTGTCACTTTACTACTGCATCTACAACGACGACACAAGTTGTTTGAACACTTCGACTGCCATGTCACCCATATTTGGAGACTTATTTGCTCAGATTTGAAAATTAATTTGTACGCTAATCTACTCCATCTTCCAAATTTTATTATTATTATCCGGAAAACGTAGGAATGTCGAAAATGAAATAAATGTCATAGAACTTAACTTTTCAATTCTAGTTTGATTGAATGAAATTCTTTAATTTTATTAAATATTTGTGGTGGTTGACGTGGTGATCGTAGCGTTAAGAGAGAATTGTCCAGAAATTACTTTCGATAAATAAAGAACGACAATCCCGGTGTGCAAAATCTGGTTCTACCCGTACAAATATAAAAACACGATAATTCTATAGAGGATATCCGTCTGAAACAAATTAACAGTCGTAGATGCGAGAAGGCGTGCGCGATCGTCGCGTTAATAAGAAGAAAGGAAGGAAGAAATAAAGAAGAAAAGAAAGAAAGAAAGAAAGAAAGGAAGAAATAAAGAAAGGTTTGAGGGAACGAAGTGTCGCAACGAGCAACCAGATGCGCGCTCCTGGTCCCGGCAATTAATAATTAAGAGTCCCTGGCGGTGGACAAAGGAGGGGGGCCAGTCCGTTAATTAATCGAAGCTGCGTAGCCACACGAGCGCTAATTACAATTTATAATTAAGCAGCTTAAGCGCGCGGTCCTTCGCATGCCGGTTTGGTCCGGACTCTGTGCAATTAATATGATTAATCGTTCCGCGAATTGTTGGCCCGGCCCGAAAGTAACGGCCCCCAGGTCCGAATTTAAAATCGACCGGGCCACGATTTACCGGCATAAGTATTTGAGATGGTTGGCGATACGAGCCTCGATTTGATTGGATTTTCAGGAGTTCACTGTAATGAAGAATCTCGTGTTGCTTCGTTATTAAGATTACTACCATTTTATGTCTTATTCGACTTAATTTTCTCCCATTGACGCTGTGCCCGCAAACAATTTCTCTTGCTTAATTGAACGCACTTCGGTCTTTATCGATGACACTAAAAATGATGAAGCAGCCGTGCGCCGACTTGCCAGCCGAAGGGTTTTGAGGATTACCGTTTCGTGGGCCTGTGATTGATCGATTAACTGGAAAACGTTGTGTTCTCTTTAAACCTTACAGGTCATTTATGACCCAATCAAGTTTTCGTGTAAAATTTACTTTGGATCAATTTCTCTTTGAATGGTATTATCAGGCAGTAAAGGCGGAAATAAAATCAGAGGCTAAATTCAATGTAATTATGTGAGTTACTTTTAAATATCATTTTATATTCTATTCAAAAAACATAACTTGTGCATAAATATACGCATTCCTGCATTAAATTGAATATAAATCCTGCATGTAATTGAATATAAATATATGTAACAGGTGAGATTGAAGTTATTAATATTCATTAAAGTAAACCTTAACACCTTCAAAAATATATGTTGGAAAAGATTGATAAATTAAATTAAGTAATCCTAAGCACATTCAGTTATATCTTTGTCGAGAAGGTTCGTCGTCCGAGTGTTAATGACCACGAAAGAATGCTTATGACTATACAGAATACTATAAAGAATCTCAAAAGCTCAGAAAAATGTACTTTTCGAAATAAAATGTATTTCTCAATTTGCAAAAGAAAGATGTCTCGAGTCGTTTAATTTCGGTAAAACAGAATGTTAATTAATAAAAATTATTATTTTTACATATTTCTTAATCTTCCAACGTGGAATTCGTGTTCTAAATATTTTGTAAAATTTACCAAAAGAAAAACTAAACTGTTTCTTTTTTTATATCCTTCTTAATCTAATTCTTAGGATGCATCTGCATAACAAATAAAACTAGTCCGCGATTAATTAAAACTTGCACGCGTTTGGTGGGTCAATAATATTTTTAGAGAGATGATATATCTCAAAAAAAATTATTATTTCTTACCTAAATGTATACAATACCTTAAGTTAATAACATGTTTCTAATACGTTGGTGAATTCCGTGTTGCGTTACATGTTGCATTACACCAGCTTAATGTAGATAGACTGGAGAATCCAATGCAGATAGATGGGTGGAGGGGGGAGAGGTCCGTAAACTTGATAGTTTACGATGGGCCGCGGTGATCATCGTAATCAAAGCGTAAGGAACGATAACTATGTAACTACTTGAGGGTTTACAATTTATGTATCATTGGCAACTTTTTATTAATGAGGATTACAGGGTTTTGCGTTAGAACGCGAACTCTTCATTACAATTTCCTTTACAAACGACTCTACATACTGTTCGGAATATGCATTTTTAAGAACAATTGCATTTGGGTTTCACTATATTTTTTAACACTTCAAATTACTTTAATATTCTTGATTTAATAAAGCATTTTCCTTCAGTTATGAATACCGTTTCTCTAATTTAATAATATTCACAACTTGCGAGGTAAAAGTTGGGGTATATTCAAAATTATCCAAATAGGGAGTTATATAAACCAGTTAATACACGAATGACGGACCTTTTTGACAAAAATGTAATAAACTATGTTTAGGTCCATTTATAATTCTATTTATTAATTTATTCAACATATTTTTTAATGTAGTTCTTTGAGAATAATTGTAATGTAATAATTAGTTCTCTCTCCACATATTTACTGAATATAATTTCGTACATGTATGATATTAGTTTATTCGTGAAGTCTTTAGAAAAACAACACGTATAAAGAATTTAATTGTACAATCGCGGATTATTATGAAGAATAAAAATTACCTGCATCAATTGTAAGCTGCAGAAGTCGCGTAAACATTTGCTTGCCGTTCCAATAATTTTAATGAGTTAAACGTGATCGAACAATATTTCAATGTATATTAGTTGAAACTAATACACAAAACCGAAGAGAAACGAGAAAGGAACAACATCCAGGGATGCTCGAATTTTCCGGAATATACGAATATCGCACGAAGCAACGTTTCGTGTACTCGGCCGCTTTCGAAACGTCAGAAATTGCGTGCAAGAAGCGCAATGAAAATCCGATCTAATCTACAGTTTCATCGATAATGCAGCCGCGCACAACAATTATTTCCGTGTTTAGAAAGTTCCGCTAATAGCGAATCACATTTATCACAAAACGCTAAATAGCTGTTCCACGCAATATTCCCACCGTACGTGGCGATGATCGTTAAAGGAAAGGTTAAATGCCGGTGCAATACGTAAAATATTATTCAACGAAATTAATCAGTCGCAGCGATCCGCCGAACGCTAACAATACCCTCGCCGTTAATAAATATAATATTTGTCCAGGTTTAACGTATCCGCGTTTAACCTCGCGTCATCTCGAGGCACGTTGCGCAATCGGGCATTTATGAAAGTCCGAATCGCGGAAAACTATGGAAGCACGGCCGATCGTCGTCGGTAATGCCTTACTCGCGTTCGGGACGGACGAAACATTAATTACGACGACATGATGCATGGAAATGCTCTATCCGGCCAACACGTAATTAATCGCGGCAGGTGGAAGATGATATTGATTTCGCTCGGCGCTGCTCGCTCGCGATTCGCCGGTTCCGCGCGAAACCGTCGTGGAGGGAACAACGGATAAGAAAACGAAAGAAAAAGCTCGGCTCGAGCGGGGGAGGGAGCGGGCGAAAAGAAGTATCAACGCGTGACCGATCACGACTGTTACGTTAATTAACGATGTAGATCGTGTTTCCGGGTCGATCCGGACCACCATAAATCTGCGGGCCGCCGCGGATTCACATAATTTATCAAAACTAAAAACGATCGTCGCGTCGCGTCGGGACGAGCCGAGTCGAGCCGAGCCGAGCCGCGCGGCGGTCGTTACGCGAGCGGCGGAATTATTTCGCGGAAAATAACTGTTATAAATTCCTGAGCTATTCCGCGGGCGAAAAGTGCTGATACAAGCAACGGTTTCCGAATAGAATGATAAATCTATTGAGCAGCCGACTAAGTAAGACAGAACATTAGTGCATAAACGAGGAGGGGGTCGTCGAGCGGGATCCGCGGGCGAAAACCGACCGTGCATCCGATATTATTAATGGGGGCTCGGGCTTTAACGCTTTAACGCTTCGATTATCTTGTCTTTGAATATGCATTGTTAAAAGCTGTTCGAACGGCACATTTTGAAACATTTTTCGGAAGCATTGAAGCATAGATGCAGTAATTTCTCCCTAATTCGCGCTGCGATTGCGCACAAAAATGGACAATTTGAGAAGGGCAGATATGATTATTCGAGCCTTGCTTTTATAGTTGTTGACAATTAGTAACTGCAAAAATGAGCCACAAAGCTCGAATAATCGTATCTCCTCTTCACAAATTGTCCATTTTTGTGCGCAATTGCAGCGCGAATTAGGGAGAAATTACTGTACTAACAAAACTAAGGCGGTATTCTTACGTTAATTGCTTCTTTGATTAACCCTTAACTACTGTATCTATTAAAATTTGCGTGATCACTATTAGTGGTCTCGCTGCTGTTATTGCGTTATTAGTGACATGAAAGTGGTAAATAAAAAATCAAAATCACTTGTTCATACTTCGCACGTCAACAATGAAGGGATTCAAGCAATGCAGTCAAGAAAATTAACTACGCAAGGCGACGCATGCGCATAGAGTCCCGCTCAGTGGCGTGGGGCGTCTACCTGGTGAACATTGTAATTTTGAATTACCATGGCGACGCGGCGCAGAGCCTCTGTCTGATCTTAGTTCAGAATTGTAATGTTCGCCCGGTAGACGCCCCACGTCGCTGTGCTGGACTCCCTGCGCATGCGTCGCCTTGCGTAGTTAATTTCCTCGACTGCACTGGATCCAAGTTCGATTGAATAGAAGCAAGCGTACTGAAAACGAAACTTTTTTACCATTTTTCTTGCAACTATATTATCACCAGAGATGAATAAGTAATTAGTAGCGGTTTTGCAGACCGGCGATAGTAATTATGGGTGAACTTCCTTCGGAATTTTTTTGCATTTGAAAATAGCTTGGAATAAAAAAGTTAAAATTGGTGGCATTGACTAATTTAAAACATAGTCGATTTTCAAAAATTGACACGTTCTCAAGAACACGATAATGTGCATCTATTATAACAGAACAGATAGAAGAAAAAGCAGCTGCAACAGATGTGCAGGGTGCATTTTACATGCAAAGTGCTTTAGAGATAGACGGTCGAAAAATCTAAATGAGTAACTATTCTCTATCTCGAATCGCATACATAACAGTGGGAACAAAATATTCCACTTGTTAAAATAAATTTTAAAACGATATTTAAAAATGTTATTTTATACACGGTAATGTTAAAGAAAGAAGTATTTTATTCCGAAACATTTTTGTAGAGTTATGTTGAATTAATTCTGTGCGCACTCTACTTATTGTGCTAAATAACATTGCCAATTAATACTACTTTCACGGCCGAGAAATGTTTTAAGCATTTATACATTTGAAGCATTTGAAACGGAAAGAAATCGTAAATTGTGATTTCTAAACTAACAGAAATTAAATTCAAATTGTGTTTACTGAATAATATATTCGCTATTATCGAATGAATTAATTACGATTCAAGTTAAAAGTCGACGTACGCTGCTATTCTTGTAACGGGCTTGAATTATTTAGTTATCTTATTAATTATACAGAAACGTGTGTTTGAAATATGCAATGTGTTTGCGCTTTGCATTATTAAGACTATTTAATAATTGCAGTCAGATATGCGAAGACAGTATGGAAGTGAAAATATGACTGTCACAGAAAACAGACTAATATTGAGTATGGAAATGACGCGCATAATCGATTACGCTAAAAAAAGTTGTGCAATGCATTCAGCTCTGTAAGAAACCTGGGGTTTCCAGTTCTTTCTAAAGACTTTGCATTACTTGGTAATGAAATTATGCATATGCAGATGAAAAAATCAATCATTTCTTCTGCACAATCTTAATTCGAAGTCAATCGTTTACAAAATTGTAGCTTACAATTTTGTTTTATTTCTTAGACAAAGATTAAATTCAATCTTAAGTAACAAGTAATTCTGTTTCCGAAAATACTGATTATAATGTTACTTCCTTATGTCTATCGCATGTTTCTATTTTATCGTATGAATTTGTTTATTTTTATTATTATTTTTATTATGAAAATAATGATAATCGTCTATGTCTTAAATTAATGGCTCACAGATAGCGGTATGACCGTTTGCGTTACCAATCCGCAGCTGCATAAATGCATGAACATTGTCGGCACAGCGCAAATATACGGCGAGCTGTCGAGATCATGACGATATTTTTCGTCTGTCGATCCATTCATCCCACCTCGTGATTAGAGTGCAAACGCACATTAGCGCGGTTGTACATATCTGGAGTTCTCGTCACGCTTTATCGCGACGAAGGCGCGAGAACGTTTCTTCGGTATGTAATTCATGAAAAGAATATTCAATGGAAATGCTCGGCCATTGGCAATGGATATGCTCGACGTGCACCACATTGCAATTTACAACGATCTAATCGCGGCTAAAGTTCAGGGCCGTACGAAATAACACCCCTACGCGTTTCTACACACCCGTAAAAACTGTTTCGAAAAAGAAGTCGTTCGAACGTACACTTCAAACATCTTCTCGTTTTACCAATTGCATAAATCACTGTCGTGACTCTACAATTTCTTTCATCAACTCCATAAAAGAGTTAACCGAACTCGAATCACAACAAATTAATAAAAACGTTGTGACCATTATATGGATTACATAAATCGCAATACAACTGTATATCATACAAGTAAGACTGTTTTTATAAAGATTTGTTTGATAAAATGACTGGTTTCACACTTTAAGTTTCAAAATTATTGGAATTGTAGAGACGCTTCCGAAGAAAACAATTGGACGCATTTCTAAAATCAAGCGTTCATTGGAATAAAAGTGGCGTAACTTTGAATTAATTCAGTCTTGTTATTCTTGTGAAGCATCAAACCTCGGTCACCTTTAGAGCTCGGTTCGTTTAGTGTTAATGAATTCTTCCGGAGTGAACTCTTCTAATTTACATTCAAATAAGCAAATTTTCAGCACAGGCTCGTAAAACAATTACATTACATTTGTACAAAATGGAAGCAAGTGTCATGTTGCTTCCCGTGGAACGACTGCACAGATTGGATATCGCGGGAAATACAAAAGAGAATTTTCTGATATCAGAACACAATATGTTGTATGTTTGGTACGCGCGTATCCTAGACGTTATAAACTTGCCAGTTGAATTATTAGCGGTGGTATAATGGAATTTCCTCGGATTATTACCCTTGGTCGGTGCATCGACCGTGGAAGCCGACCTACCCCCACGAGGTAGGAAGGTCGGTCTAGCGTTCGTGAACCTCGTCTACTCTCGATGAGGGACACCGTGCACCTTGGCCAGGTGGGTGTGAGTTAATTAGAGGCCATACTGTACGGAGAGCACCCTCTTACAGTCTCCCTTAGCGGCTTTCCAGTCCCAACCGTCATCAGGATAGAAGAACGCCGTGGATAGGTGTTGCGGGGGTGCGACGCCTCGACTGTCGGGGTAATATCCAGTAGAAGCTGTAGGTCGACCGCTTATTAAAAACATCTAGCCATGGTCAGCAATCTCTTTTCCACCCTGAAAGAGCAAACGCTGTCGCGTAAATGTAAGTGTGGTTCGTTGTACGCGTCTGCGTGCGCAACGTAAATGTTGCGGGTTATATGCGCGTCCGGGGGTTAAATTCGTGGCTTATTACGCCCCCTAAATGCCGCTATGGGAATTATTAAATTTTCCGCGTTTACGGCCGACCTTGGAGACCATTGTCTCCCGTTCTTCATTAGCTGTTACTTTTCTTTCATAATATTTGATCTTCCATAAGTTCGTGCCGCGAATATGTTTATACACCTCGCGGTGTGTTTTATAAACTCGGTACGATAAGAGACCAAAGGGAAACAGTTTAACGCTTCGACTGCCGTGGCAGCGGCCTCTCAATCGTCATAAAATTCAAGTATTTTAATTGACCAAATCTTAAAATTGGAAAGTTGAATTGTACAACGTCGATTGCAGTTTCGACGTTCTTGCGTTTTGCGGAACCTAACAAAATTATGAAAATGTTATAAATTAGAATATTATATTTAACATTGGAGAATAACCGAGTCCTAAACACAACTAACGTATATCGTTTAATAATACTGACAAAATTGAATTTATTTAAACTTCGTTCGATTTCTATTATAATAATATGCTGGATTAAAGAAGTTTGTTTACAAATTTCTCGTAGAAACGTTTTTACAATAACCAGTTATTTTGGCTGGTTTGGTAGGTGCGGTATTGCGCTCACGTTCTTCTAAAATGATATAATATTCAAGAAGCAATAGGGTAAGAAAATACAGAAAATCTCTGAAACATTTCGATGATATTTTGACTAGGGAAATGCACAACTAATGCACATCACATGTAAATTTAGTTTTAGATCGTGTCATATGAATTGGAGAATTTCTTATCAATCAAAAATTGTTCAAACGATCAGTTATATAGTTAAACCGTACATTATAATAAATTCTTTTTAATAAAAATACATTTGATTGGGTTAGAATTATAGTGACGTAAGTCACATTTTTGAAAATTTGACTCGTGTCCTAAAATTAACTCATGAGTGCCAATATGTTAAAAAGATTTATATTATAAATATATTAATATTTTATAATATATTATATAATTTTATATTATAAAATTATTATAAATATATTAGTAATATAATATATAATTATAATAAAATTATTTAAATAAATTATAGAGTTATTATAAATTAACTTAACCCTAAATCGTCGTGACAATTTATGGTAATTTATTATTAATATAGTAACACTATCGTACAATAACACTTCTTCTTTCCCATAATGAGGAAAATGTGAGTCTCACCGCTATGATTCCAACCCACTCATTCCCATGAAACGAAATATTTAGTAATCATTTGAGAAAACCTACAGAAGTTCTTAAACCAACGATAATTTCACTTTCCGCAGTGTAAAGATAAGTGCTTTTAAAATTGCACACGAGCAATTACCTGAACCGATGGTATATTGTATATTTTTATACCGCGAATGTTCTGGAAACAAGTGAATTTTACATGTACAAAAATATTCATAGCCTGAGGATATCCGATGAAACACCGTGAAAGCATTGTTAAGTCACAAACCGACCGATTAAATTTTTAAATAACCAATTGCGGTTTCCGTTCGACTAAGTAGGGGTCGCGCGATGTTTCCAGTTCCACAATATAATTCCGTATGGTTGTTGCATGTCTCACGGTGGATATCGATGGGCGTTTCGTCATTAAGGCGTAACCCGTGAAATATTTAAATAGACACGCTCAACAGGGTATCAAGGCAACGTCTCAAGTGGGCCCGATGAATTTCTAACGGAATCGACGGCGGCGCTCGTAGTTCTCATTCTAGTTACACCCCACCACTTCCGCTAAACATCCGTACTGCAGGAAATTGTTGCAGGGTAGCATGACACGGTTCTAGGTGCCATTATCGCTATCTGCATTCGTAATCGTACTACCGCCGCGGCGCAACGACGCTTTTCATAGAACAATAGAAACGGAACAGAGTTGTTTATCACGCATCTTACTGCAAATTTCTGCCTATCCGGATCAATTTGTTCGGCGAAACTGACTACGCCGGCGTCCATTTCGCTGATTACTTTCGCCCCCGGCCTTTCATCGGCGCAATTATTCAAAGTTGAAACAATTTCGACGTGTAATTTAGTCGCGTATGTTCCCGTAATTGCGCGCCCGCGAATGTGCTAAATTTGCACGGATACCCTCGCAATCGTTGCGAACTTCCACCGTATTGCTCTAGTTGGAAAGCCTCCCTCCGTTTCGGTGGGGAAGATATTCTTTCCTCGCAAATCTCCATTCTTATCTTCGATTCTGCGTATTGCACTACTTGGGCTAGATCGAAATGAAACGCTTCGGATTCTGCAGAATTGTTGTTCCAAAAAGAATCGTATGTAGAGATAATACGAGGAAACGGTGATCTGAAAATGATGACAGTAAACAAATTCGTTAATGTCATGGGACCGACAAGATCGATGACAGCAATGTCGCTATCTAAACGCTACGCGAATAACTACATAATTAGTGATTAATCACCGATAAACGCGAAGGACCTAGATTATATTAAAACAATGAAAAAACGGCTAATTGCAATGTTTAAACGTTCAAACTCTCCCAATCGCTCTAGAGCACTCCATCTGTAAAGACACGATAAAATCCATTGCGTTAATATGTATACTATTTCAATAAAGCCCTCACTTAAAGCAACAGTTACTACGCTATCTAAAATCATCAAATACATTAGAATGATACGCAAACAAAATTGAATAATACAAAACTGAAAAGTAGGAGGCTGTAGAAATAGATCTCCGCTTCAAAAATACGCAATTAATTTTTGCAAATTGTAAAGAGCCCGTGACGTCGAGATAAGGTCGCCGAAGACGCTAATGACGCAGTGAACGCTTTAAGGGAAACGAAATCGTGGCACCGCGTCTCGAAATTAGCGGATCCGCAATAATGCCCTCGATGGAAGAATAGAGTGGTGCCGCAGAGCAAGGGGAGCGTTCTAAATAATATATTTTTCAATTTCGAACCGTTGAGCGGAGTTTCCATCACGACAGAGCGGCGTGGCTTCCGGCGTGATGGCGCGGCGGTAATGCAGCGACCCTCCGGGGGGTTGGCGGAGTTAACGAGACGTCATAAGGGCGCTGCTATAATTGCGTCAAAGGCGTATAACGGGAGTAATCGTACGTAGCATGGTCGAGCTGCAACAACGTACCGCTGGAACACGAACGCAGAGACCGGTATATATGGATGAACGCGAACGAGACGGAAGGGGGCGGGGAATGAAACGAAATTAAGGAAAGAAATAATGCGATAGGAGAAAGCAGTCGGTATGGTTTGGGGATGCTCGCGGGACGAGAGCCACAGGGACGATCGTGCATAGAGAAGCACACGGACTCGTCGAGGAAGAGCTTAGGTACACGTGTTGATGGCCAAGACTAGTCCCTAATTGTGCTTAATGACACCGTGTCCTCGGGGGTGAAACCGCAGAACGCTCTACCCCTGCGCTTTCCTTCCTCTCGCACGATGCCACCCCCAGCGGTTGTCGGCAAACCCTCGGTCCTCGGACGTGGAGGGAAAAGCCTGGACGGTCGGGACATGTGTCGTGTTCAAGCATCCGGAAAAGCACACCGGGTTATCTAGGATCCGGACCAAAATACACGGCACACGTTCGAGGGTCGTTCTTTCTTCCTTCGATGCGCGATACTCTCTTACGAGGGCGACGATCCTGTCACGTTTACCTGGATAAGGGCCAGGCTTTATTGGTCTTTTAGCCGGAGGCTGTATATCTGCTTGTTAGGACGACGGTTTGCATACGCGACCAGCTCGATTGCACGCGACGAGTAACTATTGCTTACGGTTAAGTCTCGTTCGGTTCGTTGACAGCTGCGGAACAGCAGTTTACACAATTTATCATTCGTCGAGAGGAAGCTCTGAAAGCTGTCATCAAGCGAAACGGTTTATTTCTAGCGTATTTTAACCCTTGACACTGCGCGCAAGTTTTTAAGCTATCAGCAGAGCGTAGTACTTTTGCAATCGAACTTCTGAAATCGAGATATTCTGTTCTCTGTAAAACAAGTAAGTTAATTTGTTTGTTTGTGTGTTTTTGTTCCTTGGTTTTCAATAGGAGTGGTGTCAATTATAATGAATTTTTATTATAAATTTGAATTATAATAGATTTTTAATAGAAGTTTAATTTTTAGTTGATTCTTAATAGACGTCTAAATTTCAATTGATTTTTAATAGAAATTTTTGATTTTAATAGATTTTTAATAGAAATTTAGATTGTAGTTAATTCTAAATATGAATGAAATAGATTTTTATATAAAATTGAATTCTAATGAAACTTGATTTAGTTAATTGTACATGCTGCATATTGTGAATACGAAAGGATATATTTAGAGAAGTAGAGAGACATTTATTTCATCGTTTCTTCTACGATAAAATATATTATACGTGTATATGTGCAGAAACTCTTCTACTAATAATCAGCTAAAATTTTGGAACTTGCAGATACACATGTAAAATTGCAATCTGTTACGACAAACATGGTCTCGTCGGAAAACCATTCAAACTTGAAATTCTAACTTTCAAAGTGCACGTTTTATTGCAGAATATAATAACAATAATACTATCAATAGTAATCACTTATTCTCATAAAGTCAAGTCACGTAAAAATCGAACACTTTTCTGTTAGAGAAAAAGAGTAAACGCTAATTCATCAGAACGAGTGTAAACAGTGAAACAATTCATACGCTATTTTTGAATACAAGAAAGAAAAAGTAGAAATGCTCAGCGCATGCAATGACAAGCTTTTCAGTATGTCATAGATGTTCAAAGAACGAACGTTATGTATACCTGCTACGATGTTAAAAGCATTATCGTATACGAAGTACAATAAACAAAAATTTTATAGACACCTAGTAGCTGTACAATCTACTCGTCTAATGCCAATCCTAAATTTCTGGACAAAAAAACTCAGGCACGCTAAATAACAGAACAAATCGCACGGTTCGCTCAACACCACTTCCGTTATTGTCTGAAAGTCGTTATCGCCGGGTCGAATCGAGACTGAAGGAGCCATTAGCGTACAAATCAATTATCCGATTGATTTCGGGCATGCGAAGTTTTACAACAGGTGCGCCAGTCCGGTACGATCAGCGTTCCAATCTCCAGCGGGCGAAATTACGCCTGAGTTTCCCGGAATCGAATATTGCCTAGAGCCTTTCCCGGCGCCAGTCGTTCTTAGAACCTAGCAATTAATCGACCGTCAGTCCGGAATGCTGCACGACAGTGAATCGGGAATGGGTTTCGACGGACAGAGGGATGAACGCGCAGGAGAGGGTAGAACGTCGAGCAGCTACGTTATGAATACATTATATCTCCGGTTCCAAGGGATGCTGGCACATGCGCCGACAGGGTAGCTCCACCCTGTACTCCACCGGGACTCTGTGTTTCTCTCCTCCTCTTCCGATTCCTCTCTCTGCTACCCCCCTTGGCCACCCCTCACACCCTCCTCGCCGTTCGCGCTAATTATACATGCGCTAACCAATCCACCTCCAATGAGACTGCTGGGCTGTCGCCCTCTCTACAGAGAGAGGGTTCAACCACTCTTGTCCTCACTCATTGAAGCCTGGGTGGAGCATGGACCTTCCTCCGTGCATACCACGCACTTGCTTTGCTTAATTACGCGGAGGCGTTAACTAGCTCCCAGCCAACCCTTGATTCGCAACCCTTTACGCCGCCGGGAAGGGAACACCGGCGTCGTTGATTGGCTTTCCGCAGTCTCGTCAGCTCGCTTCCGGATCAGGAAACTCCTACCGAACCCGAAACCGACCAAAAGATTTTTCCCCGCGATAATACTTCCACGGCCGGTGGATTTTGGTCTGTTCCAGCACGATAATTTCACTTCCGTTAAGCCACTCGAAGCTTTACGAGCACTCGAATCGGCGGCTTCGAGCCGTTATCAAAGCGTCTTTCGACCGGTTCCGATTTACGATGCCCCGGACGAGCAGGGACCTGCTCTATCGGCCGGGGCCCAAACAATTGTAATTTCCGAAACGATTTCGCAGCGTTCGGGTCGCGCGGCAATTTTTGGATCGCGAGAATGCGACTCGGCGCGCGGTCCGTAGAACACCGTTTTTCTCCAACGAAGGTGTCGTAGCGAGCGGCGTTCGGTTTCCAGCGATAATTAAATTGCGAACGAAGCACAAAGACCCGTCCTATTTTATATTCATTGCTTTCTATCCCATTAGGAGCTATCACCGATTCAATATTCTTCCACCGCGAGTCCCTTGGACTCAATCTCATATTCGCAAGACAAACACTCACCCTCTGGGCGATCTTAACAGATGCTCCACAGGAAGTAACGACCTCACAATCTCCAATTTACGAGCCGGCACTCTCCGCGAGCCGAGATCCTCGAGGTCAAAGATTTCCTCGGCTCGATCTTCGTTTCCATAGTGGAAATGACCGAGACGAGCTTGTACCGGCGCAACGAGATAAATAAGAAGCTCGAGAGCAAGCCAGAACGGATCGTCCGGAGGAAGACAGAAACAGGAGAGCCAGCCCGGGCAGAACGAAACAGAGGGATCGGAAAAAACGCTGGGGAGGGAGCAACAGAGACTAAGATAGGGAAAGAGAGAGTAAGAGCGAGTAAGCGAGAGAGAAAGATAGTGGAAGATAGAGGAAGATGAAGAAAGAGAGAGAGAGAGAGAGAGAGAGAGAGAGAGAGGAATATAGAGTAAGAGAGATGAAGACGGACGGAGACGGAGCGAGAGGGTTTCGCGTCTCTCGAGGGTGAAGGACGAATGCAGCCTCTCTTTCCGTTCCGAGGGAGTCTAGAGAGCCGCGAAACGCGGATTCGACAAATCGAAGTCTGGCCCCCACGCGAAACGAGACTGGGGGGATAGAAGAAGAGGGACTCCTCGAGGAGATGGAGCGTCGTCGCTGCAGGTCGGAATAAGAGGGTGGGTGGCGGTGTGTGCCGCCTTCGGCGCGCAGGCCCTATGCAAAATAGCAAGGCTGGTGGGGTGACGGAGCCGTTCTAGACCCCCCAACGGGGCAAACAACCCCTTAGTTCTGCCGTAGCGGCCGCAGACGCCCCCACCACGTGTGTGTCTCGCGCGAGAGACGCCTTTCGTCGTCGCCGCCGCCGCCGTCGCCGCCGCCGCCGCCGCCGCTGCCGCCGTCGCCGTCGTCGTACGTCGTCGTCGTCGACGGCAGCGCCATCCCGGTCGTTCTTCTCTCGCTCACCCGATTTTTTCGCCGATCTCGATTCCCGACCGCCTATTCCGCCGTCTGTCCATGCCGGTTTTTTCCGCGTGAAACCGAGACGAATTGCACGCGCGCGAACACCGTGCCCGGCTCGATCCTCTCGGAGGCTTCGCAGTGAACGTGACCGATCCGCGGGAAGATCTCGAAACAACGCTCTTCGTCTGCCTTGGAACGCCGCCGAGAAGAACCCCGCACGATTCGGATGTACCCTCGATCAAGAGTAAGATTCCCCGCTTGCCCCTAAATAGACGAGCCTAGCGTACCGCTTTGCGAAAACCACGCGCGCATGTTTCTCGGGATTAGGCGACCACCTTAGCACCGAATGTTGTCTCTGTAACTTCAGCCGTACGAGTTTCGAGAGTGTTTAATGATCGGAAGTTGGAGGAAACGAGATTCTCATTAATAATGTCAACGATTAGCATCGCTGATGCGATTAGATCGTTGATGTTGACCTTCGTGTTCCGTCGAGAAGCACGCTCGAGCGCGAAATCTTTTCCGATCCGCTGAATTATTAATCGGTGTGTTTCCGGTTTTTTGATCGGAATTGATCGTCGCACGATCGGCAGATACTGACAAGTAGTGCCCTGACAGCGGCGGTTCGCGCGGCGTGAAATCAGCCACGGAATTACCGTGGCAACCTTGAACTAATAAGTCTCTCATCAGCTGCAGCGACATTGCGGCGCTCCTAGCGCGTCAATAAGAAAACATTCTACGTGTACATACCTAGGAGAGACCCGGCCGTCACAACGCGCACAACGTTCCAGACTGTAGTAGTCGTAAAGGCGCCCTGATTTCGGCCACGAATATTTACGAAACGTCGGGGATTCCCATAAATCATTCGACTCCTGTGGGAGAAATTAGCGACGTGATTAGTGCTGTTTATGCGACCCGCCCGGCTGTAAATCTTTCCACGTATGTCGTAATCGGGATGGTAAGGGTCGTTACGATTAATTGTTTCCTAATTTATATCGGTTTTAATTGATTGGATCTGGCGCGTAACGGCAGAACGCGGGTTCACGTTTTATGTTTTGGCGTCTCGATCCACTGTACAATCGAAATAAAACATTTCACTTTCCAAGGATGTTCCACTTGTTAAACTGCCCACTATATGGAGTATTCGATTCGCATAAAATGCTACGATTATAATTAATCACGTGGCGAAAATAACGCCGACAAATCGTTCGAATAACTTTTGCTTTCGACGACACAATTAATGATCGAACATCTCGCGCCTATTTTTTCCTCCCGGTTGTTTCGCAATCTACGGCAATCTCTGTTCCACGGTTTCTAGCGATTATCAAACTCCGACAATTGCGATACGCTTCAAATATTGACGCCGATGCTAAGCGTTCATTAAATTTTTCCGCCGATGACGAATATGTTCTAAGTATTCATTAGTCATGATCCCGTATTAGAAACGTTTCCATGTTATAAAACAATTAATCAAACGTCGAGCTGCGAGCGGCCGTAACACGAGCGACGAGAATCGTTCGGAAATCCTTGCCTAAATATTGCAACGTGAACGAAACACCTCGAGCGCAGGAACGAATCTGTCCTTTCCAGTGAAAAACGGCTCGGGTCGAACGAAACATCGAGGGTAGAAAAGGTCAACAAATTTATCGGCGTTCGCGGTTTACGCAAACTTATTAATTTATCATTCCAACGAGCCCGTGGGAATATTCCTCCATTGACCCGCGTTCGAAACTTTCGAATAGCATTTCGGTCGCGGGGTGGCCAACTCTTTTTTTGTATTATCTCCGGGAGGGCGAACTTCTAATCGAGCATTTTTATAGACACATTCCGTGACGCCGGTCGATTCGGCGGTAATTATAAGGCGAACGGGTGAAGAACACGAAATCGATAGGCAACCGTTGATAAGGGAGCGTGATTAATCGCCGATCAATTAACAGTCGCCTATACTCGCGCGACGCGAGGCAACCGCTGCTAGGCGAGGCGAGGCGATTGCGCCATACGCTAGTCTCCAGCCGGACATCTCTCATTAATTAGTTATTAACGGCGTGCCGCGGTAATTACCTATGCAAATTCGTCCTCGGGCCGTTCTACGCCCGTCATTATCTCTCCGCAACGATTTCACAATACCACCTCCGCTCGTTCGGCTGCCCGTCCGGCGAGCATCTCGTGAAAAAGTGCGGGAAGGTGGAAGGTCGAGGCAAAGACGAATCGTCTTTGGATGTGTCGAGCGTCAACGTTCCGGCGTTCACCGGCGATTCGCGGTGTTCACTCTCCAAACCACGAGCGGTCTGTCGCGCTTTAACGACCGTTCGCGCATCGATCGTACTGGGAATTATTTATCGCGTGCTTCGGTATTTACATTACAAACGTGATCCTCTCTCTTCCTCTCTCTCTCTTTTTCTCTCTCTTTCGGCGTGCTCCGTGCCGGGACAACGGCGCACGCGTGCTCTCGCGCGGGCTTGATAATTCTCACCGCTCGAGAAAATTCGATAAGTAATATTTCCTCGAAAAGTTTTTGTCCAACCGCCTGGACTCCGCGGAGCGCCCGTATATTTCGCAACTCGGGTCCCGGAGAAGTACAATGGGTCTTCGCCTCGTCGGGAGATCCCTTGAATAGATTTCTTTTATTCCCCGCCTAAGTATTTCCGTAAAGTTTCGCTGCGAATTATCAATCTCTGACAGTATCGACTCCGAGCCAAGACTCGATGTCAAACTTGCTGAACCGGTGCCGCCGTGACGGTGCTTTAACAGTGAAACGGTAGCGCTCGATCTTTGGGAATTGCTTCCGATATTTCTAGGGCTGTAAGGAAGAACGCCGCATGTCGGGATTTCGAAAAATTTCGAATACGTTCATTCGGCTCTAGAATATAGAATTTACGTATTTGCCGGAACGGAAATCGTGGAAACAATTTCGTTGAGCTCAAAATAGAAGATGCAATTTAAATCACGAATGATACGAAGAATTAGTGATCAGAACTTTAAACGTCGATATGTCGAATGTCGAAACATGTTACTTGCCTTTCGTTCGTAATAATCAGCTTGCTTTCGTTATGGAGGACATCTGTTTAATCGAGCACAAACTATAATCGCAATAGATGTTATTAAACTACGGACGGCTGGCTTCGAAAGAAGTAAATCCATTAATCTTAAAATTGAGATAAATAAGGATTTTGCAAATTAGCTGTAAAAAAGAGATGATAATTTCACTGATAAAGCAAAACACAATTTTTATTATGGTTAGTATTGTACGAGTATAGAGCTGTCTAGTATATTTAGTATATAATTTCGTTTGAGTCTTCTATTCGTGAATAAAATATATATATATTTTATTTACGTCGAGATTTTAATGATAAAGAAGTTAAAAGGTTCAACTTCGAGATCCAGATCAGTGTCTTCTACTGAAGTGCTACTTATCAGTGCAGGTATATCAGATATACTAATAAAGCTGTATAGACCGTTCCATAGAAAATAATTGAACAAATTTTTTAATTCCAGCATTCGTTATCATAGAAATAACAAAAGATCGAAATAAAAGTATCATCATTATTCTTATACAACAACACAAGTTAGCCACTTATCATGGTTGGTGGACTCAGCGTTAAGAAGTGTTTTAACACTTAATTTTATTCTTCACATGTTAAATTAACACTACCGTACTATCGCTGGTCAAATGACCGGGTCGATAATACTTACTCTACAAATATTGAAATTATAAAGACACATTCGCCGGAAACCATTCAATAAATTTATTCATCCCGACATACATATACATAACCTCTTGCCATACCTAGACGAGTCTGACACGTGACGAAGATTCCTAATAATAACCTTTTAAATATGAATGCTATTCCGTCCTTTTTGGTCTGAATAAAATTCTGATTTCTTGTTATCAGTATTTAAACATTTAAGTAAATGTGAACATAATATAAATTGAATATAAATTATCTTTTCTCTTCTTTGAAATCATTACAATCGAAAAACTTCTTATCATTTTAAGAACGAAGGAAATGGTATGGCAAGGGGTTAATATAAAAATTGGAAAAAATCTAAATAAATTCAATACTATAATTTGTACAGGGCAATACAGACGAGTCATTTTTAACACCCAGTACTATAAGCAGTATTTATATAGATAAAGTTGTAAATAATCCGAAACACAATCGGTGATATTTTTATCAAAAAAGGTCCGCCGTTCGAGTGTGAATACGCAATTCGTCCGTATTTGTTAAACGTGTAGCTACTAACGATCATTAGTGTATTTATGTCGATCATTTTTCAATGAGCCGCCCGTGATTCCTTCGCCCGTGATCACACGACCGCGAGTTCGTACGTAGTCATTAATCCTTTTTAAGAAACAAAAACTTGGGAAAACTCGATGATACCGCACCGCGGCGATTTGAATAGCGACGTGGGGGTAACTTGTTTATTTTCCGTGACGAGCGCAGAGGCGGCGCGGCGTGGCGCGGTATCTCCACCGGCGTTCGCGTCGCGTCGATCATTTTCACGATCTACGATCGATCGCGCCGGTACTGGCGGCAACGGGCACCGCGCGCGCGATAATTACGATAAAACCGGCGCCGGCAAAGCGGAGTTAATTATTCAGTGCCGTGCGAGTGCCCACGTCCTCTGTTCCACAAAGGGAAATAACTCGAGGCGATTACCCTTCGATGCTGAATTTCGATGGAACCAACTTAATACGGGATGATGGCTTACGCATAGTTTTCGTATTTAATGAGCGAAAATTGCTCGGTAATTTGCTTATTGCAGACGAAAGTGTTTGGGTGACTGTGGCTGAAGATCTTTTGGCGCTTTACTATTAGTTTTAATAGCTCTGTGTAGGATTATTTGGAAGAAGATGGTCGTGGTCTCTTATTAAATTGCGAAAACATTTCATATGGACGCTTCGATCGAATCAACATTGTTTATTTGTTATCTAAATAAGGGACTATAAAACGCGAATGAATTGACGAAAGCTAAAGACTCAAACATTCACAATAATTACACTTCAGTAGAATACTAATGCCAATTACTTTTTCATGAAACAAGATAAATAAGAAAAATATCTTCTTTGTAACTGGTAATCGTAGTTTTTAATGCCACTTTTTTTCTTACGATACAAAATATCAAACGGCAATAAAAATTTTTACGAACGTTGCATCACATAGCTCTTGAGAACATGCTAACGATTTTATGATTGTTATCGTAGTTGTTTATATTTATTGAAAATTCTTTTAGTAACAAATATGGTGATGTTATTTAATGTACTACAAAAAATTCGTGACCAAAAGCGAAACAGTTTTCTTATAATAAATGAAATAATTGCTTTTAAGATCGATCATCAGTGACAACCAAAAAACCTTGCATCGTATGAACGGTTTAGGCTCGATACTAAGATTTCGAACGCAATAACTAGACTGCGGATTTTTATACAAAATAGAAATTGCCTAAGTCAATCGTAGATAACGTAAATCTGATAGATATGTCTCTTCTCTTGTAGTCACTTTAATAAGTTACGCGGAGGTATCATCGTGTTCTTCTAATGATTTTATAGTTCTTTATTCCGTCTAGTCAGTCTTATGCATAAAACCCGCAGTTTAGTAATTACAGCTCCGAGCACCGGCAAAATTTCTAAAAAATTCCGCCTCGAAAGTCAAGGAGCCCGGTGTCTCGGGATTGGTAACGATCGCCGTGCAAATGATCCACAGAGGACCCAGGTGGCTCCGGGAGGGTCACCGCGGGCGGTCCAGGATCGAGTAAGAATGAAGAGGAAGAAATGAGGATGACGGAAAAAGAGGGAGGCTCGAGTAACGTGCGCGCGCGCGCGCACGAGCTCGTGCGACGAGGAGGCTGTGGGGAGAGAGAAAGAGAGGGAAAGAGAAAACGCGAGGAAGAAAGGGAAAGAAAGAGAGTGAAAGAGAGAAGGAGATCTTTTACGGATCGACTACCAGAACGATGAAATCGGTGACGGAGAAAGGGGCGGACGTAGGCGGTCATTTGTTGCTGTTTATTAATTCGAGTCGAGGCGAGGCGAGATACGTCCAGTTTGTGCGGTTCGGTTGCTCGTTTCGCCCACGCATAAATTTCTCTCTATGTGTTTTTCTCTTCCCGCAATAACGCACACGTAGCCCACAATGCCGCGCGCGTCGGCCCGATGATAATGCAGGACATCGTAAATAAAATATGCCCGATAGTAGGTGAGCCGGGCCAGGCTCCGTCGAAATTCCGGGACGAAGCTTTTCGAAGCCGAGATCGGTGATTGTTGGATCAACGACGAGCAGCCGGACCGACCCGAAAAGCTTCGTAAAGACGGTAATAAAAGCGCTGCTACTAACATGTCAGTCGCGTGGCTCTTTATTGGACACGACATTACCTTATTCGACCAGACTGACCGGTAACATTGTCTTGAAAGGGCCACTTCTTTCCGCGGGCATGAGCGACGATGTTAACGATCACGGTGTTTTAACTTTGTCGGTCAAAGGTTGAATGCCTGATGCTGCTCCTGCGGTATGCGCTTTTTGCGAGCTGCATTGTTACGCGCACTTAAAAGCATTTTTGGATCATTCCGGGTCTAATAATTCCATTCTTCCAACAGGGTTTTTCGTGGTTCCAAGAGATATTATTTTATTCTTTAATAACAATGATATTGGATTTGCTCAAACTTCGAACGATTTCTATAATAATACATACTTTAGTAAACAAGTTTGTCAAACAATTTAATGTAGAAATATAGAAATGTTTCTGTAATTTCAGTAACTGTGAAAAAATCACTATTACAGTCATCGTTACTGCAATTATAATTAAATTTTCTAACAACACTATTCAATTGCATTTGATATTTTACGGTAAAATCGAATAATTCAAAAGAATAATCGGAGAAAATATTCAATATTTGTAAAATTAAATGTCTTATTTAAAAATTAAATCTTATTGGTGTATTAAATGTCTTGGCGATATATTACTGTATAGTGGTTGAAAGTCTTCTATGCATTTCGATTTCATAATGAAAAAAAGAAATTCAAGCATCTAGATTTATTGCAAACAGGTGTTGCAGGTGTTTTGTCTGAGCAGTAAGACGAGGTCATATATTAACGGATTGTTGGGAAGACTTCGATACTACTGTGTTTTCAGATGTACATTCCTTCACTTGAAAATATTTATTCACGACAACTAAAATAAAGTCGACGAGAAAAATAATTTCTTGCTCACTTCGTTTGCTTGATATTAAATATAACCTGCACCACGTAACATCGTGACGGCAATCATTTCTTTAACAATGCTAAAATACCTGAAATGAATCATTAAACACGTTGAGTGCCTCGTTGATCAGATGTGGGTGACACTAAATTTTGACTAGTTTTTAAAATTCATTTTTATTTGAATGTTTTCAAAAAAACTGCTTTTTGATAAATTACGATAATAATTTGCATTATGATAAATTTTAGTCCTTTGGTTTCAATTTAATTGACACTAGCTTTACCAAATGCGTCATTTTGACAGATTTCAATTTGTATAATTCACGACTATTGAAATTATGAACATACGTTTCAATGGAATTTAATAAATTTGTTTCATTCGACATATATTATGATAAAAATCGCTACAAATTTGAGTAAATATATGTTTGTTATCATTATGAAGCAATATAAAACAGCTACATTTAGTGTTCCATAAACCTAGCCATAATTAAATTACTTTGACTTTGAGGGTATTTGTTAGTTATTTTTCGGCACTTAACGCGTTGAACTCTGATTAGCAAGTACTTTGTGCCTGAAACATCGCAAATAATTTTCCATCAACCTGCACATTACAGATTGAATACAAAATAATTGTTCTTCGAATCGTTCGTCCTCGAGGAACGCGGCAGCGTTTATCTTTCGCGATCGAAGAGCATCGAATTAATTTCGGTAGCACCTGTATCGATTATAAACGTGTTCTTTTTTCTTGCTACGCTCGGGGGCAACATTAAAAATAACTGCCTATCGGTTCTCGTGCAACGAACCACCCACGTCTCGGTCTCACGTTACGATCGCGTATCTCTTTTAGTACGGCTGGCCGGTATGCTGAGAGCATTATGCGAAATTTTTCGAAATTCAAACAAACAGCGTCGCTATTGACGAAAATAGTTACCCTCGGTTACCAAAAGACCGCAGAATGCACGGGTCACATTCACTGCGCGAAAAAATAGTATACTGCCCACCTTGTCTGACGAAACACTGGCCGGCTTCTCATATTAGAATATCATTGATGGCAACGATATCTTATCGTGATTACAGTATAACATGAATCGTCCATGAATAAAAAAAATTATGAAATCATTGATGAATATTATTAGGATATTTTTTATACTATACTGTTTTTTTTTATACTATACTACTTCGTACTTTATACTATATTGAAGAACATATTTGACTAGTAATTTAATATTTCGCTAATGATAACAGAAAAACAAAACAATTAAATTTTCTTTTCGTCAACATCAATTTATTTACCATGTCCGTATTCTTCCATTCACACACATTGTAATATTCATGGTAATGCTAGATTTAAAAAAATCTCGATAAACGACCTTACGCAACGTAACATAGTACAGTCTTAATCTGCCGCTTAAACTTTTAATTACTTAAAGGACTTAAATAATTAAATCACTCAATTTAATATTACTAGATATTATTGAATATATACAGGGTGTCCCAGGTTTTTTCGGTAAAACGGTATCAGCATACTGTACGAGCGAATTTTTACAATACGAGAAGACGTGTATTTTTATTTTATTTTCACCATGAGTATTTTTTTTATTTAACGAAGGATACTTTTTCTTAATTCTGGTTTTTGTAAAATGATATATGGCAATAAGAATTTCCATAATGATCCCCAAAATACTTATGATATAAATGCATATATATATATATATATATATATAATTTAAGAAATAAATGAAAATTACAGTCGCAATAAAACTTTAATAACTAGCAATAAAAGATTTATTTTTAATCGAATTCAACGTTTGTGTATACCTTGGTTGATCACATAGTTATGTTCAGTGTACAAAAAGGCGAAGTTGCTTAAACATCTGCAGCCTAACCTAGATGACAAATTGTGTTATTAAAACGTAATTAAATTTCTCCTTAAAAAATTCAAGCTGTTCAGATTATAATATAATCGATCCTGTGATTGAATATCTTTTTTTACAATTTCACAGGCGCCTTTTCGTACCAACAGTCGCTAAAAACAACTGAAATAACAACGCAACGACGAGTGGTGTATATTTAAGAAGTGCACTGTAAAATTAAGTAACGACCGAGCAGAAGAAATTAATTGCGAGACGAAGAAAAAATCACAGGAACAGCGTCGGATTTTTCGAAATCCTCGGAGCGAGATACGGAATCTGATAAGGCATTTTCCGACAGGTTCCCGGCGACTGAAAAATTCGATAAACACTTGTTAATAACAGTGGTGGTTGTCTGGCCGCTCGTGGATACGAGACTACCATAATTATCGAGCTACAAAATTGATCGAATTAAAGTATTTCGATCGCGACCTGGCCGGATAACAAGATCGAACCTCGAGGCTGCTCCCATGCCCACGGAGAGACATCGATGGTTATTATGAGCAACACCATGGGGACTCGTAATATAGCTCATGCTTTGCTGTAGGTCCGCAGCTTCTCCCCGCACGCACACCAACCGCCGACACTCTCCTAACGGCTGTAAAAAATGATTCTCGCGACGAAAGACATGTAAATTTATGAAGGCTCCGGGGCCCGGCCATCCTCCCTCCACGCTCGTACACATCCCTGCCTCCGACACGGATGCATTGTTGTGCTAACAATTAATTAACGTCGCTTTAATTATACCCTCGGTGTCGACGGTCCTCGGCCCTATCCTGTTTTTCGTCGTCAGCGTTCCCTTTGTCTTTAAGCATTCTTCGATCTCACGGCGTTATGCTGATTAGGACGCGCGACGCCCTTATCCCTCCATTGTTGCCGGTTCTCGTTTGAGAAATTTTTAAAGGACCGCTTCCTTGGTCGGGGCTGTAAATATTTGCTAGATCAAGAACCTTTTCTTTCTCGGACATTGTTTTCGGCTGCTGTACCGCGTCGCGGCAATGTTATTCTTTCCTTCGACGTGGGCGATGCGCTTTTGTTGCCCTAATGGACGATTGTTTTTTTAATTAGATTCGTCGGTACACACACCACCTATGATTCGAAGGAATTCTCGTCATGATTACGGACTCTGTCAGGGCGTGCTTGGTTTTCGAGATGAATAAGCGTGGAACAGGTTTTCGATCATTCTACATTTAAACTGAACGCTTAAGGAGTGTGCACAGTTTAATCTGCGAGGCGCGAGCATTGTTAAAGTCTTGCTTTTTATTTAACACTAGACTGCCGAAACGATAAACAAGACCTCTTGTTAAACGTATATTTGAATGGAAATCGAATGAAGTAGGAATAAATCTAATCTTGTCATATTTTTAACCTTGATTTTTAAGCTGTACGGTTTATAACTAGACTACGGATTTTAATGCAAAATAGAACTTGTCTACATCAATTGCATGAAACAAGATTTGACCTCCGAAGACTTTCGCAGATTAGATTTTTATATGTAGTACCCTATATGTTCGATTTTCTTCATAGTTGTTTAAAACAACACTTTTATAAAACATATAATTTCATAAAGATTATCGAAGCATATATCCTTTTTAAACGGTTAGCTGTTTTCGACGAGTATACTTGTCACGAAGAAATGACAACATATTGTGTTATGACGAGTATACTCGTCAAAAACAGCTGACTAGTTAAAGATTTACTTCTGATATGATTCGCTAGGTGCTCCGAGAGAAATTTCCCTATTAGTTACAATCGTGCGTCTGTTCGGTACCCGTTACGATACACTACAGCAGTGTAGTACCACACTTGATAAATATAATTTGAAAAAGTAATGTATCGGCGCGCACCGATGGATATAATAGCGTCTGTCGTGGGAGTTCGTGGAAGTAAACTTTTAGTGTCACAGAAATTTTGTGGTGGGATAACTTTAGTCTGTCTATCTCTCCTTCATACACCGCGGTGTAAGCACAACTAATGTTACAACAAGCGATGCACTTTTGGAATTTTTGAAATCAATTTAACGCAAAACTACCACTTCCCATAAAGAGCCCGACATAGCATTGTAACAAGCCCGCACATCGTAACCTGGTAAACGCAGAAATTCATGTATAAATCTTAGCAGGTGGAATCGATCCGCAGATGCATTTCAAGTCTCCCGAGTATGAAATATCAAACCGAGTGTAGAACAAACTCATGCAGAAGTCAACGCGTTAGCACGGAATTTATTCGTCTGTCGGCCGATTATGACACGCGCAGGTCCACAGCAATCAAATCGAAGCGTGCAGATGATGTATCGTAATCGCCTGACAATTAGTGTTCGGTCGAGCCAAGAATTCCGTTGAATAATTTTTAGATCGGCCCCGGCTTTATCGCAGTAGGATCTCGAGGATGATTGGCGACCTGTTTGACGGTACAGAGCGTCATAGTCCAGTTCGTGAATTCACACTTGCACGATATGGGCATTAGTGTTCGCCGGGGCTGCGTTCGTTATGTTCACACTCACACAACGGTTGATCGGCGTTCGTGCTCACTGTCGCTCGTGTGTTTCTGTTCCAGGGCATAAGGGAGCGGAAGGAGCGTAGATGAGTTCTGCTGTCTGCGTCCTCGGTAAGTCGTGAACAGTGAATATAAAGAGCGTATAAAATGTCTCTCGGCTCAGCGCCGGGGGGAACTTATACGTGGATGTTATTGCAACGTATGCGGAATACGAACTTCTATTTAACTAACGAGCCAATGCCGTTATAAATGTTGGAAGGTAACATTAGATTCTTCGCGGAGTAGTACCGAGTATTTTCATGCTTTCGACATTCTTTGAACACCAGGCATTTTTGGCGTTGGCTCAAATTACGCCACGATTTTTTGGTGTGCGTTCATTTGTTTAATCTGAATAATTGTCGCGCTTTCTGTGTCTGCAATTATTTATTTTATATTCTTGACGTGATATCAAACTTTTTTCGTTTGTGCTAGATGGGCATTTATTTGTTTACAAAGAGATATCAAATCGGTTAATACCGTTTAGAAAAAGAATGAAATATTAATTTCGTAAAATATGTAACAAAAATTAAAAACTGATTTATTGATTTAACTTCGTGCAGATTATTTGCAGTCGTAGCATCTTTAATATTATACCTTTTTTTATATGCATTTTATTCATTTTATAAAATAATTACGTAAGAAATATTCGTTGTTCATTCTTATATTATAAGCGATTTACATTTCTTAGTATTATTATTATTAAATAATTAGATCAATTAAGTATATACCTACTTTATTGGTACCTACATGTAGTGGTTTTATTTTTCGTTTTTATCAACGTCTATATTATTCATATTCATTATTAAGTACATAAAAAATTAAGCATTTAAGTGAATATAAGCATTCTCTTAACAAAAAATTAACCACAATCCAAAAGATTTTAATCATTGTAACTGTGAGAAACACATTCGATGGCGAGGAGGTAATCTCTTAACATATAAATATTAATATAAAAGAAACTTGACGTTATTCGATTCCCTCGTAGTAGAAGTTCTTGTGCACGCATGCAAAACAAAAACTGAAATAGAAAAAATGGAAGATATTAGACAAAATTTAAGAAAAAATCGTTACGCTATTTTCAGCTTATTAAAATGATTGAAAGAAATAACATATTTTCGTTTCATTTCCGTTTCTTACAGTTGGCTTGGAACGTTTTTATTTTGCATAAAATTTCGCACACCAGTAGCTATTATTGGGCACAATATTAAAATATATATGACAATGTGCAACTAGAAATAAGCGTCCGTAACATTACTGAAATGATAAATTAAATTAATTAATTAATTCTCTAACAATATTATTCAAATACATTAGAATTCGCTACATTTTGTTTTAATCGAATGTAAGAGTTAACATAAACAATTCAAGAGAAAAATCTCAGAAAATATTCAGTATTTGTAAAATTAGACCGAACTTTTTTCACCTGCGATGATATTCGAGGCGCGCATTCGATTGATCGTTATCATTTTCGCAAAAATTATCCGATGAGTTTCAAACGCCAAAAATCGGAGAGCAGATCTGAAAATACAGCCGCCGAGAATCCGCTGCCTAATCGTCGCGATTATCGTTCGGTTCGCGAGACGACGGAACATGCGCATCGTTCATGATTTATGCGTGAAACGTAGGAAACGAATCAATACGTCGAGCCCGGTGCAGGCCGCCGTCCGCATCGAAACAAATTCTCGATCGGATCGATTCGTATACGAGCGAGAGACACGGGTTACGGGTACGGGACGACGATAGTCGGTCGGCTTGGCTCCGAACGAAAAATAGAGAAACGGGAAACGAAAGCGACAGAAGTAAAATGGAGGAGCGGCGAGCGAGAATAAGCGGGACGAAGCGGGAAGACGGGAGAGGAAGCGAGAGACTATGAAGCGAGAAGCGCGAAGAATGAAGGAGACGCGCCCCGTTGCCGGACTACCTCTTCTTCCCCATAAATACGGATTTAGTCGCGCGGTTTACGACCGAAAACGTGTCGAGCTTCGCGAGCTGGGCCGTGCCTAAATTATTAAAGTCGTAAACGATCGAAATCGTCGTTAAGCGCCGCGCGAAGAAACCCATTGGGCCCTGCCTCCGCGTCTCCTCGACAAGGATCATTTTTCTCGGGGTTTCATTGTTGGGCTACGGTCAACCGGGCCCCGATACACACCTCGAGCTTTTGTCGTGCACGACAATAAACGGGCTTACTTGTCGTACGCGGGTTTTCTGCGACGGATCCTTCCACCTCCCGACTGGCTCCACCGTAGATCACACGCTGGAAGGTTATTGGCACCGGTAATCTAGAATGTCACGCGTAATAGTGCTCCTCGATGAGTTGTTAACGCGACCTTACGCCGGTGAAATATCCCGCGTAGAGTTTACCCGGGATTTATTGGCCACCGTCGATCCCGACGCTGTCTTCTTAACGGATTCCGTTTTAGCCGGCAGTTAAACCTAAACGGGCTTGCTTTAACCCCGTCGGCCCTGAATTATCTTCTTCTTTGTCTTTACTGGTATTTTTGTTCTTGATGATTTAAGAACCTCGGGACGCGGTGATCCACGGATTCATCCCTTTGCTGTATCAGTTGTTTTCAATGGATTCTCGAGCTGTAATCAATATCGTACATTTAATACATTTGCTGAATCGCTTCGTACTTTTGACCAGCTTTTTTTAAACAATTTATATAGGATGGACCATCTGTTGATATCTTTTTAGAATTGTTATAAAATGACCGTTTAATATATTTCAAAGTTTTTTGCTTTATTAAACGTTTGAGTCCCAGGGATCATTGAATAAACACGGTCGAAAAATGCCGAACAGCGCGATACCTTTGTCTTAATATGTGTATTATTAGTGCATAAATATTTCACGTTTTGTTCAATAAAAATTATTGAGAAGATAACAATGAAATACAAAATGTGTTAGTTGTATCATTTACAATAAAAAATGCAGCTATGCGATATACGTGCGCCAGTAAAGTTGAGCGCGCTACTTCGACGGTCTGTGAGTGCACCATTAGTTGTCCATAGCGTTCAAATGTTCTAGGATTTTTCGACACAAAATCTAATCAGCGCAATCGCGTTGCGTAGGACTCAAAAGGTTAAAAAGAGTAAACTTATCAATTAATTATAAAAAAATTAATTCAACGGTGCAACGTGCCACATTATTCGTAAAACGATTGATATTCCGCTGCGATTCGATGCCGTTGGACTTATTTTTTATGGGGAACTGTTAATGGCCGTTGTTGCTGCAACAGTCCAAAAATAATTCAATCACTTCAGGGAAATAGCCACCGAGCTATGTGGGAAATGGAGTCGCTAACAATCGAAAATGTATTGAAAAATAGGTGATTGTCAAGCTCGACGTGATAGTCATTTGAATGAAATTATTCTTCATTAATAATCAATAGGTTTAATGTCTTTAATCAAGCAGAAAACTTTGAAAAATATTGAACGGTTTTTTTATAGCAATCTTAAAAAGAAACTAACACATGGCCTAGCTGTTAATTTGTTCTAAATTAGAAAGAACAATGAATAGAATGCTGTGGCAACGTGTCTCGTTTCGATTATCTGATTTTAGAATTACGTGATTCTTGTGCTCATCTTTGTCTATGACTTTATTGCCTATGCTTACTATTGAGATGTTCGAAATAACTTTAATTACATGGAAGTGCATCAAGAGAATTAAACGGGTGTTCTTATCAATCTCAGTGAAATACATGAAACTACTTATTTGCTTCAAGATACGCGTTCGAATTGAAATGAGCAGAAAATTGCTATTGCATTGCATGCTATTGCATTCCTATGTTGCAGAAAAACCAATGCAATTTAGGCAATTACTCTGATCAATCGAATTCTATCTAATTTCGGAATTTAAAATACAATAGGGATCAGTGAAGAAGACTCAAAGAAATGACATAAAAATAAAAAAATAATTTCCTCCACTAAACTCTACTGTATTTAAAACTCTGAACCTGTGATGATTATTATAGAAACAAACGGTTGAAACGTGTCCACTGTCGTAATGCGAAGAAATATTGGTCACCAGTTATGTAAACATCGTAAAGTTATATAACAAGTGCTACCATTAACGTTCAGCATTGTAAGATGAATCAATGTTCCTTATAAGTTCTGTAAAAACAAAGACTTCTCAAATACAGATGTTTCATACGGTTTTGCCAATCAAATTTACTAATTACACGTAATAAAATATTATTAATAATGTACTATTCGAAAGGAGCCGTTAAGTTTGCAAGTTGCGTGGGCGGTAGAAGGAAATGCATTTTGAACAGCGAGTTACAAGCGATGACGAGAAGTAGTCACAGCATGATATAAAAGCACGAGTCAGTCGATTCAATAGTTTACGAGATGCCTGTGGTGCCAATTTTTTTTTGCAAAATATATACGATGCATAATGATTTTGTTTATGACGGTTATTGTAGGCGCAAGAGGAATAAAGAGAGCTCCTTTCGACTTGCGTCTAACACGGCTCAAAATGTTGCACCGGGAACAATCAGGTTGTCGGGTCTGAAACACCGCATTCTTAGAACTTCTATAACATCGGATAACTTTCTTTTTAACTTGGTTAAAATGTTTAGTTCCAATACCGGTTGAAAATCGATCGCGTATTTCTGGAACAAGCCAAGAGTAAACGGAGAACACACCGTCATTATGTTCTTAAGCAAATCCAATGCACTTAATTCATTCCGTGCGTTCGCTTGAAACGCTTTAATTGCACTACGATTATCCGCCATTATCGAGTGATTAACGCAGGTTTTGTTTGTTAAAAAGCTGGTTTACGTAACCGGCGGCGTGGGCTCGGCCGTTGAAGATGAAAACCAACGATGGCGAAAAAGGAACGCGCGAAGTTTAGAAGGGGGCAAGCATAATTATCGCGTAAATAAAAGAGTACCGCAGGAGTATCGTACGATGTTTTGTAATCAAGATTCGAGTAATTGCCGCTGCCTTAATCACGAGAATGAAAAAATTATTTAACGACGCTCGAACTAAATTCGCGAACGATGTTAATATTTCATTCGGTTCAATCGAAAATTGCACGGTCACTCATTCGTTGGATTCCAACGTTTTTACATTTTCCAAACAAATTCGAAGCCGCGTTGCAAATTACCGACGGAAATTGTCATTGCAAATCGACGCGTAAACTTAGCATAGAAATAAGCTAAATTGAAAGCCTCCGAAGATGCTGAGTTACAAGGAATTAATTACGTTTAAACGATTCTTAATTCGATTGTCCATTAAAGTCGGCCGAACCTTAATCTTAAGTACAAATTCAACGAATACAAATAAGTGTTTCCTTTACAATAAGTTCATAGCCATTTAATTGACTGGAATGAAACGTTTAAAACGGCCGGGATAAGTAAAGCAATTTAATCTTATTTATACCTTTGTTTTCTCGGAGGTAGTAATAGCGTAATTATCGTCTTTTAGAAATAAAATCATAAATACATATTATTCAGTCGAAAAAGGAGGTTTATTACATACAAAAATGATTTACCGTAATTAAGTCGGATGGACGCGATTTTAAGACATGGATATATAATTAGCAACAGCGCTTTTGTAATATCGGACATATGGCATAAAAAGGAAGGAGAGACAGCAAAGAGACCGAGCAAGCTCGGGTTCCAAAATGTATCTGCCCCATTACCTGCATTATATCTTAATCGTTATTAATGCCGAATTATCATACAAATTACATTGATTATGCAAATCACCTCGAAAAGCGGAAATTGAATTTTTTTGATCAAAATTCAATCGTGTTGCTAACAAATTAGTTACGGTTCGACGTATCTCGCTCTCAACGTCCCTGTCACAGACGTCAAAGATATTTGGCATGCTCGCATAAACAGATTACGTAGTTGTGGATTGGCGAATTTTATGAAGGTGTCCCTGTTACTCCGTGCTCCTGTTTAGTCTACAAACGACGTAATCAAGCAAACGCGGCATCCAAAATGAAATCGGTATAAATGATTTCAAAAATAGGTCGCTTTTTAGTCATTTTTTATACGGATTGGAAACGCGAAGCGAAAAATAGTCAAGTTATAACGTACGCTACAATAAAATGATCATGTCAATTTCTCACGACAATACTTGCTAAAGTTCACCACATTCTTAATTAGAATTAAATTTGTTGAATTACAGTGTCAAAAGATTTTTTTATCAATTATACATATCAAATTGTACGTTTTTAACACTTTATTGGTACGAATTGTTTATACGGGTATAAAAGAATTTATTTATCTCGATACCAGCAAATATCAATATCTAGGTATGAATTAACATCGAATCACAATTTGAACAAAAATCGACCTTACTCTGATCTGTGAAGTAAAACTAAATTTATAGTAACTTATATAATTTGTTTCATTTGTTGTTTTAACATCTTGGCACGTGTAGACCACATTTTAAGACGTAAGTGAAAATGTTCGAAAATATAACTTAATAAAATATAACACTCATATTGTACTAAATGTACTAAATTGACTATTGTACTAATTGTACTAAATGGATTCAGATACTACCAAAACGATGGAAAAAGTAATCGCAACCATCGATAACTGAACAATCGATGAAATGAACTACCAAGACAATCAAATCGAATGGTGTATAGAAAAAGTTATCGGAGCATCTACGCTGACAATATATTCATCGAAAGCAGTTATAAATGGCCGCTCCACGGACGCTCTCGTTACCGCTGTCCAAAAGCGGCGTTACTTTCCCATTCGTTGAATTAGTCATCGACCGATCGTATCGATCCCAGAGCGAAGTAGAAATTTATGGAGTTTCCCCGATTAACAGCTGACCGACGTTGTCTCCGGCACGTCTGAGATTAAAACTATTTCTGGGAATGTTGCGCGCCGCACGGACAAACCACATACACGCCGATTCTTCGCGTCCCCTGCAGAAGATAGGTGGCACGCACTAGGTGGCTGACTACAAAGAAGTGAAATCGATTTGCAATTTAAATCCATCGGCGTACGTGCCCACGGGTCATCCGATTACTATACGGCAGTACGCCGATCATTTCGCTGAACCTGGATAGCTTCGATAACAGCGTGCATCGACCAGAAGATCCGCGCGAGATCGAGAGAGTCGGGCAATTCGAAAGATCGCGGATCGTGCGAACCGGCAACGTTTCCGAACCGACAATTTTCATAGATGCCGGTCGCTACCTAGCCTCCACCGTCGCCGCTAAATCGACACACGATTGCCAGAGTGCTCCGAAATTTTTTCAATCCCTCGGAACACCGATTGCCGTCGATTTTTACGGAATTTATAAATCGATTCGAGGGAAATTATGCAGATGCTGGAAGTCCAAAGTACTGATGGCCGCTAGGTGCCTTCGTATTAGTAGGATAGAAAAGTTAATTAACTTGCTAAGTCTAGACAATAATGAGAAAGTTGTATTTCTCGTTGCATTTTACTATTTTACAATCTTCAAAACAGAGTGCTTGATGCTTTATACGATCTCTTTATAACGATTTACACGAAATTTTAATTATATTTTTTGCAATCGGAGGGTGAATTTTATTGCATTTCTCTTGTAATTATTTAATTTATTTTTCATTGTAACCCCTGGAATAGTAAAACTGAATTATCAGTAACCATTGATGTATTACAATAAATCCATAAATAATGGATACAATTATACTTAATTTACATAAATGAGATTTATAATACAATTACGTCGAATCCAAAAACGGCTAATATAATCATAGATGATTTACATGAATAAAATTGATAAATATAATTAGAAATCCACAATTCAAATCATCAAAATTAACTCATGGAAATAATGTTTTAGCTTGAATAAGAATCTCTTGTATTAAATAATGAATTTAAAATAACGTGTTTAAAATAATGTATTTAAAATAATGAAATTAAAATATTGTATTTAAAATAATATATTTAAAATAATGTATTCAAAATAATGTGTTTCAGATAATGCATTTGAAATAATGAAATTAAAATAATGTATTTAAAATAATGAAATTAAAATAATGTATTTAAAATAACATATTTAAAATAATGAATTTAAAATAATGAAAAAATTTAAAATAATGAATTTACAATAATATATTTAAAATAGTGTATTTTCTTCACGATAAAATGATGATTATATTTCAATTTAATTTGAAAAAGCATCATCCCTATTATGCCATAAAAGTAATTCAAAGTTCCTGAGGAATAAAATTAAATAATTTAAATACGTATATAATGCACGCAGCTTTCTAAAGATTCAACTATTCTTTACTTACCATCGCCTACGGGCATATCTCAAACAATGAAGCGAAGAGCCGTCCTTTAAGAGTGCAGGTATCGAGTGCAGCATCCCCTATGCATTTTCAACCCTCTGCTCTTCGTGATTTTCTTCGATATTGTCTTCCTCGGTGCTCTCCTTTTACCCTTGCTGGCTCGTTCCCCCTCAATGATATTTCCCTATCGATTGATCTTCTTTCGTACTTCTCTTTCACCGTTTTCGAATCGTGTTCCTCTTGTCTCCATTGCTTTCATTCGGTCCTTACTTTATACCTCGATCAATTTTGTTATCGCTCTTCCAACTGACTTCTCGTGTTATTCCAATTTTTTGTTCGCTTCTTTCCTGATCCTTTGCCGGGAATTTCCATGTCGTCGACGTGACAAGACACCTCGTATCAATGTGGTAGAGAAAAATGTGCTACTAGATTTTTGTGATTCATTAATTTATGAAAAATCTTCAGCTTAGACAAATAAAGCGATTTCTAACATGACTTAAATTGATATATTCAAGTGTTCGAAGCAGTTGCGGTCGATTTATTTAGTTTTTTGAATGAACGTTTCATGATTTGTTATACATTAATGAAGGAATAAAATAACACAATAACATAGCTTAATTGTACACTAGTTTCGCATTTTTATACATACATATAGTTGTATTTCAATTCAGGATTGCGAGCATGAAATGTAATATGAGAGGATAAGTATCTGTAAAAAAACGCCATCAATCATAATATAAAAGTATAGATCGCGAAATATAACTATTAATTTTGGATATAGTATGATTGCCATTTGCATACTTAATTTTATGAAAACAGACTCCCCCCCCCCCCCCAATAGAAATATTCTTAATTGATTAAAAGTTCTCTTTAACCTCCAGATTTTATAGTACATATTTTCGTATCTTAGAAACATGCATAGAGATCAAAACTCTAAATACAAACTATTAGATCTAAATCAGTAATATTAAATAAATGTTAGGTATAAATCAAAACTTGATCTGAACCATATAATGGATGCGAGACAAAATTAAATAAATCCTTCTTTCGTTTGCAGCTGTTTCGTGCGATCAAACTTGGTACAAACAGAAAGAGTTCACGAGTAAAAGTATAAACAAACGGTTCCACGGAGCCAGCGATTGGCGCCATTTCCATTCACCCGTGTACCGAAGGATCAAAGTATCCGAGGGCCCCATTGTGTATATAATTACGGTTGCCAATTTAGGGATCCGACACGCTCATTTCACGTGTGCGATTCGTTAAAAAAAAGAAACCGACTACGACCACGACTACGACCACGACCGAAAATCACTGGAGGAGTCGCGAGATAATGGGGACAATTGTTGGCTGATCCGAAACCGAGCGTCTTACATCACCGCGCGCGCACATCTCCGGAGCGGTGAGGCCGAGGTCACGAGAGGAGCACGAGAACGATTACAAAAGAGATTGGCAGGTGGTGGGGCCCAGAAATTCGTCCCCATGTATCGGCAAGAATATCGAATGTCGACCTTCCGGTGGACCCTGCGGACCGTTCGAACCGTTTTCGATCGGTTCGATCGAGCCCCCATCGTGCCCTCTTTCTTATAATGTTTCTCACGTCTGCACAGACAAAAGCCAGCAAATTCCACCGTGAAAATCCGCGCTCATATTGGGCCACAGCCTCCCGTGACAAAGAATGCGAGCGAGTGGAAATACGTGCGAGAAGGCTGGCAACTCCGCCGTGAAATCAGTTAGGAAATCACAGGGTCCCGATGGCAGAGTGCGAGAGAGAGAGAAAGAGAGAGATCAAGAAAGAGAGGGAAAGACAGAGACAGTCTCCTCTTACTATCTCTCTCTCTCTCTCTCCCTCCCTCCCTCCCTTTTTCTTTCGTCTTTGCCTCTCCTTCTCTTGATCTCTCTCTTCCTCCGCAACATGCCTCCCATCGTGCTCCCTCTCCCGCCACGGGGTCGATTATTAATTTGTAACGAACCGGCGCCGACTGTTATTATCCTATAGTTACGTGATCACGTGATTACACGCACACGCAACGGCGTTGCGCTCGTCGCGTCGCCGGCTGCGTGATCTCGAAGGTACGAGGCAGCCAGTTTTGACGGATGCTAACATCGCTAACAGCGAGCGAATCGAAGGAAGATCGTCCGTACGCGTCGTGAACACCTCGTTCGCTTCGCCGTGTCGTCCGCTGAAAACTAGCATTAGGTGTTTTGCTAACCACACGTTTTCATAGACGCTGTCTCTTACACAAGGCGCGACCGATCTTCTGCTTGGTCTCCGCTAAAATAATTGCGGTTTTAAACCGACGACTTGGGAACAACCTCTCGCGAGAGACATTATCCAATCGACACACGGTGATTTTATGGTCTTTTAATGTGATACGGAGTTTGCAAAAATAATATGGTCTTTTGTGTTCGTAAGTAGTCATAATGAGAAGATTGAATTAGCTAAGGATAGATGGTTAATTTTCGATGTTTTTCCAAGAATCGACGTTTTTTGAAAATTTACACTGCCGAGTCGGAAACTGTCGGTCGCCGGAGTCATTATCCAATCGACGTACGCTGATTTTTACGGTCTATTAAAGTGATACGGAATTTGTAAAAATAATATATTCTTCAGTGCTTTGCATGTGATCGTGACGATGGAATAGAATTACAGTAATTTCTCCCTAATTAGCGCTCATATTGCGCACAAAAATGGACAATTTGGGAAGGGGAGGTACGATTATTCCTACCTCCGAGTCTTGCGTCTCGTTTTTATAATTGTTGACAATTGGTAACTATAAAAACGGGTCTTAAGGCTCGAATAATCGTATTTCCTCTTCTCAAATTGTGCACTTTTGTGCGCAATATGAGCGCGAATTAGGGAGAAATTACTGAACTAGGTTTTGAAATTAATTTTCATTACAATATATTGAACGAATTGAATGTTACTAGGATTTCCAGAATGCAATGGAGTTAAACTAATATCTACTGTGATCGTGATTTTAGTTATCTAGTTTCAGTTTTATTAATTAAATGACTTTGATATTGTGAACATTTTTGAAGATGATATCCGGACCTTGAAATTTAAAGAATTGTCTTTTTTGACAATTTTTTGGAACAGAACAATTAGGTATTCTTGTTGAATTACTTTATGGAACAGTGTTCTGGCGCCACCAAGAGCAAGGGCAAGTAAACCACGCCTACTCCGAGCACACTATCGAAAGAGAACGAGGTGGCTACACTCAAGGTGAAGTGTACCTCACTTCTCTTTGTTGCTCCCCGTTGCCCCGTGGGTCAATTTGAGCAGTTTTCAAACGTTTTAAAGAATTTCTAAAAATTGACCCTTTCAGTGTTACCTAAGATCAAAAGGTATAATAGAAGAAATATTTAACTTTTCGTATTATTTTTATGAGTTAATATTAAGTTAGTATTTATACGGACGTCATTCCGATCATATTATTTGCACTTACATTCATATTATAATTCATATAAATTTATATAAATTTATATAAATAACCTTGCCGGTGCTATATATTGAAAGATTCACATAAACGAGATACATATTTTCTGTATAAAAGCTATTGATATATTTAAAGCCATATGAAAAAACTACGAGAATTAATTTACTTTTTTATTATTTTTAGATCATTAGTTTATCAGGTTGCAAGAAATCATATTTTAAAAAATTGTGTTAGAGTTTAAGTTTAAACTAGAGCCAACAACGCGGGCCTTTCCTATATATTCGAGATTATTTATATTTTCTATATAGAGTAATTTCTCCCAGAAATGTTTGGTGGTCGGTATTGAAACAGGCAGATCTGAGAATCTTAAGTCGCGATTCTTCGAGCCGCGCTGCTCGTTTTTATATAAATATAAATTTATATAAAATTAATAAAATTTAATAAAAATATTATATATATAATAAATATAATAAAAATATTACATATATTTTATAAAAAAATATATATAATTATAAAAATAAAATATATAAGTCGGCGAAAGAAGGTAACGCTCAGCATGTCGGTGTACATTAATATGAATACGTCGTAATGCTAGGATAAAAACGATGACTTAACTTTTTTATTTCTAATTTTTTGCCACAATTTGAAGGCAATTCGGAGGCCACGTGCCACGATTCGAGGGAAATTCGGAGGCCACATGACACGATTCAAAGGCAATTCGGAGGCCACATGATACGATTCAAAGACATTTCGAAGACGACGTGCCACGATTTGAAGTCAATTCGGAGGCCACATGACTCGAATCGATGACACGTACATTATAGCTCCGCGGTTTTATTACCCGATTCACACTCAAACAGACCATTTTGTATTGTCTTCCGGGAATCGCGTCGCGTGCCGCATCACACGCTTGACTGATTCCGTCGACCCTTACCATCGACGTAGCAATAAATTACATAGGCGTAGGGCTAGCACAAGAAAATTCACAACAACCCGAAATTTGACATTTTTGGGAGAAATTACTGTATTCTGTATTTTCTTCTGTTGTTTTCTTCGGTCCCCGCCTGTACATAATAGTCAAATTTTGTCCTCAGTTTTTAGTCGTTGAGTAAATTGTATAATCTACACACCTGATACGCGCAAATGTATAAAGTAATAAAGAGTCCTTCATTTGAATTTTAAAAGTGCGTCTAAAATCTATTCAATCCTAACAAATCGTTACAGTACTGTTCACAACAGATGATTCCTGGTCATAGAGTGTTCATTCACCAAAGAAATCAGTGAATAGTGCAAAATGATGATAGTGAGCATTAAACGCTGAGGTGTGGTTTAAAATCGCAGCTCCGTTATTAAGATGCATGACGCGTTAGAGCTCGCGACACGTCCAAGCGACAGAGGAAACTATCGCCGAAGAACTGCCGGATAACTACCGCTAACAAATTCGATCCGTGTGCAAACATGGCCCAGGTCGAGCAGCGAAGACTATCGATTAGACGTTCCCGGAAGGCAGCGGCCGTCGTGTAATCCCGACTGCCGTCCTTCGACATCGATTTCGATCATCTACGTTCGATAGAGAATCATCGGGCTCAACAACTCTGGCTGCCTAGTCGCGAAATCGCTTCATACGCGCACCGGATCGACCATCAGCAATCGATAGACAACTGCACATGGATATTAGAAAAGAACCATTAGATTTCTCTTAGCGTGTATATTTCCCGACGAGCGAATTCGATCTGTATCGACCGCGAAATTAATAACGAGGCCAAATCAGAAGCAGCTACGACATCGTTTAATTTATGCGACGCCGTAACCGCGGTTTACACGTATCTTATGTCATCGTGTGAATTATCTGCGACGAGTGATTATAGTTTTACATACCTTCCAACGAAACGCTAAGTGCCTAAGAACAGTGTATTTGTCAATCATCCTTCGGTGCTTACTTACACTTTTTCTGCCGGTTTATGTTGATCAACGTTATCGAACCGAATGATTGCCCTGTTCTTATTAAATATACATCTTCTAAGTTTAAACATGGTTCAGTGTTAATTAACACTTGAACTACGGAGCCCGAAATGCAATCTTCCTAGATTGATTTATAACAGTGACAAGATTGGATTTATTTAAACTTAAACTGTGGATTTTATGCATTTATAATAAAGATGATTGAATAAAAGACAGAGCAGTGAAGACACAAGCAGAGTTTGAAAATACTGTCAAGTTATTTTTATTGCGTTAAGATCATTAAAAGTCATTAGAACGTCATTAGAAATATATTTTTATTTAACTTTTATTTTGTATTTTACATAAGGGTCCACAGACTAATTAGAATATACTTAATAAAAGGGATTTATCTAATTTCTCATACAAAAACATTTCTCTAATATCGGGAATTTTAAAAGACAAAATTGGAAACCAGCCATTTTGGCTAGTGTTAATGTCTAGAAACAAATTATTGCACAAACGTTTTGGTTATTATAACTTAAACAAAAGTTAGATGGTCAGGGATTTTCCATAATTTGTATTGTCAAAGTTATAGAATATTAAAGAGCTTTGTTTGAAAGTTATGCAGCATAATTATCGTATAATTCAATTTGGTATGGTTTTTTTAGTAGAGGTGTAGTGCTTTCGTTATTTTATATATATATAAATTTGATTCCATTCATCGATATACATCTGTTGCTCGCCGCAAAATAACACACATTCGGATATTTGAATGATACTCTTTAAACAACTCTCAATAAACAACAGGTTATAACAACGATTATGCGCATTATAATTAAGATTCTAGAATGGCTCATTACATTATTAAATCTTAGGGTCGAAGGGGTCAACTAAAATGAGCAAAGATTGCGTAATTTATGTGCAAGATTTAATGCTACATTATTGTGAAACAATAATACGGAACAGGTTTGTATGGGTTTACTTACCAATTAGTGCTGACATATTCGTCGACGTATTTGTTGTGAAATAACATTACGAAGCACGTTTCAAAATAATGACTAGAAACTCATTTACTAATTCGATCTCTGACAACAATATCTTATAACTATTTATGAACTTGTACAACACATAGAAAATAACATAATTTCATACATACAAGTATAGCACGCACCCTTGCTTGAGCTGAGTATATCCAATGGTAATTACAACTAAATTTTAATTAAGATTTATTACCGTGTAACAATATTGCCAAGCAGATTTGAAAGGAACGATTGGAATTTCATTAATTAGATCAGTTTTGCAACTATATATTACGCCTGCTTACTTGTTCGTTACAAAAAACTAACACGTGAACAGGCATTTTTGTTATGAAATAAGATTACGAAGCAGATTTTATAGTATCGACTAAGAACACGTTAATTATTCCAATGATGCAAAAATATTTTACATGTGCGTACTTGCCCGACACAGAAAATGATGGATCTTTTTACACGTGAGTATAATGGATAAGGCATGTTTATAAAATAATTAAACTTGTTCCTTATGATCAATCTCATACATCTTATATAGGCTGCGGCTTTTACGCAAATATGGCAAAGATTGGCAGGTGCAATTAAAGAAGTGGATCAATTAAAGTTATTAAAGTATAATATATCAATGTACTATTTTCAAATTGATAAATTGTGATTGAAGAAAGAGAAAAATTTCTAAGTAACACCTGTTCTTCGAAACACAGATGTAGACAATTTTTATTTTGCATAAAGTTTTCTAGTCTATTTATATGTAATTAAACGATGTCCTCTTCAAAGTAACTTTCTTGAATAACTGCATAGTACCAAAAGCATTGTTTCCACTTTGTGTAACAATGCCGTTTTGGAACTGTTTTTAGCTGGTTTGTCATAGCAGCTTCGATATTGTTCACAGTTTCAAAATGGCAATCTCTCAGATACAATTTGTTTTATAGAAATAAAAAGAAATCCTTCTTTGGTCATATTTCAATTTGTTTTTATCTGTCAGGTCTTCAAAAACATACTAAAGGATCTTGATAAAGAATTTTCTCCGTAAGCAGATTTTGAACAACTTATAAAGTTCCCTCAAAAATTGTCTTTTGTCATCTTGGTAACACGTCACTGTTATATGTCGTCACACAAAAATATTAAAAATATCCTAGATTTACGAATATAAAATAACTAAACACTCAGTAAATATCCACACTTCGTCGAATATACATTTTTTAACGAAACCGTAGCTTATTACCAAAGTACACGTCCAGTCTGCGGACCTTCGTAAAAAATAAAAATCGTCTACATCAATTGTAACAAACAGAAGATAAATGGATATTTAATTTTGCCTTTAGTAACCTTTTTTTATTTATTTTCAATATTTCAACTGATCGAGCCCTTTGTATTACAAAGAAAAAATAGAAATTAATAACTGTTGAACAGTTATCCTAATTTGATAAATGACTCAATCATGACAAATTAAAAATAGTACATCGGTATGATGCAATTCATTACATCTTTTCATGGTTTTTATTTTGACCTATACACTTTTGTCATAAGTACATAAAATCCGCAGCCTGCTCATTACTTTCCAAGCATACCTCGTCACCCCTATTCAAGCTGACTAGACACAAAGAAAATCGTGCAAATTATGCCCGCGATTTTCCGATACATCAAGATAAGAAGCGGGGTTGAAGGGATCGACTATAAAGACTGATCGATTAGATCGGTTTCCGTCCGTTTCCGCAGCGTCGGATTACAGACCGCACCGGTCGATGTCCACCCGGTCGCAATTACTTAAACATGCTGTTTGCCGAGGCGGAGACTCGGGGGTTCTGGAATAGGAATCTGTTCTCGGAACCGGGTATCGCAGTGCGGAATTAGACAACGGGGGTGGAAAGTAAACGAGGAAAAATTAGCGAGAACCCGAAGGAAATCGGCATAACCGGGTCACGCGGTTCTTCCGCGAATCGAGCGCCGTTTCCAAGCTTCCTGAAGCGTCTTTGAGCGTCTTTGAGCGTCTTTGAGCGTCTTCGGTGGTGTCTCGAAGCTTCTCAAAGCGTCTCAAAGCGTCTTGAAATCTCTTTTAACATTCCGAAGCGTCTCGAAGCGTCCTGAAGCATCTTGGAACGTCTTCGGTGGCGCCTTGAAGCGTCTCGAAGTGTCTTGAAATGTTTTTCAGCATCATGAACCATCTTTTAGCATCTCGAACTGTCACGAAGTGTCTCGAAGCATCTCAAAGCATTTCGAAGCGTCTTGTAGCATCTCGAAGCGTCTTGTAGCATCTCGAAGCGTCTTTTAGCATCTCGAAGTGTCTCGAAGCGTCTCAAAGCATCTCGAAGAGTCTCGAAGCATCTTGGTGCGTCTCGAAGCGTCTTCGAGCATCTTCGAGCATCTTCGAGCATCTTTGAGCGTCTTGAAACGTCTTCGAGCGGTGTCTCCTGCGGCGAAAACGAATTGTTGTTCCACGCGGTCGACTATACATCGAGGTAATTAAGTGCTGACCCCACGGTAATTCCATTATCGCTGCCATCGTTGTCCGGCAGAGCTGGGAAATCCGATTACCCGCAGGCGACTCGACGTCGCGCTTTACGCGTACGTATCAGCGAGCAAGGAACACACCGTACCTTCCTGAATTTATAAGATTTGTAACGCGCAGGTTTTCGTCGAACACACGATTCCCTCGGGGCTACTTAATTGCGCGAGCACGCGGTTATGGATGCCACGGAGAACGCCTGACACCGCTTCATCCATTACCGGCGGTGGAAACGCAGTTGATCGAACAAATTAAACGTCTGTCGCAATGGTTCTTCGCTGATTGGATGTGCAAAATGTCTTCCGTGATATTGAAAAAGTAAGGAAATTAATTGTGCCGTTTCTGCGAAGTGCTGAAGGGATATTTTGAATTTAATTTTCTAATTTATTTAAAAATTGTTGAAACCAAGCTCCGCATGCGAATTCTGAAAATTTGTCTTTATTATATTTTTACGATGTTACTATTGTAATTTTATAGGTATTTATATTGTTAGGCTGTTTCATTAATCTTCTCTCAAGAATTACAAATTGTTTCGTTTCTTTTCTTTTTGGTATAGATATATTTATCGACGTAAGCAAATTTCGTTATACTTATTCAGCACGATCAGATTTGAAATCCTAATCGAATGAACCAATTTCACTAGAATTTAACACTTTCGATGCAACCTACATCCGGTTAAAGTGTGTCAGATTTGTTTCTCGATATAATTTCATTCTATTCCAGAAATGGTCACCGATATTTTGACCGTGTAAAGCAACTGCGTTTTTATAGGCGATCGTGACATGCAAGTCACTTATCGATTACCGCAAATAAGTATAGACGTGAAAACCACGCCAACCTGAATTCATAATCTTCGTTGCATGTTCTCTTACCTAGATACCTATTGCCGTTTCGCCCGATTGTAATTCCGCCATTGATCCAATCGCATTAATCTCGTTGCTGGTCATCCGCCGATACGAATTCAAAAATACGAAACTCGATAATCCATAAAGTTAAATACAAAAATCTGCTCAGCGTCGATTCCAATTTGCATTTCGTTCCTAAAAGTAGTACAGGTATTTCTGATACACGACGATGTTAATTAGTGAGAATACTTTGGATAGAGCGGACTCTGTACTCCATTAATGGTAATTTTATGCAAAACAATATTTCCTACGATAATTTCGGTGTTCGGAATGTTTCATTTATCCGAGGACACGATTTCGGTCACTTCGGAATTCGTGAACACGTTGCGATGATAAATGAGAGAACATTCTGATCGGAACGTCACATTGCAATTCGAATTCGGCAGAAACTTCTTTGTATAAAAGACATAAGATCAATGTAAAGAAATACATCATCGCGAATTTTTCATATTTAATAAAGTTGTTCGTTCGTCTCGTACAGATTTGTTTGCGCTGTTGTTTCAACCAGCTTTGCGCCCGGTTAAAAAAACCGTACGATCGGACGCTACACGAATTGTTTTCTAACGCAATTCTAGACAAAACATTGCCTGGTCAATGTAAAACCGCGTGCATCGCAAAACAAACTTGCTTGATTCAACAAAAACTCGGATCGAAATAGAATGGCTCGATTTTATTTCGTACTGTTTGGATTTCTCGTATCGTCGGAACAGGTGCGCAAGATTTTTTTATATTCCAAAGTGAAATCACTTCTTTCGCGTCCTTAACACTTTCGCAAGCGTAGTTTACACATCCGCTTTACATACTTGCAGAATTATCACGTTAACTGTCGCTTCAATGTCCATAAAAGTCCCACGAAATCAGAACAACTTATTTAATAATATAAGACACTGATTTAAAACGCTCTTACAGCTCGTAAAACCTGAAAAGGTTTGGCTTACTAATTAAATCGTGAATAAAATTGTGATAAAAATATTTATTTACGAGAAAACCCATTAGCAGAATATGAAACATAAGTAAATAAACGGATTTGATAAAAGAATTGTGTCATTCAAACACATACATACAGCCATATGACAAAAATTAGTAGATGAAAGGCAAAACAATAGAAACATAAAAATAATTCCGAGGTACTTTTGTGTTGGTATCAAGTTATTAAAACTATTAAGAGAACAAATACATTCGTATTTAGCTCTTTTCTCTTGCAATTAATGCAGACAATTTGTGTTTTGCATTTAAATCCTAGTTATCAGTGCCGCAGGTGTTAACAGATTTCTGGATCGTGACCATCTGTTCCAATTTCTGAAAAATGACCCGATGTTCTTTTCGCACAGTACAACAAAGAATTGTAACTTCCAGCGATCGGTCTACATTCGAAGGCAAAATCGCAAGAGGGTCGCCGGTAGCCGAAGCAACCTAAAACTAGTCCCGCAGAATATTTCGTTCGCACGGTCTCATTTAAATTACCATTCCCCCGGCCAGAGGGGTTCGGCAACGTCTCGCGTATAATAGTCCATTTTCTATAGACTATGTCCTATAGTCTGTTTCAATGTTTCACCGATAATTGCGCCGCGGTAACTCGAACGAGTTAGCGATTCCTTAAGGGATGGATTTCGAAACCGGTTTCGCATTATGCGCCATTCTCACCCTGAGGCGCTTCTGAAAGTTCGGTCGGGTTTTTATTTTCCACGGCAAAGGGGTGGTCAAGGAGGCGAGCCGATCGATTTCAATAGCCGTGTTAATTCTGCTTGACGGTTGCAACATTCTTCAACCGGTCCTTCCATTTCGAATTAACCCCACCGCTTTCTTCTGATTCGATGATACGGTGCGTCCGGACATCTGGTATTTCAAGATTGCATTCGGCAGACGTTTGAAGACAACATTTAATATTCAATTAATAGCAACATTCTTCAATCGATTCCATATTATTTTCCAATTAATTTTGTATGATTTTTTCGACTCCATTTTTTTATTTCATTGGATATTACTGAGATTTGCACTCAGAATTTCAGGTTTTATTTTTCTTCTGAACTTTCGGATTATTCTGCTGATGTTCGAGAGGTTTTTGCAAATATTAAATGTTTATTGTTCATCATATTATCCTTTATATTATCATTTAATATCATACATTTACAATAACAATAATATCATTTCTACATTTCAATACTGAAAGTGTACTGAGTTAACATTATAACATGATGTTCTTAACAAATTAGAATCGTTTACAAATATTAAAATAAATTATTCCTCGTTTTCTAGAAAATCATGACTTCTTAATCACGAATATAAAATAGAATATTTTAAACTGCAAACATTATACAATTTATATTTGTTTACAATTGTATATTATATATATATATATATTGTATATTATATTTACAATTGTACAATTGTATATTTATTACAATATTGAAAGTACTAATACAATAAAAAATAAATCATTTTAGTAGTACTCTCTAAATATAAGAAGTTCTAATCAACATCATTTTTAATATTTATAAATGTAAATACATATTAGCATTCGCTGCGTAAGTAATTAAAGTGGTTTTATTACAAAAATACATTCAAGAAATGCATCTCCCAACATCAAATTTTTATATCATTTAAATATGTATAGAATACAAGCGAATCCAAATTGATTAATCTTGTAGTCAGAATTTGTGTGTACAATTGATAACAAAAATTAATTACTCATAACTAGAGTGCGGATTTTTTTACATTTATGATAAAAATGAATGAATTTAAAGCAGTAGAAAAATTAAAATAAACCGAGGATGTTTGATTTACTAACTTGAACTTATTTTATTATCTAATCTATTATTGAAACTCATTAAAGGAAAAAAAAGAAATCGTACTTGGCTTTTGTATCTCTCAATTAATGTAAACAATTTGTGTTTTGCATAAATATCTGCGTTCAAGAAAATTATTAAATATATATATATACTTCTCATTTTCAACGTGAAGTTTATTAAATTAATTGAAGTTCACATTCTCTAGCTAAATTATCATACACACCGATTGTATCCGGTATGTTCGCTTGAACAGTTTCTCAAGAGTTTCTAAACCGTTCGTTTTCAATTATTCAAATACGAAAGAACGATAACTCGAAATGCAAACGGATGCTACTATTTCGACGATCACCAGCACACTCGCGCATCTGGCAGCTAGTTACTAATCAATTCCTGTGCGAGCATCAACACTGTGATTACATCGCATACCGACACGTCAGAGCGCAAACGGTGCATATACGCGTGGAATTCAAGTGCGCGTACACCTTCCGTTGAAATTCGAAGTCATTTCTAATACAGTAATTGCCTCGAACGGTGGGGGGACTGGCATCGGTTCAGATTGCGTTCGTCAGCAAACTGTTTCCGTTCCTAGCCGGATGATTTATCTGCTTCGTTTTCATTTCGCATCCTCATTTTGTAATGCCGCGAAATTTTCACGCCGCATGATTCACGGACGCGCACTTCTCTTACGTTCGAGTCGATTTTCCTCGACGTGAACTAAATCTCACTGATTTTTGCTGACTGTTCCATTGATATACCATTCATAATATCAGAATAAATATATGACACAGCCGAAAGTTATAGTTTTATCTTCTGCATTAGAAATTTTAACACAATTATGTGTCTTAAAATTTGTTCATATAATCAATAATGACTAGTCCGCGGATTTTTATACAAAATACAAATTGTCTGCGCCAATTGCATGAAATATAAACTAAACAGCAAATTTATTCTTTGTATAATCGTTTCAATGAATTAAAAATAATAGATCGAGATTTTTTAATTCTTTAGATCTTGTTACTATTATATATTCTATTTACCCAATTTTTCCGTCAATGCATAAAATCCGCTGTCTAGTAATGACAAATGTAAATTGGTTTCTATTTTATTTTCATTTCGAAATTGTCGTTATCCTCGTGGATACCTATTTAGTATTATTCTTGGCTATCACACTTTATACAATATAGAATATTTATTTTTTATAACGTTGGATTCGCGCAGCGCAAGTTCTAAATAAGAGTACGTACGATTTTTAAAATTTCTTTCAACATTCAACACTAAATAAGGATTTAATTATTTAACACAGATCTGTGGGTAACATTATCATTAAGCGTTTGTGAAAACGATCAATTAACTCTCTCTCTCCTCTCTCTCTCTCTCTCTCTCTCTCTCTCTCTCTCTCTCTCTCTCTCTCTCTCTCTCTGTCTTTTATTCGACGAAAACAATATATTTTATCCTCTAAAGAAACAGGATAATTGAAATTAGAGAATCATATCCTATTAATTAATGGAAACATTTAGAACAAATCTAACAATAAGTGGCTCATCCTATATCACAAGACTCAAATGTCTTGATTATCATTTATTATTCGATAAGTTAATTACCCAGTATTGATCTGGACTAAAATAAACATAAATAATAACTGAACTATTATCAATTCTCGTGAGTATGCTTGTTGGATACAGAGTAGTTTGTATATTACTAGATTGCGAATTCTATTTAGTTCTGGCAAAAATGAGTAACTGAAATATAAAATAGTGAAGAATTTAATTACATTGTTACAATATCTTATCAAAACTTTTAGAAGAATCGATTTATTGCTGTTTAATTTCCACTCCTTAAAGGTGTCTTAGAAAATGTTTATTTTGCACAAAGACCCGTCAAACTATTGCAAAAGATTAGGATTTCTGCGACAGATTACGCCGAAACCGTTCCCAAAACCACGATATTCGACGAAGGCAACAGACACTCAGGTTCTCTCCCCGCGCACTCATTACCACCCCTTCTAATCCTAGCTTCTTGTTGTTTTTTTCTCGACTGCAGTGTACGAGGTCTAAGAAACACGACTTCGTCGTAGTCGCGCGGCTGGCTCGGCGGTGTAATTATGCTGCGCAGTGATTGGCGTGGTTCATGGAACAGAGGGTGCAAGCGTGGCTAAGCACGAGGGTAGCAGCAGTCTTGGCGGAACGCGCGCTAGAAAGAGAGAGAGAGAGAGAAGAAGAAGAGAGAGCGAGAGAAGGAGTGAGACTCGGGGGTGGCCGTGGGGCGAAGGAGAGGGTTTTTAGCTCGAATTCATTAGAAGTAAAAATCGATAGGCGACGCTCTCGCTGCCTCCGCCGGCAACGTTTCGCTTGGCAAAAAGAATGTGAGAGCATTGCCACCCCCTTCCTTTCTACTATACTCGCAGCTCTCGCCCTGTTGTTCTCCATCTTTCTCTGGAAGCCACCCTCGCACTCCGCCGCGTCTTCTTTCCCGCAGAATTGTAGCTAACCGGGCTGCTTCTGCGAGGCGATACTCGGTGCTCGAAAAAAAATAGCACGGCCAACGACGGAATTTTACTGTCACGACCGGGGGTGGGCGTTTATTCCTCTTCTTGCCCTTTTCTGGGGGCCATCGCTTCGAGCGGAAATCTGCTTTTCTGTCCTGCCACGCTGCAACTTTGATAGGCGTTCTTGTCTCGCCCAAGGTTAACGGCTTGAAAAATTGCCCGCGCCACCTCGATATTTTACATCCTCGAACTATAGTGCCGCCTCGATCATCCGATCCTTCGATATCTGGATTCTCTATCATCCAGATACGATGTAAATAGATTGCAACGCTATTTATTGCACGAATCAGTAAAGATCTGGCATTTTTATTACGTTCTGTTACCGTTAGACTGCGATTTTTTTAAATTTTATTTTTACTTATTCATTAAATGATCATAAAATACATTGAATGATTCATGATATGCATCTGTCCAGTTCCGATAGAAAACAAAGTTTACAGGAATAGAAAAGAAATGTGATAGAACCATAAAATTGCTCACTGTACAAGATAAAATGGATGTTAATCTACAAAGTTTAATCATAGATTGTAGACCAAGTTTTTAAAGCAAGAGATTTCACCGTCGAAACGTTCCAGTTTTACCGGAGTAATCATTGACAAGACTGCGTCTATGGCAGAAATTAATAGATGGAATGCAGGACAGTGGAAACGTTTAAAGGCGTGCTGTTGTATGGTCTGAACATATTAACCCCTTGTACTATAACAACGAGTCAGACTCATGATGAATATTTCATTATTCATCTATTTAATATGAATATTCTTTATTTGTTCTAAAGCGAAACTCGATTCATGATCGAAATCTACGAGTGAATGTAAACATTTATAAATATTTAAAGAAAATCATTTTTCGTTTCCTAAAAATCCATGATTTTGTAAGGATGAACATAAAATTACATTTCCAAATAAAATCATTTTAGTAAAACTTGAAGTGTATTTTCAGTCTACAAAATGTAAAATAAAGAGTAAATTTCTATTCAACATATAAATGTAAAATTAGAATTCTCTACATAGTTGAATAGAATGATTTTATACATAATATTATTATAACATCAAAAAACCGATAAAATAGAAGCAAATTAAAATTAATCTCGTTACAATTTCTGTACACATTTTATTTCGGTGATACAAAACTCGATCATGAATTAATTACTCATAACTAGACTGCAGATTTGATACATTTATATCGGAAATAATTTAGAAAACGGGATCTCGAAAAAGAGCTGTAATTTAAAATAGTGAAAATATTGAAAGAATTATTAAAATTATTAATAAAATTGTGCTTGGTTACTGTATTTTGAAGTTGAAGCAAACAATTTTGGCATACAAGAAACAAAACTTGTCTCGTTCTAGAACTCAACACCGCTGTGAAAGAAATCGTATTGCGAGGGGTTAAAATTATTGAAAATAATTCAAGGAGTATTTGTATTTACATCTAGTTCCTTGCAATTATTACAGACAATGTTTATTTTGCAACAAATCTCCAGTCTAAACTTATGTTTTCCTGATGAGTTTGGATAATCAAAGGACCCAGAAACGATCGACCATCCACGATCAGAAATTAAACTTTTTTTTAGCGCGTGTAGAAGCAAAAACGTGTCATCCGAAACGAAGAAATTATTCATCGCTGGCACCACATTTCATGTTAATGCTCTGTGTACGATATCGCGACGGGTGTCGCTGACTTTCGTGTGCTGTGCGATGGAAGACAGAAAACAACGACGATATCTTTCGTAACTTCTGGTCGCGGAGCCAAGACCTGACAGTTATGCAAAACACATCAGGCTTTAACCTTGCTGTTCGGGAATAACGATCGATCAGGATCGAACGCGTCAATCTTTGACAGTGTCTCTGTTAAACGATCTTTAGGCGCCGTCCTCTTTCTTTATCTCGCTTCGATTCTCTCGGATACTCGCGGTACCTCGTTCCGTCTTTGTTGTTGTTTTTTGGGGTCACCCTATAAACACAATGACGGGTGTACGAAAAATAGAACAGAGAGAGAGGGAGAAAGAGAGAGGAGGGAGGAGGACGATAGGGGGACGACTGCGGTGAAGAAGTAGCGGGAGGAACGCGCGGAGCCGGACGGGGGTGGCCAAATTAACGGTAACCACTTCGGCTTGGTCATTAGAGAAAAACTTTCTTTCCACTGGCGCCAACCAATCCGACCCCAAGGATCCCAGGACCTGAGAGAATTTTCAATCGAATCGCAATCCTCGAAACGCTTTCGCCCTCATTTTCACGTAACGAGGACGCGTCGACCCGCCGCTTACACCCCATCTACCAACCCCCTACGCTTTGAAATCTTCTGCCTGTTGTTTCTTCCTCCGAATACGCAATTCCGATTCTGCCGGGAAGAAATACGACCGCCGAAAATAAGCGTGTACAGTCGTGTCGATATCCTGAGAATGAGTATTGAAAATGCTGCTTCCCCCATTGGGGGTGGACGCTTTTCACAGTCTGCTCGTTCTCAGTATGCAAAACAGAAGTTCGTAAAAATATCTACGATCTTCTATTAAAATAGATACAGTTTGATTACAGTTTAATTTTGTTCCTTCAACTCTACAAAAAGTATCTACCCATCCCCCCTAGCATCTAAAGTACATTTTGATGGAAAGATGTGCATATGGAAATGATCTGTAGAAACTCATCCACACGAGAGTGAATTTAATTTTATTAGTCGAATTTTGTTGACAAAGTCTAATTATTAGACTGCGGATCTTTATGCAAAATAAAAATTGTCTGTATTAATTGTCAGACGTAGGAGTCAAGCACAATATATTTATCTTTTTTAATCATTTTGATAAGTTCAAATTAATACATCAAGATTCTTCGTTTCTATTCATCTTTTCACTGCCATAAATACATATAATCTGCATTCTGGTAATTATTGACATAAGTAAGAGGAAGATCTAAGACAAATCTTCTGTTCAAATAATTAATTTATATATAATTTAAAATATTAAGTGACAATAAACGATACACTTTGATCATTCATTAGGTCGCGACTATTGGAAATGATCAAGCAACAGGATCCACGCTCTATATGTTACTGCATTATGTCTGTAAAAAAGCGAACTAGTAAGTAATCTCTGGACAAATCACCGGGCGAAATGTTAAACATCGTAGCCGGATCGAGTCGTTATCTAGTAGCAATTAAACGTCTAACGCCCACGGTGATCGGGTCTCCGGGAAATGAAAAATTGAGAGAAAAGACGGAAATAGCGTTCCGCGATCGAGGTATGAAAAGGTGGAACGGATCACGCCAATGGAAACGGAGAAACTGTTCTTTGCGTAGGATTCCTTGCCTCAATGTCCTTCTTTGATGAATCCACATAGACTCGAGACGCGTCTTTCCTCCTCTTAATTACGGTCCCCCGAGAATGGGGCGGCAATGAGGGAAGGACGGTGGCGGCTATTAACGTCCGACGATCGAAGGATAGAGCGCGTTAGAGAGCTAAAGGGGTACTGGGAGGGCGAAGTGGATCTTAAATGAATAGAGTAAGAAACTCGGTACTTCTACGTATCCTACATCGCATCGTGGTACCGTCTTCCAAAAGGTTCGCCAAAATGCAATGATCAAACTACATATATAGCAGCAAAGAGCTGCTGTATATTTGGGTTGCTGCTTTATAATTGGGTCAAGCGATCCAAATTTTGTTGAGATGTTAATGGGATTTTTTCGTTTTCAAAAGTTGCCTCAGAACGGGTCAAAAAGTTTTTTATGAAATTAAATTTATAGTTTTTACAAAGTAGTAAGATAAGTAAGTAAATTCAATCCAATCAAGAATTTTTAATGATTTGTACATGAGCTTAAATGAATCCGATAATACTGAATTAGAAGACAGCGACTAATTCTAAAAAAAATTTTTACATTTAATTACTGCTTAACAGCGTTTGGACATTTACAAGAGTCACACGCAGTGATGAAGATTATTGCTGTTCGACAGGTTAGTGTTTCTAGATAACATAACGAGCTTTGAAATATTCATTTAATATGAATGTAAAATAATAAAAATAAAGTTCTAAAGTACGAGCGTGTACCTATTGTGAAATACCGTTTTCGTACCATAACAGTATTTGTGTGAGTGAATTTATGAAGACAATGATCAAAATTATGAGTCGAATTTTTACATCCACTATCATATGTTCTATCTATTTTTTATTCTATTATTTGTGCGATTGTTTCAAGAAGGAGTCACAGTTCAGCGGTGTTTCATAATAGGTGCTGTCACCTTATTTCGGTTTTCGTACAAAATTCTTCGATTCGGTCGTATCGTGCGTCAGGATGTGCGTGGTCTCGAGGAACGAGAATAGTCGCGACTCGCAGAGCGGGTGAGAAAGCGGAGAGTAAAAATGGACGGGGTCGCGGAGTCCGCCGGGGGTAGGTTGTAGAAGCGTCGGTCGTCGGCGGGGATAATTAGACGAAGCGGGAAGAGATACGAGAAGACGAACGGAAAGAGAGAAAAAGCGACTTCTGGGTAAAGCGGCGCCAGATAAGACTTAATATTTGATCGTGAGCCCACCCTTGCATCGCTCCGACTCGACCCGCGCCCCCTCGCTTCTCGATCGATCTGTAACCCCTCGCTGCCCTTTCGCCACCCCCGATCCTCTTGCCCCTCTCGCCGACCCGCGGCAGCCAACTATCAGGGGCAAATCTGTTGACACTACCGGTCGGAACCTTGTTTCCGATTTCCGTGGGATCGTTCCCGTGGAGATCGACGGCGTCCTTGCTGGGCGACGCGACGCCATACGCTTGATTAACGCGCACGTGTCTCCTGCCATTTCCTTGGACTTAATATAACGACGCATTCCGCCGAAGGCTGCGCTTCGATTCTCCTGGCGAGACCGATCGTTATGAAAAACGATTTTATCGAAGGTCCGGAAACTTTTGATCTCGACTCTGGTGAAACTACGACGTCTTCGATGGGAAACGTGATTCCGTGCTTTCGGGTCATGGATCCTACAATGTTTTCATCCGCCATGTTCTAGTTTTGCTTTGTTCGATGCTTCTGATAAAGAATCTCTTATTCGCAATGTGTATACAGGGTGATTCTTGAGGTCATTTGAAATAACTTTTTCCTTTTCGATAATGCAATACGCGGCTTCGTTTACGAGTTATTAACGAAAAACAGTGACCAATGAGAGGTGAGCTCGGCTGGCGCGAGGCGGTAAAGCCAATGTGCGGAACTGGGCTTAAGAAAATAAAGTTGACTTTCAAATCTCTGAAACGTCTCCACCAGTAAAAAACTAAATGCACTGCACAGTGTGCTCTACACAAGACACGTACGAGAACGATATTGTATAAGATGATAAAAGTATTTCCGAAATAATTTTCTGGTTGCCGATTCGGCGAAGCGGATGAACCTAAATTAAACAAATAACTATTTACATGTAATCGTTCTTCGGAATTTCAACGTTGATATGGATCGATAAGCAACGTTACTGCGGTGAAATTATTTTTATTCTTACTGAAGCTCGAGTACCGTGAAAAGAATAACCTCGATACGTAGAAAAATTAACACAATAAGAAGTGAAATTTCTATTCTTATTTACAAGCTTTAAATAAACTTTAATTAAATAAATTAAATAAACTAAATAAACATCGCTAACCTAAAGTAAAGTTTATTTATTATCAGTATTCATGAAAATTCAATAAGGTTGAAATTCTTCGCAAAACTAGCATTGAAAGATTCATGTTTATTGTATTTATCTATTTTTTTTGTGTTCAGAAGACTGTAATTATATCTCGCAAGTTTAATATTTCGGTACATGTTTAGTTTGTGCGGATAACGACGTCAGAACGTTAATAACGGCCAGACGTAGATAGTTGTTTGTTTAATTTAAGTTCACCCGTTTCGGCGAATCGCCAATTAGAAAATTACTTTGGAAATGTTCGACGCTTCTGAAGACCCGTTGGTGTAACTTTAAGGATTGGCCGTCGCCTTGCCTTTGTTCTTTCGTGCCCGTCGCGGAGTCACGAAATTCGTTATATGCAATGTAAATGGGTTTCGTGACTTTAAAAGCGTTTTGTTTCATTGCTCTCATTTTAATCGGGGACATCGTACTTCATAAAACTCCGCGTAACCACGTGAACCGACGCCGTCGGCTTTACAGGTTCCATTGATTTATTATAAAAGAAAAAAGTGAACCGTAATTCTCTATCCCACAGTTGCGTATCAAGAAAGAGTTACTGAAACCAATTAATTACGGTAATAACCTGCAATTATAATTACAAAACAGTCAGTTAATATTTCTTGCGAGACCTTAATTACTTCGATTATCATGCCTCGGCGTTATTTAACTCGAGATAATAAAATATATAGCTTCCACTTTTTAATTATTACAGGAAACATTTGCCACATAAAGTTTCATAAAATTTACTATTTCTTGATTACCGGATCACGAACACGGTATTAGACTTTGTAATATGCAACAAAAGAATGCAATTAAGTACTTTTTCATTTGATTTAGTTTTTGATAGATAGTTTTTGATGATAGTTTTCAATTTGCTAGTTAAAATTGTATTATAGAAAATACGAAAATTAACTTGAATCGAAAAGGATCTACAAATGGAAGTAAACTTTATCCTAACATTTTATCCTAACAATTCTTAAACTGACTTTACAGTTGCAGAACTCTTATTGATTTGATTATTATCAATTCTGCCTCTGTACGATATTATTAAAATACAATTGTTGATTGAAGTGACTAGTTGCCTCAAACAATTAATCCTCCAACCACGGGCACGTGGAATTCGTATTCTAAATATATTGTAAAATTTATCGAAAAGACGAAGAAGCGGTTTCATACCGAAAAATCAGGACACTCGCTCGCGATTAAAGGGTCTAATTATCGTTACCCTAGTAAAAGACGAAATCCTGTCACGAAGCTAAGAAAGATCTCATCGCAAGCAAGTCATGAAAGTACTGACCCAGCGTAACCCGGTAGCAATTTTCGACGTTTCCGTAGACGAAGACATCATGGACGTCCGCCATCCAGAAAGTGGATTTCCCGGGACGTTCTGATAGCGCAATTAGTGTATAGCGTTACGTCGAATAAGACTTCATCTACGAGCCAACATTTGTGCAGCAGCGCAATTACAGATTTCGTGTTCCCGCCGCGGCACGAATACAAAATTGGATTCGAAGTTTGCATTGTAAACCACGGGAACACGTTGCGGGTGCCCGGTTCTCGAGGAGCTCCGGACCCTGGCATGGCGGCGTGCACGTAAGATTTCACGAAGTTTTCTCGAGGATGCCGGGCACGGTGGATGCAAAGTAGCCGCGGGGCACCCTCAAAGAAATTCCATGGCGAGGCGGCGAATCGATTAGACGCCGGTCAACTTCGACCCTGTCGAACCGCAGACTCGATATTCCTTATTCCTCCCCCAACCCCTTGGTCTTGGTCTCGCTGGGTTGCTCGGTCTCCTTTCCTCCCGGGACTCGGTTCGAGCGTATAATTATCAGAGGCACGCGAGCCCGGAGACCCTCCTCGAGAGAGGGCCTATGTAAGTTCTCTTCCTCCTGCTCGCAGCCTATTCCGCGCTTCTCCTCGGCGCTCCTCTCCTACTACGCTCGGCCTTTCGTTCGCTAATACTAGGAAGAAACCTAGACTTACCGCGGGCTTTGCCTAGGTTCCTACAGGGGCTCGACCCCATGCTGGAGGAGCCACGGCGCCCCATTACCATACGATTTTCATGTTAGCGCCTCCGGGCCCCAAAGCTGCACGACCGCGCATTATACTTAACTTAACCCGAGCCGCAACTCGCCTGTACACACGTGAGGATTCGGACGTGTACAGTTTCCTGCGAGCGCGTACCCGTGCGAGACCCGCGCCTGTTTCGCCACTCGGGGCGACGTCGGCGTAGGTGTAGGTGTGGCAGGACCATGGAATCCCGGCGTAGATAATTGTACAATGCTGTAAACGGTTTACTTCTGCTCAGTGGCGTAGCCAGTCGGGGACCGCGATCCAACCTAGAGCTCTGCGAGTGCTCCAGTCGAATTTAACTAATCGCGAATCGGCTGGAAAAACTGACGCCCTGAACCGCGTGGAGTTAATTCCGTCCTCCATGATTAAATCGTCCTAATTCATATTTCTGATTATCCAAGGAAATCAGATCTAAATTAATAGAATAATTTTGAAATAACATATGACATTTGGAACTTCATGAAGTGTACAGAATATTCCAGCTTTGCTTGAAAGGTGAAAGCGCACGCGATGTTCCAAATATTTTCAAATATTCTGAAAAATAGCAAATTAGTGGATAAAATATTTTAACTAAGGACAGCAGAAATATAGCCTGAACATTATGCACCTATGAATACATAATTTCAATAAGGCTACACGTTAAAATTGTGTTTCATCGTTTTTGTAATAAGAACAGGGCTCAATAAAACTACCGTTGATGTACACAACCATTGTTAATAAGAAATACGTAAAAATTTGTTCACTTTTGACTAACGTCGCGGCACGATTCGGCAGCGCCTTAACTTCAGCTACGCAGAGACCCAGGCCACTCGCTTGCACTTTCTAACAAAATACTGCAGTTTTGAAACTGCTGGGATTAATTTGATCCTACATGGCTCGCGAAAGTTTAATTTCATCTATTTAATAAATAAAACATTGTTCAAGCTTGCAATCTTGTATTGGGATTTATTCGACTAGAATATAATAATAAGAATATTTATTTGACCAATAGGAACAAAATTCTTGTGTTACAATAATATGACAATATGTCACATAAACATGTCGATAAAAAAGAAAAAAAAGGAGTAATACAATAAAAAGATAAGTTAGAAGTGATGAAGATAATTAACTGAAGTGAAAAAAGTGAATAATATGGAGAAAAGAATACAGCATGAGATCATTAAAATAACACAAAGAAAGATTACAATAAGTGGAAAAGCATAAGGAAGAAAGCATTGAGAAATGAACTAATGAACACGGTCATGAAAAAAAATCATTATGGAAGGCGTTGAGAATAGTTGTAAACGTGCAGACTCATGTATACATATATAGAATGAAATTAGCATCCAAAATAATTTCTAAATCTCGTCCTGACGATTAATCCTGTAGATTTTATCGGTTTCAGGGCGTTCTGGAGCAACTATCGACGCTTCTATTTTCTCTCGCATCGTACATTATTACTTGTGCTGTTTGTTTGTCCAGCACCGTGTATCGCAGTTTGATTTGAGCAATCATCACGGATGAGCACGCGTCGAGCTCAAACATGCTTTTCATCGTTTCTAAAATACTATTATTGCAAAATATATTGCATATTAATTTATATGACGCGTAATTTTGGGGACTAATGTGTACTAGCGGGTTTTTCGCTCCTATATTAATTAAATAAATGAATAAATAAATAAATAAAAATACTGTCTCCTAGTTTAAGTCTGCTAATTCTTTTAATAACTTCCACACTTTTTTGTCTCATGTAACGAAGGGTTTTCCCATTGAAATTATCAAATGAATAAATGAAGTCATGTCTAGTATCCAGTGGTGATGTAATTATTTGACAAATTGGTACTCGAGCGGTTCGAAGCTAGAGATATGTGAGTACTTAAATTTCATCTTTAAATTTTTGGAGCTTACTCAAAATCAATAAACTGTTGAAAAAAATGCAGGCATTTGAAAAATTCAAACGACTCGAATACTCAAAAGCTTGGAAGATTTCGTGGTATTTGAAGCAGGATAGAATTTTCACCTCGAAAATTTTCGAATTATTCAATTATGCTCGAACAAATCCTGCATTTAATTGACACGATTTATCAAATAAAGCACACAAGTAGTGCAACCATTTTTCAAGTAATTCGCACTTTTCCGAACAATTCGTCGATTTCTTCATGCAATATATGCTTTCGTTTCTGTCATTGTAAAACTGAGCGTTTACCCGTGTATATCAATTAATTAGATGAAATTAAATTGAATTAAATTACGATGTCTATGATCGAATACTATGTAAAGTTTCATATAGTTGCATCCAATTTTGTATCCACGATAAATTGTATTTAATATATAATAATATATTAATATATTGATAATATAATATAATATAATAATATATTGATAATAATATAATATAACAATATATTAATAATAATATAATATAATAATATATAATAATATATAACATATATAATATAATTGTATCCAAAATAAAATCTGCCGCAATGCGAGCTGTTCGCGGCATTCGGAAAATGAATAACCAATTAAGCAATTCATTCGGTATCATATTTAACGCATTGCAAGATTGAATCTCCGAACGCTCAACACATTCGAGAAGATTCATAGAAGGAAGCGTGTGCCTGCACGCGGAAATTCTGTTCTCGCTGCCGGCCCTCGGCTCCACTGGGCCGCAATGCATTCACGCAAATGTGACTACGCGTGATTACGTGTGACCGCTGGGAGGCACTTGCAACAATCGCGGAGATGCACTGACAGGCAGCTTTATTTGCCTAATTACCGGACTTAACCGGGGAAAATAGTAGTGAATGATACCTCGCGATGGCTGGGTTAAGTACGAGTACTTGCTGGGCGTGTTTCTTTGCGCGCGCTAGTACGCAAGTACATACTTACGTAACTGTGCGCGTAGACACACGTGTGCGTTCTACGTGCACGCGAATAATGTACGCGATGCATATTAAACCGAGGGAAGATTAAAGGTTTTCTAACGGGCATCCCGGCCATTTTCTGCGTACCGCGAAGGCAACTTTAGTTGTCTCTATTAATTTTTGATACGGAAGGGCCAGGGCCGGCGTCGACCGGCGAGGATCTGTATAAAGCAGCGAGTCTTCCGGTAGATTTGTTCACGTGCACCGAGCCCTGTGTATTATTCCTTCGATCCCTCGCGAACGCAAAACCGGCGGCGTAAAAGGGAAGCAAACCGAGGGGGGAATTCCGTGTTTAGAATCCGTAAAGCACGAAGCTTGCGCTTGCATGGTGCAAAACTGTAAACGGCGATCGTGAGAGCATACAGAGCTGTCATTATTAGATAATTATTTCTCCATAAAGTAGAAATGAGAGTGGCGCAGTCGAGTGCCGCTGTTAACCTTCAATTAAACATTTTAAAGTTTACACGTCGCGCGATTCGCGTCACATAGATACGCTCCTCGGATGTCGCATCATGAAAAATCGCGATTGCCGCTTTTTTTGCTGATACTTTTGTTTCGTAAAACGAAGTTACTTTATGACAAGCGTAGGTTCGAAAGAATTTCTTGGTTTTCAAACGCTTCAGATTGCTCGCGCAGCAGAATTTTTAGATTAGTGAATTGATTTCGTTTCAGTTTGCTTATCTTCCACTGTATGCGAGAGCAAAACGTTCGACAACGAAGTTTTGTGAATGGATTTCGGCACAATAAAGGATTTATTTATAATTAAATATTACACATACAGTAATAAAATATATAATTAATTACACGACATTCTTAGTACCCTCATTCTTCTCTCATCACTATCAATACTCTCTCTGTTCTTAGTGCTTAATTCTCTAATTCTCTGATTATCAAACTCATTCGCACGTTACTCGTAATGTTTCACATTTATTCACAATCTATGGTTTTGGAACGATAAAATCCACAAGTTTCTCATTTTTCGTATCACTTTAACGCGGATACCACAGGTAAAGTGGTTAAAATTAGAATAAACAATTTTTATAATACAGTCGAATTTCATAAAACTCATTTTTAGCATGTCGTCAGAGTCTACTGAAACAAAGTGTTTAACAACAAGGTTTCCTATATTTTGTATCATTTTAACGCATTATAATGTAGAATACAGTGTAGATTCTATTGTAAATTCTATTGTAGAATACAGTAGAATTTGATAAAAGTCATTTTTAGCTCACCATCAGCGCATACGAGAGTAATGTGTTTAACCCTTGAGTACTTTCGTAGATTTCTGCCCCATACGTAATATTCGGGTAAATAAATAAAATATATAATCGGGTATATAATAAATACTGTATTATATTTTAATTTATTCGAAGATATATCAGTCTTATTTTCTCTGAAACAATTATTTCTAAATATAAAGCCTGCACGGATTTTTGCGGTTTTCGAATCTAGCAGAAATTTAGTCCACGGAGCCACTCACGTGAGCATAAACAGCGAAGGTGCCCGACGGTTAACAACAAAGTTTCTCGTATTTTTGAACCATTTTAACGCGTATACCACAGCTAAAGTGGTCGAAATTAGAATAAATAATTGATATAATACAGTAGAATTTGATAAAAGTATAGCTCCGGCGGCGGCGTCGCTCACGCAAGACCATGATCCTCGTAGGTTGCACGAAGAAAGTGGAATTAATTGTGCTGTTATTTGCCGTCATGACTTTCCTTCATTAAATTTTTTCAATTTAATCACCCAAGGCTGGCGCGGCGAGAAAGAAAACTCCACTTAACTTCTGCCGCTGCGAAATTTATGGAAATGGGGATTTGCATAAACATCTGCGGACTATCGATCACGTCGCGAGTTAATATTCAAAGAAAATTACTGCTGCCCATACATACGTTTCTGGTTCGATAGGCTGAAAGAGTTCCGGTACACACTATCAATTAGTGTCGTGTCGAGAGCCGGGAAATAGAGTTCGTAGCGGAGGAAAACAATCGGTAAGGGGGTGGGATATCTCGTGTTTAGAATCCGTAAGGCTTCGGGCGTTCGTTTGCACAGCGTAAACGACGATCACGGGGGCAGACTGGCCGGCCATTGCCAGACGATTATTTACCCTTCTTTCTGTAGTCTCCTCTCACTGGAGCACCGATACACCGTGGCCTAGGTGCGCTGTCGTTTCGAACTTGGACACGAACTGCCATGACACCGGTGAAAGTTTAACAAACACCGCTATGACCGCTGGGGGACAACAATTTTATGGGGACAAGGCGGTCAACAGGATCGCTATGTCGTCTTTTACTTCTACGCGTGGTCTTGCTGTTCGAATCTCGTAAAATTTGCGTTGCTGTTTTGGATTAACAGTTTGAATTAATAGTTTATTGAAGGTGGAAAGAATGTATCGTACTATCGAACCGAAATTGTTTGTCATCGTAATATGTTGAACAAAATGAACGTTACTTGAATTTTTAGAACACAAAAGAGTTGGTCTAATATTATATTTTCTATGGTAAATCTTAACTTTCCAGTTTCGATTAAATGTATCTCTTCTAAAGTAGTTTTTAGAGACCTCAAAGAAATGGCGAGAACCACAGCAATTAAAAACACTTGAGACACCATCACCAAAGAGGAATTAACTAATTCCTCGACTAATTCCAACAATTCCACAACACAAACCGTAAATCATGGTATGCGGGTTTAAATCGAAAACGAGAAATTGTAACAACGATAATAGATGTAGATCAAGCCATTGTAATCTTGTTTTCTGACTCGCTCGAATAGGCATTATAACCGACCCTAAATGTCAATGTGAATACGAGAGACAGGACATTGACCACGTATTGTGGCAAAGCCTGTTATTTGAAAGTCGGAGAACCACCCTCATCTGAAAATTACAGAAAATTGACTACTCTCTTCCATTCTCAAACAGCGTTACACTTCATAAATCCGCAGTAGAGACTTGTCGCGTCGTTTATACGTTCCTAAAAAGTTGTAAATTATCTGTCCAGAATATTGTGGCTTGTTGATAACTTTCTGTACATATGATATAATGCAAAATGTAATGTAACCTCAAGAAAGATTAAAATTGATTGAAATAAAATTTTAAAGTATTAAATGTACTTCATTAGTATTAGCATCAAATATCTATAATAGTAAGAAACTGTAGACTGCATTCAGAAAATAAAAAGTAAGGGAACAAAGAAGACGTAACATGCAAATACGTAGAAGATAAAATTGCTCATTTTGGAGATAGAATACCGAACGGACTGTTATACAACGTGTCCCAAAAATGTCTTGCATTCCGAAAATGGGGGTTTCCTAAGATCATTTGAAGTAACTTTCTTCTTAGCGAAAATGCAATCCGCGGCTTTGTTTACGAACTTTTGGCGAAAAACAATGGCCAATGCGAGACGAGATCAGCTGGCGCGAGACGGCCGAGCCAATTTGCTTCGTGCTCTCGTTGGTTGGGCCGCCTCGCGCCAGTCGAGCTTGCATCTTATTGGTCAGTGTTTTTTGTTAATAACTCGTAAAAAGCCGCGGATCGCATTTTCGCTACGGAAAAAGTTACTTCGAATGACCTCATGAACTCCCTATTTTCGGGTTGCGAGACATTTTTGGGACACCCTGTATTTTTAGAATCATCGATCTTGATAAACTCAATCACAGTTCAATAATTAACACGTTCCAAGTGTGCAAGTTGTTCGTAATATCAATGCTTAATATGAAGGACATTTTTATGGAGACAAGGCGGTCAACAGGATCACTACATCATCTTTTATTTGTCCGCGAGGCGGCCATCATATCTGGATATTAAAATCGGCGGAGGCTGTAGAGGGGACTAAAGTGTGGGAAACTAATAGATTTTCCTTTATGACGTCGTTGCGGAGCTGCAATTCACATACCAATCGTTAATATTGAACTGCGTTAAAAATTTATTTTGTTGGTCAAGAGCGTATTGGTTAATCGGAAAACTTCGTCGACTGGGGACTTTTAGGTAAAATAAAAATTTTCTGTGGCAATTGTAAGAATGGAAATTTCATTGTTTTGATATTTATAGACTTCTCAAAATATCAAAACAAAAATAAATAAAGAATAAATAAATAAATGAAAATAAATAATGTAATTAATAACTGATATTTATTACGGATCACTGGATGTAAGATTTGTAAAAAGATTGTGGATTTTCAGGTAAAATAAAAATTGTCTGCGTCACCTGCAAAAAACAAGAAACAAGTAGAAGCTCCTATTCTTCTAAGAGATCTTTGAATTCGTTTAATTTTATTATCGATTTTAACTTCATCTACTTTATATTTCTTTTACTGTAAATCCATAAAATCTATTCAGATGTAATTATCTTTGTACTATAATTAAAATTAATTCGAATTATACTACTGTTTGGTGGTATCGAAGCACTATAATTTAACGCTTTTATGAACACAAGCTGAATGCATCTACCTGATTATATTTTAAACAGTAACCAGAAAACGAATTTTGTCACTATTCACAAATAGTCGGCATATTCTAAAATAATAAGAACGAATTATATAACAAAATGAACAAGCTTGAAGAATCATTTAAACACTGTTAGCTGATTTTATGATCACAAAAATTTCACAAAGTTGAAGTGATTCATTTGGTGAAACAATGTTGAAAAATTACCCTATCGACCCCACAAAATTTTTAATCTAAAAAATAATTGTATTACCTAAATCTAGTGTTAACAATCTGTTTTTCTGAAAGAACGGACTTGAGGTATAACAGAAAGTCATCCATCACGCCAGTCACCGCACAAGGGACATGTGATGCACAACAGCTGCTACTGTTTGCTGTACCGCAATAAACAGCAAGATTTTCTATTTTTTTTTTTAATTAAAGATTTTACGTCGCATCAACTGCATATAGTTACAGCGTATAACTTTCAGGATTTCGATTTCTTTAATAAATTCGAATAGATCTTGTATTTTATCTCTGTCAAGGTTATTCATCACTGTGTTCTCTATTTATATCACGAAGCACGTCACGTTTTGATTCCTTTTAAAAATAAATTGCAATATTATTACGTAAAAAGACGAAACTTGCAAGAGGAGAGTAAACATTTGAGAAATAATTGGGCGGTCTGGAAGTGGAGGGATCGACGGAGGTAAATTGGATCGCAGGATGGAACTCGGCCAGGCCGATAACTTCGGCGCGTATTAGTTGCAGTTGCAAGTGGTTTTTGCGCGGCCGCTTATTGAAAGCAATCCGATCCAGAGAAAAACGGGTCCGTTGCCGGGGACTACGTAATCCACAGCAATTTTTTCTCCCCGAGAAGTGACCGTGTTATACCAGCGACCCTACGAGACACGAAGCTGCAAATGTCGCATTGTGGACCGGCCAATAAAGTCGCTCGTTCGCCCACACAACACCGGAGGGCCGTCTCGCGACGGAGAAAGAAAGAGGAGCGGGTTACGACGAGGAACGAAGAGAGTGGAAGCTTAGAAGGCACTATTGGAAACGCGCCTTGTCGTAAATGCCTCGACTTCGCGTCGTTTCTTTCTCTTTCCTCGTCTTCTTTTTTCTTCCCCCTTTTTTCCCCGGCACGAAGCCGAAGTGCTTCTTGCTCAAAGACGCAAGGTCGGCTCGTGGGTGGCAACGATAATAATTATTGCCGGGGGTTCCGAACGATCGATCGACGATCTCGGATTTGCCAGTGAGATCTTCGCGATCTCCTTTATTTCTTGTTGGAACGCAGCTTTATCACCCGGGCCTGGGCTTCGAAGCGTTTTCAGCATCCGGTCGAACAAAAAGAGCACAACGGGTGGCATATACACAATTTTGCATTTAATACCCGCTGTACTTTATGCTGATCAAGAATTCAGCCTCTCCCCGCTGCAATGTGAAATTTTTACGACGGCATAGTTTTCTTCGGCGTGTCTTCGGCGTTATTGAACATCACCGGCAAAGGATGATCCGTGAAATGTTTCTCTGTATACGTCCACCTCGAATCGTAAGATTCGATTATTTTTATCGATCGAACCGGAAAGATAATAAAAAGGCCGTAAAACACCGAACACGACCGATTTTCTCCACATAACGCGCGCGAAATCTGTGGAAAGGTGTCGTGTGCGATTAACCCCTGCTCGACATCGGTCGAAGGGATGATCAGCCTCTTCGACGTTTTAAATAACACATTTGTTTCCTTCGAATTTACTTTACATGTCCATCGTCGTATATAAATTGTTTTACGATACTCTTATTAATTCCGTGATTTTTATGACGAATAATATCGAACAACGTTTGCCTAATCTGTTCACAGAGACTGCATTTACTAATTTAGTAACGTATCCTGTATTATTTATAACAAGCAGACTATCTGTTTTCTGCATTGGCGATCCAAATGAGTGCTCGTGATTTTAAACAATAGAACAGTTAAAAATGATTATGAACGTGGATACATTTATCTGGAATTTATTAGATCTCCTAAAGAGAGAAATGAATTACAATATCTTACATTTAATACGAATAATTTTTGTTCTGCACAAAAATCAGCATTGTATCGTTCACTGTAAGTAAAGACAATCAACGTACCAGGAATTTATTAAAATAAAAATCGGTTGATTATCATTTTACTTTGCCATTATGATTATGAAAGTGACTAAGCAATAAAAGTGACTAATCTGTGTTACTCCATAACGATGACAAGACTAAATTTATGTAGATCTTTTTCCATTTTCATTGTATAGCATGCGAGCGTGCAATAATCTTCCTAATTTGAGCAATGAAGCCAAAAGTTTTCTCACATAATCTATTAAATATGAACGTCATTCGTTTCTTCTAAATCAAAATAAAATTTGATTTGTCTGCTATCAAACTCTACGAATGAAATTACATTATGACATATACACAAATAAGATCAAAAATTGGCTCGTTTTATCGGGGGAATTATTAACCCCAAAACGACCCCTTCTACTTTTCAGCATAAATAACCTTGTGGAGTTGCAGGCGACCCAAAATAAAACCTTAAAAATTAAACTATTATTTATTATCTTCAAAATACAAAGAAAAGCAATGCAAAATCAATACAAACTTGTAAAAGAGATTTTATACATGAATGAATGATTTAGTATTTACACGTTTGCAGACAAAAATTTTGTAGGTTCGCCGACAACCCCGTGCGGTCGTGCTAGGATTAAGAATGAAGTAATGCAAAAGGTTAATATGAAAATCCATAACGCTAACTTCCAGATCCATCATTTCCGTATCCCATGATCGAAGGACAGGCCGTTTACATTTTTCTGCAGGCACGATAAATATTCCGGCAACGTCGCCGCGCATTAGTAGACCTTAACAGTAGGAAGCGATCTGCAAAGACGATCGTCGATGGGGAGACAGAGAGAAAGAGGGAGAGAGAGGGAGAGAGAGAGAGAGAGAGAGAGAGAGAGAGATTCGAGCCGGTATACGTGGCAAAGGGTCTCCGTGCGTTGGTCGCGTGTTATACGACCGGGCTTCGATCTCGCGGGCGGGACAGTTACGAACCGTGATAACTTATTAGGCAATTTGTCCGCGCGGAAGAAGAAAAATCGCGACGGTTAATCGATTCCCGGATCGGCGTTCGGCTGGATGCGCAGCGACGAGGACGGCGACGACGACGTCGCCACGCCGACTCGTGGGTAGAACGCGTCCGCTTCCCGAATGCTCGTCGATCGCAATAACCGTCGATCGATCGCGCAATTCCGATTTTTCGAAACGGCCGATCGTTTCGCGTGCCACGGCCCGCCGAGGAGAGGTTTCTTCGGCGACTTTTTCCGCGCGATCCTCGCAAACTTCCACCGAGATCCTCGGACCGTGATAGTAATAATTGTCGTACGTACGACCGGCCGATTCCGCAGTGCACGGTGATTTGGAGAGCGTTTTTTCGTAACCAAAGTTAGAAAGACATATATTGGAATTTTTCAACACAATATAATCAATAAACATTTCTAATATGTATAATATAAAATAACACGTATGTATGTATTTATGTATAACTATGTGTAATTAGAACTATAACTATTATAACTGTAATATAAAAATAATATATTATATCTAATTCAATGTGTGTCTGTGTGTGTGACCAAGTTGAATATACCCAATTTTCTCTCTATTATACCCGAAATACACACAAAATTGACCAAATTCGTTCGCTATACGAGACGACGAAGGGGGCTATTAAGAAATGGAAGTGACCTCAATGTCTCTAAAAATAAATAACATGAAAATAAATATTTTTTTGTGGCATCCTGTCAGCTCCATTGAATCATTCAACGTTGTCCTTAAAACATTTGACGTATCTTTGATGCCGAAGATATTTTAGATGCAAACGTTAGGTGACTGACCTTGTATACGTACAATATAACATATTTACATATATGTATATAGTTATATTTAAATAGTTTATACATTTTACATACGTACCGTAATATCTATACAATTTTATTAAGCCTATAACGCTTAAAGTATTAGAAGTTTTAGAAGGTTTAAGGTGCGCTTAAGGAAGGGTCATTTTGTATTCATGTAAGAAAAAGTGCTATAAATATTATTTTTTCCGTTCGAGGTATATGTATTTACGCAATACTGTTAAATCATACAGTTAGGTGCCCATTGATGCAACAATAAAATATAAAAACATACGTTCAAAATTCAGTGGACATTTCTTGTGTACAGTAAATTCCCCTAATTGACCCACAGCTTGGAAACGAAAATAAACAATTTAGGAAGAGGAGGTACGATTATTCGAACCTTGCGGCACGTTTTTACAGTGGTTGACAATCGGTAACTACAAAAACGAGCTGCTAGGCTCGAATAATCCTGTCTCCTCTTCCCAAAAAGCTGAGGGTCAATTAGGAAAAATTTACTGTATATCTTATCTTCGTAAGTCCAATCTTCGTAAAAGCATGACTTCAAGATCCAAAATAATACATAATTGAATTCCTAATGAGTAGGATAGAACGATGTACGACCTTTTTCCACCTAGCATGCATACCCATTCGTTCCACTATGGATGGCCGGTTTCCCGATCCTGCCGAGCCGCTGCACTCCGACCTGTCGCGAGGCCTCCGATACTCCTCGACTTTTACTCGGCCGTTTGCTGACGAGTATGGAAACTCGTGGGTGACAATGACAATAATTGCGCGGCCGAAGCGTATGCATCGTGTCGCGCAGCCTCCGGGACAGTTTCAGAGCCGATCGTCGCGACGATCGTGAACGAGACGGCCGGAACAACTCGTGCACGGGTTACCCCAAGATTCGTGGGTGACAGTAACGACGCCGAGTTTACAGCGGCGACGGAGAATCTATCGGGCACGCCGATCGGCGTACCTCAACGTCGGTTTATTCGCACAATTTCGCCGGACGATGTCGCGATAGATCCCTGACTTAACACGCTCGCAGATCGGTCGGCTAGGCTCGCGCCGACGGAAAAACAATGAATTTTTCGAGAGAGGCGTTAAACGATTTTGCGATGCTGACGCTGTTTTCAGCGGAATCGAAATATCCGTGAATGCTGGTGCAAAGTAGGGATGCCGATTTAGAAGCGATCTTTGAAAGATCGATCTTTCATGGGCATCCCTCATGCGAGGTGATACGCCATTGTTGTCAGAGTTACATATTATGTTTAGCAGAAATTGTTTCGGGATAAAAAAGAGCAGATTGCGACAATTTTTGTATTTTTCGTACATGTGTTAATGTGTCTGTGTGGCGAGATTTATGTCCATCGCGCCACAACTTGAAAAATTTCAGGAAATTAAAGTATTTTATTTATTCAAATTAAAATTCATAGGTTAAGTTGTATAGCAGCATTTATTTTTTCAGCATTTCCACGTCTTGCGGATCCTAATATAATTAGGAAGATACAATTGATTGGCGTACAAATTAATTTTCAAATCTGAGCAAATCACTCTGTCACCCACGTATGCGTGACGTGACAATCTAAGTGTTAAGTTTATTGTGATACAAGTCTTTCGATTCCTAAATTGCGTTCTTTTAAAAGTGAGAAAACATATAAATAGGCTACAATATTAGGTTTCAAAATGACCGGTTTCAAGTTTTTTTGTTTTAAATTAGCTGAAATTATGGAGACATTTTCATAGAAAATAGTTGATTAAGTTTTTTAATTTGGGCATACATTGCAATTAAAATGGCGAAGAGTCCAAATAAATACAGCTTTTTCATCGTTATAAAACAACAGTAGTTACTTTTAAGGCTCGATAGGTTTAGTGTTAAGGGGGTTACAATTTCATTTTTTGTAAGTTTGGGTAAGGGGTTTTGGTAAGTTTTTTTGGTAAGGGGTTTGCTAATACACTTCTGCTAGCATATTTATTCGAACATCAGCATATTGATTATTTCGTCGTCACAATTTACGTCTATGTGTTTCATTAATATTCACTTCGAATATGTATAAATAGTTGAAAACTTTAAGATGCATTCATGAAATATAAATTAAAGGAATAAATAAGATACAATATTCGAATAGAAAGTAAAATTTTTCATTTGGCGTAGTGAATACCGAAGGGTTAGGTATAATATTATAGTCAGCTATAATATTAGTTTTTTATCATCGATCTTGATAAACGCAACCACAGTTGAATGACCAATTCATTCAAAGTGGCTAGGTTGTTCGTGCCCGTGCTTCATATGTAACCTTTGAAATACCGGATCGCTATAATCGAATGAAAATCAATAGACACTTCTAACGTTCGCATACTTGAATTTGTACGTGAGTTGCTTCCCGCGTGTCTTTAAAAAGTATCGATATAATCAGTACTATAATAGATATAATATGTACTATTTAAAAAGCTGCATCATTTTCCTCGTTGAATTATTCTTCTTGAGTATAAGACTAGACACGGAAATCATGCTTGCAGATTTATGCCATACGTTAATCATCATCACGAAAAAATTAATGAATGGAAGAAGTAGCAGCTATGCTAATATATCAATCTAAAATATCGATATCCCTTGAAAATCGATAAAAATCGAACAGGTCAAATAGTAACATGTTTGCTGCTACATCATGGTTGCAAAAATACCATTATTTCAAAGCGATTTAGTCATGGAGATACTGAAACTTGAAAATTATAACTGATTAATATACTAATAGATTTTATGCATCCACGGCAAAAATAGGTTGGAACAGTAAAGATATTAGAAACATGTATGAATGTGGAAATGTTTCTCTGAGATAATTACTTGAGATAAGTATTAGCGGAAGGAGGAAACTTTTCTGCTGATTCAGAATCTTGTCTGTTGAATATAGTGATTGTTTCTTTAATCCTCTTGCATGCTAGAAATCTCTAATAAAATAAAACGTGTTTGAATATCTCACAACATAAAATCTCTAAGTCTGATCGACGAATAATATCACCCATAAATGATGTAAAACGAGGTGGTAATCAACGTGTTAACAGATAATGTTGCTTCATCGTGCGAAAACTGCAACAAATCATCTACTGCCAACCTGTCAAAAGTACTACGCCCTTTTGTAATAAGCACAAATCGACAGAGAAAACTTAACAGATGAACAGCTAATGATAACGTCGCCAGTAACCTAATTGTTGATGCAACGTAAAACCGCCGATTAAAAAGGAAATAATTTTATAATCGGTGTTCACATATGCTTTTTACGCTGTCAGAATTTCTCGAAAGGTTTATAAATGCCTCCACGTTGGCAAGATCAGACCTGTGGGCTGATTTTCATTAATCCCGAAGAGCGACGTCGTCGAGTGAATCCCGCGGCATCGAGATTTATTCTGGCACGCGCGATTCCAGCAGCCAGCAGGGATAAAAAAACGATGCAAATCAGCGGAGGGCTTACGGCGTGTATCGACTAAAAAAATTCAAATTTGGTCGCGTGTCCCCGTCGCGCGTTCCGCGTTGCAGAAGCACGAGCGGGACTGCTCGGACCGGAGGAAAAAGAACATTATTCAAATTCGTCGCGTGGAGATTAGAATTAGAATCGTCGATTTTTGGACGCGTGCCTGCGCATCCGAGGCTCCCGTCCGAAGGGAAAAATAAAAGAGAAGAGGAGAGGGCCGTCTGAGACGGGGCGGAAAGAAAATATTCAAATTTTCGGCAGGAGACACGAGCCGGAAGTAGCGCGCGCTTTTGTGGCTTCCTGATTTATTTGCATGCCGCGATAGATACACTGGCGCAACGTTCCCGGGATTATAATTGTAGTCGGGAACGCCGACAAGAGGCTGGAACGTGCGCGCGGAATTTATTTCCATCTTTAACGAGAGTCGGGGAACCACTTGAAAACCGCGCGAAGAAATATGCGTTTAATTAGATGGCAATCGCGCGGCTTCGCTGAAACGTGCGCTGCCGATTTTTTGTGACATTCCTCGAACGAAGGGAATCGAGAAAATTAGTCGAATGGAACAGTTTTATCGAAACCGAATCCATCGCAGATTTGACGATTGCAGATTTCCCTTTGCAATGACTCCATAAAACCTGGCACATTATTTTCGCTACAATAATGTAAGGTGCGCCGTGAATGCTTTAAATTAATATTATTATTAATTAATTGATGGATATGAATCCTTGTTATAAGAAGAGTCCTAAGGCTAAATATGAGATACCTCCCAATGACATCAAATACATAATAAAGTTATCTCTAAAACGTGCAAATGAAATAGAAGAATCGAACAAATCTTGAAAAATTATTAACATTGATGAAGATACGATATGAGGAGTTAATTCGGACATAAAGTAACCGAGAGAGACCAAAAATTAGAATTATTCCCTATTCGTCTTCCCTAAAAACGTCTTTTAGAAACAAGTTTTAGAAAATCATTTTTCAGGAGAAGTTACAATTTTTAATTAGAAACGTTTCAGATTTCAGTGTTTTAAAAAAAAGAAGTAGGTCTTTAGTTCGTCGTCGAATCATGCAGGAACATCTTAAGATCAATTGAACGATAGAGTGTTGCAACTATAAAATGAACATATATTTATTACTGTCCGAGTTTTTCTTGCGTAGTTATAATCGTTTAAATATCAACAATTTCTCAAAAACCTTTCCAAAACATGCATGATAAAAAGATTGTATAATACAATGATGTCTAACGTATTGTCTCCCACAACCATGAGTTTTTATAACAATCCAACGACTTTTGACTTGGATTCAAAGGAATAAAATAACAATAAAGGAATAAAATAATATAGAAACGCGGCAGAAAGAAGCAACGTTATACCGACAATCTGCAAAAATCAACGCATCTGTCAAAGGTTTACGCGTGCGATTTTTCAACGTCTTCCCCAGTCGTTTATGCGAAAGTCGCATATGTTCGTTTACGTGCACATAGCCCAGCGCATGACTCGAATAACCGTTACAAAGCCCGAGGAAAGCGAAATCGAAAATGATTTATACGGTGATAGCCGTTACGCGTATCCGAGAAATCAAACGCGTCGATGGGGCACACCTCTTCTAAAGGGCGCCCTATGTTTCCGTCCGCACCACCAGTACCTTTCCCTATGCAAATTCAGCCCTAGATCCATAGCAGCACGCGACCCGAGGCCGGCTTGAATTCAAATTTAAATTTCCCGCTGGTAGCCTATCCCGCGATTTTGCATCGTTAATTTTCATGTAAAGCGTGCACTTGTTACTCCCTAACGTATGGGGCACAGTGAAAAAGAAATACCTGACCGGCATACGAAGAAGTGGAGGGTTTCCAATCACTGCACACATCGCTTTCATTTTCCGTTCGGTGATAATCCGCGACCCCTAAATTTTACCCGCACAAACGATTCGATGGATAATCGGAATAAAATCGTTGGAGAAAAAGGCACTGGCTAAAAATAGATGTGTATGTTCGAAAAGGGAGCTGACTGTACTATGTGACAGTTTATATATTTAGTTCGAAGAATAAAACATTAGAGCAGTGGCACCGGTTACTGTGGGGTGCCTAATTGCTGTGCACGTGGTTTGTTTTCACAATTTTTGAAACATATTTTCACACAATTAACTTTGTATTTATACAATAAGACATATTAATTTTTTTTATTCAAAGATAAATAAAAGAATAAATTACACTTTTGGTGCACCTTTCTTAAAGTAAGCATTTAATATTTGACAGGCATCTTTTGAATGAATCTCGATACAAAATGTAAGAGACGATGCATCTAAATTAGCTTTAAAATACTTGGTACCAATTATTTTTATAACGTGTTGTTATTCATTTTCTCTGCTAGATTTTCGATTGATGTCGACAACAATAAATTATGAACTCTCTAAATTGTTTATACGATTTCAAAATATTAAAAAGTGTATTATATCACTCGTGCAGAATACTAAGAAAAATATACCAACAGAATAATACCAACAGAACACGTCGCGAATGACTAGACTACAGAATTTATGCATTTAAGACGAAGATGAGTAGGCGCAATTTAAAACGGTGAAAATATTAAAAGAAACTAAGAATGTTGATGTTATCAGTTTGAATCTATTAAAATGACTAAAAACAAAAAAAGCTTGTGCCTGACTCCTAAGACTCTCCAATCTTTATTTTGCATAAAGATCCGCAGTCCACTAATGACCACTATATCGATGCGAGTCTAATCCTTAAAATGAAAAATAAAAAAATATTCATCGTCGCCCATAGCACAACCACTTCACCAAATTTGAAAATCAAATAATAAATCAAATAATCAAATAAATCAAATAATATCAAAAGAAATAAAGAGACGATTCTGGAAGACGAATATTCGAAACAATAAATAGCACTCTGACAAATCTCAGCTTTCTAGTTTCATTTCCGAAAAGGGTATGGCAAACCAATTCGCCGGGACTTAATCCAGCGAGGGTCAAATCTGAATAAAAGTCTGCCGGCAAGCAGATGGGCAGCGACGTTGTCGCAGAAAAACGTGGAGCTCCCCCTCGAGAAGTAGCTCGAAATCCGCGTTCCAGCTTTTCGCTTTACACGAGGAGAAGAATTTTCGGTTGGCGTCGGTACGCATTCTTAGGAGAGTCAAACGCGGTTCTGTGTTTCACTCAGGATTCCCACACCAATACCTGTGCCCTTAATTCCCGACATTGTCCCCCAGCTGGTCCAGACAGATACACCAGGTCGGAGGAAGCAGATACACGTAGAGTTGTCACTTCAGTTTCAGCCAGGTACGACCGAGAGAATGAATGCGCATGGATCAGTTCGTAGATCTGCGATTTCGGGCTGAATAGGTGCGCCGGGGATCCGAAAACGAAGGGGCTGCTTCCCTTCTGAGACAATAATAGAAACAGTACTACCACCCCTGGCACGGCTCAAATACCTTAAAATACATGATACACGGCGAGCCTCCGCTCTATTTCTTCTCCTTTCTTTTTGTTCCCCTTCTGTGAAACGTTTCTCTCCTCCTCGACCAACTTCTCTCTCTCTCTCTCTCCCTTTCTCTTTCTTTCTCGCTCTCGCCCTTCGATACAATTAAAGTACGTTGCGGTCTTTAAAGCAACCCCTCCCTCGGCAGCGCAACCCTCGTCGACCGATGTTCGTTCGTCGTCCGATTTATGTACACCAAGTGAAAGGGTGAAAGAGGAAATCTGGGCCAGTGTTCCGGACGCGGCTACCTGTTCCTACCCTCGATGCTTTGGTAGCACCGAACCTAGCTGATCGCCCAATCGACCAGCCTCCTTATTCTACCAATCTAACCGAGTCTTTATCACCCCTCGGTTCATCGGCTCTGGCTCGAACAGCCTCCGTGTAGATTTTTTGATTTGCGGGATCGGTTGATCGCTACCCCACGGCGCATAATTTCGGTTGATTGCGGTGAACGCGTTCCGCGGAATTAGGCCCGAGTCCGCCGGAAATCCTCCCTTTTTCGCCGTTATTCCTCACGCTCGTCACTTATTAGCGTATTTGCCTGGAACGGATAAAACTGCCTTCTGCAATGGCTATATTTGAGACGCGCAGTCGAAGAAATGCGAACGTTACACGTTATACTTGGCGCTCCTCGATTTGTTTTACACTTTATTGGATGCTATATTTGTTTAAGGGAATCTTTTATTTATAACTTCGACGGTCATTATTTACATCGTAGAAGTGTAGAAGTTTGAATAAAAAAATTTTCCAGTCATGAAGAATTCATTGAAAGATTTGCAGTCAGAAAATTCAAACGTATTCGTAACATCAATCTATGCTTTCCAGTATTTTATTGTAACCCAGAACATAGTTAGCCTTTTTGCATGCAGTATTGAATTTAAACTTTACAAGTTTCTAAGAAATTCTATTTGCAACCGAAACTTATAAAATTATGATCTGAAATTAATCATTACTTGCAAAGCATACGAATAGTTCTCAAGGAGAATTTGTATTTCTCACCCCTCAACGCCGGTATTGCAAGACATACCATATAATAATAAATAATGCCATATATGTTTTATTGATGTATTTACACGTTAGTAATGTTACGTTAATCTTATAATAATATATATAAAATTAATATCATAATGTTAATGTTATTAAGATTATAACGTTAATTTTTTTATTAAGGTTTAAAAGATATAGGTTTGTACGAAATACGTACCTCGTTGAGGGGTTAATTTGGCAACTGATCGACCTAAATTAAGTTCTAAGTACCATAAGTCGAACGGGTGAGAGAATTTTGTTCTATCCGACGCATCTTCGAAGTTCTCGTTCCAGAACGCAGCTCGTGGGAAAACAAGTGAGCGAATCGAAGCACGGTACACTTTTCGCCACATTCTTCCATAATTCATTTTCGCTCTTCACCTGATCCGTTCTTTTGCCATTCTTCCTGGACACGGTCGATTCGTGTTTATTCATTCGAATTCCAGACAGCTCGCGGGTCTTGACAAGCAACGCGGGACGCTCGCCTCATCTACAGTGCCCGAGCATCTCGGAAAATCGAATTCTATAAATAAATTACACGAAAATATATTTTACGCTCCTCTAAACATCGCTTAACGTGCTGCTTTTTCCCGAGAAGTCCGAGCAATTGCTTTCGAATGATCCCATGAAATTAAAGTCAGGAAAAATTGAGTGGTTTTCATGGAATGGAACATCACTTCATCTCTTGTATAATTTGAAACAGCGGATATTTATGCAAAATAAAAACTGTGTCAATCGATTGCAAGAAGTAGAAACAGAATAGAAAGTTTTTTCTTTAATAATCTTAGGGGACTAAGAAAACTACATTGACATATTTTTTAATTCTTTTAAACTATCTTTAAATACAATTCAACGTAATTTGATCTATTTTATATTAAGAAACATATGAAGTGGATTAAGAAATTGTATGGCAAATAGAAATTATGTGCATCGATTGCGAGAAATACGATGTTCTTTTTTCCTTTAATAATTTTAATGGATTAAAAAGAAGATATTGACATTTAAAGTTCTTTTTATTCTATCTATTAAATTGTCACTCCTTAATTTTGCTACAAAAGCATAAAATCCACAGCTTAATAATAAATCGTTTAACTATTCTGCAGTCTAATTCTCATCTTTATTCTTATCACAAATATTTATAAATTCTATTTGTTAATGGAAAATTATATAATAAACACATGGATTTTGAATTCGAATGTTTTTTCTGTTCGACTTTATAAGAAACTCCGCGTGTACACAGGCTACGAGCATCGATTATTTTCAAACGTATTACCGGGATTAATCTTGAATCCATAACTTACGCTTTTGTAGACTAAACATGCGTCACGTTTCTTTTTACACCGATTTATTTATACCGTTTGGCCAACTAGACGCATAACTAACGGCCTCGCAATACATTAATGGCTACACACAATAACCTTGGCAAATTAAAAGTCACTTCTTAAAAATCAGTTACATCATTTAATCTATTTCAACATTATTCGTTTAAAAAAAGATTTGATTTATTAAATTGACCTACGTTGAAAGAAAATTCCGTCGCGGCGTAGCTTTCTGTGTTAAAGTCTGTTGTACTGATTATAAAAAAGAACTTAAAAATATTATTGTGTTTCCGTCAACTCTTTAAAATTGTTAAAAAAAGAAATAAATATTTTTGTAGCTCCTATATCTAACAATAAATGCAGACCATTTTTATTTTGCATAAAAATTCGCGGTCTAATAATCACAGACAATATTATAGCAAAGACGATTAATTTTCTGTATACATTGAGCGCATAATAAATTTATACATTATCGTTAGTAATGACACGCGCACGCAGGAATCGAGAACGATTCTTCCCTATGGTGGCTACGGTTTGATCGAGGATTCGAATTCGAGTTTATTGTGCAGACACGACGCACCTTTCCATGGTGATCCGTAACGTTTCCACCGTACCACGAGAACAGACCTGCGTATAGATTCTTCGAAATTAATGGACCGCGAGATTAGAGGCTATTTACGAACACAGGAGAGCCTAACGTTCCATTCCAGTAGGCCGTCAATTGTTTACGAACGAAAAATCACGATTTTATTAGGAAAACCGACGTACTCCTTGCATAAACCACATCGTTACATTTGCAAAAATTTTATGGTAAATTTTATGGTACAAAATATTTTCTACGTGCAAACATACGCAAACAATTATCCTGCGTAATATCAGACATCCTATCTTCGATGAATTTAAAGAAACAATCGCACGTGCGTTGACCATGTACATTTTTTAGATAACCTTCTTTACTCAAACGCACATTGTTATAAAAACCGTGCGAAATTGAAATAATAAATGCAATCTGGTCATTCTTATAAAACGATATACATTAGTCGCATTTGCTCCCGGCAATTCTATTGTTTATTATTTGCTCGAGTCTATGAAAACTTGTCATAAACTTAAGAAAAAAGATGCTGTACTGTAAAAAAGAAATATGTACTCTGAACACGTGCAAACTATTGCATACCGAACATCGATATACGATACCAGAACAGTATTATTCTATCATATTCATACTTACCAACAAAAGTTAAGAAATGTTACATGTCGTTAACATTTGAGTAAAAAAATTAATAACTAAAAAATAATATAAAATTAATATTTTTCGTTAATATTTTCCTACGTCAGAAAGGTTTACTACAAGCAAGAATATACATCTGTGTAGCATGTTCCTTGACTTTCGTCGGTAAGCGTATGTGAAAATCAACAAAATTACCCAATGTACTATCTTGTCAGTAGCGTACTTCATACAACACACACTCGCAAACGCAACCGTGCGAATACTTCGCGAACCAGCGTACACGGTAGACCCAAGCCTCCTGCTCAAAGGTGTGATTCACATCCTCTCGTGTCGCGGAATATTTAAATAATCACGACACAGTGTGCCCAAGGGCTAGACACGACTCGCAGCGAAAGAGTTGTACCCACAGCGCCGCCGCAGATACGAATCTCTAAACACGTTAGATCGGTATCGCTTAAACGATCGTAGGATGTGGTACGGTATCTCGTGGCGTATGGACGTCAGGCGATTTTTCTAGGTGTAGCTTCCTGCCTGACGTCACAATTAGCCTGATTATAATTACGACAGAAAAAGACAGGCTGACGGCGCGGCGAGCTAGCTCGCCGTTGGACAGAGGAAGAGAGAGAGAGAGAGAGAGAGAGAGAGAGAGAGAGAGAGAAAGATCAGAGGTGTGGGAGAGAGCGTGACGACGAGAGAGGAATGCGCGAGGGGACGAAGGGGGAGGACACGCATTAACGGTGTGGCGAACGGCGGTCGGGCTGACAAGCGAGATAATTAGGTGGAACGAGACAGGACGTGCGCATTAATTAATTAGCCCAATCTAAGTCCACTTCGCTTATTGCGCGCGCCCGTACACGAACTGGACACGACCTCAAAACCTATCCGTGCCGATTTCGAGAGGCACGAAACGAACGCGCCTCCTCGCGCTCCGCATATTTCTCGATCACCCCTCCACTGCTCGGCCCGTCCCTCCCTCAGCACCGTTCGATGACAGGGGTCTAATAATTCGCGCGACGTGACGGTGCCACGGAATTCGCGGTACCATGAGCGATTTTGCTTGTCATTAATCAAGCTTAATTTTCGTTCGTTACTTCGAGCCGGATGTCCCGTTTCCCTTTCTTTCGTTCCTTTTCGCCCCATTCCGCTCTTTCACTTTGCGGACCGCGTCGCACCGCTTTCCGAGACCTTTCGTTTCGCCAATTTGATGCGATACGGATGCTCTTGTCGAAGATATTTTTGGGGGTTTTTAAAGTGAACAACAGTTCGCTTCGACGTTGGAATTAACTACAAGTGACTGATGTATATTGCCTCGAAAAATCGAGGACGCGTGTGACAGATTTCTGGCATCGATAAAATCGGCTTTGAATGAGGGATGTGTCAGAAACACTCGTTCTAAGTTTCTGTTAAAATTAAGATATAAATACTTGACGCATAGCAAGGGACGTGTACATTCTTAAGGATCTTCATTTGGTAGTTCGCGAATTATTGAATGAACGGAATATAATGGCCGAGGCACGTTTTACTAATCTTTTGCGCAAACTAAATTCTTCTTGATGACCATTCCGTGAAAGTGATAATGCGTAACTTGCAAAATACGAAAGATAATAACAAACGCTCTCGTCGACATAATATAAATAACGTCATAATAAAAAAGGAAGAAATATTCAACAGTTTTTCCATATATTTATATATTAATTTGAAATAAAATTTAAGTATTTGTACTTAAAGTAAATATTTAGGTGAACTAACAATTTACTTATTAAACACACAAGACACAATTTTTAAAAATATAATACGTAAAGTATAAATTATCGAACAATGATTACCATGTGAGACTAAGTAAGTTTAATAAAAATATAAGTCATTTTATCGATATATTTTGCTAAAATAATCGTAATTGATTTTTAAGTAAAGCATGGGAAAAATAAACATAATTACCATCAATTGTTATCTCAACTGGGAATCACTTTCTGTAACTATTTTAAAGCCACTAAATGTAATTCTTGAAATATTTACTATACAGTTTCGATTGCCATTTTCTTCTTTATTATCATATCTTTAGTACCATAGTTGCTTATACTTTACGTAAGAAATATGTTTAACATATCTACGGTTAATATAACTGATAACTATTTATAATCGCTAAGGGTATGAAGAAATTTTAAGAAACTGCCAATTAAAATGTATCATAGTAAAGTATACCTTTTATGAATGTTGAACGGGATATCAAACATCTAAAGCTACGTTCGAAACACACCATCAAATTACTATTTAAAAACTATCGGTTATTAAAAAAGGTTATTCGAACTTGTATTTATATTATTTTCAATGTTTCATTATCCCCAAAAATTATCCCTAATAATTCGATTAAGTTATTGACGGATACGATTTTGCAAACAAATTATTACAATTTACGATATTTTTGTCAAAGTCATGCTTTCTGAAAACTATCATGATATAGTATAGTGCATGCAAAATATGGTAGGATGATCTAAATCAGTCATTGTAATCAAATTATTTTCTCCAAAAAGTTAGAACAAGACGTCATCTTGTCACTTGACCCACATCGTTTTCAAAACGACTACCAATATTTTCCCATGGATCCAAAATCTCGAAAACGGTGCAACATTGTAACGTTCCGAACAACCCCTCCTGACCAAGTTTCTGCGGCGTCTAAATACACGACAAGACAATACAGGTATCGATTCTATCGTGACTTCGGCATAATTATGAAACGTTTAAACTCGCGTTCGAGCGCCAGCTAATTACGAACACCTCACGAGTGCCGCATTGCAGTGTTAGTTAACCATCGCATCGGGTCAGCAAACAGTTCGAACGAGCGAGCAAACTGGTCTCTGGCCGATTTCGAGCAGTCCTGGCATCGGGCACCGGCGTCGCTCTCTTGCCCTGAAAAATAATTAATTTATGCTAACGAATGAGAAGCGTAACGGCTGGTGCTCTTAAATTCGCGCCATTGAGCGGCCAAGTGTCCGTAAGTCCCTTCCTTCTTTCTCCCTCTCTGTAATTCTTTCTTCCCCTGCGTTTCCTTGCGCTCTCCCTTCTATCTCTCTTTTTCTCTTTTTTCTCTACTCTTTCTCTCTTTTTCGCTCTCTCTCTCTCTCTCTCGTGTTTTTCTCTTTTTTCTCTACTCACTTTTTCTCTGTCGCTTTCTGTATTCACTTTTTCTATTAGATTGGCGTATATGAAATGTCGAATTTTTAAATGAATAGTAAAAACTTTATATTTTTTTACAATTTTGCCAACGAGTTTTGAACAGATAATAAAAATTATAATGACCTGCAAAAATGATATCGAAATTATGATTAGTCACATCTTGTTCGAATGCTCGGAATGTCACATTTTAATAGTTATACATGTACAATGAATGCCATAGTGAAATAAACGCTAAGAAATGAGAACGCTATATACAAATGAATGCATGATAATGTGGTGTATAAATTTGAATGTTATAGCATTCGTGTTAATGTATAAATACCATTTTTAAAAAGGTTCTGGTCCTTCGAATTTATACTCATGCGAATCTCAAAATAAATGACAAAAATACAGAATTTTGTAAAAGTTCTTTTTGGTAAAATATGACATTGGCAGTATCCAGTAAGACTGTAAAAGAGGTTATGTCAAACACAATAACAGAACGTAAGCAAGAGACAAACATTTGCATGTAATAAAAACTCGATATTTCATATGCAACAACCTAATATTTTACCCTCTCTTTGTCTCGCTCTCCATCAGGCTTCTCTCTCTCTCTCTCTCTCTCTCTCTCTCTCTCTCTCTCTCTCTCTCTCTCTCTCCCTTTTTCCTTCTCTCTCTAATTTTCTTTCTCTCTCCCTCACACATTTTCTACCTCCGTTCCACGGCCGGTTCCCGTCGAACAGTTCGAAACTGGTTGTAGTTCGAGAGACGCGGCGCGAGCCTCCCTCCGGAGACCGAAGAAAAGAGATGCGGAGGATCAGCCGGCGTCCTCTAGGAGTATCTCCGCAATTAATTTTATTGGCAGGAATTAAACTGTATTCCTTTCGGTTTTTGTTCGACACGGCTGAACCGCGCCGCTTGATTTCCTTCGAGATTTCGTGTACACGCTCGGAGAACGGGTTAATGTTGAAACAGTCGCGGGCAGCGCGGGGGTGTAATTGTGCTCGTTTTTAAATTGGATGTTTAAATTGGTTCCTGGAACGACATCGGACCCGGAGAATTAATTCCTCCTGATTCGAACGGTCCATTTCTTTGGAATTGATCCATGGAATGCTCGAGTTCTCCATATTTCAGGATACATCGCCGATGTAATTACATACTGTATATTAAAATTCATGTGACTCGATATCTGCTTCGCTTTTAATAAGTCGTTTTTAGCAGAATTTATTATCGACACCGGTTATTATTGCTTTGACTAGAGACTGCATGGGATCAAGTACAGGGGACTTTTGGAACAGCCTGTATACTATAAGTAGGTAGGAACCTAGATGGATAGTTTAGAATGTTTCGTGAATATGTACTTTGAAAGAGGAAAGCAATAGGCTGACCTGTCCAGTAAATTAGCAGCTAAGCTTAATGTTTGTTAACCATGCATAATCTACAATAATCCATAACCCATCAAATTATTTACATTACTATAATGAAACAAGTTGTTCTCAAAGTATATATTTTACAAGTAGTTATTGAATGGCCTATCAATTGGTTCCTCTCTTAAATAAGATGTTGTAACTAACTTGTATAAAATGATGACATGGCAAATATACTTAATGAAACTTCGATGTTTTCTTAACAGTAATCGATACCATCGAATTAACTCGAATTCATGCGCATACATTGAACTTGATTCCTAACATTTGCACGAAAATTGTTACTGCATTTTATCCAAAACAATGTTAAGTTATTATAATATTACTTCTTATTCATTAATGTAATATTGCTGCTTAACTTATACTTTTAGTGAAGTAACTAACTATTCGTGACTGCTTATGCAGGAACGGAACAATTGGCATAAAGCAGTAATTTGGTTTTGCAGTTTAACACCGAGAAAATTATACGAATCAAATAATAATTCTATTTCCCGCTTTTATACCAGACCAAGTCGTCGGCGACCTATGAGCCGTAGGTCACCAAATGACCTACTTGATAATTTGACAATTATATTTGTTTGTATAATAATTAGAATTATAATTTTGAATTTTTATGTTTAAAGTTTAAAAACATACTGCAATTATTTTCTCAATAAAATGTATCTTATTATTAACTAAAAGGCAATTTTAAAATGAAAATGCCACTGATCCGAAACGTCTTCTTAATAATCAAATTTTCGTTGATTTACACCCGAAGCCAAAAAGGATTGCCGACGCCTGTATAAGACAATATCATATTGAATGCTACACAGAACCGAAATAATTATCAGTGTCTCGGTATTTTCGCGAATGAATCGAAGAAACACAGCGGAAGTAATGCAAAGTTAATCAGTCACGAGGACCTATGTAGGCCGCTCGAGTGTCATTTGTTCAGGGATCACTGACGAAAATAAAAGTTGTGAAAGAAGCTGGACGAGTGTGAATGCAACGGTTCCGGTCCTAGTAACAGTTTCGAATATTTTAAGGGGTTTCCGAAAGAATGAGCGCGGCAGCATTCATCGTCGCGCTCCCTCGTCCGCCATTTTCGCTTAATCTCTTTTCTCGGGAAAATTAAGTCGAATTCAGGCGCAGCCGTTCGAACATAACTCAGTAACAATGCATTGGTGCGAGGACAGCCTAGGTTATACAGTCTCCGTCCTTTCTACCCCTCTGCGTTCACTTTTCACCCCGGCGTACTCCAGATCGTAAGAGAAATCATCGAACCACCCTCTCTTACCTGTGCACTCGGTGTCAACAGAAGAACATTCACTGTTTAGCATTTTTGTTCTTTAATCTTAAATAATTTTTATCGAATTTCAATTATTTAAACATAATTTACTCGAGCATCTCTTTGTCCTGATTATTTCCATAATGTCCATAAAGTACATTCAGATGAATTGTTTGATATTAAATATACATAAAATTTGATAAAGTAATGCCTAGTTTATTTTTTTAAATAATAGAGAATGTTAGAGAATATGACCGAATATTATTAAAATGACACTAATTTTTGGTTTCTTAAAGAATAAATATTAAATTCTATTTGAGAAAATATAAATAGACAATTTTCGAAAATTTTAATATATTTTCAGTAAATGAAAACGTTGCTAACATTTAATAAATATTTGTTTCTGTTCAACAATATTCCTATTCACTGTTTCGCAAAATCGGCTCAAAAAATGGAAATTTAATTATACTCTAGATAAATGATAACGAAACTGAAGGATATAAATAAAAAACTATCTTTCATAGTCATTAGTCGACGATCAATTTTTCTTTACTAGCGAAAAGAACGCGGATACGAACAATAGAAAACAGGAGACAATAAATATTTGCTTCAGGAGCGCACGCGCCATTGCGATCGCCGCAGTTTTTTTAATACCTGCATTAAAGGACTGCGGTAATTAGCATTAGTAAGAAGAAAGGACGCTCTTAATTAAATATAGCGATACTTATCAAGGTAGCGTGCCGCACAAGATAGTAATTCCATCAAGCTGTTGTATAAAGTCGAAGTAAAAACCTCACGAAGATGTTCGTGTTCCTTAACAAAAAAAGTGAATGTAGCCGTTTCAATCACCCAGTGGAAAATTAACTTTAGTAGCGATATTCATAGATAAAGGTGAATCGTGCTGCGAATAAACAACTGCAGTAAACATAAGATCATTAACTTTTTTGGTTCGGAGGTAATTACAACGTAGCATTTTTCTATTTATGTTACCAGGGAGATGAGTTTTATTATCGATAGACGATTGATAGTTAAATGGACACTTGCTTTTTTGTTAGTTAATTTTAACAATTAATTTTCTTAATTTTATAGCATTATGTATTCTTAAGCTCATCTGATGTTTCAATATTTCAGATACCACCTGCTCTGTTTGCCTTCAATTTGACCAGTTCGGTAGACTATGCAAAATAAAAATTTTCTTCGTCAATTGCGAGAAGAACGAACATCTTTTAAATAATAATCTTCCTACTGTTTTAAATGGCATCTACATATTTTTGTCAGAAATACATAAAATCCGATCAGTATTATATGTATTTAAACACTGTACAAGAAATATTATAAAAATTATGCAAAAAGAAAAATACATAATTGTATTAAATTTAAAAAAAAATAAATAATTGTAAAATACATAATTTTAGTTTACGAGATAACTGATTGTACTAGAATACAATTGAATATTATATTTTCGAATAATATCAGGAAAATTCTGGAAAGGGATTAAGAAAAAATACCGTGATAAAACCACAGTGATTCTAATCGCGAGTCCATGGATTCGCGAAATCTCGGACAGAAAATCAGGTGGAACTTTTCGCTGAATGTCGAGCGAAGATGGTGGAAGATGGTGCCGCAGATCAAGCAACCGTTTGGAATTGCTTGGACCTCCTCGCACACAAAATTTTCAGCATGAATCCGGGTCGAGAGGGGTGACAGTGGTAGGTGGGCGGGGACGATGAGAATTTTATAACGAATAAAATTTTAAACGCCTTATAAAACCTGGCAAGTGTGCAGTAGCAGTTTGTAATATGGCTCGTATATCTGTTGCCCGTGCTCCGGCTCGTGTACATAAAGTTTCCCCCTCTTTCCTTCCTTTCTTTCTTCGACGCGTTTTTGTCATCCCACTCTGTCTGCCATTCTTTGCATTCCCGTGCGTCACTTCCCCACTCTAAAACCGTTTAACGAATCGTTTTTTAGCAAATTCTAAAATCACCTTCCTGCACCGATTTACTACAATTTTATGAATCCGTTTCATTCATCCCTTCATTTTATTGGCAAATGCTGAAACGCTGGCAAGTTTGAGACGTTCAGATCAATTATATGAAAATGGTGGATCAATTATATCAATTTTAAATGTTTTTAAATTTCGAAACCAGCATTCAAGGAATTATGTCTACTGTTTTAAGAAGATACAATATTGTAACCCTTTGCACACGAGCGGTGACTCAGAGACACGACTAAGAATTGTTACATCACTTCCAAAATAATTTTTACATTATTATGATCCGTTTACGTTTAAGAAACTATTGAAAGTGTAAAAGTTGAGAATGAGTTACTCATTTTCATATACATAAAATGTATGCATTTATAAAATGAAAATACTATAGATTAGGAAAACTATTTGAATTTAGACTTAAAATGGCTTCGGGTGCAGAGAATTAATAAGTTCAATTAATATCAGCAAATAATTCATTAAGTGGAGATATTTCCTTCCTACAAAATGACGTTGTATTGCAAAACAAGTTCAAGCATCTCTCATTAACGTAACGCAGTTTATGCAACACACGTGTATAAAACTTGCAAATTGAATTTCAGTTTGTAAATTACCATAAGACACCCGGTATATTGGTTGCTCGCAGCTCGCGATAACATCGGGGGATTTCTCTGGTGCAAGCTCGCGTTAATCACGCTCCCGGAGGCATGTCGAATTACTTAATATCGATCCATCGGTCTGAAAATTAAAATCGTCGGCCGCGAGCCACTTTTTCTGGGTCTGGTCTCGTTGGGGCTTTGATCACTGGAGAGGATCGATCGCAGGCAGCGTGATATTAAAATAGTATGCAGCATTGTGATACGCGCCACGGCATAAAATGATAACACTTAGAAACGCGGCGTAATCGATCCAGCGTGATTAAGAATAAACGCGAAACACGATAAAGGGACGACGGGGGGAGAGGGGGGAAGGGGATCGCGAATAAGCGAGCACGGGAGAGAGAAAGAGAGATCAGAGGAAGCACGGTATAATGGCATAAACCGGTCAACGAGTCAACATCGCGCGGCTGCGACGCTGACTGAGAAGCGGGATATAAATCAAAACATTCGGACATTAGAGAAAATTGAAGACTGAAAATTGAAGGAACAAATTTAATGCCCCGTGAACCAGTGCTTTTGTTTCTTTTGCTGCGCCGGTCGCGTAAAAATTATGAAGCACACGGTACGGAAACTTTCCATTGTAACATTGCTTGTATCATTATTTCTTACCGTTCCTTCCGATTACTGGCAACAAGCAATTTCAAACTTCGTTAACGTCGTTGGCGAAATAATACATAAAATGTACATTTCTTTACTGTATTCAATAGTCAAAAATTTTCGAGTCTCATCAATTATATAAAATTTTGTTCACTCGTCACTTTATTTACCGGAAGTCCTCTCTTATATATATATATATATATATATATATATATATATATATATATATATATATATATATATATATCATATCATATCATATCGATAATATATCCTATATATATCATATTCATAATCTAGTTCACTGAGGAAAATATTTTTCATACTTCAAACTGTACTTTTTATACTGTAAAAGATTAATACTAGGACTACCAAACCAATCACAATAACTGTTTCCAGATTTTTTTCTTTCATGGTTTTTGATATCATGAAACTATGAGACATATTTAAATAAACTTCTTTATGCAAGTTTATATTATAATAGAAGTCATACGAAGCTTGGCAGTTCTAGTGTTAACAAGCTTTTCGTCAACAACAGCAGCTAAAAATATTCAATTACAATTTCAGAAGACGAATAATTTGTCCCCATAATTGGGAACAAATTTGTCCTAATAATTTGTTCCAATAAAATTGGGGATGGCATTGTTGTTTCTTTCGAAGAACTTTGTAAAAAGATGTCAACTCTTGTTGTTTTATTCTGAAAGATAAAAGTGTAAATATACTAGCATAAAAATTAATTTTTAAATCTAGGAAACGAATTACGTCGGCAATGTTGTTGTCAATTCTTCCTGACAATTTTGAAAAACTTTGTCGATGTTCAGAAGTTATATGAAGCAACTATTCTAATAACTATTCGTAGCATTATTTTCTGATGTTGTTGTCAATCCCTTTGTTTCACAAGTTTCTACGTACATAATCTCTAGAAGCACGTCTCATAAATATGTTTGTTTTCGGTGTAATCATCTCTCATACCTTTTTACGATCGTCACCGTCTGTTTGCCGATTGCCGAGCTCTGATTGGACAGTCAATTTTTATTTCTCACCGAGGTACAGCATCTTCTCAGAAAGAGAGTACCTACTGCGTATTTTAATAAACCGTATCTCGATTTAACGCCGCGACTTCGTGCAAATAAGTCTCGTGCTTCTACATATTTACTCGTGATATTCCATGCGATTTACGCATCTATCAGGTGTCTGACATTCGATGATCAATTCTGACTCATTCCCCGAAAATTACCATAAAATTACATCGAATTATCGTGCATTCGGTATGCGTTCGTGGTGTAGAATTTGTGCCAGATTCCAAATCTTGTACCGTTCAGTTGCTTCAATTTTTACATCGTATCTCTGGTAGAATGTAAAACAAATTATCAAACGAAGTCTATTAATTTTCGTATAGAAATCTAATAAGTCTTGTATAAAAATAAATAAAACGAAAGTAATTGTTTTATATCTTCTCTTAAGCCAAAATATATGTTAACACACTCTTTTACAACATATATTCACATTCTTTTTAAAAACTTATCACTGAGAATGTAATGTATATTAATAATTTTATAGTTACAGTTATACATAATTGAAAAATGTCATGACAGTTTTCTCTCTCTTATGATTCCTTTAAAGTCGAAGATCAATTGAGAATTTTTTAAAAAATTGTTTTAAAGTGGCAGTAATTTCTGCCATAATCCAACAGATTGATTAGAATAAAGTAATACAACAACTTCTTTTGAAACAATTATTTAAAAAATAGTTATTGAGCTTCTTTTTGGTATAACTAAGTCAATAAAAGGCCTATTAATAGGCTTCTGGTAAATAAAGCGTTAAATGACAGGCATGCGTTTATAAGAATGAGAAAACTGAATTTATTTAAACTATCATAAAATAATATTATCATTATAATGTATGCTTGAGTTATAAGATTCTTTCAATCGTTTCCTACGACCAAGTCTTTATAATTTCAACAATTTGAATGAAACACTTTAATGAAGAATGCAAAATTCATCGTTTCAATGAAACCGTTCGAGTACCACTTTTTTCGGGTAATAACAGCTCCATTAGATAATATACAGCGTTTTATATTTTGCAATAATAGTACCTTGAAAACGATGAAAAGTGTATTTGAGCTTGACACGTGTTCGTCTCAGATAATCGCTCAAATGAAACTGCGATCCACGGTACTGGTCAAACAAACAGTACAAGTCTCTGCAAAGGTTAATGTACGATGCGAGGGGAAGTAGAAGCGCCGATAGCTACTTCAGAATGCCCTGGAACCGATAAAAATTTGCAGCATTAAATCGTGTGGGCGAGATTCGGAAATTGTTTTGGATGAGAAACTCGTTCGTGCCAGGTCTATCATTCGGAAATTCTCATACAACATGTATGTACTAACGCGTGATCGGCAAGTTCTCGACAAAATATTTTATTTATTAAATAGATGAAATTTTAAATTCGAGTCAGTGAACTTTCAAATTTGTTTCTAAGAAACTTAATTGGATTCACGACCTGGAGCTACGGCGAAATTACCATGCATAAGATTTGTAAATACTTTTTATGTATACATAGTTATAGTTATAGATACTTATACATGCTTACACATAGTTACACAAATTTGTACTATAAAATATACAACACTGAATTTATCTAACTTTCTATCTTGACAATATTCTAGACAAATAACTACACGAAATGTGATTGGAAGTTGATGCAGTCTTAGCATTGATTTTTTTTAAATATCAGGAGTATTCAAAAATTTTAATTTTTTTCCTAGTCGTTCATGTAGAATAATGATTACTAGACTGTGTACCTTTACTCAAAATAAAATTTGTTTGCATCAATTGAAAGAGATAAACACCAAATAGAAAAATTATTCTTCCCTTAATAATTATAATAGCAAGAAAATAATATACAATCTTTTAATTTCCTTAATAGTTAAAATTTTGTCAGTTTCGTCATAAATGCATAAAATCCGCAGTATTATAATTACAATCTACTTTTTACATAATTATTTATTTTCTAACAAACAGCAACGTTATTATTATTATTATGTTTACTGTCTGTATCGCACTAGAACTAGCATCATTTTTCCTGCAATTCAAAAATTGAAAACCCATATAGGAGAAAGTAATTTAAAACGAGGGAACATATTTCTATTTGAAACACATATAAATAACGAGAAACTGAAAAAGAGGCTAAAACTTTTGCAATTGAGGAAATTATAACAAACGCTCCGAATGCAGACGCTAGGAGGAAAAACACTTTATCAAGCAGAACGGAATACGCGGACGTACACAGTCTTATTAATTATGCTTCGACCGACCTGACGCGTAGATATGGATGTGCGTGTACGGGTATGGGTAAGCGTGTGTCAGCAGAGGCAACGGACAAGGTGCCAGCGGAGAAAAGCTCACATCAGTGAATCAGTATAAGTTGTATGGTCAATCCCGTCGATATCTCGGATGAAGATCGACGAACGAGCTTCGACGGCGAGTATAATTAATTACCGAATAAGGAGGAGTCCTGGGATACCACCCGGTGGGAACTAGTCAGCATACACTCGTCATAATTCCCAGAAAACTCCCTTCGATCGTCTCTCTCCGGATGAATTCTATTGTGAATGTTTCGACCGATACTTGACACTTCCCTGTTCGCATCAAGCTGCTAAATAGCGTCCGATATACCGGGCGTTTCGATTTTATTAACGAAGAATTAACGGTCCGACAGACGCTCGATCAATAAGACACGGTAATTGAAGAGAACTGAGAGGTTTTGGATATAATGCGACTTTTTAAGCGTTACCAAACGAATTAACATGTTCTAAAATTTTTGAAAAATATTTTACATTGTTTCTTTCAGCTATTAACTAAATAATTCAATTCCCGCTACTGCTTGACGCATGAATTGACTATTAAAAATTGACTATTCAAGTATTTTAATAAATTAAACTTGCAAAGCAAAGTTATATGACATCGATTACTATTTCAACGTTCTTAACTCTTGCGAGTCTTAATAAAATTAAGAAATTTGTATGGATTAGCATAGAAATTAAATTTTAAATAATTTCGTCACCCGCATTTCGGGTGACGCGGCAGTCAAAGTGTTAATATTATGGAACTCAATTTCTCGTAATAAAAATTGTTTTAATATATTTAGGCACAGAGTACGGTAAATTCTCCCTAATTTTCCTTCAGCTTGTAAAAATGGACAATTTGGAAAGAAGTGATACAATTATTTGAGCCTCGCAGCTCATTTTTATAGCTGTCAATTGTCAACAATTACAAAAACGTGATGCAAGGCTGGAATAATCGTATTTCCTCTCCCCAAATTATTCATTTTTGTTTATAAGCTGAAAGAAAATTAGGGAGAATTTACTGTATGTATTTACCAATTTAATTAAATGCTTGTATACTTTAAAATATTTTCTGCTGAAATATTTCTGTTCGATACTTCAAGTACACTATAACTGAACGTTGAACTTTCTGTCTGCTTACGAAAATTAAATATTCCATTATGTGCGGAGCAATATATATATAATAAATAACTTTTATACTCCAAAAGAATCAGCTGCTCGGAAGCGTCAATTAATAATTTAAAAAAAATAATTGTCGCATAAAGGTAACAGAGTTTCTAACACGCTGGCAGTTTTTCTCAAAATTCATGTCCATAAATATGTTCGGAACGCTTGATAGCGTACATTATCAGAAATTCCACCCACTAAATACGTTTCTGAATCAGCGTGCTCGATAGGTCCACTATTTTCGCTTGCGTTTATTTCGAGACTTGATAGCACGATTTTGACAGGCCCTACGCCAACGTATTTTACCGGAATAACTATAGCCACACCTTCCGGGCGCGAAATTAAACTACATATCTCGGTAGAGGGCTCCAGCTAAGAACACCTGTCACGAAATATTAGAAAGAAGGTAGCCATTAAAAACGATACGAAATTTAGATGCCGGTTTAAGCACCGCGTACGCGTAAAATCGAGCTGCGCTGCTGGTCGGGGGTATTATAAAACTGGCTTATGGCCCGATAAATTCCGATCAGCCTACTGAAATCCCCGAAAACCGCGTCCGAGGTCCTCGTTCGCTGGGGGCAACTACCCCCCGTGGACGCCACCGCATTATGCTTCGTCGCATAGTTTATCTGTCATAATTCTAGGAAGATCCGGGTCCAGTTAGGAACGGGCACGTACCCTGCGGAAAGAAAGAGACCGATCTATAGAAAGAGAGAGAGAGAGAGAGAGAGAGAGAGAGAGAGAGAGAGAGAGACAGAGTCAGAATGGAAACGTTGCGAAACGCATTTTTCCATTGTATTTATTATAAGTAAGCACGAATATGCGAACCCAAATGTTGAAATCACCGTAATCGAACAAAAAATGGTGAAAGAAACTCGAAAACGATGAAAAACGCTGAGCAATGGTGAAAACGCTAAAAACGCTGTAAATTACTTAAAAATCGCTCCTTTTGAATGGGACAAAAAGCAGAAACCGCACTTTATCAAGTTCTATCGAATTATGCGAGAAACTCCACGCGAAATCTCTTCGATCGAACAAAAAAACCCGCAAAAAAGCAGCAGAAAATACTACAAATAGCTAAATAAAAAGTTTAAAAACTGGAAACGATACTAATTTATATGCGCCAGCGATACATGCAGCTGTATCCAAACCAAATATTTTCAATCGCAAGACAAATAAAGAAAGCAGAAGTTTGTGAAAAGTGGTCAAAAATGGCAGGTGTGCTTGGAACGCTTTCATCCTGGAATCGTGAAACGCATTTTTTAGTTGTATTTAGTCTAAATATGCAGGAATGTGCTAGCCACAATGTTTAAGTCATCATAATCGTGCAAAAAGAAGAACACTGAAAAACGCTAGAAACACTTAAAAATTATTTTATTGAATGGGGAAAGAAGCACACAGAATCCGTATTTTGGAAAGAAAGTATTAGAGAGAATAAGAGAGATGTAGTGTGAGAGAACAGAAGGGCCAGAGTGTGAAAGAAAGAGAGAGAGAAAAAGAGAGACATAGTGAGAGTGAAAATAGAAACAGATTGAAAGAAGGACAAAGTTAAACAGAGAGAGCGAGAGAGAGAGAGAGGAAGGGAGAGAGAAAGAGAGCAAAGACGACAGCTAGACAGAGAAAGAGAGAGAGAGAGAGAGAGAGAGAGAGAAAGAGAGCAAAGACGACAGCTAGACAGAGAAAGAGAGAGAGAGAGAGAGAGAGAGAGAGAGAGAGAAAGGGGAAGAGTGAACAGCACGACGTCTACGCGGAGGGTTAAATGTATGGAAATGCATTCCAGCTCCAGAATGACCGGTGTCATCCGAGTTGCCACGGCCCTGTGGCCCCAGCTTTTTCGCCGGACTAGTAAATCTGTTTCGTCGCTTCTCGAGATGATCTCGCGGCCACGAAACGTCCTCGTCCCGCTCTGACACACATCTTTCGGCGTTACTTTTTCCCTTGGAGCGAGCTCGCGCGCCCTTTCACAGCCCCGTTCTTCTTCCTGGCTTTTTCAACGAGGTCTTCTCTCCTCCCTTCTCCTCCCCGCGCCACTGTCTCACCATGCTGGAATCTTCCGCCGTCAAATACCTGGAAAAGTCCATTCAGAACGGGACGATTTCTTTTGTATCTCCAACCGTCACTTTTGAAAGCTAGTGTGACTCCGAGGTCGCAGCGCAGCGGACGCGTCTAGATCGCAGGGATTATTTGTCGAGATTATTCTGACGATTTGCCGGGGCCTGTGATGCCCCTAGACGCTCGTTCTCGTTTTCTTTAGTTGGCCGTTTTAAGCGTCCCAGGTTTGGGAAGCTGCTCCGAACGACAAAGAATTTTTGTCATTATGCATCTGCGTTGCCTGGTTTGGTATTATAAAGGATAATTGTTATTTTAACGTTCTCTTGGTTGATTTTGGGGGAATTAATTAGTGACTGTAAGAGTTTTTATTCAGCAAGGGAACAAAGTTATTTATACCTCAACATTATTTATAAAACCTCGAAAGGAATTATTACCTTCGCTAATGTTGCATTATATTTCCTTTTATTTGTACAGTTCTGCGAATTATTAAATGGATGTAAATTTTATATATTAAATAAATACGTCTGTATAGTAGTATCGGGCAATTAAAACGTGAATTGAATACGTAATTTAAAAAGTTATTTCCTTTCAGATTTAAATGATGTTCAATGTAATATATTTTATATTTTACATTTTAATATATATATTTTATAACAATTCTGAGCATTATTCAACAATTTTTCAAGACATATATTTGAAGATATTCCTTGGAAACTTATCAGCCTTTCTGTTTGTTCCTAATTTATTTTATTAATCTAATATATTTTATATTTTACATTTTAATACATATATTTTATAACAATTCTGAGCATTATTCAACAATTTTTCAAGACATATATTTGAAGATATTCCTTGGAAACTTATCAGCCTTTCTGTTTGTTCCTAATTTATTTTATATTTTACATTTTAATATATATTTTATAACAATTCTGAGAATTATTCAGCAATTTTTCAAAACATATTTTTGAAGATATTTCTTGCAGACTTATCAGCCTAATTAATTTTATTTAATTAATATTAAGTGATTAAGTGAACAATTTAGATACTCTGGGTCAAAATTGACCTAGCCACCGCCTTGCAACGATTAAGGTCTATAGAAAAGCTATCGTATCCAAAGAAAATACGTTAAAAATTCTGTTGAAAAAGAATCGATAAACGATTACAAAGTATCTTAAGCACGCTCAGTAATATTTTTGTGAGAGAAATCCGCCGTTCGAGCCTCGAACGAGTTAAAAAAACTGTTTAACACCGTCATGGACTGACAAAACGAGTGATCGCTGGCCTTTCCAGGCTATCGCGAGCAAACTCGTCGGGGGAGCATTAACAGCATATTCTAAAACTCCCGAACATCCACACCTCTAATTATTTCTTCACTCGTTATCTGCCGGCGCAGATCTGCAGGCCGGACCCGGCGAAAGGTGTTTCGCACCCCGAAAAGCCGGTCAATCTCCTTGTCGCAATCTTTCTCGGCGAGTAGGATGCGAAACCACAGGAGATTCCCGGTGAGGACGAAAACGACGGCGACGCTCGCCGACGTTGCCCCGGCGCGGCGGTCTTGTCACGGCCGAAAGTGACGCGCCTTGTTTACACACCTGTGTGCCGTGTGTGAACGGTCCATAATAATGCCGGCTTCACACGAGCGGTTTCGTGTGCACGCGTCGACGAACAGGCCGAGAGAGTCTCTTCCTCTCTCTCTCTCTCTCTTTCTCCGTATCAACCTCTATCCTTCTCTCTTTCACTCTCGTTTTCTCTGGTCGCGTCCATCTCGCTCGTTCTCTCGTCTCTACCTGGGCTAGCTGGGGGCAGATTGAACGAACGAAGACAGAGGGACCGGAGAAATGTGTAGAAGAAGCAGAGCGGACGAGACGACCGAGTGATCTGACGATCCTCGGACCCGGTCCCGAAAGGTTTTAGCGGGGAAAATATAAAACTATTGAGACAAGAACCTGGAGGATCCCGGCGAGGAGAGGGAGATAGGTTCTTTACAGACCAGTTGGTAGCACCTACAAGACAGCCGACATCCCCGCCCTTTTGCGGGCCAGATTTGTAACAGTACCCGACAAACCAGAAAGGAGAAATCTTCCTCTTCCTTCAACTAGCGTGTAAGATATGACGTGCCCGGACGAGTGCTATGTAGAAGGCGGGATACACGGAGTTTATGCTGATAAGCCCGCGTTAAGGCCGATAACGGATAATTGATAGGTTACGACGCTTAGTTTTTCTACCGGGAAAATGGATTGCAGTAGGAAGTTCGTTTAAGAGTCTTTGAATATTGATTTCAATGTTCGGAGACGTCCGCGTAATTCATCTTGTTAACCTCGGAGTATTTTGCTGTGAAACGGATACGCTTGGACTTGCTTTTGTTGCCAATTATTTCTGCTTAATACATCATCTACATTCGATTAATCGTTTAAAAAAAATACTCGTATTCACGATTAGGGTCCTATATATTTTTGTATGCTTTAAATATAACCTTGACGTTTTAATTTGATTTTCATTTGGATTGCGATTGTTTTCGCTGTACAATTATGTACTTAAAATTTCATTATTATTGCAAAAATTATGATAGCAATGCTGATTCTTATTTTCGGTCACCGAATGTTACAATAATTAATCGAATTGTTATGTTGTATTGTTTCGTAGGATTTGATTGCTTTTAATGTAACATAAATATTTGTTGTCTAAATTCAAATGTAACACGAATGTTTATGATACAATTTGTTATATAAGCTGTAGCAGTGTTGTAAGATACTCGCCGGTGACGCCCTTCAATTCTTTTTTTTATTATCTCCAAGAGTCTTTACAAGGTGTCCAGCAAGGACATTCGGTAAATTGTGGTATCGGGTTTAATTAATTAACACGTAGATATGATCCCTGTGGTCCTTCAATTACATTTGAAACTACAGAAGGTTTCGCTGAAAACAAATTATCAAGCTTTTAAAGCTTGATACATAATGAATCTAATGATAAAATAATAACTCCAGCGCGCGTCTCTTTGGTAATTGCTTACTTCCTTTGAAATATTTTTCGTGCAGCAAATAGTTGACCAGTAATTCAAGGAGATCAGATTAAGTGTACCATCCGGTATAAGTCCCATCGTGGATCTATCAATTCATAACTCACAGGATTAATGTTTCGAACGTGCAATATTAGAATAAATTTGAAGTAATTTACTGATATATTATTGCATGAGAAGGTTGAATGATACTGAAGTTAGCAACGTTAAAAATATTCCTCGAAAAATAGCTGCATAATATAAATTAAATATTAGACTACACTTTGATTACAATGAGCGGCTGTCGAGGAAAGAATTGTTAGTATGTGCATTTTTCCAGTACGAATTCCGTAAAAGTGTTTACTGAAAGACAATTAAAACAGTTTTTTCTAAATGAAAGAAAATAGCGAAGTAGTTACAAATATTCTGCACTTAATCATTTTATAGTGTATTAATGTTTTAGACATTAACGAAGCCAATTAATTAACCAGTCGTTTTCTGAATGAAAGAACCCAGCAAGTCGTTAAAAATATTCTGCATTTAATCGGTTATTCTAAAAATAGTCTCACATGTGTCACTTAAGTATCAACAGAAATAATAATTTTATGCATTATAATAACGAAGATAATTAACCAGTCTTTTCTGAATGAACGAACTCAGTAAATTGGATAACAATACTCCTCCAAAGATAGATAACACATTAATAAGAATGAATAACGATTGTTGATAAAAGGATTGTCGGTATGTGCATCTTCCCTGTAAGAATACCAATGTATCTACTGAAAAGCAATTAAACCAGTTGTCACTAAATGAAAAAAAAAACCGAGCTGTTAAAAATATTCTGCATTTAATCGATGCTCCAAAAATGATCTTACATATATCAACATAGACCATATTTTTTATATTAACGACGACAATCAACCGGTCTATTCTAAATGAAAAGAACACAGTAAACTAATTAAAAGTATTTACCATTTAACTCTTTGGGGTTAGGCGGGTTAAAAACTGTTTTGCTTAACTTTTTATGTATGATGGGATATATTTCAATCCATCTCAAAAAGTTGGAGTCGCTTATAGTCGTACAGTTTAATATTTTATTTAAAGTTTTTTCTGAAGAAGAAAGAAATGCTACGCACCAACGGTAACTGCATAAATAACTGAAAACAAAAATTTACCAAGTCAAAACGCATTAAAAGTTCTCGACACTATTGTGATTAAGGTTGGCGAATTGTGTGGTGCAGTGAACCTTTGTCTTTCACAACTGTACATTCTGTGCAACATGGGTTTTTATTTTGTTTAAAATTGTACACTCCGAAGAGTTAATCGTTGGTTTGCTACGAAAACAGCTTAGCGGGTCTGAAATAAAAGTGAACGTGGACGACGTTTTGACAAGAACAAATAACTTCGGCGGTTAATGAAAGAGCTGTCGGTACGCGCGCTTTTCCAATAAGAATTCTGGCAAGGTGTCTACCGAGAGGCAATTAAACCGATCCTTTCTGAATGAAAGAATTTAGAAAGGGCACCGAGAATTGAATGGATCTATAGTTATGCGCAGCGTGCGAACGCGTACGCGTGAAAAGAAAGGTTTTACGTTTCTCTCTATAATAATGTTTGATCAGCCTATCGATTCACTCCGCCGCGCCGACATCGAGTCAATACATGCACTATGCGCTCGGGGGAATTGGCTTCAATCTAAACGAGCCGTGGCCACAGACACGGCCTAATCACTACAAGGATATTAGCTAATCTCGACCAATTAGACGTAATGGCTGGATTAAGACGGATCGCACGCATGCTAAAATTGAATATTATATAATCCTTCCCCGGTACCATGCTACGTTTCCCACGTACGTATCACGAGCTGAAACGTCATTAGCTGTCGGCTTCTACCTACAATCGTCGTCGCTCGGTATGGGATTCGAAGAAAATCAGACTAACGATCTTCTGGAACGATTTTCTCTAGCGTTGCACAGCGGAAAGCTTTTGTTGCTCTTGTTTCGCCGGTACTGTTTTAGTGGTTGTTAACCGGGACCGTTCCAGATCGTTCTGGAAATTAGGGGAAATGGTACCTAGCGGTAATGCTGGTTCTCACAATTAGCCAATTCACATTGAATGGAAAGAAACGAGATGATGGCCCGTTGGTGCACACTCTTGCCAATTTTGTTGGTTTCTGAACGGTCAAGGTCGCGACCAGGGCAGAAGTGATACGTATTTGAATCCACTCGCGTTAAACTTAATTTGAAAAATTCTAACGACGCTTCAAACAATTGTCGTGCCATTAGGGACAATCAGATAGAGATGCTCGCTCTTGGGAAATCCGCTTGTAGATTTTTTATTAACTAAATTTTGGATAAGATACACAGTGCGACAAGTGATTTTTAAGACTAAATAAATAAAACGCGGTAGGAACAAAATACACAAGATCTCGTATCGTTTTGTTCAGAATGATCTATTCTTGTTTCAATACACTTGTTGCGGCCATTCAAAAGTGTTTCGATTGCATGATTCATCTTATTTTGTGGTGTTGCCTCTAGTACCCGTGTAGAAGCTGTTTCGATGGTCGGAATGTTTTCGAAAAAGCATCCGTTTAACTTCAATTTCAATTTTGGGAATAAAGAGAAGTCGCGCGGGGCCAAATCAGGTGAATGTGAACAATAAGTGACTTGGCGCGTTATCGTGCAACAGTGCCAAACTATCTAGATCTTGATAATCGAGATGGATACGACGCGAAGAATGGTCCGAATCGTCTCCCGATTGATGTTCATAGCCGTTTCCATCATTCTCATCGCGGTTATTTGTAATAAAATCGCGTATTTTTCCGATCGTTTCAGATTTTCGAATTGAAATTGACCTTCCCTTATGTTGGTCATCTTCCAGCAATTCTCTACCATCCAGAAATCGTTCATGCCACACGAAAACATTTGATCGACTTAAACAAGCATCGTCATACATTCGCTGCATTAATCAGAATGTTTCTGATGCACTTTTACCGAGACTTGCGTTCAATTTAATAACCGCTTTTTGTTCCATGATTCAATTTCAACATCGATTAAAGAGTTGGTCAGGAAGAACTGTCATGACTTTGTCATTTATCATTCGATTGGCATGAATTTAGGTGCGTTAGACAGAACAATGATTGACCTTTCTAAGGATGCCAATGCCCAACAGATGTCGCCACTACCTGCTGAGATATGGTTCTAGTCTTAAAAATTAATTCTCACACTGTGTATAGTTATCTTTTTTACTCTACAAATATTTAATGTGCGATAGGACATTTTTATTTCGCTTTGCAGTAGAAACTGATCTTCAAGATTTTCAACAGATTCTACTTACAGACGTTTTTCATCTGTTTCGAATCTGTTATCGTTACAACTGATACGAACAAATAATAATATAAATTTTCTTACCTTTCTAAGAATTTACTTACAGGACTTCTAATTAATGTAGAAGTGTAGAAAGTCGCAGGCCGACAGAGTTAACTGCACTTCGGCTATCTATCGAATCTAGTGCGAGACACATCGAAGATGGCAAGTATTGTTCCCAGATAAAATGTCTTACTCGAGGCCATCGCCATTAACAATCATCGCTGCGATCAGCGGCCACTAACTCGGCAACATAATCTGAAAACGTGACAAACCAAAATTAATTACCACGTAGAACGTAACTAAATTGAAAGGCTACAATTCTTTTCAACGGAATAGATAAAATCGACCGGTTTACAGGTTTTCCAGTAAAAACGTTCAAATCGCTTAATACGTAGCCGCTGAGCAGTCACTAAAACGGCGACAATGCGACACGAAATAATTGGAGGCTGTAATTAAAAAGAGTGCGCGAAGCGTTGACGGCGATTCACGTGCAAGATGGCAGATAGCCGCGCAGCACCGTCGCGTCGCTTCGGGCGTTAATTATGGCCATAAAATGGTCGCGGTGTGACGCTCCACCGTGAATAATGATCGGCTGGAACAGTTACGTTCGCCAGACTTTATTGAAGACCATCGAGAATTCCGGAAACGTTTATGATGTCCGACAAAAAGCCGACACGCAACGATGCTGCCACCGCGCGAGATCTTTTTGCCGGGAACAAAGTTGGGGAAACGATTAGGCGTTTTCGAACCGCGACTTTCTTTCCCGATAATCGTGGCCACTAATTCGACGAACGATAAGGAAAATCTTGGTTGAACGGCACCGAGACATCTGTGTTTGTTGTGGAACGTCTGCATGTCGGTCAGTCCACTCGGAGAGGTAACAGGCGAACGACAGTAAGGGTGCTATTATCGACTGTTTGCCATACCTTACCTTGACAACGATAACGATAATCTGAAGAGCGCGTCTCCGGGACGCGGTTGAACGGGTCGCGGTAAATGGTTTGGCGATCGCCGGCGCGGGACACTAAAGACGTAAAATTATTGAATAATTGACAGCCCGTATAGATTGGAATCCGTGATTTAGGTCTCGCCGTTTTTCCCGTGGCGACGACGCCGTGCACCAGCCATTTTGGTTTCGCCCGCCGCGCCGTTCGAATGGCAGCGGGGCCGGACGTTAGGTGGACGCCTGTAACAGATAAGATAAACGCGTAATTTTTACAACTTGCACTTATTGGGCAGTGAACATTTTACGTTCAATAAATAAGTTGGTTTTAGGGAAATCAAACCGTTGGAATTGATAGTTAACTGATGAACATTGTGCCACGCGGCCCAAAAAGGTTACGGTTCGTCGCGGAATAAGATAGGCATTTCGCAGGTTAAATGTACGAACTGCAATTTATTTAATATATATCTTTATACGTTTATTCAAATTAGGAGCGTTGATAGAGTAACAGTCTGGAGTCGTGTAGAACGTGTTTAACATTTTGAAATAGTCCGGAGATGGCCTATAGTTCATAGGTAGAGTTGGATTGTTGAAATGAATATTCTATCGTACACTGAATTGGAACAGCGAGTGTATTCAGGTTTAATAATAAATAAAAGTTGCCGGGAGAATATCCAGCACATGACGATCATAAAAGATTGTACCAAAATAGTGAACTTTGTTTAGATTTTCATCGATTCTGGACCGATCATTTTTTTACTAAGGATCTATTGGGTTGGCAACTAAGTAATTGCCGATTTGTTCAATGAAATAAAAAATTTTTTTTACTTCGAATGAAGTTTAATCTGTAATGTATTTTCCATTTTGTTCGATGACCTTTTGCCATCTCTCTGACAACTTGAAAATTCCACGCTCGTAGAAAGTCTGATCCTTTTCGGCCAAAAACTGAGTTAAGTGAGATTTTACAGCGTCATCATCATTAAAAGTTTTACCACGAAGGGAGTTGTCCAGGGATCGAAATAAGTGGTAATCCGATGGCGCGAGATCAAGGCTATATGGTAGGTGTAACATCAATTCCCAACCAATATCCATCAATTTTTGCCGAGTGGACAAAGACGTGTGCGGCCTAGCATTGTCCTGGTGGAAAATGTCACCTTTACGATTGACCAATTCTGGTCGCTTTTCCTTGACCACTGCATTCAATTTGTCCAGTTGCTAACACTCGCGGATAATAAAAAATAACATAATAATAATAATAATAATAATAATTTTATAATATAACATTTACGGATATCATAAAAATGAGAGTGAGAGACATCTATAACTGAAATCGACAATTACTTAGTTGCCAACCCAATATTTTAGAAAATAAATACTACATTGTAACTTTAGAAAAATGTACTTATTTAACTGTCCGTAAATATTCATCACGGCCGACATGGATATTTCTGTCTAAATATTCAGCATGATTTGACAAATCATTTATTTGACAAATAAATATTTTTATTAAACTATATAGCCTTCCAAAACTGATTTAAAAAAACGTATGGATACAAAATTTCCTTTGCGTACTCTACACGAATAGAATAACATGAATTGATCCCAGTCTGTTATTTGTTATAGCAACTGTTCATTTTAGTGTACATGCATTGAAATACATGGACGTAAAGGTAATCTATTTCAGACCATCGGTCTAAAGTTAGAGCAAACTTAACATTCAATGCAACGATTTAATATTAGTTGGAGGCATAACGCTCGCTGTGTTAGAAGAATCGCGTACCGATGAAGAGGAAGTCATTTCTGTAGCCAAGAGATAGAAATAGTTTAATTAAACATTCATAGTACTATCTTTGTTCCCATAGCTTCTCCGACTCATCGATAAAAGCTGTTCGTTTCATCATTTGTTCGTTATAACATTGTCGATCGTAGTATAGCTCGCTGCATTTTATAACTGGTGGGGTCGAAGAACCCCTTTAGTCTTCCTAGGGTTAACCATTCTATGCCGCAACGATCTACCGTCAATTAAGACCTTAGTTTCTAACAGGAAGTTTTTGAAAATTTGAATTTCAAGTACTGACAATAAACCTACCGTACCGGTTAAAATAAACAGTCCTACATTTCTTTTTATTTTCTAAAGAATAAATTCAAGTTTACATTATAATAACAATAGCAAAAAGTCTAAATACATTCAAACTTGTTACCGTCAGAACAAACATGTTTGTCACTTTTCGAGCTCGGTAGGTCTAGTGTTAATGCAAAATTTACTAAAATAGGCGATATGATGGAAGCCGAAGCTACATAAAATAGGGGATGAAAGTGACATTTTAAGTAGTTTAACTCCTATTGCAACCATTATCGCAAATTTTAGATGCTAAAATTACATCTAAATATACCCATCTGTGTTTTGACAACACAAATACTTTTCAAGGTCATAGGCACGATTTCATATATTTTTGTGTACTGTTGGAACCATATGTGCGATTTAACACCTGCTTTTTAGGTGCGGAGTTATAGTCTTTATCAAGACTAGTCGAAAGATCGATAAAACTATGACCTAGAAATGACCCTGATGAGTGCACTAAACAACATGATATGCTTATTATATCTGTCATAATTAGATTGCCGATCTTTATGCAAAATAAAAATTGTCTATGTTAATTGTGAGAAATACAAATTAGACGAAAATGTCTTCTTTTAAAAATTCCAACAAGTCGAAAATAACGTAACAATATCCTCAAATTCTTCTGATGTTCTCTCAGTTTTGTCGTAGACGCATAAAATCCGCAGTCTAATCATAATTGTAAAACCGTTTCTAAACGGTCCTAAAATTCTTCCACGTTCTTAAAAAACTTTATTTATATTTAATAATTTTTCGTATAAATACAATTATTTGTATTCGTATAAACACGAATAATTGGCCGTGTAAGATTTAGGTACGAAATTCTTCATGCTAAGAATGCAACAGTTCACGTATAATCCTAATTGAAAATCAAACAGTCGCTTCTGACCTCGATATCCCATATTTTGTTTACAAATAGCATAGTGTCGTGTCCACTATTCATTCAGAAATGGGACAATTTCAATCTGTCCTGACCATCGTGCCGAATTTTCCCGCCAAAACCGTGGCCACTGGCCTAAATTCTAGAGTGTCCTCCAGCGTCGGCACGTGTTGATCGCCGGTGACTGACCTGCGGCAAGCGATCGGGCCGTGAGGAGGAAAGAAAGTGGACACCAGAATTTCCAGCAGCCTGGAATTCCTCGAAGCTGATCCAATCGACAGGAGAAAGATCTCTCTGGCCGCGGATAGTTTGTCGGCGGTCGAACGACAAGCGTTCCCCAAACACAGAGGGACAAAGTCAGCCCCCGGGGGTGGAAGGCAACAAGTGACCACAGGCCAGACACACACGGCCATCAGCCTTGGTTCTGTTCGCTTCCCCTCCGAGGCCCCTTTCTCTCGTTCTTGGTCGACGACCAGTCTATCGTTCGTCTACGACAATCGATATATCGACCGTCCTGGGAAAAGCAACGTTACGTCCGGCACACATGAGCCCGGCTACCATAAGATTGACCGGTGTCTGCACCGATGTGCGTTCCTGCGTACGTTTCGTGCGTGCCCGAGCACGCGCGCACGCGTTCACATTCACGTTCGCGTTCGTTTCCGAGGAAGGAAAAGAAACGAGTGAACCGGTGCCTTACGTGGGTTGCGGTAGGCCACGGACGTCTGTTCATCCGTCTTTTGTGCTCCTCGAAAGCCTGCTATCTAAAGTATACCACGTTTCCTCTGCTCGACGAAAAACGAACGCTCCGATCCATCGATCGTAAACACAAGCATTTCGGTGATGTTTATTTCCGTATTTTCGAGGATTATGTACACATGCAGTCGTGTGATAAATTCGTTGATTAGAAATGTGTAATGTGTCCCCCGATAAGGACGTCGTTTAAGAGTTGCTTTCAAAGATTGGAATGGGGTACGGTGTACTGTCTGTAACTTTGAAGGAGGCAAATTATGTAAAAGACAATAATTGAAATATTCTCTTTCAGCATAAATGACAAACTTCCACCCAGTTCTTAGATGTAACTAGTATTTAATATTTATTATTTGGTTTGTAATACAATGTAGTATTCAATAAAGTATGAATGGAGCAGAAAGTAAAGAAAAAATCTGAAGAGTATACGGCGTCGCTTATTCTTCAATATTTGTTTACATAACGAAGAGTCAGTGCTTTTTGCAATTTAATTGATGTTGCAATTTAATAAATGAGTTCGAAATCGAAATTAGCTATATACAGTAGGAATGCAAAAGTACTTGCATAACCTTGCATTGATCCTTTGAACTCGAATGGCAACTGAGGCACTGCCAAAAATTGTTATATCATTTTTTAAAGTAATTTTTACATTATTAAATTGGTTTATGTTCAAAGAATTGCTAAAACTGTAAGTATTGTACGAGCAAATAAATTCCATTGTATACGCATGCAATACGAAAATAATGAAAAATCAAAATACTACAGTTGGAAGAAATATCTTGGTTTTGAAGTCAAAATGGCTTCGAGCGTAAAGCATTAACATAATAGGACCAAATTAAAGATGAATAATTCAGTGAAAACACTTAACTGAAAAAAAAACATTTTTAATCTGCGCTCATATTTTTCTATTGACAATACAAAATTCCTTTCCAATTTACAGTCTGTTTTATCAGCTGTTTGGAATAATATCAGTTCAAAGAGAAACTGTCACCACAATTTGTGATACAACTCGAATTTACTTCCTCGCATTTCAATGCAAACTGGATACGAATCAAAGTATTCCATTAACAAAGTAGGGAAAAGACAGTCGTGGTAGCTAGAGTGCTACAGTTACGTAAAGCGTAGGAGGAGACTTCGTCGGACGAGTAGAACGATAATGTCGACGTGGAAAGTAAACAATCGATGAACCGAGTTAACCTATCCTATTGCAAATACGAGTACATACATACCTACTCACGGAAACTCAGTTATCCCGTTTTAAACGCACCAGGTGCATTCTCACAAAAATGTAATTAGTAATCGAATAATTAATTGCTAAATCTCGAATTACAGATTCTATTGAAATATTGTACATTGTGCTGCAAATATAGCTTTTGTTTTCAGTAACTAAACAAATATCTCTACCAATGTGGGCTAGAGATGTGATGCAATGCTAAAAATATGTATAGGGTGCGGCTGAAGTGACTATGTGATTTCAATTAGCCGCCAGTTGTGTTCCAGATTGCTATACCAGGCTGCTATGACAGTACAATATTAGTTAACTGACCAATATAGAATGATGTACCGAAAAACTTTACCTAAAATAACATAACACATTAATTTCTTTAAAAATGCGATGTACATTTTTATGAAAAAAATATAACTACTAATTATTTAGCTACTTTCCGCAAATCCCCCCTGTTCACTGGATATTGTTACAAATTTTATAAACTATCGAGCAAAAAATTAATAATTCAGATCGTACAGTTCACTAACTGGATAACAATCTACTCATTAATCTGAGATATTATCTGAAATTGTAACCCTAAGTAGAAGCTAATCCCGGTCACTGTAATCTGAGTTTTCAGCAGAGGAGCTGTTAAAATAAAAATAAACCGCTATGGATATTACAGTACTAAATTCGTAACAATAATAAATTCACTTCAGTAAGCTCCACTTAGCAGTAACCTCATTAAGGGCTAGTCTCACTGCTTCCATATTTGCATTCAAAACTGTGAATTTACATAAGCTTCCGCAGTGTAATGACAATGTATGTTACGACATATGCAACTTATTACAACTAATAAACACGCGCTGGCCCTCACACGCTCCCAGAAATAGGTGCACAAAATATCCTCCCGCAGATTTCATCTATTTCCATGGTACACTTAATTCGAGCAATCATGTTTTATTCATAAACTCGTAATCTAAAGAAATATGTTAAATTACACCACAGTAGTAGTAGAAAAACAAAAAATTCTTCCTTCTTACTACAATTTCAAAGTAAAAAATAATACATACAATAATACATAAGACAAAATAAATTCACATAAGTAAATATAATTTTGTTACTGTAGAATGTCGATTATCCGAACCTTTGATATCTGCATTTTCTGTTACTCGAACACGTTTCACATATAAATATTGCACTCTAAGACGACCCACATACAAAGACAGAAAATTAATGCTTACTTGGTTATAGCAAATACTAAAATAAAAGAGAAAACACTTTGGACTGCAAATGGTTAATTTTAATATCTGAAATAAAAAATAAGTGAATTTTCTCCCGAAATAACCTAAGACGTAAAAGTTAAGGATTATGACATGAACACTGCACTTGGAGTATTTTCTGTGATCAATAGATTGCGGGTTTTTATGAAAAATAAAAATTGTCTACATTAATTGCAAGATTTAGGAACTATGTACGCATTTATTTCTTTCCTTGATAAGTTAAATGAGATCGGAGTAATGCAATAATGTTTTCAAATTGTTTAAAATTGTTTCAAAGTGTTTTGTTATATTGCATTTGATCTACTCATTTTTGTCATAAACGCATAAAATACGCAATCTAGTGATCACCTACCAGATATAATAATGTCATTATTCGTAATGTAATATGTAAAATTTTAAATAAAATATTGAATGATATTATGTTGAAAATAATTGCTCTACTTAAATAGCATGCTGCATAAAATGGTATCCCTTCTTATTGTATAACGCCAAAATTGTTAATATTGAAATCACCATAATTACTAGCTGTTTTATTATGTCCCTAACCTTGACATAACCTTGACATCCGAATGCAAAGGGTTAGCATATAGATGACCCTAATTTCTAACTACATTTCGATATTCATTTTCATTCTAATATATTGAACAAACTGAATGTTACTAGAATTTTTAAAATGCATAATAGTAAAATTAATGAACTTTCTAGCTTCGATTGTACTAATTAACTATTTAGCCGTTGCTTTGAAAAGTGTGTAAGTTACCCTAAATTTTGCAGTATCTGTTCGATTTTCTTCATATTTGTTTAAGTGCAACACTTTCATAAAATACATAATTCAATAAAAAAATTTCAAAATATATATTCTTCTTAACCAATTAGCTCTACTTAGTTGAATTTATACTCGTCACGAAGAAATGGCAACGTTTTGCGTTACGACGAGTATACTCGCCCGAAACAGCTAACTCGTTAAATAACTTTGATGGAACAATTTTTGGAGTTAGTAATCGGCACTTAACGCATTAACCTCTCAATTCCCTTGCATCTTGCAGTCCAGTAGCGTAGAAACGAACTTCCAAGTTTGAGCAAACAATTCCGCCAGCCAATTGTGTGTGACACGGCAGTCAGAGCGTTAAAAAAGAGAACAAAAGAGCCAAAATTTTAATCAGTGACCGAACGACGGAGTCCGGCTGGGTGGTGGAAACTAATGGACGACGAACGGAAGTTTGTTAGCGCTGCGCGGGTGGAGCGGGGGTAGGGGGTAGCAGCAGGACGTCACGAGGTGACCGAAGGAAAACACCGAGCCACTGTTATTTCTTTCGGGTTTTACACGCCGGCGTCCCGACGCGGCAATGTTTTAGCGTATTGATCCGTTGGGGTTTAGTTGAGTCGTGGCAAAAGTGGCGGGGGTAGTTGCCACGATAGAGAAGAGGGACCGGTCAGCGGGAGGGAGGGGTAAAAACTGGACGGCGGTACTTACTCGCTCATAATCACCCCCCGAGCCACTCCAACCACCTTTGACGCCCCCGCGCCTTCTAGAGCCGCGGTGCATTTCCACGAGTGCATACGTGCTGGCCACTGTTTCTGTCTGACACGACGCAACCGGCGCGATGCGTGCGCCAGGACCACCTAAACGATTACAAACTCGGCTCTCCGCGGATCTGGCGTCGCGGGACGCTTAACCTTCGTCAGAACCCAGAAAAAGATTAGCCTCGCAATTTCAAGGTTTTCCGAAGGCATTGCTTGAAATGTTCTCGAAACGAAGTGCCATGTTGCATGTAGGTACATTCTTAACACGAGCCACCTATATCTGTGTCTTTAAAGGGCAGTAAGGAAGGAAGTAAAGAAGTTTTTAACGACCTCGGTGTTATTTATGTAGCACTTATATACTGGATATCCCCCCATTAAACTTCCTACCTTAACAGTGTGTTCTCTGGATAAAACTCCGCAGGATGTGCTCTATGAAATTTATTGGTAAAATCGTTTCGCTGGGAAATCATACCGAAAATGGTTGACAGGAAAGTTGTTGCTTTACGATGATAATGACGCTGAAGTTTAGCCTTGTACCGAGACTGTCAAGTCACTTTACGTTATATTAAAAGACAATTTATATAGGGTGTCCCAGCATCGATGGTGCAACCGAGAAGGGAATGATTCTACGCGAAAAGAGCAAATAAAAAATGAGGAATACCTTTTTTTAATTCGAGGCTTCATTGTCGAGAAAATCGACTCTGAATATTCAAGCATGAGTTTTTCATTTGTTTTTTCGTTTCGAGCAATGGTCTAGCTGTGGTCTAGTATATTGGTGCCTCTGTCATCTAAAAAAGAATTCAAATCGTTTAGATCAGTTCTGAAAAAGTTGTTCCGTTTTAAAAGGCATTTGAATACTTTTGTTTCTTGCTGTAACCATGATTGAGAATGGTTTAGATGGACAATATAAGTAATATCGTGTTGCTGTCTATGGATTTAAATGGAAATAAGATATGTAATTTAGTTGCAAACTTACTTTTTTAATGCAAAAAACGTTAGATGTGGTGAATATTCAAAGTCGATTTTCGCGACAACGACGCCTTAACTGAAAAAATTGTATTCTTTATTTTCGATTTGTTTTTTCATGTAGAATACACTCTGTGTATTGTTTCATGTAAACCAATCACTTAATTCTGTTCATTAATACGGTGAGCAATATTTGACACAAATAAATTTATTTTCATGCGCTATCGCTATCATTCAAAATGACTGCATTTCTTACCATAGTACTTTGCAAATGACACTTTCCCAGCGTGTACAGTTATTTGTTAATATTAGAGATGTAGTCAACCTTCGATTTCATATTCTTCGCTGCATTACACTATAGTGTGTAATTTATTATCACGGACTGACGCACGAATAACAAGGCCATTAAGTAAGTTTCGCGTAGACGTCATTCAGGTGTTTTAGATACTAGTTGCTGGTATTTAGTATTATTACGATTGGTGGGACGTAGCTCGCATTTCTCATCTTAAATGTTATGTTAAACCGTCCATTACGTTCTAAGAATGAGTCTACGTTTTCAATCTAACTAGATCAATATAGAAATTCATGGAGTCGTTTTACATTTACAATTTCCTTCATTTTCAATAGTAGGAAACAATTGTATTCGAGGAATTCACATCAATGTCTCGTGACCTCAATTTTCCATTCACTGGAAACGACTCGTCGCTTATAAGACACAGTGACGAACATGGTGAGACTGATATCAACGGAAACTACTAATTAACTCAAATCAATACTTCATATTTCTGTTGCATCATCTTATTGATCAGCATGTTACATACACGTACCAAAGATGAAAGTTTGGTAAATGTTGGCGAATGTACTATCTCAAACTCTAATTAAACAAATAACTTCCAACTGTGTGTGTGTGTGGACGAATCAAATACATGTCCTGCTATTACACAAATTATAATTAGTATTAGAACTAACAAATTGCCACTCGAAAAATAAACATTTTTCAATATTATGTCGCTTCGTTATTCATCAATATTTCTTAGTCATTCTTGTTAATAAATTAACACGTCGAATGCCAAAAATTCACCCCTGTAAATCCAACAAAGTCGAAGTAATTTATTCAATGAAGCTGAAACTAGAAAGTTAAAGTTTATCATAGTGGATAGTATTTTAACTCTGTTACATTTTAAGCGGTCTAGTGAAGTTCGGTTTGTTCGAACATATTGCAATAGAAATGAATTTTGAAAACTGGTCAAAAAATAGTGTCACTCGTATACGACCATCGTAACTCTCAACGTGTTAAGAAATGTTTTGCATTTTTATGTCAGTCGAGAGTAAAAATTGCGTACACCAGAAAGGTTATGAAGCGACTAATTATCGTTACAAAAGATAAAAATAAAATACGAATAACCTGTAATTACGAAGATTTACATTTATATTTATTGTGTGGTCGTAATTACTTCATTTCTCACTGCAACTGAGTTTAATAAAAAGTTTAATTTTTGAAAAATCAGATCTTTATCTTTATTTAACAACTTCAACCTTATTTGTTGCAAATCGAAAATACCATGGTTAAGTAATATCAGATAATTAAATAACGCTTTGATATAGAAGCCTTTGTCGTAATCTCAACATTCAAATTGTTACTTCGGGCCGGGGTTTCTCACACCCAGCGCCTGTAACAAATAGGCAAAGCGTGTGGAACCAACTATATACATACACATGATCCAAGACAGAGTGCCAGGGCGCGCGAGCAGCCGCTGTTAGATGAGGGTTTTATTAGTTAGTGAAAAGTAGTTCCCTGAAAAAAAGGCAATGAGCTCGTTTTGCGATGGCGACGCGGCGAAGGCGACGTGAATCGATAGAGGCTGTAACGCGAGTGGCTAAAATGACGTTGCCCTATAGCAGCCGGCTACCACCCTTCTTACCTATGCACACCCTTAAATAATTGCGGCTCGTTCGCGCAAATTATCCCGGTGTTTCCGCGTCGGCCAGAGTAAAATATAATAATACGAGCTGTTCATCGCGCATGCGTGCATATAATGTCCGAGTGTCTTTCTTGTATCGTCCGGTGACTTGTTTCACTTGTTTGCCACGCGGCCGTGTGCGCTCGCCTGTCCCCTGCCCGTGGCCCACGTATGATCGTTTCTACGTAAGAACGTTTCGGTCGCCAAACACTTGCGCGGGCCGCGAAGTGTGAACATGTATTTAAGTCCCTTCGAGTATCGTAAAATTCAAGGGAAAACTAATAAGCGGCCTGTGCTACGTGCGGCACGTTCTCGCGCTGCTAACTAGAAAACTCAATGATAGATTATTAGTCTGCGGATTTTATGTGCTTGCCAGGCAAATAAGTATCGGGAGGCTTAATAGTGCAAAATAAAAGATATTGTCTGTAAGCTATTGAAATTATTCGGGCAAGAAATATATTTGTATTTTTACTACAGTTTGTTAGAAATGAGATAAATAGTTTTTATTACGCGTAAAAATCCGCAGTCTATGGATCACGATTTATCCGTCGATGTTCTGACGTTAGGAAATGAATTTTGGAACTTACTGAGGTTTTTACAGAATAGTCGCTAAACGACTTTATACGATATTTGCTAAACGTTTTTCTTATCATAAGAGTCTTACTTTTTTAGTGCTTTCATTTAATTATTCTCCACTTCCTCGCTTTTTTTGATACTTAACTAATGATTAGAAGTTTTTTATAATAATTTCAGAGAAAGAAAAAGACAATTTAGATTTATCGTGTGTCTATATTTACTTAAATGTTTAAATACTGACAGCAAGAAATCAGAATTTTATTCAAAATAACGGAATAGCATTCAAACTTAACATAATTATTAGAAATCATCATCACGTGTCAGACTCGTCGAAGTATATATGGCAAATAATACTATTTAATAAATAGTATTATTTGCATTCTGTGTTAATAGGCTATAGCTAAATATTTCGATGAGAAGTGTAGATTGTTTAAATTAAGAACTTTACTTTTCACATAGTTTTTAATACCAGTTTTCATTTCTAATAATTATAGTTACAGCAAAATCGAAGTAGTAAATTAATCGTGTAAAGATTTACTTTTCTGAATTAACTGTTCAATGGCTTTTGGATCAATTGTTTCATATTTTACTTAATTTTATAAACATTTGTCGTATGTAATATTGTAGTACTTTCGAAACTAAGAATAAAATGTATCTTTTTTGATTGCAGAAGGAGCCTATACTTCTATGCTGGCGAACTTCTTTGGTGAGTTCATGCGTTTATTTCAACTGGTAATTGTTACGTTTTAGCAAGTAATTATCAACGTAACTAAATAACTTCTACTATTCATGAAATACTAACAATTTAAATTTATAGAACTATGATACAATAAATTCTGTAAAAGTTTCATAAATAGAATTTTTGCCCATTATGAAACGATAAGAACAGAGATAAAAAAAAAGCTAAATAAAAAAAAACTAGGATAGCATAATTATATAAAAGCGAAATTACAATATAGAATTTCTAATTACTTTTTACCGTGAATTTAATTAAATTACGCATTCTCAATAGAGAAAATAAACTATAACAAAGTAACAGCTCTATATATATATACCCAAATCAAAATAAAAAGAACGCATCCAGAAATACTGGAAAGTTCTGTTGATAATAAAGAGAAGTTGCCGTCGATACTTTAAGACCTTTAAAGAGAGTCGCAAATAGAAGATCGAGTTTCTATCGCAGTTTTGTAGGACACTGACGTCAGACAGTTCTAGAGACTCGAAAACATCGATAAACTCGACCTCCGATCGTTCTACAGTTTCGGGACATCAAAATGATTTCGCCGATCGTTTGACGAGGCTCGATCGGATCGATCGAACACGAAGCAAAATGCTGGATAAGGGAGCTAAATGGGAGGCGAAGAAAAATGTTATTGAGCGACAATAAAACCAGTCTTTGGCGCGAGCATATTGTCGTCGCGGAAAGTATCTTGACACTTTTTAAACGCGGAGTAACTTTTTAAATATTGAATCACAAATGAGCTGGATTTGTTTGGTTCTTAAACGAACTAGTTTGCTGGACAATAAATAAACTAAATTTTGTAAAAATTGCAATTACTGGAGTGACAAGCAAAATTAAAGAACAGTAGTTTTCCAACTCCTTTATCTGAATATATAACAGAATTACAAAAATATATTTTTTAAGTCTCGGTATTTACATTTTATTAACGTTATCCCGAGCTAAAATAAAAACAATTAAAAATAGCGAAAATCGCAAAATTGTTTTACCTATTATCCATGAAATTAATTAACTTGAAAATTACTTTTCACGCTAATCTACTGCATCATCCTAATTTTATTGGGAACCGCAAAACGTATGAATATTCAAAAAGTAAGTTAAATCGTGGAACTTAACTTTCCAATTCCAATTTGACTAAATTAAATAATTTAATTTGATGACATTTTTTAGAACGTTGGTCTGGCGGATAAAGTATTGAACCGGCCTTTCTAGCATCTCAACAAAATTCAAAGCATTTGGTACAATTTCGAAAAAGTTATTCCCTTCGAGAAGGCGTCAAGATACTCTCTGCGGCGATTGTAGAAGGCGACAATTCTCACCGGAAAGGGTGAATGGAATTTCTCGGTTTTTCTCGCGGGCAGGGCTTATCGGCGAGGAAAATCGGAACAACCCCGAGGTAGGCGCGGCGCGAACGTAACCGTGTAACACACTCGAGGTGGTCGTTGGTACGCGTGCGATTACTTACTCTCCATCGGCGAATTAACGACGAATCACCGATGGGAAAACCGGTTGCCCGGCCGAACGGCACGCAGCCTAACGACTTCTCTCCTCGGCTTCAACGGGCATTCCAACGGCACGAGTTTGCCCCGCGACGCGAATTAATGGAAACACGCCGCGGTATGCCGTGCGCGCTGATAAAGCGGAACGCGCGTCCTTTCCTACGTATCTCTTTATCCTTACCCGATGCGATGCGCTCCGCACCGCTCCGCAACGCGCCGCATCGCTTCGATCCGCTCCGCGCCGCATTTTGTCCGCGACCATTCCGCGATTACGCAGATCCCGCTCGATATTTACCGCCGCGAACGATGACACCGTCCAACTGGTCTCTTTTACTCGCTAAAGGACGGCTTCGACAAATCGAAGTTCTTCGTTCTTTTTTGGCACTTTCGCGCGTCGTTGCAGTTCTGTGCAAAATGTGCTTGCGAAATACGTATTCTGGATGAATTCGCGAAATTAGCAACGGGTCAGGTTTTGGATCGATTATATGCTTAGGTTAACTAAAAAGGTCAATCTTGTATAGTTTGTTTAAATTTTCGATGACTATTTTCGTCGAAGAAAAATTTTTTTTATCTTTTGGAACGGCTGATTTCATCATAGCTGTGCTTTCTCGCTGTGCCAAATAATTTTTACTTGTATAACTATATCAATTATTATTTTTGTATGTACAAAATTTTGTTATATTCTCTGCTATTTAATTTATATAGCTGTAAGGTTTGAAACTGATATATTTGTTAGCTTTATTTTCTGTTATATGTATCATTTTGTGATCAATATATCTACTTTTCTTTTCCACAATATTTTTACAACTTTTCTTTTTCTGTTACGTTCGAAAAATATTGGTATGAATTATTTCAAAGGAAGCTTATTTTGCTTTCAAAATTTTAAATACATCACTTTTTAAATCCTTCGATCTTTGTGAATATTTACTATACTCGTACAATTTAATATGTCTTGCAACTTTCGTAAATACTATAAATCTAACGACATAGTTCTGGACTGATATATTTATTAGAGGTTTATTGTAAAAACTTTTCTTTACTGTAGAAATAGCAAATAATAAAATTGAGCGATACTTTCGTTGTAATTTGTGCGTAAAAGAATTAATTTATATAATAATTTCTCATTAAGTACCTCTATGACTTCAGTAATCAAAGATACGAAATTTAGAATAAACGATTTCGTTCTCTCTTTCATTCTTAATGTTAATAAATAAAAAGTGAGTCGAAATTGGTTCTATTCGAGACTGACTAAACGTCCTAGAGGGAAAAAATATCAAACTTTATGTCACCTTAGTTCAAATTCGTCGCATCTCTATATTTGAATAACGCTCGCAGTCTAATTATAAAAAAAATTAAATATACAGAATTTTTGAGATTATTAACCTCTTGACATACAAATAAAACGGAATTTGATGCGACCGAAAAATACTATTTAATTTGACTCAACTGGACAGTTATGTGAAAATTGAGAAAGAGAAAAATTTCTTTGAAAAATTCCTTTGAAATTTGAATTGCTGATTTGTGGATACAACATTGTTATTGATACTATCGAGAAAGTGAGAGGGTGGGACATTGTAAACAAACCAGAATCGACGCACGAGTGAAGCAACTGAGTAATCTAATAATATACTGCACGGTGTCCGCCGAAAACAGCTCTTGACGAGTTAGACTCGTCAAAGTCTACAGTCGCGCATGAAATGAATGACGACCCCAACTCGCCATTATATGTCAAGGGGCTAAAAATAAAATTATAAAGTATGCATCTCATAAACATGTTCATTTAATAATATCGCATTCTCCTACAATACATTTTCATAAAACTAGGAATAATAATTAAACTGTGGACTTTCATACATAACAAACGAAAATGAAATAAAAATGAATTCCTACTCTCAATAATTTTAATAAATCGCAATAAATCTGAAGTATTTTCAACGTGTATATAGTTTGTTATCTCATCTGGTAATTTTGATCATAAACATAGCAAGTGAAATGAACGCAATTATTAAAAAAGCTATCCTCTTTACAAGCTCGTGTTCAAATATCACCTCGAAGATCCAGAGCTAAACCGATAGAACGAATGAACGAATACCATTGTAAAGAAGATTATTTATTGCGCCGCGAACAGCCTCGATTCCGCTTAATTATTCCGTGGAATATTGGCATTCGGATAACATCTGGGACGGAGCATACTGAAAGCAGGCTTTCCTCTTTCTCTTTCCACGGCCATGACAGGCAGCAAGGCGACTTAAATGAAGCGATTCCATATTCACGCATGAGCGCGATCGTAGAAGCTCGGTGAACGCGAACACGGTCGCGAGATAGAAAGAAATATCAAAGGAAAGAAGCCAGCGGGAGTGTACGCATCTGTTTCCTTTGCGGCAAAATTTCTTCCGCGTCTAACGGCCTTACGCCAGTGACGATAAATGATTTCGTTCTCGGAAAATGAATATTTCCGTTCGCCGCGTATTCAATTGAACACGCTCGCCGTCCCGTTCCCATTATTCTAGCGGATTAACCGTAATTATCTTTATGCGTTTCAGCCCATCCAGCGATTAGAACTTATATGTATGTATACGCGCCGTCCCTCGCGGATTTTCTATGGTCCATCGTTAAAATACCCTGCGAACGCTCGCTTCGCGCTTCTGCGAATACGAATCCATCATAATGCGTTACTAGATACTGATGGATCTCTGATATTAGTAATCAATCAGTCCGAGGGAAATTAATATTTTATGGATGTGGTATTTAATATACTGGCAGTATTTAATATTTACGGCGATGAATTCTTAACGGAACTTATATACGGACGAATGAAAATAAATATTTTCGCTATGAATCATTTCGTTTCTTCAGAGACAAGTTACTCGAAAACGGCTCTACTTACAGACTGTCGCGAAAATAATTGGACACTTTTCAACAGGGAATCAATTTTATAATATCGGTCCAAGTGATTTTAATTGTTCACTCAAATAAAAAAGTTAAAAAATATGAGTTTTTTTTATCTTCTTGTCATTGCAACCATTTTTGAATTTGTAAAACATTTTTTGATGCTTGTTCAGCAAATTGGACACTGACATTACAAAGAAAACAAGTCATTTGGTCCATTGTTTTAAAACTGGTTCTGTGTTACGAAGTGTCCCAATATTTTCGTGATCGACTGTACTTGTTCGATTCTTCTCCAATTAACACCTTGTAGACAGATATCACTTCCGGCAGTTTTGACAATGTAGCGGGCAAATCCAGTTCTCACTCAACTTGATAATGTACGAATGTTATTGTATATATATATATATATAATCTTTTTTATAAAAATAAAAAAATATCCATTTTACAAAATAATAATCAGTAGTTTATTATTGAATGGTTTCACTGTTGTCTGTCATGCAACTATGATCAACAATTTCAAAGTAATTTTGCCGTGGTTGTACAAGCACAAGTACACGTGTATGCATTTCCTCCACTATTTTATAAAATACGTCGGAATAAAATTTTATAACATTGTGAACACGATTATTAAATCGTGCGAATCAATAACCGTAAATCTGTGGGAATTTGTTGTTTTTAAAGATCGCTGCAACCGCTGCTAGAATCTGAATTCTTGTTTCCTTTTAATTTTCTGGACCTATTAACGCGGCAAATAAAATTTTATTTGAATTCAGTTTCTCCGCATCCGCCTTTAAGAATACAGGTTCGCATGTACGCGCGCGGTCCAACAATCACGTATAAATTAAAACGGCCACAGAGATAAGAAGGTTCCTCTTGATTAGGCGCGCGACGTTGTATCAGCTGACGTATCTGTCAGCCGAAATGTGTAATAGTGTGTAATTCATTGGCCGTATAACTTATTCAATATCGATCTCGCCGCCGCATTCCCGGACTTCGTACATCAGCAACAATGTAGCGAAATTAGCTTACGTTCGTTTCGCCTTCCACGGCCTAACGACTCGGACGAGCATTCCGATGGCACGAGTTTGCCTTGCAACGCAAATTAATGGAAACAAGCCGCGGCGCGCCGCGCCGTGCGCACTGATAAACCGGAACGTCCATTTCACGGGCATCTTCGTCTCCTCTCGAACGACTCGCTGTGTTCGAATTAAACGATTTCGTGTTCACGCGTGGCGCGAAAAAACCGCACCAAAGTACCTGCGTAACGCGTCCTGCCTTTTTTCCTCGCCTCGTTTCCTTCCTCGTATTCCCCGGCCTTTTTTTTCTACCCCGCCGCCCCGTCCCCCTCGTCAAACCGAATCATAACTTGCATGATCATTGGCAGTCATAGTGCGCTCGTTTTTCGTCCCGCGTTCTTTCGTTCCCCCCTAAAACGGAGTACCACGGCGACAACGGTGATTGAAGAAGCTGACGCTGGACCGCGACGACGAAAAAGACGCGAGTCGAAACCGTCTCGAACTTCCTTTTATCGGGAACAAATTGGTCAAAGGGAACACCATTCGTCCGAGCAGATTTTAACATTTCTCATTCGTCTGGCTCGATTACCCCTTTGCTGCGGGCTCTGGGTCTTGCTTGACCCGAATCTTCACGATCTCTGATAGGAACGAAATAAGAAATTCGAAAATTTTAAGCAACCTCCTTTTTGTAATATTTTTGTCTTACTGGAGACATTGTTGGATGCAATAATGGCTTTTTATTTTACATTCTTTTGACCATGAAAATGCGAGTTTTTAGGGACAGGCACTTTTTAATGATTATTATGTCTATACATATTAGAGAACTCGAACACACTTTGCGTTTAGAATAGATCCTCACTTATCGGAACTAGTCAAGGTAACATGAGTGCTCGAATACTGGAATAGTCACTGCATTTAATTTCTTTTATATAAATTGACAGGTATAACAGACAGGTATACAGATTTCAAACATAACGAGATTCTACTACACTTTCAATTATAAATCAGTAATAGTTTCATATGAAATTGATAAACATCGTTTTCCTTGTTCTCTCATAGTTACTCAAACAATACAGTTACGTCACAGTCGCATGCTATGTCTGATAACTTGTTAAAACTGTTCCTCATAAAATCATCTTTTAATTAATTGTGAAAAATATAGAGGGCGCTGAGCGACACTAACACAAATAATCTTCACAATGTAGCTTAATAAGAATGTGATAATTGATGAACTACAGTGTTTAACGAAGTACTCATTTTTCGCTAACTTAGTGGCACCTCACAGTTGACAATCATGCAATGTTTTTCGAAACAGTACTTATACAACGTGAGGAACGATACAGAATGTTACAATAATTGTCTATTCTGGAGAAAAGTAATACAACAATTAAAAGATACGAATAACTAGAAGCAAATACAAAAAAATTTGTTTCGTATATTTCTAGGCTCAACCCTTAAATTTATCCATTTAACATTTCAGATCCCGTAAAATGTTTCATTTCTCCACCATTGTGTTGTTATCTGATGTATTTGATCGAAGTGTAAGACTAAATAAAACACAATCGATAGAATTGAAGTGTAAAACAAAGATGAAGGAATATCAACCAAGAACGTTTTGCACGAGGACTGAAACCAGACTTTGCATCCCTAATTTAAAAGAATAACAACCAAGTTTGGAAATCAATACACAATATTATTGATATAATAATTCTTACGAGTTTTCTCCACTCGAGATGCAGTTACTTTCATTACTTTCTTCTAATTGATACAAAAAATATCAGTCATAAAGTAAATTAGCCATAAAAAATAAATGTGTAAGTGTCTGACGCGCCAGCTTACGCGATCACGAAAATAAGCAAGCCGGCAAACAGGGAGTAACGTATCCATCGATGAAATTGATAGTCGCAGGAACAGAGAAATCTCCGGTCCGCGAGAGCATCGTCGTCGATCGAGGAGAAAGCCTAGGAGCCTTTTATTTATCGGGAACCGCATATTCTGTTGTTGTCTCGGAGACTTTATCCACGCTTGACGATCTACCGGTCGCGGTGATCACCGCTGAAAACCGTTACTACAAGGAAAAACAGCTTCTACCCTCTCTTTGGCCATGATTTTTCTCGGGTCTGCACGTCGGAACACCGTTCTTCCAATACGGTCGGCGCAGTACGTTGCCACGGACAGGCTAACGACATCGTCGCTTGTCTTTAATGGACATTCCACGCGGTGATTCTACCCCGCGATTTGAATTAATGGAAACACGCTGGCATCCCATTTGCACTGATAAAGCAATAGACCTCACCGGGAATCGTCCCTTTCCACGCGTCTGTAGCTCTCTATCGGGCCGGGACGATTCCGGGGCCGTTTACACGGTACCGAGATGCTGTTGGATTAAGCGATTATGCGTTCCCGCTTATTCGTGGCACGGCCGAAAGCATCGATCACGCGAAACCGTTTCAACACGCTTTCCAAAACGGGACATACCGTAATCGAAGTTTAAGCCTGCCACTTGCCGCGGCTTGTTTTACAACCGATGCTTGTACGCGCGCACTCGAGATAGCGGCTACGCTACCCGCGGCAACCTCGCGTGAAAATCCATTAATTTGTTGGAATTCCGAGCTATAAGCCACTAATGGAACCACAATACTGGAATTATTAATCGCGTCGTTTCCGAAGTTACACTGAACGCACGGTTTTCATGACGATGTAATCGATTAACCCTTGTGCGTACACCCGGTATCCGTTTCTACTTTTCCTTCACTGGTTTTTAGGAATTATTGATAAAGCATCGCAGGATCTTTCCGGGTACTCATTTCGTGCAGACCTTTACTTCTATTAACACTTTATTATTTTTACAATTCCATTGCGAATTTCCTTGATGTGATAATTTCTTTGAGAAAAGCGAAAATTCGTAACTTTTAATTATTACTTGCATGCTTAACGCTTGACCTAACGAGCATTAACCGCTTGTTAGACCTGAAAATTTAACGAGATCGGTTCAAAAAATGTCTACCTGTTTTTTTTATAAATTTGATTATGTTGTGATGTGAAAGAAGTGGATTCAAGTAGTAAATGAATTTTTTTATTTATATATACAATACAATACATACATACAGTACAATACATTACAATACATTCAATACAATCAATACATTACAATACATTCAATACAATACATACATACAACACATACAATATAATACAATACAATACATGCATACATACATAAACATACATATATATACAATGCAGTACATACATACAATACAATTCAAACAATTTTTGTTTAAGCTATATGTTTATACGTAAGTTCGTGACTATTACGGACTGAGTTCGTAAAGGGTTAAAAGTGACTAATGTGTACTACTTTATAATAATTACAAGATTGAATTTATTTAGATCTTTCGCTATATTTATTGTAAAGTATGCTGGAATTAAGAAATCTATTCAATCATTTTCTATGAAAGAGTTTTCATAATTTCAGTGATTTTAGTAGATTTAGTGTTAAATATCAACAACAAGAGAACATCATTTTATTCCAACTCCAAAGAACAGAAGAACGTTCGTACTTAACAAGTTATCGCTAGAAATCACCATCACGAATTTCGCATGTCAAAGGGTTAACGTTTCATGACAAAACATTTATAGAAAATATTTTAAATGACTAGGCTTCGAATTTTGTTAACATTTTAATAGTAACGTACAAGGACTATTATAGTGCTCGGCTTGCTTTATCTAATTAAGGATAGATAACTGTACCTCTATAGTTCACGACTGAAGGATCTTGATGCAAATGTTCATTTTCATTAATCATTTGATGAAAATTTGAGGAAGGTAGGCGTATCTTGCATCGATTAGAAAATTTCTAGCGGTAATCATAAAATCATAACGCAACTCAGTTACTTGAATGTACACGTTTTCTCGCGTTTTATGAACCTGCAGTCGCTGTAAGTGCTTTAAGATTCGAACTCTCTTTATGATTTTTTAGTTAGGCTTGATCGAAATTGATGTCTACCTGTTAACGACAATAAGAGTTAATTGATGACTGAGTATATATTAACAAAACGAAAGCTCTTTTCCATTAATTATAAGGCAGCCTAATACTGGTACTGTATATCACATAATTTTATTATTGTTTTTACTGCAATGGGAACAGCTTCTCGAACATACCAGTTATGAAATATTAAAAATATATTGTATATAGAATATTTAAAAAATTATTAATATTGAGATTCTTTCGGTAAGTCGCAAATATTTCGGATAATAGAACCATCTACAGTTTACAATTAAAAAAAAATCAAGTCAAATATACCGGGTATGATATTTAACACTAGATTAACCAAATCAATTCTTACAGAATCACTGAAATTATAAAAATCTTTCTATGAGAAACTTTTTGAAAAAAAAAAAATTCCTTTATTCAAGCATGTATTATAAGCGAAGGCGTTTGACTAAATCCAATATTGTCATTGTTATAAAACAATATACACTAGTCGCGTTCAGAACAGGGTAGCCGTAGCGTCCAAACCATGTGCTCACAAGATTCGATTAAATTCTAAAATAAACTTTTTCTGAGTAGCCTGTAATTTAAGCATAAAACACCGTTGACAAATGAGGAAATATAACTCGTTTAAAACTACGCATTCACCTTTCGTGTTCGCATTACACCTCCACCCACGAAAATGCGGCTGATATTGAGTTATGTACCACTAAAAATCACGCAACACCTTTCACGAGGACGCCTTTCTATCAGCAGAAACAATCGAGTTATTAAGGTGACCTGATTCGAAAGCTTCGCTCTAAACAATCCACGATAGGCGATTCTTTACGCACCGCGCATCTGCTCGGTCTGCAAGGACGAGAACGCGAGCCGTTGCCTCTGAAGAGCTAATCCGAAACAGAGTCAAAACGCAGACGACAGACGAGTCAGCGTTGAATTAGTTTCGACAGCGATTAATGGTGGCTGGATAAGGTAATGAGCTCATGCGTCCAAAGGATGGAAGCGAACCGAGAACGAGGTAATCCTGCGACCGGTATTGTTTCACCAACGGAAGTCACTCTTTTATTACGAGACACTTCCTGCTCCATACGGGAGCGCATGGACGACATGCCTGTTTACACCGTGTACATGACACGTGAACACAGGTAACACGTATCTCTTTCTCTCTCTTTCTCTTGTTCTTTTTCGTCGCTTCCACCAGCCGTCCGCTCTTTCTCCGTCTTTCGTTCGTCTTCCTTTATTTCTCTCTCTGTCTCTCTCTCTCTCTCTCTCTCTCTCTCTTTCTCTATCTCTATCTCTCTATCTCTTTCTCTTTCCCTCCCCCTCTCCTTTTTTTCGTCGGACAGGTATACACCGACAAACCGGCGCAGAAATGCATACGCACGCAATCTGCTGCGCGGCCTAAGGTCTCTGTCACGCGTAATTAGGGGACCGAGTCAGTCTCTATGATGAATTAAAAGAGAAGCAATAAAAGACGAAACGAAACCGCGAGCAAAAAAATCGGTGCCGTTGGTAGTTCCTGCGAGAACTCGTTCCGAGTTCGAGGGAGCCAGTGCCGGTGCCGACCGATAAAAACTAATTAATCGCGATTGCGAAGGATTGTGCAATTTACAGTAACACGTACGCGTATTCAAATTGCTGCGCGGAAACCAAGATGGCATGTGTATGCGAATGACCTTGTAATTGAGCCAAGTTATTCGACATTAAGGAAGCTTAATGAGAAGCGTAATTGTTTCGCGAACGTAATATCGATGCCCGGGATATTTATATGACGTTTCAATCAACCGAGGAAGCAATTCCGATCTGTAATTGGAAGAGCAAGAAAAGAGTCATCGTGAAAGTCGACTGAAAAAGAAAGCCGAAACAGGAATTAGATTTTCATCCATTACCGGGGGCCGCTAACTATACTGCAAGCAATAAATTATCGTGTCGTATCAGAAGTTATGCTGATACCTCTTATGCTTAGCAGGTTTTTACGCGTTTACGTTATGGCGTCTATCCGTGTCAGCTGCACCATGGTCAGAAATGTTAGATTATAAAAAAGGATTTACATATATTTATGAAAAAGGATTTACATGCATTTGTAAGAGAGGGATTTACATGCATTTATAAGAGAGGGATTTAGGTAATATAGTTGAATTATTTCGTTGTCAATTAACTACATCTCTCAAGCGTGTCGCGAATTTCCATTTCGGAATACATACACATTATCCGGAAACACCATCGTTTATTTCCGATATTATCAAATACCTGTGCACAGGAAAACCAATACAACTATATTACTTTATCACGGTTTAATGCTATTCAATGCTTAAATGTGGGAAAATTAAGATAACACGAACGTTTAGATAATGGAAACACGTTTAGCGAGTTCAAACATCTCAGGCTCCTGTAATCGAGGTTCTACTGTATTCGTTTATGGAAACATTATTTTTCCTCTTTATAAATACTTGTGTACACAAAAGACAATGACAACAATAATAAATTACTTGTATACATATACGGAACGACTCATTGTAACGCAGACGACATAGAAGCAAATCACACAAGTATAATTATAAATGAGTTAAAAGAATATAGAGAAAAAATAATAATAAATGAATAAGAGGTAAGAAATACATTAAAATAAAATGCAAAACAATCAGAATAGCAGTAATGTAAATTAGATTCGATGTAAGGAAATATGAAAGAATTGAAAAAATAGGGAAAGGAAAGATGGAGATGTAAGCAGAATAAGAATGAGGGCAGAACGCGACGAAAGGATTCATAGAAGTTCTGGAAAAAAATCGAGAAAGTGTCCGTAACGGTTTGGGATAATTAACAAACGGTTTGGGCAGTTATGACAGCCGTAGAGCGTACGGTGTGATTCAGAACGAAAAACAGATACTTGTCCGAGGCTACGGATCAGTGCCTAAAAAATTAGCTTGCTTAAAATTCACGTCGAGAATAAATATGTTCAACAATAATTTGGTCATCTATTTATGGAAATCGGAGAAGGAACGAAACAATTTCTGGAACGATAGGAAACCCCAGCGGAACGGTACCGCAAAGAAAGAACGTGAACACGCAAGACCATTCTGTCCTTTGCGTGGCCTAATTACGCACCCTGAATTCCTGTAATTATAATAATTAGCCTGCCGGTCCGTCATGCCCGAATCGACGCACGGTCCCCTCGGCAACCACGAACGGTTGTCGACGCAGTCGAGTATCGTGCCGGAATCTCGATTCCAGGAAAACCTTTGAAATTCGTCGGTTCTCTTCCGAATTCATGCTTCCATGCTGATTCGTTTCGTGTCTAATCCCATCCCAGCTGTCCGTGGCGACGTTATCAGCCGGCGAAACGAACGCAACGAAAGATCGGATTGATACCGCGTCGTCGCGAGAGAAAGGTGATCTGCCAATGCGCTCGATTTCATTAACTCAGGGCTGGCGCGCAACACGCGCGGAACACCGGCGATTGATTAAATCCGATTTCACGGCCAATCAATCCATAAACACTCGCAGCGACCGGCTCTACCGGCAGCTATAAATTCCCATCAACTATTAGAGGAATTTCCCTACGCGCGCGGCTTATCGCTCATTTGTAACTGTCCGCGGGCGTCTCATTAACCACCCTGTTCTTGGAAACGGAATCGCCGCGCCGGTGGAGACAAGAGCCAAAGAAATCTCAAAATACCACCGACCTCCGAGCGCCGGGGCCAGGGGCGCCGCGAAAACATGGGGGCAGGAACAATCCACGTCGCCCGATACAGTCCGCTACAGTCCGCTACTCGTAAACAATGTACATGTGTTAACAATTGTCGGACACAACGGGATTAACCCGTCTCTTGGCACGGGCCAGACAACACCGACGCGCTGCCGCCGCTGCCGCCGTGACAATGGAGTTACGTGATGAGATGTTTATTGCTAGGCGAAATCTAGGATTCCGTCGAATGCGAACATTAACGAGGCTCTTTAAAATAGGTGAGCGAGGTTTGACAACAAGACGCGATAGTGATCCGAAGAAGATTTACGGTTGCGATATTGTTGCAACGTGACCTCTTATTTGTCTGCGACCAAGATTGCTTTGATTTGGTACTATTATGCGATACTTAATCCTTTCAGTGTTCACAGACATAAAAAATATAATAGATGAAATGTTAATTTTATTTTTATGACTTTATATTATGTCCGTATTCTATGGATGTCGGCCACTAGACTGTGAATTTTATGCGCTTATGGCAGGATTGAATAGTTGCGATTTAAAATATTAGGAAGACGAAAAGAATTGAAAAATGTCAGTGCATTATTTTGTATCTATTTAAGTCATTAAAGAAAGAACGAACTTGCTATTTATATAATTGATATTTCTTAGAATTGAAGTAGGCAATTTTGACTTTGCATGAAAATCCATAGTCTATAGATTATATTACTTTATATTTACATTATATTCAGATTATAAATCGTGGGAAGATCATGTTAGATCAAATTTTTCATATATTCCACAAATTAAACTCTTAACACTATTCTTAACACCCAAATTATCCGTTTCCAACTTATTAGTTTAGAATTATTGAGATGGCAAAGACTGCTTTTATGGAAAATGATCGGCTACATTTTCGTATTCACACACAAGCGCACTTATTATAATAAAAGTTACTAAAAGTCTAAGTAATCGCAATGTTATAATTTTTATAAGATTTGGCTAACCAGTTACGTTTAGTGTTAATGCAATATAAATAAATTTTTAAGTCTGTTTTTATTCATTGTCAAAAATCAATTAACACTATTCGATTTCGTCGTGCTATAAACTCTTGTGCATACGTCAAAAATGAAAAATAGTTTCGAATTTAATAAAGTTTAAGAGGTTAAATAACGTGGCTCTCGCCTGCACCAAACGAAAGGTTTAAGTTGAACAATTTCATGTTTTGAACCTTTTGATTTTTCTACTTCCGAGAGGTTCAATTTTTCCGTGGCACAATAAATACAGACTCTCATTCGTATTCTAATTTACTAATACCATGAACTTGTGCTTTACTATGCGGCATGTTACAATTTTCTAAAATACTTTAAATTTCAACAAAATTGCAATTTAAACAGTTTACGCATGTCGAGTATATTCGCCATAACAAAAAATATTGCCACCCCTTCATGGGGAATATATTCATCAAAAACAGCGCCAAATTTCATCATTGCTTTCGTACGGATCGAAGTTTTATTGTTCAACAAAACAAGTTCAAATCATTACGCCTGCAAAGAAAATGGGGTTAATTTCGTTGAACCTTTCAGTTCCAAATTTCATCAACTATATCTGAATGCACAAGTGCATAAAATCTGCTTACAACGCAACTAACAGAATCCGCGAATTTTCGTAAAACTTTACAATCGTAGTTTTCTCTATAGAATCGAGGCGACCGATAATTCACAATGATCCGAAGGCGCCCGTATCTCAGCTGCTAATTAATTATGTCGGAAATCCATTATCCAGGACGAATGCACTCAATGCAGCAGCGAGCGAACCGTGTCCCAGGCCAGAGCGGGGTGTTCGAGCTGCTTTTCCGGGAAGACACATTATAAGTTTTTCCCCGGAGTTAATTTCGTCGGCGATAGCTAAATCCTTTCTCTCTCCTGCTTCTTTTCCGCCCTTGGTTTCCTGCTCTTTCGCTCTTTTATCCTTGCGCCACCCTGTCCCTCCGCAACCTCCTTGGCCGTGCTCGAACTAAGAGCGGCTAAGAGTTGGTAGGAGCGTCTCTATGGTTAATTAAACGCATAGATCACCCCCTCTCTAGCAATCTCCACCGACTCCTCCTTGCGTTCACCACTCCCGATCCCCGAACCCCACGTCTCTCCACCCCCGCTCGCTCTTACCTTTTTTTCCATCAGTAACCCTGCAAATGCGCCGCGTTTTCTTTGCGTTACCAAGTCTGCACGAACGCCCAATTTTGCGTCGCTAGTGTTGTACCGTCCGATAAATGTTTTCCTCGGCTTTATTTTCAGTTCACGAACTCATCGATTGCCTGTTGTGGGTCTTCTTTGACCACCTCCGATCATCAAATGCAGTAGAACACCGCTTATCTGAACTCCATTTATTGCAACGAAATTTTGGGAGATGCTAGATTTAGTGGACTTCTGCTGAACTCCTATTAGGGTAGTGGAGCCGGTTACTGTGAGGTGACCAATTGCTGTGAATATTAATTGGAATTATTTCAATTAATGAATTTTGATCATTAATATTATGTATAGGATTATGTATAGGATTAATTTTTGTATTTGTTGAAAAAAGAAACTTTAGCCTCGGACAAAAATTAATCTATAGTTTACTTTGAACTGAGATTCGAAAATATCAGATTACGTTTCCGCCGATTCCGTCAGCACGCACCGACGGTGATGTAAACTGTATATCTAAGATACCGTGATATACCATCGCCGGTGTCGTTAGAACACACCGCGCTCTGACTGTTAGTGATCCCAGTACCGCGTATATAATACATTGTATACGAGATCTTACAGGCCGCAATGAATGACCTTCTATGATTGGTGGAGAAGACGACACCAAAAAGGGTATATATAAGCAGGCGATTTTCAGTTGTCGGTCTCTCAATTGAATTCGGTCGCTTAGTCATCTTCGTACATATACCTTCTCTCAAATAAAAGTAAAATAAAGCTTTTTAAGTAAATGAATTAATATCATATTTATTTGAGAAAAAATGCAAGCCATAATCCCAATAGTATTGATATTAATTTTAGCTACAACTACAAGAAGGGCATATGATTACTTCTTTCGTCAAGACTTTCTGCTGCAATAATTGTTTCAACTTCTATTTACTATTAGGATGTATTTGTTAATCCGTTTCACAATAAAATATTTTATGATAATAACAATACATTGAATTATTTATTTATTATTTCTAGATGCACAGCAAAGTTTTATTGCAAATTATGAAATAAATTTTAAGAGAACAATTGCTTTATCAACATTCGGTCAATTAGGATTTATAAGAATTTTATGGTTAGGTTATATCGAATTAGGATGTTGTCATGTACATAATTGTTCGTGCTTGTTTTTAAATATTTTATATTTATGCATGTTGGCAGATTTATTCATGCAAATTTAAATTCTCAAGATTTGCGTATATTAAGAGGAATATTTTATATAAATCCCCTTTGAAAAGAATTGTTTCATTTCTTTTATTTTAAATTTATATGGTTTCCCATTTTATCTAAATTTTTTTCGTAAGATATTAGTTTAGAATTTTATATAATGTAAACTTTTATTAATATATGTTTGGATTTTTCCCGTTCTGCTGCCCAAGCGATCCTTCTTGGTCAACGGTCTAATTTTCTCTGGGCTCGGCCCGGCTCGTCCCTGCAAGGCCAGCCTCCACCGCATGGCCAGTCCTTATCTCCCAACCTAAACATCCTGGGTTCTTTGAACCCGAATCGGACAAAGCCCCTCTGTGCGTTCCGTTACACTCGGCCAGACTGACCACTTCGTCGTCCTCGACGATACACATGATAATATAGGTATCTCACCTAGGTAATTCATGAATCTATCCTGTAACCCATCAATAAATACAAAAAATTAGTACAGACCACAATTCGTTAACCATACGGTACTTGATCGATTGAGACTACAGACAGCGACGCAGGGTGATCAGGCCCGTCCGACAGTCAGACTCCCATTGATACAAATACCCAGTCAAACAGCACAACCACAACTCATTTGACATGCATAAGCAAAATAGTGACTAAACAAAACTACGGTCGCTAGCCTTGCCAGAGACTGAGACAAAGCTAAGTGAGCGACTGGTCACTTCAACCCCATCAGTCCTGACTCCGACTACCTGTCCCGGCCTCCGCTCGGATATCTTTACCGAGTAGAGTCGACAACTCCCTACTCTAGGATGATCCGAACTCGACCTCATGTCAACGCCTCCGCTCGAATGTCTTTACCAGATAGGGTCGACGACTCCCTACCCTAAGACAATCCGAACTCGGCCTCATGTCATAGCCTCCGCTCGAATATCTTTACCAGATAGGGTCGACGACTCCCTATCCTAGGATAATCCGAACTCGACCTGGGTCCCGGCCTCGCATGCACCCGTCACTCACAAGTAATTCTGACCCGAAATTACTGCTCAGGGTAACATACTCCGACCAAGTGCTACTGCACAGAATCCTGCACTAGGAGCCGCCCATTGCCAACTCGCCGTCGTCTATTGGGTGGCATCAAACGTAACCCAAGGTTTCATACTGTCAACAGCGACCACAGTACGACTGTTACGCGACTTCCTCATGTCCCGAAGATCGAGAACCTCATATCGGTCGTTAGGTAGGACTGCAGTCACCTTGAACGGCCCTTTCGCTACAGGCAGTAGCTTTCGGCTTTCCCCTGTCGCTCCATGTTTGGCAGCGACCATCACAACATCTCCTACTGCATACTTCGGAGGTGCATAGCGTTTTGCGTCAAAACGTTTTTTCTGCCTCTCTTGATCCGCATCCGTGGCAGCTTTTGCGGCTCCACGCATTTCCTGCAGATCCAACTGATCCAGCGTATCCTGGATTTCCGCTAATAGTTTGGCCCCTGCCAAACTACGTGGCTTAAATCCAAACAGCAGCTGCGTCGGAGACTTGCGGGTAGTCCTGTTGGTGGTACAATTAATAGCGCTTTGTACCTGCTTCACCTTATCGTCCCACTTATCCTCTGCTTCCCCAGCACAAGTAGCTGCAAGAGAACTCAGCAGAGTACGGTTCAGCCTCTCGCACTGTCCATTTGCCCGTGGTGTAGCCACCGCATTCAATACATGTTTCATGCCATGTTCAACGCAAAAAGCTTCGAATGATTTTGCGGTGAAAGCCGACCCCCTGTCGGTAATGACTCGAGACGGTACCCCAAAAATTGCGATTACTTGGCTCAGCACGCGTAAGACATTCTTGGATGAAGTGTCACGAACAGGCTCAAGTATACAGAATTTAGTGAATCCATCAATGACCGTTAAAACCTGGGTATTCCTTTTTTGACTACGAACAAAAGGCCCAACGTGGTCAAGATGCACGGTGTGGAATGGCACAGCTATTTTTTCTATTGGATGTAATAATCCTGGCTTTTTCCCACCGGGATTCTTATAATATAAACAATTTAGGCACGCTTTAACATACTTTGTGACGAACCTTCTCATCCCCTTGAACCAATAATGTTCCCGCACTTTTTCTAACGTTCCATCGACCGCGAAATGCCCTTGTTCATCGTGACAATATCTTACTACCTGAAATCGAGACATACTAGGTACAACCCATTTATTACCCCTTTCAGTTTTTCGAAACAGGACTCCTTTTTTAAGTATATACTTGTCGAAGTACTGCTTAGTCTCCGGCTGTATATCCTTCGACTCGAGAATTTTCCGGACCACTTCGAGACTGGGATCCTGCAACTGAGCGACCTTGATCCACTCTGCCTCAGTGATATCAATTGCGCAACATTCTACAGGATTCCGACTCAAATAGTCTACATGAGCCAACTTAGTGCCCGGGCGATAGACAATATCGAACGTGAAGTCCTGCATGTATATCCACCAGCGAGCTACCCGGGGCTGAATGTCTTTCTTAGCTGCAGTGGCCCTCACAGCACTACAATCTGTTACTATCGTGAATTTAATGCCTAGAAGATAAACCCTGAACGTTTTCAAAGCTACCACTACTGCTAAGGTCTCTAAGTCGTACGAATGATATCTCTGCTCCTCGACCGTAGTTTTTCGGCTGAAATATGCTACTACACGATTTTCCCCGCCATGTTTCTGAAATAATATTGCACCCAGACCAATCGCGCTCGCATCAGTGTGAACCTCTGTAGTCAAAGATGGACTGTAGATTGCCAACACTGGCCTATCGACCAAAATCCGTTTTACCTCTTTAACAACTTCAGATTCTTTCGTTCCCCATTCCCAGGGCACGTTCTTGCGCAACAACTTTGTTAACGGAGCAACCTTGCAGGCAAAATTCCGAATGGATCTACGGAAGTAACCAGCGAGGCCCAAAAATTGTCGAACCTCCTTCACATTCCGTGGTTCGGCAGCTCTTGAAACCGCCTCTATCTTATACAACCCCGGTCGCACTCCCTCCTCCGAAATCTCGCGACCCAGATAATCAATCTTACATTGGAAAAACCTGCACTTAGCCAAATTTAATGTTAAATTGTTCGTGCCCAAAGCCTGCAAGACTGCTTTTAGTTGTTCATATGCCTCCTCCAAACCCTCGGATGCTATTAATACATCATCGATGTATACCAGAGCTAGTTCTTTCACTACCCTTTTTATCATCGCCTGAAAAACTGAAGGAGCATTAACCAAACCAAACGGCATACGCAAAAACTCCCACTGTCCATCTGGGGTAACGAACGCCGTCTTCCCTATCGAATCGGGATGTATAGGCAATTGATAAAATCCTGATTTCAAATCGAGAGACGTAAATACTTTCTTCCCGAATAGTTGATCAATCTGATCCTCAATAATTGGCAACGGAAACTTCATAAGTTTGGTCTTTCGGTTCAAAGCCCGATAGTCTATTGCCATACGCGTGTCTCCAGTTTTCTTTTTTACGAGTACTACCGGACTAGCGTAGGGCGACGTACTCGGCCGAATGATACCGTTCATTTCCAATTCCTCTACTATGTTACGAACTATTTCCTTATCGGCCTGCGAGAGACGATAAGGTTTATGAAAGACCGGTTCATCATCTAATAATTCAATTTTTAGTTCCGTTACCGAGGTCCGACCTAATTCGTTATAATTTAACGCTACACAATTTCGATATTCGTTTAATAACTCCAATAATCGACTTTTATCTCCAACACTACTATCGCAGCAGATATCTGTCTCCACTATCGGTCTTCTTTCCTCATAACTAGTCATGTTTACCTCCAACACTTCTCTGCGATAATCACCACATGTGAACGTAACACCCGAAGAATCGGTTATCGCTCGGGTCCCCGCTTTGTTTAATACATCTCTGCCGATAATAATTTCTTTTGACAATTGATCGTCCGCTACGACCAACACCCTAACTTTAAACGGTATATTGTCAACAAATATATTGATTTTAGAGCGTCCAATGGGGACCACTTCCGAATTATTGAAACCGGACAACACCTTATTGGTGTCTTTCAACGTCAAATTTAACTGGCGTGCTAAGCTTTCCCGAATTATCGAACATTCGCTCCCTAAATCAATCGTGCATGTTTTCTCCATAGACTCTACCACACATTTCTTCAAAGATTTAGCCAAAGGATCGACCTTCACCTCTAATGCTTGAGCCCGATGGTTCCCGATGTTTTCGCCCGACACCGATGCCCCTTCCTTGTCTAGTCATGCTCTCTCACTCTTTCCTTTTCCTGCGTTTTCCATACGTAGCTTCCTATAGCATTTACTGTCTGTATGGCCCGAAATACCACAATACCCACATTTCACATCAGTTCTACCTTTTGCTAAAGCACCATTTCCACCTGTTCCCACGGAATTTCTTACCCCCGCGTCCTTGCCAATATCTGTCGTTTTTTTTATATCTAGTGGACAATTATACTTTATATGCCCCTTTTTCCCACAGTGAAAGCATACACCCGATTCGACTCGTCTCGCTTTATTCCATATACCTTCCCGGTCAGAGAAATCTCTTTTCCCTTTGGTAACATTCGATCTATTGGATAGTTCAATCGTAAGCGAATCTAAACAGTTCGTTAGTTCCGGAATTGTTTTTTTCTTCGCTACCGTTAGATTCATCCTAATATGGTCGTCATGAATGCCATACACCACGCACTCAACTAATTTCTCTTCTGGTACGACCAGATTTAGTTTGTTAATTTTTTTTAATTTCTCGAAACAATATGCCTGCAAACTTTGCCCCGGCACACTTTTGTACCCGGCTGCAACTTCTAATAGTTTGCCAAAATTCTCCTCCCCAGCAAATTGGCTGCTAATCAGTTCCGAAAACACGTCCCACACCAACGGAGGACTCGTAAGGCTATCGTACCACTGTTTGGCAATCCCTTGCAATTTACCTACCGCGTAAAAAACCTTATCTGTCCCCTCCCAATTGCAAACTACTGCTAATTCATTAATTTTTCGCAGCCATTTCAACACCGACGCGTCTCTAACCTCGGGATCAAAATCCGGAATGATCTTATCATTCGCGACCTGCTTAGCACGTTTAGAGCCTGCTCGAATAGCGTCTGTCAGAGCTGCCGTCAATCTCGCAAAATCGGACTCACCAATCCCCGAGGTACCGTCACCCATACTCGAGCTTCTTCCTCCGTCCGATCGTCCTTCTCTGGATCGGTTCCTGTGGGTGGATGGCTGTGGCCTCGTAACCGAGTCCCTACGTTTTTCCATTCTCCGTGAACTCCGAGACCGCTGCCTATGATGTCGACTCGATTTTCGGACTCGCTCTCGTTCGCAGCTGTCCGGCGACTCTGATCGTCTCTTACAGACTTTCTTCGACATCTCCACCACTTCGTCAAATTCACTTATTATTCACTCGAAGACGACTTTCGAATAATCAGGTCGACACCCAACACGCGAGTGTATCCCACTTCTGAACTGTAAACTTTTATTAATATATGTTTGGATTTTTCCCGTTCTGCTGCCCAAGCGATCCTTCTTGGTCAACGGTCTAATTTTCTCTGGGCTCGGCCCGGCTCGTCCCTGCAAGGCCAGCCTCCACCGCATGGCCAGTCCTTATCTCCCAACCTAAACATCCTGGGTTCTTTGAACCCGAATCGGACAAAGCCCCTCTGTGCGTTCCGTTACAATAATAAATAAGGTAATTACATTTGATATTTTATTAACATATTTTGCAACAGTTTTTGCTATTAGCTATTCAATTCGTATTTCATATTTTTATTCAAAAATAAACAAAATAAAAGAGTAGACAAATTTGATATGTATTATTCGATGAATATAAAGTTAATTATGTCCGAAAACAAATCAAAGGCACATCATTTGGTTATCCCACAGTAATCGGCTCCACTAGCCTGACTGAACTACTGACGATCATTTGAAAACTTGTATTGCAAACGGAAACAAATGTAAACTCGGCACGTTTTCTTTTGATGTTTGATTAAATCCATTTATGTAAATACGAACTCCGGTTATTTGAACAAAAAGCTACAAGTACAGATTGTGCACAAAAATGGATAATTTGGGAAGAGGTGATACGATTACTCGAGCCTTGCGGCCCGTTTTTATAGTTCTTGACAATCGGCAACGAAACGTATATATACGTTTCACACGAAATAATCGTATCTCCTTTTCCTAAATTGTCCACTTTTGTGTACAATCTGAGCGTCAAGTAAGGAGATTTTACTGTAGTGGGAATAATCAATGAGCTGGTATTATAAGTATGAAACTACCGGTTATATGAACTGGTTGCCTCCAACCGAGTTCATATAAATGGAGTTCTACCGAACACTAACGACATTTTATAATCACACGAACTATATGTTTATAATGTCTAGTGAAGAGAATTTCCTAATTTTAAAATAGTTTCAAAAATTGCAACTTTGCCGATCTCCTTACAAGCGCATCGCTATTTCCACCACATTCGCGGAATGGATGAAGGTAGCCTGGTTTCGCTTTAGTCTTATAAATGAGGAGAAGGAGAAACGATCTGTCAGCCAATGAGGCGATCGCAGAAACGTGTTCATTGCTTTATCTAGTCTGCGTAACTGGAAGGAACTGTTCGGTACACGATAAATTATTTTATTTATATTTTACGGTGCTAGATGACGAGTGCTAGAAAAACTGCTTTAGTTGTATTTTATATTCAGCGTATGATATTACATAATGCATATGATTTTGTGAAATCAATTGCAGATAAAAAAAGGACGCCATAGTTCTTTACTTAGCTATGTTCAGAAATTTTTATCAGAGTAATTTCAGCATTGTGTTGACGAATTGTCTTTTGTTAATACCACTTGAATTTAATGAATATGTTAGACTGAGCAGTAATTCTTATTGTGTTTTCTCAATGTCTCGACGATGTAAAAAAGTATTTAATATTCAGTGAAATACTTTACTTCAAGCAAAACCTGACAACCATGGGTTTATGAGATTTGCAGAAATGATGAGAAGAGCGACAAGATTCTATTATGATTTTTGTTTAATTAAGGTATTACAAGAGTAAATCTCCTAAGGGAGGGTCATTTTGTATCCATGGAGGAATAGGTGCTATAAGTATTATTTTTTCTGTTCGAGGTATATTTATTTATGCGTTTCTGTTAAATAATACATTTAGATACATATTGATGCAAAATAAAGTATAAAAAATTTATAAAAAGATATTGTTAGAACAAAAGTACACGTTTAGAATTTTGAGAACATTTTTTGACTCACCTTTAAGCATGCTTAACAGGTTTCAAGATTTACTTGTTTGTCTATCTGCTAGCATTTTCAGGAAACACCAATTGTTTTTGCCCGAACAAATTAAAGTAAATACAAATCTTAAATAACAATCTTCGTTAGTTTTGAGATATATAATATGTGCGGCTCCAATTCTTCGACTTTCTGAGGTTCACGTGAAATTTCCAGCGAAGTCCGAAGTAATTTTTGCAATCTTATCTTTCGCTGTCAACCATATTCACACATTTGCCTAAATTGACTTTCACAAATACCGAAAGACCGGAGATGTTTGCGTGATCACATTAGTAGACTCCGGCAGGACGATCGTGCGAAGGAAATAGGAAAATATGATGCGATTGATATATTTAGTCGAGATCAAAATAGCCAGCTTTCTTATTCGCAATAGAACGTGTCACGACGAGGCATTAACTAGACCATCCGTAAAACTCGTTTCGGAGTGCTCGGTTTCGAATTTACCGAACAATATATCGAACAGACAATGACTGGATTCGTCGGTATCGGTCGCAGAATATTTCAGTCGTAAAGATTTTATGGGTCCCGGGCAGGCTCGGTGTTTTTCACGGGATTTTTGAAAAGGGGGCCCGGGTACTTGGTTTCATACACCCACGTGATGTAAGCGAGGGAAAAGGGGGGAGCGAGCGTCCGGTATTACATACCGGTTTCTCAAGAAGGCGTAACCTCTGCCCGAAACTACCGTCTACGTTCATTATCGTTTACGCGGGCAAACCCGTCATCGATTCCTCGCCTGCTCGCCGCGATCGATCGTTTGACCCGTTTGCCGTGAAACGCACGCTTAAATACTCGCTACGCGATTTATTCGGATTTATAACTGGCGTTCTTATTTAACACGATAAAACAGCGACCCCGGCGCAGCACGCGCGCATTATTTTAAACATTTCTTGCCTATGTATGTATCGCCCCGCGCAACGAGAAACGGAATAAATTTGCCGTACCGGGCACGTGAAAATGTTCGTTTTTCAAAGTTGCCTGACGCGTATCGCGTGTACTAGCGGTATCGCGCGGGAACATCTGGATAAAAAGGCTTGATGTTTTTTTTATTGTTCGTTTTATTGTAATTTTTCTACTTAATTCGAGCCTCGTTATTTTAGTCCTATGCTAATGAGGGACGCTCGTTAAGCATACTGCGGGCTTTATATGTTAGTTGTGAACCAGCCGCATGACGGTTTTGATGCACATTGTCGATGCCGTATCCGTTTACTGCAACTTGCTTACAGGAGAATGACTTTTTCGATAGTTCTCTTTCTTACGTGAAATTTCTTTTCTGAACTTTATATCCTTTATTTCGAGGTGTTTCTGTTATACAAGTAACAGTGAATTATTGTTGGTTATTAAAATTTCAAGAAGTTAATGGAATGATGCAAGAAACCTGAGACTGATTGTGGATTTTATACTGTAGAATGATTCTAAAGAGAAGTATTATAACCAGTAATTTAGTTTGTTCTATATATTCTAAAGGGTCTGAATGATAAATTGAAAAGTCTCTTCATTCAATTTATAACTACAATAGGGTAGTGGAATAGTGGAATTGCTGTGCTTTTGGTTTGTTTTCTGGCATTATTAACTTGATCTTTATCGAATAAGACGCGTTAAACTTTTTTATTCTTTACTTTGTTTATTTTTTAATAAAAAAATTGGATATGTCTTATCCGATAAATATAAAGTTAATTATGCCAGAAAGCAACCTAAGGGCACAGCATTTAGTCACCTCACAGTAACCGGCTCCGCTTCCCTTTCAAGATACTGACTGATTTTGAATGGTACCCAATAAGTGTTCCATACTTCTTAAAGAGGGTAGTGCACCAGTGCACCAGTTAGAATCTTCAACTTCAGCAACCTTTGACATACAAATTTGCTTCGAGCCAAACGTTAAGTACATTGCAATACATTGCAACACTGTTTATCCGAACCTCTATCGGGATTCTCTATTATCCAAACGTGTTTCACTAGTAAATACCTTAATCGAAGGTAATCTCAATAATATATAAAAATTAACTCCAGCACTATAACTAAGCAACTATTCTTAAGGCTTTGCAATCAAAGCCGTTTTATTTTTAGATCCAAAATAGTTCCACCCTATGGTATTTGCATTATTTGCAGCACATTTCATGTGTTATATGAAATTGACTCTTGCGGCTCATACGACAGTTACGCTTTTAGCAGTTTTTAAATATAAACAAATACGATGATATAAACAAATGTGATGATATAACACTTTTTAGTGGTGCATCAAGTCACCACTCGAAGGGAAGGGTTGGTAGTTTGAATAAATTGAAAGTAATGTTACCATTTCTGTCTTCTGCCGTAAATGCATAAAATTGCAGTCTAGTTATCACTATACTGCGGATCATTGTGCAGAATTTTGTGCATTTATTGCATAAAACAGGAGTCACTTAGGAATTTCTTTCTTTCTTTAAAAATTTACACTAGATGGAAATTGTGCATCAATAGTCAGATATTATTCAAATACAACAACTTAATGTTATCATGAATGCATAAAGTCAGAAAACGGAAAGCAAAATTGTGAAAACATTTGGAGAGTTTAAAAATACTGTAGCATTATTGTCGATCTATTAAAATTATTAACCAAAGAAATGTAACTGTAAATGTAAACCGTATCCTGTAATTAATACAAACACTTTTTATTTTGCATAAAAATCCTCGGTCTAGTTATTACTATACCGCGGATCATTCTACAAAATAAAAATTACCTGCATTTATTGCAAAATACAGAAGCTGCATAGATCCATCATTCATTCTTTAATCATTTTGAGTTGAAAATGATGCAATAATACTTTTAAACGCTTCAAATGTTTCCACCGTTCTCTGTACTACCTACTCATTTTTGTCATAAATGCATTAAATCCGCAGCCCAGTTATCACGTACCGAAAGAGATGCATTCCCATCGATGCTCCTATCCGAAATCCGCGAAAGAATTCAAGAGGAAGATGAATTTCGTCTGGTGCTCGAAAACGCGGCCGCTCCCCGTCAAGAATTACACAACGAGAATCTCCAATAACTCGCATCGAACCGTCGTAAATAATGCAGCCGATAGATACGTCCCTGAAGCCGAAAGAAAGAGGTTGTGGAGAAGAAAGGAGGGGCAGGGTGGCGGAGGAGGTAGATGGCCAGCAGGGCAGAGGATATTCTTATGAATCGATGAAAGAACCGTGAGCATGCGCGCCGGAATCTTAATAACTCATGCGGTACCACCTCTTCCTTCTGTTATCCAGACCCCCCGCCGCTGTTATCAACCCCCGGCATCCCTGTTTTCCGGCCGGGGAACAGATATGCCATTGTAATATGCGTGTAGCCGGGGCCCGGGGTAAACACGAGAGCCGGACATTCCGAGCGTAGTTTCGCGAATATCTCGGGCATATTCGCAGCCGGTGGCGGCCGAAAACAGCGGTGTCGGTTTGCGCCTCCCCCGCATTTTTCCTTGTCACCGCGCGGAAAACCTCGTCGCCGCGACGCGACGCGACGCGTCGAGCCGAGCCGAGGAAATCCTTCGCGGGCCCCGCACACTCCCGGTAGACCCGGCCCGATGCACCAGGTTCTGCAGCCACGCTCACGCACCTTCGCCGTGGCCATTTACGGTTCCTTTTTACGGTCATACGTGCGGTTTTAGTGCGACCTGTTCGCGCGGATTTACTGCCCGAATACCGTACCGCTCCATTTTTATTCCTCCTTCCTTTCTTCTTTTCTTCTGTCGCTTTTTTCTCGCCCTCTCCTCCTCTCTTCCTATCTCTCTCGATTTCTATCTCCCTCAATTTCCATCTCTCTCGCTTTCTATCTCCCTCAATTTCCATCTCTCTCGCTTTCTATCTCTCGCGATTTCCATCTCTCTCTCTCTCGCTTCCCTATCTCTCGCGATTTCCATCTTTCTCTCTCGCTTCCTATCACTCGCGATATCCATCTCTCTCTCTCTCGCTTTCTATCTATCTCTTTTTCTCTCTGGACCTCCATCTCTCTCTCACTTTGTCTTTCTCTTTCTCTCTTTCTCTCTCATTCTCTCTCTCTCTCTCTCCCGCTTTCTCTCTCATTCTCTCTCTCTCTCGCTTTTTCTCTTTCTCTCTCATCACTCTCTCTCTCTCTCTCGCTTTCTCTCTCCCTCTCTCTCATTCTAGCTCATGTCCGGTCCATCTCGCCTTTTTGCCCATGGTCGAGCGCCACGGAGATGCGAACTCGCGGGGTTGGTTCCCCGCGTCGGTTGCGGGTTAATTAGCTTTTACGTACCACGGGTGTCGTCGGGGAGTTAGTAAATAAGGGAATTCCCGCTAAATCCTGGACACGCTTTTCTGCATTTTACAACCGCTTTGTATTCGTACTTCGTTACGCGGAAGCGGCTCGGATTAATCGGTGGCCTCGTTGTGAACTAAATAGATCTCTTAACGGCAGCGTCGGGCATCATTCGAATAACTTTTTATCTATATAATTATTCTAGATTGGGAAATCAATTTTCGAGTAATCGTAACCAGTATTATGCAGAAAGTCTATTGTATTAATTTTTATTAAGTATCGTTTATGCAGAAATCTGTCCGATTGTTACGTTCTTCGAACATAACTTCGTTAATGTTATTCGAACATTACGGGCTGTAATCTTTAGAGAAATGCGAAAGATTTTTTTCAAAAATTTAGAACAGAATACTACCGGGTATTTTCTCTTAAATTCGAAACGTTTGATTAGTATTTTATTCTAGAAACAAACTCGTTTATAGTTTAATAGATCAATGTTTTCATTTGTAGAAAGACCATGGTGCTTCGTGTATTTTATTTGCTAACTCATTTGTTTCTAAACGAACACCGAATTCTCTGGGGTAAACAAATACGGTACAACAATTAATATACAGTACTTACGTGCCTGATTAAAACTGAGCGCAGTACAAACTACGTAAGCATAATATAAATGATCAGCCAGTTCTGTTGATCGATGTAAATGAGTCGTGAAATGAATCGTTAAAAGATGAGAGAGGCTAACTTGACTCATAACAGCGGAAATCATAAAAATGTATATGCAACATTCAGTAATTTACTTAATTGCAACTAAGAATAAATTTGTTTTTTTTATCAGAAGAACGTACGTCATTAGATTCAGCGTTTAACGTGAGACGTCAACAGAAGTATCCACTCATGTCTCCGTCGAGACATGAGCATAACAAGAGACCCGTAAACATTGAAAATATTATTATATAAATTAGATACAAACCAATAGAACTAAATGTAAAATAATGTTTACGCCATATTCCTTGGAAGGAAAAATCGGATCGTAAACATTAATGCGATAAAAATTGTAAATAAACATAAACTGTTTATCTTCAAATAAATATCTATGCGTGTCAATTGCAAAGCTCAGATTGCTCAGAGAAATGAATCTTCTTTTTAAGAGACAAACTGTCCTAAATATGAACTTGCTATATCCGTACTAATGAGTCACCTCGTTGCATACCTAATGACAATAGAACCTCGATTATCCAAAAATATGATATCTGTTATTCAAACACGGTTCGCATGTAAATAGCTCAAGGCCATCTATATGCAACACCATTTACTGCACGAATCACTGACGTCTTGATCTATCACCTAAGCAAACATTCTACTATCCGAACGTGCATATCCTCATAATCAGTTCGAGTAACCGAGGTTCCACATTTATTCAGAACCCATTTGCTAAAAGACCTGATAAATATCGTTCAGAAATTTGCAATAAAAAAGTTGAAGGTAAATATTAAATTAGGACGCCCTATAAGTTCGTTCCGTTTACTGTTTCCATTTTCTTTAAAAATCTGTGAACAAATAATTATATATGGGGCGTCTTTCGATGAAGAGAAAAATTAAATAAAAAAAAAATTCAAATAAATTATTTACAATAGAAAATACAGCATCAGACTCTCAAAAACAAGTTACGCAACTATGTTCACCTTCCGTCAATGATGTTAAGGATATCGCCCATCTTAATATTAATATTATACAGTTTTCAATGAATTTCATAATTGCTAATATCAAAAGCTGAACACGCAACATATAAGGCTTACTACATTTCGTTTGTAACTTAACAAGTGGCGAAAAGAACAAAATGTGTTGTATTTTCTAGTTAACTGTAATTATTTATCTGTAAATATACGTATATATTTACAGTTAAATAATATATATATATATTTTTTTTAAGCATATTTGTAAATATAATTGTATATTATGAATATTAAGCTTATTTTTACTCAATATAGCTCTTTCCATATCACAGCATACTTTAAATCAAACAATATTTATAATTGACTATGCTGTTTATTATTATATTGCTTATGATCATTTTGTTTATAATTAGTCGTATTATAATTAATTAATTTCTATCCGTCTTCTCAATCGTATACTAAATATTTTTAAAAAATGGGTAAGATAAGCATCTTTATCATAACTAATTACAAAACTGATTTGAAATTCAGATTATCATATTAAATTTTACATTCCAACTACATAATTATAGCCAAATATAATAAAATTATCGACATTCACAAATTACAAGTTATAAAAACAATGCTTCTAATTTTCCATTCAGGATTCTCCATTTCTGATAACACATTTCAACAGTCTGTGAACCATGCGAATTTAATAAATTTAACCAATTTTCGTAAAAATCGAACGAAGTTACGAATTTCGGCCAACTTTTTGAGAAAATGTATCACCACTGTGCGTACCGATCTCGGGGACAGGTCGCGGTCAATCGGAGGACTCGTCCATGAGAAAAATCATTAACGGCTCGACCCAATAAAATGGAAATGACATGTTGCGTTAAGAAATATTCTCGAGTGCAGGGTCACGGGAGAGAAGGAAGAGAGAGAGAGAGAGAGAGAGAGAGAGAGAGAGAAAAAGACACGTCGAGCACCTCGGTCCCGTATGTTTGTGGCCGCTGGGACGGGGTGCGCGGGAAGAGCACGCGAACAAATTAGCCCTCTATCTGAAACAACTTCTTGGAATAGCCGTTACTCACGGGCGAAGATCAGGACCCGTATTGCCCGAGCGAAACGACCGCGACCACGGGACAAGGAGGCCGCAGAGGACGCCGGACGGGCCGAACGAGAAGAAACGAAGTGTCGGCGGGCAGGGACGAGTGCGAGTAGGAGGCCGAAGAAGCAGCAGCAGGAGCAGAAGAAGAAGGAAGAAGCAGAAGAAGAAGAAGAAGAAGAAGAAAGAGAAGTCGAAGAAAAAAAAACGAAATAAAATGCCGGACGAAGCATTTCGAATTTCCAGCTCGAATTCAGGAGGAGGCAGAGGATGTAGGAGAGAGCAGGCCGAGGATCTGCTCAATCCAGGGATAAGCGAGTCGTTCCGAACAGTGTTGAACAGGAGTGAATATTTATACGCGGCCTCTTCCTTCGCACCTTTTTTGCCGTGCTTGTCCTCCTCCACCTCTTCTTTCGCCTCTTTGTCCCCGGACCCCTCCGCCTTGTCGCCTTCCTCACGTTTCCACCTTTAGGTCCCATGCGGTATCTCCTTGATTACCCGGTCCTAATTAATTCCTCAGGCTTTATCTTTATTTTTCCCTCGCCTCGGCCGCAGTCGCCGACACCGCGACCGGACAGACCGATCGTTCCTGCGAGGTGCTGGAAAGTACGATCGGCCAAGGACCGGCAGCCCAGGTCCCGAACAAGATAGGAATAGTCGTCGACGTCTAGACTTTAGACGTGTCGTCCCCTAGCCCGTAGAAATATTCCTGGCCGCGCGATAAACCGGTGAATGATTGCTCGATCTTCATCGACACGTTTGTTCCCGTCGTTTTGCTTGTTGCTACACGGTTCCCTCGAATCGCCGGGTTTTCGTATCTTTAATCGTGTCGGATCGTTGATACATAGACCTTTTACTTTATTTTAATTAATCTGACATTGTACCAAGCCGGCGTTGATACATGGACTGCACATCTTTCTGCAAACTTGAAACTTTTTGCATCGAATTTTCCTAATTCCTTGTTGCACTTTGAATATCACCGAATGGTAGATTTTTAGTAATGATCTGTTAAGTATGCATGTTATTTCGGTCGTTAAGCATTCGAGTGAATGCAGAGATATAATATATAATAAATGTTCATATGTCAACTGTAAAAAGCAGAAGTTAGATAGAAATGTATTTCTTCATTTAATCCTTTGCATTCGATTGGTGAAATTGAGGCACCACTGAAAATGTTATATCACGTTCCAAGATAATTTTAATGTTATCAATGTTTGAATTAAAAAAGTTGTTAATAGTATAACTGTTGCACGAGTCACAAGACTCAATTTCATATATATGCATAAAATGCACTTTATCGTACAAAATGGAGATACTATAAGTCCGAAAAATTATTTTAGATTTACAATTAAAGTAGCTTCGAGTGCAAAGGTTTAATAATGCTGGTACATAAAAAATAGGCTGACAGTGTTCTAAAATCTCCCAAAGCCTTATAGGTTTGAATTCTATCTACTCATTTTTGCCGTAAGTGCTTAAAATCCGTAGTCTAATTATCACAGTAAAACTTCGATTATACGAGTTATGTAGAACCGTTTATTTGTACAGTGATTCGTTTTGCATACGGACTGCCTCAGATTGTGCTAATGGCATGCGAAACATATTTGAACAATAGAAAGTTCTAATACTGAAAGAGCGAATAATCGAAGTTCGACCGTGAAATCGAAAAAGTTCCAATCATTGGGTTAATAAAAATTGGAAAGAATAGGCGCCGGGTACGGGTCTCAATTTAACAGTTCGAAAAAGTTTAAAATAGCAGTATATTGGTACTGTACAATTGTTTGTGAATTGCAATCAACAATAACACAAACAGTTAATTCAGATATATTGAAGCTTCGATAAATTACAGAAAATTACAATTGCATAATGAAGGTGTGAAATGTGAAATTAGATATAAAATGAAGGATAATAATACTGTCGAACCTTCTGTAGATGTGCAATAGTGTGCTTGTAATTTTTTGCTTCCTTTTACTTTGATTTGGGAAAGGATAGGTATAAACCGACACCGAAAGCTGGGTCAAAGCCTCGTTTTCAACTTGGGGAACAAGTTCGAATCGCTGTTACAAAGTACACACTGCAGGACTTTGAGGATACACCAGGTTCACACGTATTTCTTTCCCCTTTGGGAAGATATAAAATACAGTTTGTTCTCCAATTTTATTACACTTTCACTGATCAGCGTATGTGTCAATAAAATTCCATGTGAATGTTACTTTTTAGTTCGTTCGCGATATAATGTTCTTCTAAAAATAATCTTTCACTTACAAACTTAATTTACAAACTTCATTACTTTTTTCGCAATGTTCTGCTACCACGATATTGTGCACAGTGAACTAAAATTTTCCTTAAGCTATAGTGGTATAGCAAGTCGATACATCAATAAATGCATCAATAAATGTCGATACAAACAAGTAAAAATGTAAAGAAAATTATCTTCATCATTGAAATCATTTTACTAACTTTGTCACTGTGTTTTACTTATAATGAATTTATACAATTCAACATTGTGTACACGACCTTTGAATTTAAAGAACATAAATTGGGGAACATCTACAACAGAGTTAAGAAAATCATTCAAAATTGTTTTTATATGAAATAATGTGAATCGTCGAGATCAATTTTGTGTTTAGTTTTTACAGCTTTTTATTTTAATTAAATTATTAATTAATAATTAATAAAATTATATATGTATACTCATGATACACGAAATGAGCCACTAAATAATAATTTAGAATGATACATTGCATAATAAACAGAAATTAGAAATGTCTGACGTACGAATGACCCAAGTATAACATTATTGTAATCTACAACAAGAAAAACTGTTTCAAAAGTCAATTCTCCGAGAAAAAGTGTGATTTCATAAATGATACGTTCGATTTGACACGTGTCAAAAAGCTTGCAAAGATGTGTTACAAAGAATAATGAATTAGTAAAATTAGGTCACGCAACTCTAATGAGGTCGGCCTTGGCTAGGAGCACGTAGTCGACACAATGGGCACATGAAATCTATCGCTGATACTGCGCTCCGAATATTCCCATTGATAGCACTTCCTTCGGTCAAAAGAAAAATGACGAGGATAATAATATTGATGATACGATCTCCTTGATGAACGTGGTAACGAGATAGAGCCGTGTACATACGCCGCGCCGGGACGCACGTATCACTTTTAAACGCCGGAAATGAGTTATTAGCGGTTGCGCCGCGCGCACTCAATTGTCCCGATTTGGAAACCTCTAATCTGACCCCCCTTTCCGGCGACGAATTTAATCCTTCATGTTTCCGTGTCTATCGGTACTATTTCAGACGTCCCTTTCTCACCGAAATCAATTCTCTCGACTGACAAAATCATATTCATCATGCCGATCGTTTGACTCGGATTTCCAGCGAAAATTAAAATGATTGCGCAGCAAACTCGTGCAATAAGACAAATTGGCTTTGCAGCCGGTAAAAGAAGTTGTAGGTCCGCTATGCGAAAGCCTGTTCGCCGTTTCCTAATACAAAAGTCAGGATAATCGCTATGAAAATTTTATCCGCGCATTAATTTAACGATGAAACTACAGCCTACTCAAGTTCCCCTGCATTCCCCACTGCCGATAACTTCGATTTCAGGTTCGTCGCAAATCAAAATAACGATGTTCCTCGGCTCGCGTGTGTTTAGTACCGGCGCAAGGAAATATTAACACATACATCAGAACGATCCGTACGCTGAATGAATTTTGACAGGCCGCCACGAGTTCGATGAATTTACTCGTTAAACAAGTTTGAGCGGTGTCGTCGGCACGGTCTCGCCGGGTCCGGCCGTTTATCTTGCTTAAACAAATTCAATGCGGCGAGAAAATTCGCTAACCTCGTGATCGCCGGAAATCTAATTAACATTATCGGCAGAGAGGAGAGCGGCGAGTAGGTAAATTAGCCAGGTAACCCTTCCGTGAAGTTTCAATTATCCTGGGTAACAGTGATGGAGTTTAACGAGATTCTTAGATGGTGCTTGAAATTCAAAGGACGACGGCACTTTACGGTACCCTAACGAAGCCACCTGCCTGGCACCGTCCACCCTGTTAATTTTAATCGAGGGAGACGCTTTCACGTGAATTAGACGGGGGATAGGAGGAGGGGAGGAATACTAGTGGACGGTTCTACGACTGCAGCAGGCCGCTCGTAAAAGACGTTCGTATCGAAAGTGTCGTCGCGTCGGTGGACTCGCTTGGGAACCCCGAGCACGATCAAATGAATCAACAGAGACAATTAATACCCGGCAAGGACGCCTTGGGAAAGCGTCGGGACGCCGCCACCCCTGTCGGCGAATATATGGACAACAAATCTATCTGTCTCTTCCCGGCCCAACACTACCACACAATCTCTCAATTCTCCACTTTCATCGTACATTGTGAACCACTCGATTAAAAAGGACTTGTCAAAATTAGGGGCACAATGGTTTCGTTAATATATCTACTCGTTCTTTTATAGTCAAAAGTTGAGAATATCATCAAATATTATTCAAAACGGCAATGTCTTTATCCGTAATCGAATAAATTATTTGGACTGAATAATAAAGAATTTCTTTTTGTGAGATTGGTGTTTTAATGAAAATTATGAAGTTCGATCATTACAAAGCCTATTAGAAGAGTTGAAACACAATACGCTAAATGTGGTTGTTATTCATGTCTCTTGAGTAGAATAATTTTGCTCTTCTATTATCAAAATTTAATAAATATACATTCGCATTCTCATGTAAAAACTTATTATGACAAAGAAAAAGAATAAAAGTGACTGTGAACGAAATTATAGTGCAAGGGGTTAATATCAATACTGGGTTCTAGTTAAAATTCAGCCGACTGAATTCTAGTTAATTTTATTGTACAGTTAATACATAATAAATTTATTAAACGAGTGTATAATTTATTGAGTAAAAAGAACATACTAAATTGCATATTAATGGAGAAAATTAATAGAGAAAACATATAAAATTGCACATTAGAGAGAAAAGAATAATAAATACGAGGCACGCCAATCAACGAACATAGATATAATCAATGCAGACCAGGGAATTAATGATAGATAATCACATGAAATGTGTTACGCCCCGATGGCTGACCTCTAAATAAATAATTATAATCAGGAACTGATTTGGAAGCAAAGGTCGATAGAAATATATTAATTCCACTACGTTATCAATCATTATGCCTTGTTATGCCAATTAAACAATTCGTTAATTTAATTCATAAAATAAGAATACGCGAAGATTAATATCACCGTATAAAATTGTTTTTCAATTATTAGTTTGTCTAATATTACTAAACTAACATCATCACTTTGATAATTAAGCACTTTAAAGCTGACGTGGGGAACGACACGGTGGCAATCGGGCGAACGCGAGAAGAGCTCTTGTTTTATGGACTTACAAATCCGTAACACTCTGCTAACCCGGGAAGGGATGAATGTCGAGGAGGGAAAATCTCTGCTCATTTAACGAGCCCAAGGGTTCAACCCTTCCGATGCCTTCACCCTTCGACAATATTTAATGCATGTTTTAAGCGTAATTAAATGGCGGAGGGTTTATCGTCTCCAGCCACGTTCACCCTCCCACACAAATTATCGCATTTAACCCCCGCCGATCTCGTCTCTCGTCGATTGTCACCCCGCTACCATCCGCCCGCCGTCGCCTCTGGATACCTTCGCCGCTCATAATGTACTTTTCATTAGCCGCGAACCCTTTCGCGAAGTGGATTCAATCTTGGAATATTCATCGTCCCGCAACCCTTCTCCGTTGCGATATTCCCAACACAAACACGTTTATTTCACAGCATCGCGAGCCGTTATTCAACAGGTTTTAATTAGCGTCGACACTCTTTCGGTTACACTTCGACCCGTTTCAGCCGACGCGCAAATTGTTCTCCTTTCAATCATGTCGCTTCCGCCGGCGTTTCTTGGAGCAGTTTCAATGGTAATCGAGATGCACACGAAGTGAAACATACAAAAGTCTGTCATTTCAGGAGTGTTTACATTTTTATTTTGCATGTACGAAATACAAATTTTCTGTGTCAATTGACGATAAGTTGAAAATAGTGTCAAAGATTTGTTACACTTTTTTGAAATTTCTTACTGTTTTGTGTATTTTATTTATTCATTTTTATCTTAAACGTACACAATACACAGTGTAGTGGTTATAGTATAAGCATCCATTCATGCCAGTGTAGAAACAAAAATCATTTATCAATGAAGTGATCGAATATTTTTATTCATAAGAATAGACAGTGGATGCTTAAACAAATATACATATAATTTTAGACACGAAAGTTTCAACAAGAAAATTGAACGAAATTGTATTTATCATATTAGAAATTGTATTGTGCTGTGGTAATATACGTACATGTAATGTATACATACATATAATATTAACCCTTCGTCCTACAGTTTCTTTTATAACCAGAATAATTACAACTTCTTCGTTTTTCTTTATTTCATAAAAGAAACAGAAAACCATTAACCTAAAATAAAGCCGATCTAAAACAGAATTTCATTCATTTATAAAAAAAATTCTGCGTACTGAAAGCATACTGAATGTTACAGATAAGAACATACAAATAACGTCACGTTCGTAACTGAACCCTTTCACGTTAATAACTAGTCAGAATCTTGATGAAGGTTTCATACATAATTTACTAAATGTGAATGTCACTAGTTTCTTCTAAAATCGAAATAAAACCTGATTCTATTTTGATTAAAATCTAAAAAGAAAAAAGAAATATTAAAAGTAAACGTAGATGGCTAAGGAATAAGAATTGTCTCCTTCTACTAGGAAAATTATTAAAACTAGAACTATGAAACTAGTAAAAATTTCTGGCTTTTGACATTTTCGTGTAGAATTTAGTCGAGCACATATTATACTAAAAATCGTACAAAGTTTCAATAAATCCAAGCTTGTCACAACTTGACATAACTTTGTCATCGTTATGAAACGATATACGCCAGTTGCTTTAGGATTCGGCAGTTCAACTGTAAAAAAGTCTAGTCAGTATGTGAATAGAATGAAACGCGATAGGATTAGAATTCCTAGAAAATTGCGTATCTTCCAATTGTCGCCGCAGTGATTAAGAAAGAAACGATCATTCCGCAAAGAGCCTGGTTCCGAATTGGAACAATCGCGCTTGACTTTTCACCTCGTGGCTGTTATCTCTGTGTAATATCTCTGAACCGCAGCCTCGGGCCATGGTATATTCACGATACGGGGTTGGCCACTCACCCTCCGTCGTCGTCTCTCGAAGCTCTAAAGCCAAGAATAACCCTTGCTTTGCATCTCACCTGTTGCTCGACACCGACCCTCGACACTCCTGGCGGTACTTTAGGGGTGGCTAATTAAAGAGTCAGACGGCGGCTGGTTTCGCGGTGTTTAATACACCATTGGTTCACCCTCTGCCCGAGCCCCATTCCGCTTCTCCTCCGGCGGCGCCAGGACAGAATCCAGAGTCCTCTCAACCCCCGGGGTTTTTGTTCCTCTCGGTTTCACGGGCCTGGAATTAATTAGCAGCTCTAGTTAAGCGGGGGCGGATACCGTAGCGGCGACTCATTTAAAGGATGTTTATTTTAATTTCACCCCATCAGGGGCAGTCTCGAGAAAGCCCCACGGTTGGTGACTTTTTATTACTTAATTAACTTCTTCCTCCTGCGTCGCCGTCTTCTTCATCACCTCGGGCCACCGCGAGGTGATCGCTGGCACCCCTAAAACTCTTCTCTCCTTACCATGAGTCCGCCGCTAAGCATCCCTTCCACAAACTGTCCCACGTACTTGCTCGTCTTCTTCTACTCCTCTTTCTCTCTCTCTTTCTCTCTCTCTCTTTCTCTCTCTCCCTTTCCCTCTCCGTTTTTTTACTCCTCTTTTTCCACTGGCTGGCTATTTAAACGAGACTTGCGTCGAGATTCTTCGCAGCAATCATTTCCTCGTTATTTTTCATCGTGTAACCGGTGCGACCCGCGCGACTCACTGCCTAATTATCGCCGCGAAAATGATCCTCTCGGTAGACCGCCTTTCTCTCCCTTTTTACCTCCCGACACCCCGCTCGCCCTCGCCACCATCGCGAACCCTGTGATTATAATGCCAGCGGATGCGCGTCCCAGAGTCCTTTCGGTGCAACGGGACGGCCGAAAGGGAGAGAGGGAGAGAGAGAATCGTTTCTCGTGAAATTGCTGACGGCTCTCTGCATTTCTGCACGTGAAACCTTCCTCGAGCGGATTCGAGCGTGCCGCTGCAGTCGGAATCCTGGAACGCGGCGAAGGAAAGCCGGCTTGCGTGCTGCGCCGCGAAAGACACTCGGAATTAGGAGCTAACATTCGCGAGTTCGCTAGGTGACCCATTCGGTTGCCAGAATTCGAGGGGCCCGACGGAAAGAATCCGGCGCTGGGACTCGTTCGGGAATTACTACATTTTAGCCGCTCCCTCATCGCTTAACTATGCCTCAACTCGACGAAAATAAAAATTTCAGTTTTGTTTCCGTTATAACTCTATAATTAATTCTGCTAAGGGAATTTTTGGTGAAGATGTTCTGACAGGAGTAGTGATTACTTATTTGTTGCTTTGTCGACGAACTGACGTTATGAGTTCATGTGAATTATTAACCCCTTGCACGTAACGACATGAGCTTAATAATTTTGCCTAGATCGAAACGAAATTTGATTCATCTATTAACAAAGTCTAGGCATGAAAGCGAATGGGAATGTAGAAGACAAAAAGTGTCTCGTTCCATCAGAGAAATGATCAAGGACCAAGAAGTTAAGGGATGTTCGCGTAAATCTATTTATCAAGTTCGAAGGGTCTTTTGAACCTGTGGTTAATTGATTAATCAAGTTCGAATTTTAAGTAGCTGCATGTGGCGTTGAAATCTGTGACTTCTTTCCTAACTATAATTACTTTCCAGTCGCTATCAATTGATTTATTTGGGATGAATACGTATATTGCATATAGTCTATTGAGCTTTTGACTGGAAACATAACAGTTCAATGTTAAAATCGGAAGATAAAAGTAAAGATCGATAATTACATTCTACATTAGAAAAAGATACGTAGGATAAGTGTGGAGGTTAATCACAAACCTCTAAATCAGTTTATTTGGCTCTCGTCTCAGTTTGATATAGATTGATAATGAATAGATTTTATATATTCATGACAAAAGTGGCTGAAATGTAAAATTGTACTTTGGTCAAAAGAATTCATGATATAGAACTGATTTAAAAAATTAATATTCTGTACGAAAATTCGCGAATGACACGGTTGCATCGTCTGATCTCCAGTTTTAATTAACAACTTGAACATTACTATTTATAAAACGAAACTGTTGTGACTGAATAATGTAACGACGACAAATGTTGGTATATAAATTTTAGTTGTATATGTAATAGCTTTTTATATATATAATTGGCTCTCTTCCACACACATGTCACGATCCTTAAAAATTGTACACTTTTCAAGCCCATCGATGTATATATAAGTATATCGACATGGTAAATGAGCCTGAGAAGAATGAGAAATTAACAAAATATTCTCCTCGTGCCATGGACATCGCGATTACTTAAATGAATCGGCTGATTAAAGTGTCTAATCCCAGTATTCGTTTATCAGCGAACCGGTGGATATTCCGAATATTTCTTGGGGTCGCAATAAAGAAGCAACAATGACTAAGCAAGCTCATCAAGTGCGCGGTTTTAGCCTCTGGCCCGCGTAACAGGAATTAATTTCACCGGGAGAAAAGAATCCCTGGCGGGGGTGGCTTCTCGGTTAAGAATACAGCGAGACGGGAAGAAAAGAACGGGGGACGGGGTTGGAGTTGAGGATGAAGAGAACGAGAGGAGGGAGCCTCGAGATTATTTCGTTATGTCTTGAGGTGAGTCGAGATGTCGGGCAATTAGCCGTCGTATAATTATCCCCCTCGCCCTTATTAGCCCGGGCCGTTTGAGGTGGCAGCTGTTGCCGCGATATTCTGTCGCGGAAGTCTACAAGCCCGCACACCAATAGCAAAGTATAATAACGGGATATCTTCCGCCATTTATTTTAATATTCCGCCGGCGGCTGATAAAGAGGGGGGGAGAAGAGTTCAATTATCCCAGGACGAATTTTATCGCCTTGCGTTTAATCCGTTTTGTTAGCCGGCCGCTGTTTCGACGATTAACAAGCGTTATTATATATTACTAAATTAACTTCCGCGGTGGCTCGCGAAAAAGCGGGAACCGTAATGGAAGAGTAATGAACGAAAAATCCGGATAATGCGTCGTAATGAAAATTAAAAAACGCGGCTAAGAGAAACCGAACGCTAGGGTAAGGAACTTGCTCGAGATGCACCCCATCCCCGATCTTTGTCTCGGTGAACCGCGCTTTCAGAATTCTTCCATTCTTGATAATTATCCTACCGTCCAAGCAGTCCTTAATCTTTGAGCTCGCCTTTCAAGGAAAGCTCCTACCGAATGAATGCCCGGCCTCGGCGAAATAATATTTTATACACAACAAAAGCGGCCCTCGGTCGGGCTGCCGCCCTCCTTCACCTACACCTCCAACCTTCATCCTCCACCCTCTACCTCGGTGCGATTGTTATCACGGAGACGTTACCTAGCACCTATACAGAACTGGCTATTTTACTTTATTCCTTTCTTTTTTTTCTTTTTTTTTCGTTCATCCGAAGAACTACGATTCATTGATAGCGTACCCATTCACTCCGGTGTATATTAATCGTAATTTCATGCTTGCGAAAGACGAGGTTGCGTAATTGTTCGAGATCATTTGGACGATGATTGAATAGTTTTATAAACGTAGTTTCCTTAAATTTGTATGTTTGTTGAATAACGTTATCTATATGAAAATAATTTCGTGATCTTTTAATATTTACTTACTGCACGATAAATATAACAATGTGATCATACATAGAGAACTTTTTAGGGACAGAGAAATTCAGTTCTCGCTTGTTGCAAATCTTTACGGATTGATTTATAGTATTTACAAATGAATATCCATAATAAAAATGTCTAACAATAATTTATGTCAAACAGCAGTAGGGATATTTAGCTATAATACAGATCACCTACATTTAAATTTAATTAATTAATTTACGCTTGCTGTAAATCTTTAAAGACGGTTTTTAATGGTCACAAATTGCATGAATATTTGTAACAAACAACAGGTAGTAACTAATATTAAGCAGCAACAAGGAATTTTAAAGGGTAAAAATGTTAAACCAAATTTAAATTTCATTCTTACTTCAGAACAAAACGCATGTATATATAGTTTTAACAATTAAACACATTGACAGCATATTTCAAAAACACAACATTTCTGATCTACATGATTACAAAGATTCGTCAATTTCTCGATTTATTAACCTCAAACAGAATTAAATAAATACAAACATTATTCATATACCACCACTATCTAATTATCAAGTTAAACGGTTATTCATTTTTCTAATATCAGATTGATCAAAATAAATTGTAAACAAAAAAATTGCTCATGCATTTCCGACATCTATTGAAAAGAAGTCAGCAATTTTCCTGTAAACGCAGGCAAACATTTTCGGAAACACACTTATTTAGCAGCGATGTGACCAGCTCGAACTCCAAATTCCTCCGGGGACCTCTTCGAGCTTTTGTCGAGTGTATCGATCCGGTGGTTCACACAAATTCTCGCCGGTCGTCCGTGCCGTACAATAGAAATCCATCTCTCGAAATTTCATGGCTGGATCGGATTTCGTGCAGCCGCTTAGCCGGAATCTCCGATCGCGGTCGTCCGGAGTTAATCGTCATTAATCTTCATCACCGTATTCCCGATCATTTTTCTTGTAGCGGCGCGCGTCCGGGACGCGGCTGGTCCACGCGGCGTCTCATTTAACCGTATAAATCACGTTGCTTAAAACTATGGGCCAGGAGATGCTGCGTTCTGGTCGTGGCTAAACGAGTCCTGCGACGCGTCTCCATCGTTCTAGACACGAGGGCACGAAGTAAGAGGGAAAACATGAGAAATAGGAGGAGAGACAGGGAGAGAGAGAGACAGAGAGAGAGAGAGAGAGAGAGAAAGAAAACGTTTAGATAAATACCGCATATAATTTCTAAAAATCTTAGTTAAAATATTTTATCTACTAATTTGTCATTTTCTAAATATTTTAAGATATTTCGAACATTACGTATCTTTTACCTTTTTAGCAAATGTTGGAATTTTATGCATTTATGGTGTGGAGATTAAAGAAAACTGATAAATAAAATTATTAATGAAAGAAAAAAACCAGTACTCGGCTCCTATGTTCTGCATAGATAACTTTTATTTTGCATACAGATCCGAAGTATAATGATAATAAGGGTAACCCGTATGTACTCTCTAAAGAGACATATTCATAAAAAAAATAGAGAGGGGGCAAGACGGCAACAGATCAGCAGTGCAATATAGCAAGGGAGCAAGAGAGCGAAGGAGTGAAAAATAGAAAGAGAGAAAGAAAGATAGAAAGAGTTGTTCCCAATGGTTTTTGAGCAATGGAAAATAGTCACTTGTATACAGTTCGCTTATGCAGAAAGGAATGAGTAACTATGCTAGTGACGTGATTACATTTTCGTATTGACTCATTAATCAGATAAGAGATATCGCGGTTAGCATTTATATGTACATATTGCTACAGAAAGTCAAAAAAAGATAAATGAATCTGTTACTATGTTACTCTGTTGCACTCTTGCTGCGTTTCACTTTTACCCTGTTGCACTCTTGCACTCTTGCTCCGATGCTCTGTCGTTCTGTTGCACTCTTGCTCTGTTGCACTTTTGCTCTGTCGCACTCTTGCTCTGTCGCACTCTTGCTCTGTTGCACTCTTGTTCTGCTGCTCTGTCGTTCGCTTGCTCCGTTGCTCCGTTGCCCCCACTTTCTCCAGAGCCGCAGAGCAATGGAGCGAGGGAACGAGACGGCAAGAGACAGGAAAGAGAGTCAAAAAGAGATAAATAGAGAGGGAGGGGAGGGTGAGATGGCAGGAGACAAGCGAGAGTCGGTCGCGCGAAATAATTTAAATCGCGCATACCGGGCCCCGCTCGATCCTCGATCACGGTCAAGATTTCGTGGGGTCACGTGAGAATGCGCGGCAACAACGAGACTCAGAGCAGCGCAGCCGTAACGAGGCCGTGCGCGGTTGGTTTAAGCGCAATTAATCTTCGTTAAGTAAGCGAGCGGACCCTTCTGCTTGCATCGCGCGGACGCCTCGCACACAGCCTCGGCTCTGTCGACCAACACCACCGCCGGGCCGGCCCGTGACGCCTTTCTCGCGTGGCATGGACTGTGGAGTGTGGAGGAGAAACCGTGAAGCGGAGTCGCGAGCAGTCCCATATCTCTCGCTCTCCTCTCTTGTTGAGCTCGCGTGCGCGCTTCCCTACCCCCGTAATTCGTTCCCCATCCGTATCCTCCTCGTACCCCGTTCCGCCGGCTCTCCTCCGGTTAGTTATGCTTGTACCTCATGTACGCACACACCCCGAAGCTTTGATTAAATCTGGGTAATTAAGGGAGTTAACCTCGACTTAACTTGACTTAACGCAGTCACGCCCGCTTGCCCACCCCTCTTATTTACACCGTTTACACGCCGCTTTACATTGTTCGAGGAAACGGGTGTCTTCGCGGCCCCGTTTCCACGGGATCCCGCTTGTCTTGCCTCGTTCCTTCGGGGGCCCGAGCGAGCCCGACGCCGAGCGGTCCGGGTTCTTGCACGCACGCACGCATGCCTCCCCGGTTAATTGCTGCACGCCGCTAATTACACAGCTCCGTGCCCGTAAGGGGAACCGGTGCGTGTAGCGACATCGTTCCCGATGCAAATGAAGCGCGTGGGCTCTACCGCCTATCCCTCTTCTTTCTACCTTTCTCTCTCTCTCTCTCTCTCTCTCTCTCTCTCTCTCGCTCCCTCGCTCTCTCGCTCTCGTTCTCTCTCTTGCTCTTTCTTCACCCTAATCGCGCCCGGAAGGAGCCGGCCGGATTCTCGGTATCGGTTGACAGAAGTGCGATTGTGCGTTGAATAATTACAGACCTCGGTGGCTTTGCTACGACTTGATCAACCGTCGACCAGGAAGCGGAACCCGCGCGGGCGCGAGCAGTCTATTCGCATACGAGGCTCGTCGCGGATCATTTAGACCCGTGCGGTCTGGAGCTGCTTCCTGTAACAAACCAACATCTCCCACTATGTTTCCGCCATTAGCGTTTATAAATACCTTGTATAGGCACCGCGGATTCTTGATTCGCTTATTGTTGACTGCTCTGCCAGTTAGGAAGTCTTTCGTTTCATTGGATCTGCGGTTTAGGGTTGGAACAGGGTCTAGAATGGTATCGATATTGTGTTGCCTTGTCTCGAGAAACCAAGGAATATCAAGAGGGACGAGGAATTAAAAGAATTTTCACAATGCGAGATAAAGATTCTCCGGGGCAAGAACGCAAACAACGCTAGATAATATACTCGTTGTCTCGTAAGAATCTTGGTCTTGGTTCCTTCAGAATTTTCAGTAGGATCAAAATACCGTTAAACACAATGCCGTACTTATCTTAATGAATTGAAGTCGTTCTTATTTTTTAGAAGTTATTATTTACTTTAAGAATGAAGTTTCATCTTGTAGAAAAGAACTGATGCATTCATTGCGGATTTTTATGCGAAATTAAAATTGTGTACACTAATTGTAAGACACAATGGCTAGGTAGGTATCTATTTCTTTTTCTAATCATTTTTATGAGTTGAGCATGATGCAAAAGAATTTTGAAATACTTATGTTTCGCATTCGATCTGCACAGTTCTATCATAAATGCATAAAATCCGCAGTCGACCAGTAAAGATTGCAAACATCAAAATCGACACTGATATAGCCTCGCGTGATGGGAATTCCCCAATTGTGACTTATTTTATAACCAACTGTCTACTTTCTTAATTCCAATCACACTAATTGATTTTCAATCACATGGACTGGATATTTTATGAATAGAGATAAGTTGTGTGCCAATTAAAATATCGTAGAGAACTAGTAATTATATGCTATTAGTGTGTAATTTTCGGTTACGTTGTTACATACAGAAATGCTTGGTTAAATCTTTCACTTAATTTTATTTCAAAACTTTTACAAAGTCGTTATTATATAGAATAATATGGAAAATAGTATAGAAATAATAAAATCCTATAATATGAAAAAATGCCGATAAATGTATTGAACTTACATTGTGAAAAAGTGGTAATTGAGAAGAAAAAGATATTAACCCGAGACCAATATTATCGAGGAAAATTAAGAAAATCGCGATACAGGTTTAATATTTTCCATTCTAGGAATTAAACAAGAGCAAGATAAGATTATATTATCAATATTTTTCGAAGAACGAGACAATATTTCTGCAAGTATCGTATTGCCTTGCATCGTGCAAGTCCTAGTTTTGATGTAACTCGTAACGTGTTTATTGTGCCTTCCTTGGACTTCGAACTTCGATTTATTAAGCAGATCCTTCGATCTGCTTAATAAATTTCTGACTAACTTGATTTACTGCCTTGGGATTTTGATAAAGTGCTGCAGGATGATGTGCACTTTTATTGTAAAGCTGCAGCAATCCCTGGAAGCAGTTTTAAAAGGCATAATCTAAATATCAAGCACCTTTTTTTATTCTGTATCTTCTTATGTTTTATAAGGAGTTCGTAACTATTTTTATTATCGTTATCTTCCATAATCTTCTTCATAAGCAGCTAAAGAGTAGATTCCATATCGTTATGCAAAATAAAGATGTTAGCATCAGTTCTAAGGAACAGGAATCAAATAAAATGGTTACCGTTTCTTAGATCGTTTAAAGAAATAATTGCAGAAAATATATAAAATCCACTAATGAATGTACCACTCAGTATGCAAAGTAATTTGTATAAACAATCAGCAACATAACAGCAGTCAGCATGCTTTATTTCTTGCCTACACATATAAAACATTTGAGCCTTAATCACTGCTGTCCCATAGCAGCTTCACGTAATCAATCATAATTGTTAATAATTCGACATGTTGAAACATGCTGAAGTAGCTTATTAAGTATTATATACGACAAGCTTGCGCGCGGAACATTTATGACTAGACTGCGGATGCTTGCGCAATTACAAGTTTTTACAGGCTATTTTATGGAAACCAGAAACAGCCGAGGACTCGTTTAATATATTCAAGATATTATTAGGTTCCGGATTAAATAAAAATCATCAATTAAGCTGCCTACTATACGGCAGAGAATCGAATCTACTATAACTGCATAAGCATCCGTAGTTTAGTTATCGCGTTGCGATGGTTTTTATCTTCTTCGGCACTCGACACGCGCAGGCTATTTAAGTTGCTAAGTAGTCAAGGTGAAGGGAAGCTGTAATAGTCGGAGCAGCGCTGGTTTTGACCATTCTTTTTTCTATGTTTCATGCTGCGGACGATTAGTGTGACGGAAGGATAGATTACATGCCGCATGGTCATATTAATGACAGGCGATTTGATTCGTGTAGGACAACTGATTCTACGAAAGCGAGCCCGAGTTACTTCCATTTCACAGCAGTCCTGTCAGTTTGTGTGAAAGTTGAAATTAATGCAACTAGTCTCCTACATTGAAGTACACTTCTGCTTAATCTTCGACAAGTAAATCATCGCAAATGTTATTAGGATCTAGAAAGTGGAGTTATTAGAAAATGTATACTATTTATAGTCAGACTAGAAATGATATTTTTAACATCTTTTATCATGACCATTACATTGAACACTTTACAATGTATCTTCGTAATATGTATGCGTTATACATATATAAAATGTCTAGAATAAGTTATAAATTGATGAGAAATTCTGTTTGTAATAAATTCATTTCTAAAATAGAGAGAATTTCGCTCAGTATTCTTAATTCAATTATAAACATAATTGAAACTTATTATTTCTCTCACGAATACAAGTAAAAATTCCTATTAAAAACAGTGATAGCTAAAACTAATATTTATCGAATTTTATTACGTAGTAGGTACTAGCAGTAAACTACGTATTTACTAATTACAAGCATTTAGTTTATGTTTATGCACACGGGTCGATGTTATGATTCCATGCAGAATCGTTACAAGTCTTAAATCTTTGTAATAATGTGCAATCACTAATTCAATAATTAATGTACAAATAAATCGTTAAACAGCTTTTGGTAATTAATAATGATATATTTCAGTAAAACCCTGTAAGTATACATATATCTTTATTTTAATTAACTACTGTTAACATATGTTCTATAGAAACGTAAATTGTATTTCAACTGCGCAAATGATCCCGAACAGGATAAAATAAAACAAGGAAAACAATAAACGATAACGTTAAATCATAATATTATTTAATAATATATGGATAACAGAATTATTTGTTCAGATTTGAAAACTAATTTTTAGGCTAATATTTTGCATCGTCCTAATTTTATTAGAATCCAAAAAGCGTAAGAATGATGAAAAAGTAATCGATATCACACAATTGAACTTCTGAATTTTAATTTAATTAACGCTTCAATTACCACACCAAGAACCCCAAAAATTTCACTGAATTAAAGAGTTCTCCATTTAATCGAAGTATTAAATGAAATACACTTCGATTTTGTAACATCTTCGAGGTTGCGTTATATCGAGTTGTATCAAAGGATTAAGACTTTCCTCAAAAAACCGTTCCTGCGCCCTCCTAAGTCGACCAACCGGTGCACATGAAGTTATCTGTTCGACCAGCCTCGAAACACAGTAAATAAGAAACCCTCGAAAAACGTGACCGGAAGAATGCGTCCAGGGTGAGGAGCAGGATCGTTTCGAACGCGCGCGAACCGGCCGAGTAATTAAATCGATCCTGCCATCCAGGCGGTGACATCGGTATGCTCCTGCAATTCGACGCCTTTCGCTATCCACGCTATCGTCCCCTTGTTCCTCGAGGAGGCGACCTCCTGTAAAGCACACGCAATCCGAACGCGCGGCACGCATCTCCAGTCATGGCGTTGCAGAAACGTCGCGACGCATGAGTTCCGCTTGCATTCGAGCGTAAGAGGAGAGGTGCCTCGCCTAATTAGCCCGCTCGGATATTTCCGTCGCGTGACGTCACGTGAGCTCGTTTGCCTGGCCCGCGGCCAGCTTTTCCGCCGAACTATAAACCATATTCACACCCACGCAACACAATTAGCCGCGACCACCCAGGGAATTATAATATCCACGGAACCCTTGCGGCTCGAATGAAGAACGGTCTCTCCTCCCAGCTTTGCCCACAGACTTCCAGATACAGCAGGAGGATCAGCCGGACGCGAGCAGGGTGGATAGCAGCGAAACGACCGCGTTAGAAGTCGCTGTAATCTCACCTATGAATTCGACCGGGTCCTCGCTTTTCCATTTCGCTCGAGCGTCGTTTCTGTCATGGTTCTCGGATTCCCAAAGAGAACGAGATTAATAGCTTTCTTTATGCAAAAATCCCCGCCGTCTAATCTACAGAGGCTCGAATCGAGTAGTTTAGTATCTGTGAAGTGCGCTAACACTGATGGGTAAACAAGGAAACGGCAGATAGCGAGATCTATGATGAGAAATCTTCGCCTCTTGTGAGATAAGATAATCGCAACTGTCGAAAGAATTTTCTTTAGACTCGATAGAGTTTGATCGAGATTTTAGAAATGGAATTTAATTGTTATTTACGAAGAAAGCAATGAATAACGAATATGTATTGGTTTAAAAAGAACAGAAATAATAGAAAAACAGAACAGAGATAAACGTGAAAACGGAAAATCGATTTATGAAATGAAACTGTGTGGTGTATTATTGGATTCTTTGGTAGACTGTGAAATTGTGAAAGATAGATATCTTTATCTTGTCATTCGCCAGAGTGGACATGTGTTTTTGTATTCGAGGATGTTAACATGCAATGAGTGTATCATAACTAGACTGCGGATTTTATGCATTTACAATAACAGTGGATAGGTGAAAATTCAAACAATGAAAATATTTAAAGAATTTAAAGACTCGCCGAAATTATTAAATAAATAAAGAAATTTTTACTTTTATTTTTTCTTGATTTTATGAAGATAACTTTTATTTTGTATAACGATTTTGTATTTTCTTAAAAACGTAGTAACGCAGTTTAAATATAGTGTAACATTTGTTTCTCTTGCCAAAGAAAATAAACAATATTAATTAGGATGCATATTTTTCTAAAGAACATGAAAGATTGTTTAACGTTATTTTATGGAAAACTAAAATGAAAATTTCAATAACATGTGCGATAGCTAATAGAAAAATTTGGTATTCTGCACAATATTCGTCTTGAATCAATTTCTCTAATAACAGATTCGTTTCCATAAAACAGAAGTTGACTTCGGAAAGTCGAAATACAAAAATTTCCTATAAACGTCGATGTACTTCGAGGCTGAAATTAAATTCGGCTCCACCGTGAAAAGAGAAATCTGCGCGAAGCTTGGATTTCCTGTACTTTTTACTTAAGAGATAAGCTCCGTGTTTTAGAGCCTTGTGGTGGAACGGTGTCGTAAAACCTTGGAGGGGATGCCGGTAGGTTGTCAAGGGGAAACAACCCCTCGAATCGGCCCTTGAGTCGCGGCAGTCAGTAGATCGTGATGCCACAGGAGGAGACTCGAATTTTAAAGTAGCTAGACTAAAACCAAAACTGTCTGATATCCATTCCGCACACAGTTTCTCTTTTCCTTCTAGAAATTCTTTTCCCTGCCACATATACCAATCCACTTTTCGAAGGGTAATAATCGCGGCTGGTTCCAAATTGTTTCAGCATTTCGAAGTACTTCCTTGGATTTTCATCATTCGCATCCGGCGATGCTATTTACTTTAATGGCTCTGTTAATATTTCGTTGTGTCATTTTCGTGACAGTTACAATTATTAGATTTTGTATGTCTAGTTTTACTTTCACGCTGAACACAATTTCTTGTCACCCATGTGGGTGATGAAATTATCTACTCAGATTACAAAATTAAGTTTTACACTGATCTATTACATCTACTTAATTTTATTGTGTCATACCACTTAACTTTTCAATTTTATTTTGAGTAAATAAGATACTTATTTTTACGTTATTTTTGAGATTGTTGTCATAGTGTTAAATATTAATAATAAACTTACCACGACGGTCAGATTGACCTGTTTTACATTTTTAATTGTAAGATTATCTACAACGTCTCCATCATAAAGACTCTTTTTTAGGGCATGATTGAATAGATTTCTAGTTCGATCATACATTAAGACATAAATGATGAAATTTCTAAATAAATTCAGTCTTGCCATTTCTATTTATAGAACATTACACGACAGTAATTTTTAGTGCTCGATAAGATTAGTGTAAACAACGGACAAATGAAACTGTATTTCGATGTAATCAATGGTAAAATAGTTTGTTCATATTTCCCACATAGTACACGAGTTAAATAAATTCATGTTTACAGATGAAATCAATGAAACACTCATTACATACATGACTACAGACATCTTGTTTTCACCGATATTAGACGTGCGAGTATCAAGCAACGGCAATCCCAGTTTCATTACCAAAATCCCGGAGAACGAGAAACTTCCAGCTACGCGCGTCCTCCACTAGAATCCGATCTTCCGCTCGGCCAGGTCGAAGAGCAGTTCCTCGCGAAAGGCTTGCAAACGAAATCTGGAATGGGCGAGGACCGCGGGAAGCGTGAATTCGGCTGATCAAACGTGACGACTATCGAAAAATGCCGCTCGCAAAGGGAAGAAGGATGCCGATAAGGGTGGGAGCACTGTGAGGCGAGGGTGGCGGGATGAAACGCGAGGGCGTAGGGTGGGTCCGCGGGGTGCGGGCGGCTGGCGAACAAGGAGAAACCGAAAGACAGTAAAGTAGAGAGTGGACGGGGCGGCGAGAGGTATGTGCAGGGGGGTACCCCGAAAGTCCTTTCGCTAAAAAGGAGGGCCTGAGGGGCGGCGGTGGGGCTCGAGGAAGGAGCGAGTAAGCGAGCGAAAGAGAAAAAGATGGTGAAACGGCCGTGGGAGGAAGTAAGTATTGATTCAGATTCAGCTAGTTAGCTATGCTCGAAGCAAGCACATCCCCTCCACCGATCTTCCTCGGTCACCTTTTCCTCCGGCGCGGCGGGTACGATCCCCTCGCTTCTTCTTCTCCTTCTGTCTATTCTGTGTGTAGGGGGTGGACGGTTAGCGTCGGGTGAGAAGACGCCGTGGAGCACGGGGCTGGAGGGTGCAGGGTGGAGGACAGCCCCGCGGAATAGGGTGGAGCGAACGGGATCCGCGGGCTGCTGGAAAAGGAGGCGTATGTAGAATGGAAAAACGTGTAGACCCCGCGCGCGAAGGTGCAAGATGTAGGAGGTGACAAGCATCTCCTTCGATCTTTCTTCCCTTTGTACCCGCTCGTTCCTCCTGGTCCCTTGTTACCCTCCTCCTACACCTTCTCATCCTTCTTCGATTCCTCTGGCGACGAACCCCTCGCCCCTCTACCCGTGTCCATCCTCTCTCCTCCACTAGTTATCTGTCTATCATTGTAGCTCCCTTTTATATTCCCATAGCGACAGTCTAGATGCACTCGGCAGCCATATGAGGCGTACGTTAAAGCGCATGTCGATATTTTTTGCTCGCCCAGAGCCGGACGGAGCTGAACCGACGTTTTTCGGACGCTCTCGCCGAGATTTCTCTGCCGTGACTTAACTAATTTGCTTGTTTAAGTAGTTTTCATTCACAGTTTCCATGGGAGATATCGTGCGTTGTATTATAGTGTGAATGTTTTCCAAGTTCCGTGATTGCTAGGAACGGAATGCGAATAATTGTTAGAAATAGATGATCCAGTCATTGAGGAATTGTTTCTCACTCGTAACTGTCCTATATTATGTATTTACGATAAAAATGGGCAGATTAAATTTAAAACTGTGAAAAGAGATTCATTGAATTCCAGAATATCGACGTTTTATTTTGAATGTGTTAAGATTATTAAAACAAAAATGAAGTTTCTATTTGTTTCCAGTTTCTTAAAATTGATGAGCACAATTTCAATTTTCCATAAAGATTCCCAATCTAGTTATCATTTCGCAGTATTGTTTTGATCGTCGTAGTCGGGCGGCGGATTTTTATGCACAACAAAAATTGTCTGTAAATAAGATAAAACGTTCTTCCTCTTACTAACCACTTCAATAGCTTGAAAATAGTATATTCATATTTTTTAATTTTTTAAATCTTTCTATTATTTTCAATTGCAGCTACTCGCCACAAATGCATAAAATATAGATTGTTCTTCATCTTCACAAGTAATCGTAAACTATAAAAATTAATTAATTTATAAATTTATTTTTCTCAACTTGATCACATTAACTACGAGGTAATTAGCAATTAATCACGTGATTTACAATTAACTGTACCATAATCAACATGTGGCTCATATTGTAGATTACAATTATCATTCATATTGGTACGAAAATAACTATAACAGGAAACTATAACGATCGTATAGATTAATTTATTTTGTCTTTATACAATGTTTGAACTAAAACTCTATTTTTTATCGGACTTATCGTTTTATTATTTAGTTACTAGAATTAATTTGAACAATCTGTATTCATTCTATACAATTATCTTTGTAATCTATTCGCAAGAAACAGCAAGACTAGACTCTTATCGAAAAAGTTCTTATTTTATCACTATTGCATTGTATCTCTGTAGCTTCTAAGGTGTTACTTTATACTATACCTGCATCACTGTATGTTTGCTGTTGCCTCGGTATGTTGTGTTTTCAAGAAACTTTACAAAGCAATGCAGTTTCCCGGTTCACTGCGTTCCAGTGACAACGTATGCAAGTGGAGCAAGCAAAAATGGGAAACTTAGTGACTGTTCGAGCGTCGCGACGCTTCGTTCTGCCTTGTATTTCGTGGTTGTCAGCTTTACGGGCGTCCCCATCTCGCGGAGTTTTCTGCAACCAGGGCGTCGCGACGCCTTAGCGGCTAATAAGAGACGCTGTCCGAGCCAAGCAGCGTCCACTCGCGTCGCAGCACTCGCTGCAGACACATCCTACGTACAAGAACGTTTTTGTCAACTTCGTGCATGCGCTATGCACACGTTGCTTTGAACAATATTCATTGCTGTCATCGAATAAATTACAACCGAAGAATGTAACATTCGTAATACAATTACCGAATCCCTCACAAAAATTATGTAATTATTACATCCAATTTGTTGAGAGACAATTCTATCTATCGGAAATTTTAATATTTTCCCATCCGTACCTACGTGTGATTCGTATGATCTGTTCAGATTTGAAAACTTCAGATGTGAAATTGAAAAAGAATAGGATCAGAAAATAAAATCATCCTAATAAATTGCAGCTTCTTACTTTTCGTATTATTTGATAAATTACTTCGATTTTGACGAATTTTTATGATTACTGTTACAGCAGTCAATTTGTTAGACGAAATTTGATTTCATATTATCAAATACAGTATAACACGATTATTCAATACGAAAAAGTGACAAAATCTCTGCGAATTCTTGTTTAATAAAATAGTGGAAAGTTCATGTTTCATTTCTTACGATGTGACAGATTATTACAAATGTTTTGCCAGTTCGATTTTATAAATTATCTTCGTTATAGGATCGTGATTGCGATTCTTTAAAAAATTATTTTTTCGCTGAATAAAAATGTGACGGATTTTATAGCCAACCTAATACGGCGAACACTATTTTATTTGCTGTGGACAGATAAGAAAACGTTCGACTCGTATGCGCAACAGTGTTTATATCCCTCATGTCGCGTCGATCATTCTAGATTTATTTTCCAAGCTACATTTTTTCTCTGCGTTCTCTCTCCTACTTGAATTTATTAATCCTCAGTGATTTATAAACTCTTCGAAAGACGTAACACGGTTGATCAGTATCAGCTAACAATTAGTATTGTACACACACTGGTATTATAACGTATAGCCTGCAGAGTTTATGCATTCATGACAAAGTGACTAGGTCGAATACAACACATTAAATGCATTAAAATTTAACAATGCTGTTTATCCGATCATTTTCAACCGATTAAAAATGTTAAGGCGTGAAAATGAATGTTTATTTAACTCCTGTTTGTTGCAGTCGAGGTAGAGAATTTTTATTTTTCACAAAGAGAATTAAAAGTCTAACAATACAATAGACTCGATAATGTTAAGAAATTGTTAACGATCTAATTATTGTAAACGCCACGGTAAAAATATTTATATCAAACGTGCCAACTAAAACGAGTTTTATTTTAATGATCGGGTTTCACGTTTTCTAAATTCACAAGTAAATTTTTAAACGCATGATATTGTAAAAACATTGAAACACAAAGTCTCTCCGCACATGTAAATTATGAAAACTGTTTAAAAAGATTTCGAAAATTGTTATAATTTTATTTGACTTCGCTACACCTTTTCCATGTTTAAAACATTGGAAACAATCGCGTTGCTAAACGGCAACACCATATATTTAAGACTAACGAGTCGTTTCATATAGTAATTTATTGCATCGACAAGAGCAGTATAACACACGTAGCAAACTGCAAGATGAAAAAGTAATTTGCAAATTTAATTTTGCTGCCGTGTGGAGCGCATCGACCTCGATCGATCGTTTCAATCTAACAAAACATTATCCAGTTACTATTTTGTCCGATTACGTAGCCGGCGATTTATTCTACGTCCTGTAGCGGCGGAGAAGTATTTCGCGCTCCCCTTAACAACGATCAGAATGTCGTTAACAATAAGAAAAATCGCTGGCAAACGGCCACGCATTCCTATATCGCGTCGTGTCGCTCCCGACGAAATTGATATCGGTGCGAAATCATTATTGACGCACACTACATTGGCTGCAATTTGCGTAACGATAACAATCAGCTTTAAGTGGAACAATAGACCGACGTGATGGTAATTAGTGCCGTGTACCGTCTGGTGTGATGACAATTGCGCCAACAGCGATGGTAAATGGTAACATTAATAATAGCCGCCGATAGGAGGCACACAACATATACTGCATCGCCGCGAATAATGGAGCGTTATTATTCTCTTCCGTTAAATATTTAAATTGAATGGGACGGCTGACCGATTCGACTGTGCGATCGTAAATTGATTTTCAAAACGATTTCTGCGTTACGCAATCGTTGTTTCGTTCGACGAACCGTGTCGTCGGGTTTTCGATCCTTTTCGATGCGTTTACGCTTACGTGGATAATTTTATTGTAACGCGGAAATATTTATGGCCCGACACTTGTATCTGCTCTGATAATGCAACGCAGTGTTTAACCGTCGAGCGTGGCAACTGACGTGTGGACAATGGCCGGTGTTGATGGCCCTTTTTCCAAATCAAACTTCCATGCCACTGGATTCTCGTTCTCATTCACTCCACCGCTACGATTATTATTATGCATTGCATATTGCGAGGAATTTTTCGATCTCTTAATCGAAGCTAGATCCAATTATCCGAAGCCTGTTAACGTCTGCAATCAAACGTCTACAGATTATTACGTAATCCGACGAAACCACGGAATGAAGCAGAACGCGTTTGTAACAATCGAATGGTTTATTGCTTTTTATTTATTTCAGATGAAGTGATTCATTGGTGACTCTCTTTTCTGAAAACATGTTTCTTTAATTTTTTTACAGTTATACGGGGTGTTTGAAGAAACACATTTTTGGGACGCACACATTTTTAAGTACAAAAGTTACTCGATATCAAGGAGAAAATATAACTATTTTATTTTAGTTTTTTTATGATCGCTTTAAAGGTTATCTCGAATAACTCAAAATACTTTGTCTTTAAAAACTTCATACATATGAAAATGAAAAGGAAAATATTTAATACATCGCTACATTTATTTTAATGCTTCTATTTTGGATTGAAGGAAGAGCAGAACGTATATATTGACGTAAAAGAAGAGAATATTCATATTTAACAGATCCTATCTGAAATCTTCATCACTAGATTGCAAAATTTTATGCAAAATAAAAATGTTCTGAACTAATTAGAACGAATGAGAGTCAACTACAAACTTATTCTTTTTCTTAATTACTTTAACGAGCTGTTAATAATGAACCGGCATTTCCAGCAGTTTGTTTATTTTTGCCATAACAGCGGATCTTTATGCACAACACAAGTTGTCTGAATCAATCGCAGAGAACAGGAGCAAAATGAAAATGTATTTCTTCTCTTTCGATGATTAGAATAAATTGAGGAGAATCCGATGTTCTGAATTTGTTCTAACGTCTTCATTGTTTATCGTCTTACCTGGTCATTTTTATTATAAATGCACAAAAGCCGCAGTCTAGTAATTACAAACTTCTAAATAGATTAAGCTGCCATCTCGAAAATTTTAGTCTCTAATCGTAGCGCGCAACTCGTACAGCGGTAAAAATTAACTGCAAAAGTCTCAGGAACGCTATTTCGGTGAATAAGGATGCCATGGAATATCAGAGACGCGATTCCGCAGAGACAATTCAAAGGGAAGGGAAGGAACATGTTGATGCTGACACGATCATCCAGTAGACTGTTGCGAAGCGCGAGTACAACGGACAGAGAGGAACAAGGGAATGGCGAAAAAAATATGTTGGAAAATTTTTATCGCCGGCCACAGGACCTCGGCGAGCATTGAATATAGGGACAGAGACGAAACGTTCTCAAGGCGGCTCGACGACGCACGGTCGACCTTTATTGGAATATTTATGGCGGCTGCCTGTACGAGACGAATTTTTATCGATCCGTTCTGTTGCTGCGCCATCGATGCTAGGTTTCGGCTTCGATCTCTCTGTCGACGGAAATCGCGATATTTATTCATAAGCTTTGGTTAGAACGCGCACGGATCGCGCGCATAATAAAGCTCGAGTATTGCCCGGCCGGCTGTCGCTGTTCTATCTTACGCTTCCACGTGGATTCGAACAATGCCGGACATCTTGCTCCAATTTCTTTCTTACCGGCACTTTTATTTACGAGTTTACTCGTCCATTGTATTTTAACGCCTCCGGCACCGCGTTAAAATTACATAACTTTCGATGAGTCGGATTTGATCGATCGTGTTCATGCGTTTCTACATTCTTTTCAAGCAAATAGTTAGCTGTTTCTGACGAGCACACTCGTCATAAAGAAATGACAACATTTTGTGTTATGACGAATATACTCGTCAAAATCAACGAACTGGTTAGTAACGAAATTAAAAAATGAAATAGTTATTCCATTCGAATTTTATATTATAACAGCCGCTCATATATTTTTCAAAAGGATCGCAGTAGCTAACTGGTTGAAGGAAATTTCGCTTTTAAAGCATAGAAAGTACGCATACAATATAATAATATGCTCTAATACAAAATCATCAGAATAATCTTTACGCAGCAAAACTAATTGTGAGTTTTTCAGTATTTCACCGAATCCAATTTTTCTTGTTTGAATATCGATGAAAATATGGAATTTGATCATTGTTATCAAGAAGGAGAAACGTATCGACGAACCGTCATACTTATTGATCTACGATAAATTTTATTTCATAAAAGATATTTGAGAATGGAAAATGTATAAAAGATATTGACACTAGATAACTTTATAAACTAAATTTTGCAACTACTACTTTCAATAACTATTATATGAATATTTGCTGTGCACTGCCTAGTTATTCCTGCGCTCACTATTCAATCATGACCTCTATATTGCGAATTCGGTCAGAAAGATCATACTATGAATTATATTCAATTACATTAGATTGCGTTTTGCATGCGAACACAGCTGACACAAGCTGAAGCTAGAGACCCGACAAATTTGACCCATACAGATTCCTAACTCGGTACATTTATTTGAACTGTATTATAAACTGTAGAATAAATAGTAATAAATAAATAATATTTCTTTCAATAAAGCTGTGACTATGATTGTTGTCTCATGGAAACTTACACGATCAATATCGAACAATGAAAATTATGCTTAAGATAGATAAACAAAAATGTTTTTAACGCGAAAGAAACATTTCAATTCTATTTTTTCTAACCATTTACCTAATATATTACTCATATACTCTGCGTATGGGATGTAGTGAATGATTGAATTAGCAGTAATCAAAGTGAGACTATTAGATTGCACTAAACAATAAAAATTACAGATACCAATTTAATATCATTTATTGATATTAAAATATTATTCACAGATCTACCATAATACGTTCTCATAAAAATAACAGTAATATCTGGACTGCGAATTTTCATGAAAAATACGAACTGTCTGCATTAATTACAATATACAGGAGCTACGTACACATTCATTGTTCTTCTAAATAACATCAATAAGTTGAAGAGAATATAACAGTATTTATAAATTCATTAAATGTTCATATTGTTTTGTATTTTGACCACCCATTTTTCTCAAAATACTTATAAACAGTAGTTAATTAATCCGTCACACTCGAAGCTATTTTAACAACAAAACTAAGATATTTCTACCAACGTATAGTATTTTGATTTTGTATTGTTTCTGTATTGCATGCATATGAAACATAAAACTTTAATAACTCTTCAAATATAAAACAATTTAATAATGTAAAAGTTATTTTAGAAAATGATGTAGCATTGTTTAGTAGTACTGCCATTCGAGTACATAATATTAAGTGCATTAAATAATATGTATATCAAACCTGCAACGTTAACGCCACGTTAAGCATAAAAAAAAAGTCTTGATCCTGCCTCTCTTTATTCAACGCCCGAGAATATACCATCCAGCACGAAATGGGTCATAATTCAACGCTACCAATATGTTTTCCGGTGTGCCCACTCGCTCTTCCATTCCACCTCGTCCTGGTGCTTTGTTTTTTTCCGCCCCTGCCTCGAAACGCTCCGAGAACCGCCTACAAACTTATTACCGGCTCTCTGGTGCTAGGTGTTATTAAAAATTAGGGAGTGGATTCTAGACACCGGTTGCAAGTCACCGGGCCTAAGTAACTGAGAGACGTGGCCTCGTAATTAAAAAATTACAGGGACGGCTGGGCCACCGGTTTGTTAGTTTTACCAGGGGCGAGAGAAGATGAGTGTGCGTTTCGGGGTGAAAGTCAGGTTCCTCGGTTCATTCATGGCGCCAGGAAACGGGGGAATACTATAATTTTTAGTTTTATCCACGCCTTATCTGCCCCTTTACACCCGGCCGTCGTCAAAAACTTGCGCTTCCTGCACTCTTTTATTGTATCATAAAAGAACAAACAAAATCTCTCCACAGATTATCATTTTCTTTGATAAACCTTTCGCTTTTTTTTCACCGTGGACAATGTTGGTAGATACATTTCAAGTAGCCTATTTGTACTCTCTGTAGCCTCTGTCTTGTAGCTCTGTGCGTACAAATTTGTTTATATCAATTTGTGAAAGTCTATTTGCATTTGTATTTACATGTGCTATCGTAGCCATGGAAACCTAAATTGTAACTATGCAATTATTGCGTAAACATTCCGAGACAGGCTATGTAACCATTATTGTAAATTTTGTATAATCGTTGTCCAATCGCTCCTGCACAATTATTGGCACATCGAAACACTTTCTATGTTTTTTAAACGTGCACTCTGGCAATTCTGTTGAAGTAAATATTTTCATTACTATATTTACTCGAATCATCTAGCAGATAAATTGTATTTATTAAATACTGAATAAAATAGCTAAAATATGTATTTCAACCCCGGTAGGACAATAAATACATTAATAACCAGACAGCGGATTTTCTGCATTCATACTAAAACTGAGCGGGTGAAATATCAGGTCATTAAATATGAAATGAATAGATTTTATAGTAAAATTATAGAGTAAAGCATGCATTCCATACTTAATGACAACAATCACAAAACTGTGATTGTTGTTAATATTGTCGTTAATATTACTGAATTTATTAATTTGAAGTCGTTAATTCAAATTATTAACAGAGACAATACATTTCTCTGTTTTGACAATTCTCTGTTTTTGACAATTGACTTTGAATATTTGTATTTTGCATAAAAAGATCTTCGGTCTATTAATAAACAATCGAACGGATCCCAGTCTGAAATCCAGCGAACACGCAATGTTTCTTTAAAGTTTCGAAATATGCGCAATAAATCGCTGAGGCAAAACAATAGACAAAAACAGAGAGAGAAAGAGAGGAGAGAGAGAGAAAGGATGAATTGTCTGAGCAGTCAAAACAATAGACAAAGAAAAAACGAGGAGTAAAAGATACATTTAGCAGAAAAAAATTCTTAGGTAGGGGGAGGAAGAAACTCCCGCGTGCGGCAGGTTATAGGGGTCCTCGCGAAGGTAAGAAAAGGGAAAAAGTTGCAGGTAAACCTTCTGCCAATCCCTTCGTCTTATTCACGATACTTTAATATCGGATATAGCAATAAATTACATATCGACGTAAAAGCGGCTTCTCTGCTCTCTCTCTCTCTCTCTCTCTCTCTTCTATCTCTGTCTTTCTCCTGGCAACACGGCACGGAATCCTCACCCCCTTGTGTCTTCTGCTCAGAACCTTCGCGTCTCTCTCTCTCTTTTTCTCTCTTTCCCTTTCTTGCTCTTTCTTTGTATACACGTGAACAGGCGGGGTAATATAATCACACTTAATGACACTCGATACGAACTTGTAACATCGGCATTGCACGAGATACCGGAACGATAAGGAACGTGTTTCGGGACACACAGTGCTCGTAAGTCCCGACATTACATTGGACCAAGGCACCGGTGCCCGTGCACCGTATTTATGCATTACGTAGTGGCTAATCTGGCCGGGCTTAAACCCGCGTTTAATTTAGAGCTTGCTCGCTTGTAATATTTAATGTCCAGTGGCGAGGATATCGTTCAACAATGCGAATACATTGTACCGAGGACGCGCAGGAATTTAAGAGGGCTTGTGGCATACGAGAGCATCGAACCGAACGGGTCCGGCGTTTTGGCTCGCCATGTAAATTCCAAAAATCTTACCTTTCAGGTGTGCAAACAGTTTTCTAAATGTTCCTCTCGCGGACGTTCCGTCGACCTGGTTACGCCATCTTCGGGGATATTGAGTCTTCGAATGCTGAAGTACGGTCATTGAGGTGACAAAAATTTCTTAAAATATTGCATCTGGAGATATCAGTTTGGAGTCTTTATCGCGGAGAGGATGCTTATTATATCACCTAGTTAAAAATTCACAGCGAATACTTTTGTGTTCATTCAATGTTAAGAGTATAATGTAAAACGATCTGAAATAATTTTGTACAAAAATCGTACACGTTCAAATGGAGAAAAACAGCGGTGTCAATGAAAAAGGTTTGCACGTTTCGTATGAATCGGGTGGACAAGATGATCAACGAAAAGCATGCTACAACTATTCCTAACATTGTCACATAAAGAATTTACTCGCTATCGTTCGTTGCCAAGCAATAAATAAAAAAGCAAAACTGACGAACATTTTAATCTATTAACACTGTACAATAAATTCTTCCCAATTTTCCTTCAGCTTGTATACAAGAATGGACAATTTGGGTAATTGTATCTCTTTTTCCCAAATTGTCCATTTTTGTTTACAAATTGAAAGGAAGAATTTACTGTATTTGTTTATAATAATGATGAGGTTAGATTTATTTAAAACTTGTACGATTTCTATCATAAGGTAGGCTTGAATATGGAAGTTTATCCGAACATTTCTCGTGGATATATTTTTGTAATATCAGGATTCGTAAAAGAAAAAGGATAGAGGCCAGTTATTTTGACTGGTTTAATAGTTCTAGTTCTAGATAAGATTGCTCAGAAAATTGGATTTCTGAAAAGTTGTTGAATGAACACACGGCGGGCAGAGTTATGCGTAAAGAACGCAGTCCGGTAGTTCTGTGTATTAGCATTTTGTAATTACCTTATCGAGGAGATCAGGCTGTAGTATACCGTATCGAGCTTGTATCTCTGTTACGTCCTTCGCGCCTTTGTGACACGCGAGCGATTATCGGGGCTTCGCTGTGTTCATCGTAAACGTCCTGACGCAGAGGATTAGCACTCATACAATTTCCTACCGATCGCTGGTTCGCGGAAAGAATCTGTCGATTATTAAATTAACGTTATCCATCGATGCATTTGGCATTTCTCTACTTGCACGTTTCTGTGAATCCTTAACGAAACCAGTTCTGAGAATTGAGCAGTTTATTCATCGGAACATCTACGGACTGTCTATTTTTAATATTAGCTTCAAATTCAAAAGTTTGCTGACTGTAAGATTTTTAATAACAGTAGCGAGAGAGATTTTAGCTTGAATCAAAAAGTATATGAATAAAAAAATATTGTCACATTATTTTTATTACTATTATTTAAAGATAACACATTACACATTATTATATTCCATTATTATATTATTATATATTACATTAATTATTATTATATTACATTATATATCACATTATTATATATTACTATTATTAAAAGATAAAAGATATTTTCATCTGACTTACGTTTCTCATAATTAATTTTGAACATTAAGATCCACAGTCTGGTAATAAGTAGACCATGCATTTTATGCACTGATGAGAAAAATGCATAGCTGCAATTTAAAACATAGGAAGATTAGAAAAATTGAATATAAGAGATGAAGGAAATTTGTATCTTGCAAAATCTACAGTTTAGTAATAAGTAGTCTGCGAATCTCGATACATTTATGGTATCTGCACATTTTTTAATCGCCAAATGGCATGCATATTAACACCAGTGCATACAGTAATTTCTCCCTAATTCGCGCTCAGTTGCGGCTCGTTTTTATAGTTACCGATTGTCAACAACTATAAAAACAAAACCAAGGCTCGAATGACCGAATCTCTTCTTCCCAAATTGTCCATTTTTGTGCGCAATCTGAGCACGAATTAGGGAGAAATGACTAAACCAGTTCAGAACCAGTCAGAGTAACTGATTTCTGATCTTTTGTCATACCGTTCTTGATATTATAATAATTTTTACGACAAATTTTTAGATCAATTTCTTTATTTAAGCATATATTATAATAGAAATCGTACAATGATTAAATAAATTTACTCTTGTCATTAATATACAATAATAATCACGTTTAGGGTTCAGTTAAAGTATTAACAAATAATTAATGCCACGGCTAACTTGTCTTGTCAGATGGTAGTGATAAGTAGGCTGCGAGTTCTCATACATTTATAATGCCTATATGCAAGTTTGTAAAACACAAGACAATCTGCATACTGACATATTCTTATTTAAGCAGCACATTGTATGCATTTATTACAAAACCGAGTAAATCAAATACAGCACAGTAAAAACATTTAAAGGACAATTAAAATCCTGTTGCATTAGCATCTGTATCATCTGTATCATCTGTGTAGCATCCGTAACTTGCAATTAATGCACAGATATTTATTATTTTGCATAAAAATCCGCGGACTATTTATTACTCAATATTCACCATAAAGATGTTTCTCACCAACAAAAAAGAAATCTTTTCGTTCTTCAAATAATTAGAAAATAATTCATAAAAACGAGAATTTGCATAAAAATTACATTTCTAAAAGTATTCTCTCCCGCGTCCGGTGTAATCGGATTTGAAGGAAGCTCTATTGTGACTTCTTTCTCTTCCTTTATTTCTGTCCCTCCACTTCTATTTTCCCTCCACTTTTTTGAGGCTTTCACCGCGAGATTTTAAATTGGAGGCAAATCCGGTACCGTTAACGAGGACATAAAGGCGAACGGCGTTCTCCCTCTCCGTTCCCCGTTTCTTCTTTTTTCTCTATCTCTTCCGTCTCCTCCCGCTCACCCCCCTTCGCCCCCTGTATCCGTCTCGGACGTACTCAAGTAATTTCATTTTACTGCATCGGTTACCTGACGCGCAGACACCTACAGACCGGTTCGAGACCACACGATCGACACTTCACGCCCGCTCTTCTACCTGGTCATCGTAATCGGCTCGGAGGAATTTACGATAATGTCGGAGCTAGGACCATCTCTTGATCGGTCTGTCCAACAGATAAATACTAGGCCCAATATATCCACATTATTTCCTCTGGTATTAATGAGGAAGGTGCACAGCTATGAAGATTATTAATGAAAACTGCCTCGTTCATTGCTATCTTACGATTGTTAATTACCTTAAAATTGAATCTGCTATATTGGATGAGGCCCAATAGTGTTATGTGATAGGCATTTGAACTATTTATCTGTGTTCAAACGTCCGATCAAACAACCGCGTTTATACGTAGATTATGTACCTTGTTTCATTAAATTGACGGTGTGACTTTTCGTATTTTAATCGAACCACTGCGTTTACATGTTGATCGTGAAACGTACAGTGACTCCCGATAATATTCGGGCCCTTTTCAAAACGCAATAACTTTTTTAAAACCGGACTAAACGACTTCAATTTTTTTTCAGATGATAGGGGGAGATCAGTATACTAGATTGTAACTAGATTTGTCACTGTTTAGAATGACAAAAGAAAATAATAAGCCCTCGTTTTTTAACTTTTTTATCTGAGCCTATAACGAAAATTTAAGAAAGGGGTTTTGTAGATCTCGGTAACTTATATGCGTGTTGAAAATTTAATCGAAATTGGTTGACCTTTATATGAGCTGTAAACGATTAAAGATCACAAAAATCGTAGTTTTGTCCCGATTTTTGACACTTTTAACCGATAAGTGTGAGAAATCTGCACTTTTTTAAATCGTTTAACGCTGTAACTTGACTTTGCGTTATTCGATTTCGACGAAATTTTCAGCATTCATATACAAGTTACCGAGATCTACAAAACACATTTTCTAAATTTTCGTTATAGGCTCAGATAAGAAAGTTGAAAAACGAGAGTTTTTTTCTTTTCTTTTGTCATTTTAAGCAATAGCAAAATTTAAGAAAAAGCATTTTGATTATGATCTAACAAGCTGGTCCCTCTATCGTCTGAAAAAAAATTCAAATCGTTTAGTCCAGATCTTCCACGTTTCCACCAAATCAACGTATTTATGAACAATAAAAAGTACGTTCTTTCCCGTTTCGTTCAAACTAATACGTTTGAAAATAATAAACAGTCTGGTCTTATATATTTTACTTAATCAATTAATTTGTAAATAACACTATTCATCAAATCAAAACCTAATAATAACCACTGTGTGATTTTTGTAGAGCATCACTTCCCAAACACGCATCCGAAAACGGAATTGCTGTATCAACCCCAGTTTTCGAAAAACACGAGTTTTTGCAAAAATGTGCGATTTTTAGCATTGGTCTAAAAGATAGAGAAAAGGTTCCTGAATATGTCGGTATCGATATTTATAATAACTTATGCTTGTAGATGATATCAAATGACCGTCAAACCTTCAAAAACGCCGGAGCACGGATTTTCTACGCAATATTTTTGCATATTTACGAGAAGTTGTTTACCTAAGGAGAAAACTGACTACGACATCTGATTCTGCAAAGATTTCGGAAGATGAAACTATCGAGAAAAAGTGTCGAAGCGGTTATAAATCACTATAGGTCGAGAAAATATCTGTCGGCAACACGTACACAGCGTTTTGCCGCCGCGTGGTCTCGCTCGCTTGTCTCGATGCAGCAGTGCTGAAACTACGTGTGATCAACGCCGACAGAGGCACCCAATGGGGCACCCATTCTGTCTGAGTAACATTCGATTATTTTTCTGACATTGAACCATTCTATCTTATCTTTATAAATATTAGACTCTATCTTTACTTTATTAAATAATAGATACTATGGTCTTCCAGATTAGTACGGTCTTTCATGTTTCATTCAAATCGCTGCATTTTATGAGATTATACAAATTTATAACTCGACGTCACCGGTTAATGCATCTCTTTTTTAATTACCAGTTTAAAACGTCTCTCTTTTTTAATATTTGCAAGGAAACATTCGTTGATATCGGAATGGTGACGTGTGTTAACTGTTCAAGCATAAAGTGTTGCAAATTAGACCATGTACATGGCAATTCCAGAAACTGTCAGCCAAGTTATAGCTTTGTTCGAAGTTGGCATGGAAGTTTTGCAGGAAAATATTGTATGGTTTAACGACCTCCATTATCTATGACACGATTATTTTCGAGCGAATATCGGCGTGCTTGCAATATACAGTTGCAACTCTCTTTGAAACGATGTTATACCACGTACTTCATAAAAATCGATATCTTTGGACATTTTGTGCTGGTGCAGCGCAAACTTTTACCTTGAAAATACAAAAGCAAGTAAACGCTCATTAATTCAAACCAAACAAATTCAATTAATCTCACTCGAATAAGATGGCAATTAAAAATGTTGTATAAACCTGGCACAGGGATTGATTAAAAGCTTACAATCAATTTAAAATGTGGAATGTACGTGATACCTCATTTTATTAACACTGGGTTAAGCGAGTTGTCCTGATTTTGTGTGTTTACATTTGAGTAACACTAATTTATATTATTAATTAATTAACACGTTCCGTGCCGAGCTTTTTTTACTCGAATCTTCACACTTTGATATTTTACTAAAACTTGATGTATTACGTGCAATTATTAATTCTCGTACACATAACAACGTAACAAAAACTTATCAACGCCCATTCTTGCGGTGGAAATTGATTCTTCGGTTCTAAATTTCTTGTAAACAATTTGTTCAGTTCACTAAGTAAACATGCAAGCGTGTACCATCGATGGTACACGTGGCACAGAACGTGTTAATTAATATATTCGAGCAAATTGATTTTGTCTAGGATATTTAGTATGAAAAAGAGTTAAACCACAATCCACTACGATCAATTTTAACTTCCCAGTTTCAACTTAATTCATTAAATTACCTTAAGAAATATTGAAGAACAATAAAGTGACACAATTTTGAAGGAAGTTTATTTTTCTTGGCGTGTTACCCTGTCGAGTACAGTGAAGCTGTAGTCGTTGCAGCAGTGAGAAAAATAATACGGGCAGGGGTGAACAGTCTCGGAAGAAAGCGGGTGGATCGAAGGAGTAGAAAATTCCTCAGGAGCGAAAAACGCGAAGCCTCTGAACGATCCGCCGCGGCGTGACATGCTAGGACCAGTGACGTCATCGTCCTTTCGTTTTATCGCGAGTTACGGGCGCGGGCTTGAGGAAGGTCAGGGCTATTCTCCCGACCCCGAAACGATTCTACCGTGCATGTGCCGTGACCACGCATGGCCGTAGCAAGACTCGCTGGCGCCTATGTTGGGGCTGAACACACGCACCCGTTCGCCGCGCACACGCTCCTACACGCTCGCACGTGCTCGCACACACGCTCGTGTAAGCCTGTGTACGTACACGCGCACGCCGGCCATACGCGCGAGTAATCGCATCGCGTGTGTCCAAACGTGTACACAGTCGGTGTATGTGCACCTAAGCACATAAGTACAGCCATAACCGCCAACTTCGTGAATGGAGGAGCAACGGACGATCAATGCTCCCTTACGTTTATCTACCGCGTTTATGTGCGTTTCACTGGTCGGCAAGCAGTTAGCTTGGTCTTTCTGGACACGTATGTATAGTCATTGACGCGAGGGCTAAGTAGTCTAGCTTCAGCTGGAACACATTAACGTTTCAGATCTACAACCGTGACGAAACTGAGCAAACTCGGATTTTTCGCATCTTCGCATACAATGAGTCTGACCGGTGCATCCATTAGGAGCCATTATGTGCTAATTGATATACGTATAGAAGAGATCATTTTGAATTTGCAAGCGGCGTGGTTCCTGTCGTCAATTGGTAAACGGGATTTTTGTTACAGAAAATATTTTTTCTAGCCATTTTTTCCTATCGCGTACGGTTTCGATGAAATTCCACTTCGAATCACTGAAACTCACTGTTTCAAATGAAACAGGAGTTTTATATTTGTTTGCAAATAGAGTGTTAATATGTTGGCTGATATTACTGCTGGGAACTCGAATGGGATGTTCCAGACGACAAATATTACAGAAAATCAACAAATAGCACATTTTAGGTAATGTTTTACACCTTGAGAATTTATTGTATATATAGGATTATAGTAATTATCAAATATTAAACTGCGTGATTGTATATTTGGATTCAGAGTAAAAAATACTATTAAGATTACACATTAAACATTGTGTATCGAAAAATGAGCCAAATTTTGTAGACCAGTGTAATCTGGTCTATGCATGAATGTTATTCATTTATATGCAAAATCGAAACAAAATTTAATTCTCTTATTATCAAAATCTGAATTTTTTCCACACATTTGAAAATTAGTATTCACGCTAACCTATTTAGATCTTCTTATATTCATTGGGATCCTCAAACCGTAAAAATATTGAGAAAGTAATTGATGTCTTGCAAATTTATTCTTTAATTTCAATTTGATTAAATCAAACACTTTATTTTGAGGTTGTTGGCGCGACAGTCGAAGTGTAAAGGAAATGATTAAGGACGAAGATGTTCTAATCAACGCAACTATGAATGAGATCGTAGTGCAAGGAGTTAATAAGATCTTGCTTGGCTCCTGATAGAAAAGCTGCCTTAGACGTTTTTGGAGTTATTCGGGTATTAAAAAACCTCATTAGCAAGCACTGTCTACAGAGGGCTAACTGAACATGTCAAACGAACTTGTTCCTGGTTTGGATCAGTCCGCCGAAGGATTAATGATAGAGTTTCGACGCTGAGGAATTTCGTGGTCCCGCTGATTAGACATCCGGAAGCGGCTATGGGGGGTCTAGGTGGATGCTAGTAAAAGATGACATAGCGACGATGATAAATGATTAGATCGTTTTCTACGCGTTTGGTTGAGATAAGTGGGCCACGAGCTCTTGTAATGGGGGAGAAATAGAATTCTACATAAATTGTGCTAAATTAATTATCCACATTGTGATTTCAGACAGGAATTGTTGATTGGAAATTACGTGAAGATCGTCAACAAATTTCGTAAACAATTGAAATTGCTAATGCGGCCAATTCTATAAATAATAAGTGCGCGCAAAGTTAATGGACGAATTATGTTTATTGATGATAATGAATATGTATGGAGTAATTGTAGATTATTTAAAACTCAGCAATTTTTCATCGATGCAAATGATGTTAATTATAGCGTACAGTCAATCTTTGTATTTTACTTTTTAAAGAGATCAATGAAAACAGCAGAATATCGAGGACGCCTTCGAACTTTAATCGTTAAAATAAATTATCAAACGTGGATCCAGGTGATATTCAAATTTCATTGTGCAATTATTAAATTAACGACAAACGCAACGTTCTTGTACATTATACGCGAACCTCAAGGAACGTGTAATGTGTATTATTAATTCTCGTCCAACTCAGCCTTCGAGAAAGAATTAATTTTAATGCTGTGCATACCTTTTTTCGAATCAGATAATGAATTTGATCATGCCAATTGTTTACTGTTAAACTACTCAGACAATGACATCGATCAACGTAAAATAAAATGTGGCGATCTTAGTCGGTGGTAGTGAAAGGCTCAGGACGTGAACGATTTTGTTCATAAAATAGTAAACGCATGCAGCCGGTGAATTTGTATTCCTTCTCTCGGAAAATAAAAATCTCCCCCGTCTGTTTCCGCTTATTTTTTCATCACGCATAGTATGCCCTGTGGTCGCAACGCAGAAGGGCTAATGGCAAATTGCTCGCAACGTAGATATGTAGTTTGCCGACAAAATGTCCATGTTCGAGTTGCCACTCGTGTTCCTGAATCACCTTCGGACTTTGAATTTGCGCATCGATCGTGGGATTGGGTATTGTTTAGAAATACCGAGAAATCAAAATCTTATGAAATCAACGTTCTACTGCAAGATTTAGCGCATTTCATATCTTCGAATAAAATGAAACGCTTAAATTGATCTCGCTCGCACCAGATAATTATAAAATATCGCTTCGTCATGGTATTATTTGTATTTATTTTCGATGAAAACATTGAACTGCGTTCTTTATTAAGCTTTGCAATTATTCAATTCAATCGAAAAACCTATCAAAACCTTAGTCAAGACGTCTAAAAATGGTTTCACGCACGAACGTGAAACGGGTACGAAAGATTATTTACAATTTCATTTCTCAACTTTTTTCAACATTTTTATATAGGTTTTAGATTCTGCATGATATAGATATGTAGATATATAGATATCTGATATATAGATCTATAGATTTTAATGAAACATGGAAAAATTTTAATTAGCACGTTGAGTGACATTAATTTTTTATCAATTCTCAAACATCATTTTTATTATAATGTACTCGAACAAACTGAACGTTATTAGGATGACTATATTGTTAATGACTATATTATTAGGATTAAATTTTGAAGTAACTTTAAGCGTCGATTTTTGGTATTCCACGTGTTCATTGGTCGAAACTAAATAATTAAATACCAATGTGACACTACTTCCAACGCTCGCCAACAGATGGACACATTTTCGCAACTACCTGTTCCGTCCTTAATCGACCTTTTCGCCAAACTTCGCTTTTCCATAATTCACAGAACCGCTGAAACGATATTTATTGGACAATATTTATTTGGACCCAGAGTTTACAAACATTCCACCTACATTCTAATTTTGTGACAGTCATGTGTAATCGTTAACTATTAATATTGAAACGAATGAAAGAAAGAGGTTTTAATAATATACGAATAAAAATTAATCGTAACGATTCGAACGGATCTAGCCGTGACTGTCATAAATGCTAAAAAATGACCGCCGTCCAATGGTTAATAACATGCACAAGATATGGAAGTTACACCAATCGTCAAATATTTACTGTACAAAACATGGGTCCTTCACGACCCTATGTATGCCACCGACGTCTAATCCTTGTTGAATTATAGAACTGTTACGCACCTCTATCCAGTCGATTAAACGACTAATTTATCTTTGCATCGTATTCTTTATGCGTTTATTTTCGTTCAGTATTTTTTCTTCACACGTCGCGGTCGCGGCGAACACGTACGCACTATGCGGCCATGCACTATTGCAGTTTATGTGCCCGATCCGTAAACAGGATTACCGCACGCTGTAAATACACACATGCTCTTATAAACTATTATTATCTTACGCTCCAACCACGTTACGGCATTATATCGTTATACACCTGATTGGACTTTTACCTTTCCTTTGCCACCAGCGCTACGAAACACCGACAGAACGAACTCGGGAGGTGTCCATTACATTCGCTATCAAAACGTATGTGTCTCTCATAAAACTGTTTGTCAAAACAGTCCGGATATTCGCCGATGGCAAAATAGCGTTTTCGGAAATCGTTTTACGAATTTAGCTCCAGTTTTTTCAATTTTCAATTCATTGAAATATTTTCTCCAGACGAGTCACGTCCACGAGAAATGCATAGCTGCATTTTAACCACTTATGCTACGATTTCTTGTATAACTGCGTTGATTAGCACTTCTTCGTTCTGAACCAGTTAGCAATTTTTGACGAGTATACTCGTCATAACACAGTATATTGCCATTTCCTCGTGACGAATGTATTCGTCAAACGCAGTTAACTGGTTAAAAAGGATATATGTATACTTTGATATTCTTTATTAACCCTAGAAAGATAACCATATGACAACGTACGTAAAAGATAACCATACGCTTCAGAGGCGCATGCTTTTCTAAGGCGTCAATTTTATACTAACAATGGATATTTATTTAAGTTAATCTAGTCATTTTAAAGGTTTGGCATTATTGTAAAAATAAAATGCATTTATATTATATTTTTTTATATTTTAAGTAATTTTAAACTTAAATCACTAGACCTCTATGAAAACGGTGCAGTCAGTTGTTTATTTCGCAGGCGCCTCTGCGACGTAGGTTATCTTTCTCGGGTTAAATTATATATCTTATATTTAAATAAAATATTAATATATTTTAATAATATATCAATACATTTTATAGTTAAACAAGACATGAAGTGTCTAAAATTAAAATTAAAAATCGAGCACGAGCATCGCATTTACCGGTATCACCTAGGTCGGTGAACAAAAACACCAGCGCGGAGTCTGTTTTTGTGCTCCGTGCCAATGTCAGCTGTTCAACGAGCTCGTCACCGGCCCAGGTGAACGACCCAGCTTGTATACAATCGTCAATATGTGTGTGTCGACTGGGCCATCCTTCCAACAATCCCAATATCAAATCCGTTACCTAATTTCCTTGGTTCCCACACACCGCTGTTCGTTAGTGTATTGAACCTATGCAACTGTCACGAATGTCAGCGCTGCTTAGTCCCTTCAATTTTCAAATTCCTCACTCCTCTACCTCTCCTAATCGATGGCCCACGATAATAAATAGAGCCGTTTAATTCGATCGCGGCGAGTCTTTTGTCGATTGAACTTTTTATAATTATGCTTGGTAATTCTATTGCGCTTGCAAACCTAGCTACAGCTGTATAGCCATAAATCGATCGCTTGATCGTATCATTCGTCAGCTTCGCGATACATCATCACATTCCATCATTCTTTTGTTAAAATATATTTAGTTTTACTACACCAGCGTCTTTTTTACCGTACAGTCCACCAATTCCACTAGAGTCCTTAATATGAAGACAATCAAACAAATACAGTAACTTGCACACTTTGCAAAAATATTGCAATAGCTAACTGGTTAATAGAACAATATAAACTTTTGATTCTTTTATACCATTCTTTGCTTTCCTTTCTAAATTCTGATGATTGAAGAATCAAATTTTATTTCGAATTAAAACAAATCTCACCAATTTGACTCATTGTTGTAGTGTAACACTAGAACTATCAAACCAGTCAAATTGACTACGTTTTAATTTTTTCTTTTACAGTTCCTGATATTATACAAATATATCCAGGAGAAATGTTTAGGTAGACTTCTTTATTGAAGCATATGTTATGATTTAAATCATGCGAAGTTTAAATAAATCCAGTTATAAAACAATACACATTAGTCGTGTTTATGGCTCGGTAGTTTTAGTGTTAATGTTTTGCGTGTCTTTTACGCTTCTTTTACAATTACTAAAATGTATCACAGATTTGAAAATGTTTAAACAAATTCACAGTGATCGTTGTCTTAATCTAAACGAATAATATTAAGCATTAGAAAAAACTGATTGTTCAATTACCCAGAAATCCAGTCGTCCTAACGTTTTCGTCCGTCTATTAATTCAGCTACACGGCGTACACGGTGATCCACAGTACAAACACATAAACTCGCAGAGTGACTGATCGAGCAGAGATTTTTCCTGTTGTTGGTAATAAATAGTCCAAGGAGACGACTGAAAGTAACCTGTAGACAGGTCCGAGAGATATTTAAGTTTGGGACACAATTCTCGCAGCCTCTCAGCTGTTCAATTAGCCAATAGAGCCACGAAGAGGTTGTTAGCGCGTGTTTCATCGGGAGGTTACAGGTTGTTCGCCCATCGAAGGGTCGGTCCCAGCCGGTACGGGACTGATCTGTGTTAATTGCGGATGGACCAGTGTAAACAAAGGTAATAAATAACTGGGCTCTGACCGAGCAGATACTGCCTATCTATCTCCCTGGCAGTTAAAACAGAATTAGGATTACACGCCTGCAAATAATAATGCTGTATCCAGTGTTTCCCTGCATGTGACATTGCGACACCATCCGTAGACCATTCCTGGACAGACAATGGTCAGCCGGTGGCGGGTGGTATATTGTCCTGTCAGTTTCACCCAGAGTTTTTGGGGTGTTCATGGTCATCTCCGAAAACGCAGGTGTTGCGCGTTCATCGAATATCCTACTGGGGGTCGTCGGACCCTCCGCTCTCGGTTATCCCACTCTCTACACTTTGTCCACGCTTCTTTATGCCTTCCTAGTGGTGCACAGTTATGGAACTGACCAGTGACTGGTGTCACTTGACGATGCGCCTCATGGTTAGCAGGTTGTTGGAACCTGTCCCCGCGTCCTTGATCCTGGAATCCATTGCCACTGCGATCCACGACGATCGTTATTGATACGCTATCGGCCAGCTGGAGTTTAGAAGATCGCTTCTAGAACATTGAACTGTTCCACACGTTTGCTACCATAATATCACTTTTATTGTCACGATGTTTTCTTAACTTCTCGCACGTTTATTTCGCAACTGTATTAATTACAACTGCTCCGGTCTTAATTATTACGCTGGTGCATATGAAATGCCGAATTTTTATTACATGCAAATGTTTGTCTCCCTGCTTACCTTATGTTCTTGTTGTTTATGACGCAGCCTCTTTCACAGCCATATCGTGTCTTGTACCTTCGAAACATCACCGCTCTATAAAAAATCGAGTTATTGAAAACCCTCTATGCTTAATTGATGATATAGGATTACATTTTTTAATTCACCTGTTTTGTCTATATTTTTCGAAGCCTTCAGAGTACATCGGATGCAACGTTTACAAATCTTGCTATATTTTTATTAAATTTTAAGGAAACATTGTTTAAGATAAATACTGCAAAGTGATTATAAAAGTATTCTGTAAAAGATTGAACAACATTTTAAAAAAGTACCTTAAAAATGATGGACCCTTCCATATAAAATATGAAACAATTTAACAAAAATATGTCCTACAATTGTTATCATAAAATTAATCTGCACAGAAATTACGAGATCTCAAACAACGTATAAAGTCTGACATAGATAACGTAAAATTCGCTTATTTACATAAATGCTAACAATTGCTATAACTTACCTTGATAATCAAAAATTAACAAGGATTTACTTAGAATTTCTCACTATTGACAACTAAGTTCTGGTCCGGTGAAAACGAAGGATGACACTTCTTGAGAAGAACACGACACAAGCACCCACCAAAAATTGAATAAGTCCGACAGACAAGGGACGAACAAGCGTTTAGGTAGATGCCCCACGCCACTGAGTGGGGACTTATAGACACCCGCGCATGCGTCGCCTGCCTCCACTCCTTGCGTACCCTCTTTCCCTAAATGCACTGCCCCTGGCGGGCATTTTCGGTGTCCGGGTGCCGGTAAAGTTTTCCAGAAAATTTATCACGTTCCCGGTCAAAAACGCGAATTAACGCTGGCCGGTCGCAACGCGAAGCGCAGTCGTATAAACGGAATTACATATCGTATTTTATCGGTACATTTCTCACAATGCCACCGAAATATATTACCGTTTGCCGTGCGACGACGTTTACGATGCTGATCACGCCGCAAGAATGATCTCATCAAATCCGATAACTAGACGATCCAATCAGTCAGTCGTCTACAAACAGACACGGGACGAGGATCAGTACGGAACGGAACGTTCAATCGGCCGAGTAAAATGGCGCTGGTTTTTCCCCGCACCCCCGCCGTGGCCCTCGAGCCAAGAGATGGTAATCACAGCCCGATCATGCCCGATTCCCCATAGTTTCGTGCTTAGATACTTTTTCGACCGATGTGGTTAGTCATTAAGGCTTGGCGTAAACGCGCCACTCGAGGGCGTCTCCCGTCCCACTGTGGTCGTGGCTCCAATCGTCTGACCGTTCGCCGACCAAACCCGAGAGAAAGGAAAAAGGGACACGCCGGTCCGCGCGCCGGTCCACCGAGCACTCTCTAATTGCGGCTAATTTTGTTAATTACCGTAGAAGCACCGCAGCGCAGCGAGCCCACTAATTCGGGGGTCCTACATTGTGTCTAGACTTTAAACAACATTCGCGCATCCTGTCGGCCGCACATTCCGCCGTCGCTCTCTTCTCTTCTCCGTCCGGATCTTTCTTCTCTCCCACCTCATCTCGTTCTTCATCCTCGCCACCAATTAGCCCTAACTGTTCATTCACGTGCGCGCGTTTTTCTCACGGCTTAACGCGAGCGCGCGCGCCGACGCGAAGTGGGCTATTTGCCCCGAAAACGCGGTAAGAAAGATTTTCTGCCTGGTATCGTATATCTTTACCCAACTTTCTGATATTTCAGGTAATTAAAACATTACATGTGTGTACTTATGAACATACAATAAGTTGCAGAGTCTATTTTTTAACATTTATAAACAAAAATATAACTGAAAGTTACATGTATTGAATATCTAAGCGATAAACCAATTAACAACAAATGAACAACGAATTAGTAACAACACATATAAATATGTTAATATTTATAAAATTAATTAATAATATACATATATAAATATAATATATATATATATATATATATATATATATATATATATATATATATATATATTTATTTATTTATTATAATGGAGGAGTTCCTGAGGTCATTTGAAGTAACTTTTTCCTTAGCGAAATTGTAATCCGCTGCTTCGTTTACGAGTTACTATCGTAAACAGTTACCAATGAGAGGCGAGAGGGGAAACTGCGACGTGGTTGGCCAGCGAGCGGAACTTGGCTCCGCCCCTGGCCGCGACAGAAGAGGGGATCTACGCTCAGGCTCTGTGACTCGTTCGAAGCAATAAACGAGTCACAGAGCGCGAACTTCCAAAATTTTAAGAAAAACGCTGTTCATTCTTATTTTAGAATATCTCAAGAATATTTAGTAATTTTTCGGACCCGAAAAAATAAGTAGTTTAACCGTAACAGCCGTTTTAACATTCTGGTGTGCATGACATCTCATGTTTACCATGTGAAATTTGTATGCGGCGCGTACAGTGAAATTAACAATAAGAGTAACTCCGTCGAAGTACGTAAATGATATTTTAATTTAAATAATTCCGTGTCCGAACAGAATTCGACAAATAATTCTCAAAGCTATTTTATTGATAAATAACCTCGTCAAAGGACGTAATGGATTTGTTTGTTTGAGAAATGCGAAAAATATTATTAATAAGTTGAAAATCCACTTCTTGCTCGAAAATATGTGCAGGAAGAGTGCATTGACCTCGTACAATGTACGATGGATTGCACAGCTGATCTGTATGCGACAATGATGAACAGAAGGATGTCTCCGAGCAGGCTACTTCATTTTCATTACACTATCATTAAACACTGATCACGTGTTCGATAATAATTCCAGACGAACTTTCCTGGTTTAATATGTGTGGCTCTAGAAAGTGCCGATATTTCTATGAGACACATACGAAGTTCGCACCGAAGTGCGTGCCGCGTTGACACATTTCGTAACGTTCCCCTGAACCCTTTGCAGCATCCTTGGAGTAAACGCGTTGCGCGTTTTTAACGGTGTGAACTTGGAACGTGTCTCATAGAAAAAGTTCGTCCGACATTATTATCGAATAAGTGATCAGTGTTTAGTGATAGTGCAATGAAAGTGAACGTTAGAATAGCTTGCTCGGAGACGTTCTTCTATTCGTTACCGTCGGCTGTTCCAGTTAAACTACTTATTATTTCAGGTCCGAAAAATTACTGAATGTTCTTGAGACATTCTAAGATAAGGATGAACAGCATTTTTCTTAAAATGATTATTGCCACGTGGTTAAAAAAATCGGAAAGTTCACGCTCCGAGGCTTGTTCATTGCCTCGAACGGGGCACGGAGCCTGGGCGTAGTCCCCTCCTTCCGTCGCTGGCTCAACCACCATGCAGATCCTGCGCTCAGCTTTCATTGGTCACTGTTTTTAGATAATAACTTATAAACAAAGACACGGATTGCATTTTCGGTAAGGAAAAAATTGCTTAAAATGACCTCAGGAATCCCTCATTTCCCGCTCGCGCAATAACTTTGGGACACTCATACATGTACGGAACAATTGGTGTGATGTATTTATTATAATATTTATAAACAAAAGTATAATTTAATGAAAAACTGCAATATTGATATTGTCCATTTCGTGAAGAAAATTATTTCCTGCACTGCTTGGTAATTCCGAGCGGAGTTCTTGCACCGCTATAGGGATGTTAATAATTATGACAATGTCGTAAAAAAAGGGTTCCGCCTCTATGAGAAATTCTTTGATTTTAACAGAACTTCGTCACTTTACTCCACTGTGCGACGCTTATGGTCGTGCGATCCGATTCCACGTTTTCGAACAATGAACCTTGCTTCGATGAACGAATGGAAAGCTGCTTGCCAATGTTACTGACCACGGAGAAAGTGTGAAAACCGAGTTATGGCCGCGAGTTATGCGAGCCGAACCGAGGAGCTCCAGTCCGGACTAAATGCGTCGGTTTCTTTTAATTCGCATTGGAATTCTTCGGGCGAGCATTATTTCCACTAGGTGTATAGAAGAAATACAGTCGAACAAGTAGCATTGTGTTTTAGCTGCGGCGGTCGTCCCGTTCCACGTTCGAGCGGTTTAGTTTCGTTCGAATTCCATTTTTCCATTGAAGGTTTATTCTTACTTACCGCGCTGCTGAATTGTTTAGAAAACAGTCGACGTTTCCGCTAGAATCGAGTTATGCAAAATAGTTCGCTGAACTGGATATTTACATAAACATCGACACTCTACCGTAATATTAAGGTAATTATAGTACGCGTGCAGCGATAATTTAAATGATATATAATTTACCACCTGAATATTATGGAATTATTGTAATTAATTTGATGTGTTCATACGTCACGCGCCGTTATTTTCATTAGAGGTAGAATCGTGGAACGTGCAGCTTCGCGTGGACCTCGGTCTATTTAAAAACTGAGAGAGACCCCGGGGACGACTGGTGGTGACCATTCGGGCGGCGGTTTTCTCAGTACCAGCAAGGCCAGTGATGTTAACAGGTAGTGGAAAACGGGCTGTTTCCACAGAAAGAATGGAAGGCTTAGAGGGATGGATGTCCGTGAGACGTAAAAATAGTCGTTCTCCCTAGGCAAAGACCGGTGAAATCCTCCGGGCATTTTCGACGCGCCGCCACGGGGACGTAAGAACAATATTTTACTTTGAATGCCGATGGCCAGCACCTGCTGGTGTCGAACAATTCTACCACCAGGTCCAGCTACCTGATGAACAACAACCGAATCTGCCAAAATTCTGTCTTTCTCTCTCGTAGCATCTCCACCTCTTTTTATCCCGCTTTCGTTTCCTGTTGCTCTTGGAGGCCTGCCGCCGAAAAAAAAAGATCAGGATCATCTTCATAACTGCGGACCGAACAGCCGGAGAAACTGCGGACAATGAAGCTCAAGCTGCGCGATCCTCTTGCGCGCGAAGTCGATTTACTATTGGACAATTGTTGCTTAGTTTCCTCTCCGTTTCCTTGAACAGCACACTCAACTCCAAACTTTCCGTCTATAAAAATTCGGAGAAACTCTTCTCCTTCTGGTACGGTCGATGATCTAACTAGTCATCGACGTTTTCTAGCCTCCGATTTCAAGGTTGCAAACTGATTTTATTGAGCAACGATGGGCAAACGCGGCTGTTCGTTAAGTGCGGCTTCCATTGAAAATTCAATTCGATTTTTTCATATTATTTCATTTATTTTTTCAACGAATTTTGTTAAAATGACTAACAAAATTGGCCAGTATAAAATATCGTTCACAGTTGACCAATCATCATCTCACAGAATTCAGGCTTTACGCTACTAGTTACTTATTCGTTCCTATCCATATTTAGTTCTTATCCATAATTGCCAGAAATGTTGTAAGAAAAGGAATGTTTTTAATACACTTGCTTCTACTGAACCGAATTCGTATCTGCTCGTTATTAGTGCGTGAAGTAAGAATAATTGATTTTGATTCTTCATTTCACGTTTGTATGATAATAATAACATATTACGCAAGTTTTAATAGGTGTGATAGTTTCAAAGATTTATTCCGAAATTTTCGTCAAATGTTATACTTTTTATTAATGCACTTTTATTATATTTCATTTTCATTATTAAATTAATTTATTATTTTGTATTTATTATTAATATTTAATTATATTAATTAAACTAAATTTGAAGTTGTGTATATAAAATACTATATAACAATGGTGCGGTTCTCGTTGCGCCTATGCGTGCGCACCTCTGTTACAAAGGTTCAGTAAAGAGAGCTCGATGCTTTGACTGGGGTAAAGGTACCTATTGTGGAACGATTTTCGGGGAGTGTAAGATCATTATGGATTGTATTACAACTGAAAAGTGTTATTCTTGAATAACTATACTATTATTCAATAGATTTACGTTTGTAGATAACGCAATAAATATTCAAATATTTATTTAATATGAAAGTACGAGCATGTACTTATTTGTGGAACACCGTTTTCGTATCATGTCCACGTGTTACATATTTAACGTCCCTATTTTGGGACGGGCATTTGAAATGAAACGCGTTTGCCAAGTGTACCATAAATCGAGACAACGAAAAAATTTAAGTACACAGTATGGAGCAGTATGTTCATGCTTGGAAACACTCGTATTCGAATAAACATTTTTTTACGGTTGCCTGTTACGTAACAGTATTTATGTGAATGAATTTACGAAGAACAATGTTCAAAAATATAGGCAGAATTTTTACGTTCGCTTTCATGTGTTCTATCGTTTTTTTTTATTGGATTGTTTGTGTTACTGTTTCAAGAAGGGGACACGATTGAGGGGTGTTTTAGCTTATTCGCGGGCCAATGCGATAGAATCGAAAGCTGGACGACGGGGATCAGTATCCGCTCGGCGAAAAGACAGTTGAAATTCAAACTCTGTGAGAAGCTGGTCGCGCGACGAGTGTTCTTAAACGTGCGCGCGCGCGCTTTATTTACCGTGTCCCGACACGAGAAACGGTCGCAGACCACCGAAATCATGACCAGTTAGTCGAGATTTATGATTTACAACAATAGCCGTCGCAACGATCTGATCCGTTGGTGAACCGGCCAGCACGGAGGAATCGGTAAGAAGGTCGACAGCTCGTGTTCGTCGAGTAAGAAGGGTGAAATGAACGGCGCCCGGCAGTCTGGTCAGTCCGGTTTCCTTCCGGTTCAAAAGTTGCGCAGCCGAGTGCGTGCTCCTCGCCTCTCTCTCCGGCAGACTTTTCTTCTCCGCCTCATTTTCTCTTGTTCCTTTCTCTCTTACCCTGAACTCGAGGTTCAGGCTTCTCGCGCCGCTTCTCCCTTCCCCCAACCGCTGCCGGCCGGTGTCCGGATCCTCTCCGATACCTTCAGGAACCATTCACCTGGTAACGAGACGCGTTGCGTGCGTCTCACGAGTCGTTCGGGGAACGAGCCGACAGAATGTCCTTCGAGAGGGTTGTTTTCCACCCCTGTTGTGTCGGGTGCGTGCTCGATGCACACGCAACTAGGACGACCCTTCCAGGCCGGGCCGAATTCTGTGCATGCGCGTGAGACCACGTAATTTTCTGACGGACCTCGGACTCAGGCTCGAAAACCGGGGCGAGGGTGAGGTCAGGTTTTGCCCCGGTGCGCGACTGCTCGGCAACTCCGTTTCTTGGATACACGCTGCTCGCCGACAACCGCGCAACCTGCGCTCCACTCGGCGATGAGTTACGCCTCCGGCGCGGATAAATTATTCGCGAAAACGCGCGCAACGTGACGGTTCGTTTAGCCTGCTAAATAATAACGTTCGCGGGCACAACGGCTAATGACGACACTGTTTTATAAAGGGGAGGTTTAGTCTTCTCGACAACAACTTGCATTCTGCCCGTCGAATAACAACTTGAAGCCTGCGCGGATGATGCGAGAACCGTTCGAATAAAGCAATAAAATGTTACGTAGAGTGTGGATCTTTATGAACAAGAAAAATGATCTGGCATGATCAACACGAGTCTCTTAACCCTTAACTGCGGACACGGAGTCTGGCAGACTCTGCCGTAAATATGATTGCGTATTGTTTCTACCATAGATGGATTTACAACATCGAGTATCTACCTTCTCCTCTCCTTGTCATCCCAACACGTACAATACGTGCTATATTTAATTTCGATGTAAAAATTACTGTCGCAATCATTTTATAAATAATATATTTTAGTGAATAGTTTTCACAAATTCGGATAATAGATATTAAAACGTAAAATCATTAAGCACAATGAAGGGGTTAACCGTCCTTCCGTTTCAAATTGCAACTATTCATTTTTATCATGAATACCTATCACCTGCAGTCTAATAATAAAAAAGGTACAACAATTAAATATCATTCAACGCAAAAGTCGACGTCAATTTTTTATAAAGCTTATTGACAGTTGCAGCAAAATCCATAAACTGATCTTGACTGTTAGTAAGATCCATTTTGTGCAAAACCGACAGCAGGCAGATCCATGAAGTTATTAACACCTTGCAGTACGATTTTACTTCGATTTGGAAGACGTGGATAAGATTCGTGTCTAACAGGTTGTCTATGAAATCTTCATCACAAAGGTGACTCGTAGTGCAAAAGGTTAATGTGCAAAGTTCGAAAGAAATCACGAGTAATTTTATACATTTTATGCGTTCTCTTGTTTTTAATATCTGCTGAACAGTAACACCTGTTCAAGGACCACAGTTGCCGATCCCATAGCGAGTGGACCAACCGAAAGAATTCAAAGTTCGAGGCATAAAGCCTGCGAACAATTCCATTACCGTCTCTATCAAGCTCTGTATCCGTCTGTTCCCACTGTCTACGATCATCCGAAATCAAGCGCGAGCTCGTTCCGATGCCGAGAAACCGCGTTTTACTGCCCGGCGAAATTTCCATAGGATTTACCCCGCGCTGCCGAACGTTAAGCGTTCGAGGCACAAGCAACGCTTCATCGTGCGTAGCAGGGAAGATCCTCGCAAATCGTTCGGATAGGCTACCGAGGTAAAACGATAGTAATTCGATTTTACGGCTGCCAGTTCTGCTAGAGCACGATAGAATCGTTTCGGGTTCCCAAGCGGCGGCGGTGGCAGTGGCGGCGGCACCGGCAGCGGCGCTGGTCTGGCTTTTTTTGGCGTAACCTTTTCCCACCGTTTGCTGAACGACCGCCGGCTACCGTGTCGTTGTTTAACTCTTTGTAATATTTCTCATAGTTCAGGACACGGTCAGCAGGCTCCTCAGTGCCTCAGCGGCGACGAGGAATGCATGGAGCCCGGGCGCATACCGGAGAATCGCGGAACGTTTTGACGACCCCATAAAACCGTACCATCCGACGAGCCACCTCTCTCCACGCACGCCCCGCCATTTTCGCCTCTGTTAAAATTCCATTTTTTCTTCGTTATACTAGCTCCGAGTCCCGATAAGGAACTTCCCGCCGATCTGACGAACGATTTTCGACAAGTTCCGGGTCCAGAACCTCCTATCGGATCGATATATGTACATAGATCTTGTACATTCGTCGCAATAACTGCGGATTTTAATGCACATTAAAAATTGTCTACGTCGACTGCAAGAAATAGAAACTAATCCAAAGTTCGTTCTTCTTTTAATAATTTTATTAGATTGAAAATAATACAATGACATTTCTAAATTCTTTTGATCTCTCTACTATTTTAAATTGAAATTACTCATTTTTGTGCCATGAATGCGTAAAATCTGCAGTCTAATAATGATTTAATCGAGTAGGAAACAGTAAAAACACTTGACGTATTTAGAAATACCGTTGAATTATTTTCAACTTGTTAAAAGGATTAAGAAACGAAAGAAATATTTATGTAGTTCCGGCATCTTGTAATTATTTTTTACTTTACATGAAGATCTGCAGTCAGGATATAAACAACAAAAAATTTCGACCGGTTTGGTTATGGTATTAGTATTAACACTATAGTTATTGTGTTAATTGTGCTATACGTTTTTGTATCAAGTTGCAATGAGTCAATAGGAAGTATAGGAAGTTTTAGGAAGTGTAATTTAGTCACTGCAGTTGCGTCGGTGATACATTTTGCATCAAGCATATTTGATAAAATAGGTGAAAGATTTAATCGAATTAGTCTAAATATTTTTCTTTTACGTGTCCCGAAGATTGTAACCATAGAATAGTGAAAATAATTTAAACGGCAACAGAGCTTCGATCATCAGACCGATAGGGTCTGTGGACGCATGACGGGGTTCGCTTTGACTCGCCACTCTATCTTCCAGTCATACGGTAAAGACGTGCCTTGTTCGTTCGTTAAAATAAAGTCATCGTTATATTGAAAAGTATTCCACATCGTTTTATTTAATAGCCTATTTTCCAAAGGGCTAAGATTGTCTGAGATTCAGCGATTCGCAAGTATAGTAAATTCTCCCCAATCATCCTTCAACTTGTACACAAAAGTGGACAACTTGGAAAGAGGAGATACGATCTCCATGCGGCCTGTTTTTATAGGTCTTGACAATCGGTAACCATAAAAACGAGCCACAAAGCTCGAATAATCGTATTTCCTCTTTCCAAGTCGTCCATTTTTGTTTACAAGCTGAAGGACATTTAAGGAGAATTTACTGCACCACGTATTTAGGTAATATCGAATTCAGTCACTGGAGGTTCGGATAGTGGAGGTCGTAGTAATCAACTTCGTCGAAGTTTAGAAACTACTAAAATCATCGAAAAACAAACTTAAGGTTTGATTTAAAAAAAAAAAGAATATCGTAGAGACAATGACTATAAAACACTAATCGGTTTACATAAAAATTTAAGAAAAACAAATATATTTTTCGGTTTTCTTTTCCAAACATCGAACTTCCATTATTATGATCGAAAGATTTATTTAATAAGAAATACGGGATCATAAATAAATCTTCCTTAAATCGTGTTCGCATCCATGTGTTCAAAGGTAGACGTCTGTAGATTCTTTTAAAAAAAGTATTCATTGTGCAATCACCTCCGACAGTACAATTCATCAATAAATATGAATAGCCGACAGTTCAGGCTCGGTGTTTTCAAAAAGAGACATGCGTCTTCGGCCGACAGAAAAAGTGATTTTGTGGAACGGAAGGAGAAATCGGTTTAAAGTCACTTTATGAGTTTCCCTTTACAAGACGAAACACCTGGCCGAAGGGCATTCCTGGATCCTGGAATCCTAAAAGTGCAGTAAAACTGACCAAAGACAGAGCAGGGATCCTTTTTTGAACGAATGGAGCCTTCTCCCTTTCGGTCCATCCATTCACAGATTTCCCTCCCTCTCCACCCTCTTGCCGCTTGCTCCTTGAACAGCCGATTCAACCCTCCTCGATCATGATCGTTGGCTTTTGATCGATTGTTCACGAAAACGAACAGTCCTGCTGCTCAATCGCTTTATTAAATTTATTGAACACTGATTTTATCGTTTTAAGTTTCTCCAAATGACAGGTGTTTCTATATTAAAATTTGTGTCTAAAGCAAACAACTTTTTTTCGAATACTAGATCATTCGAATCATTCTAACTAGAACAATCTGGGAATGTATGATTTTTATATGCTATATCGAATTGGTGTATCTCAATCGGAATAATAATAAGTAATAAACAAGTTAGGCAATTTGTGAACACAAAGATGATACTAATGAAATCATATACTGCATGTAAATGGGTAGCAAAAATACTGTAGCAATTTACTGAACGAACGAATCCTGTACTTAAATCACGTTGCTCGCATAAAACGTTAAAGTTCTTAAAAATGGTCAGAACGCGTGTTGCTGTGTTAATGGTTAGTCGTACATTAGTTGATTGAACAAATTAAGTTAGGTTTATCAGCGATCGTTCAAATTCGATCTACGAGCACGTTAAAACAATAACATAAAACTCAAATGTGTTCTCTCACTTTTTAAGGAACGGGTGGCGCGTGTTTCTTTCAATAATTCAAATCAGAAATAAAAATACAAAGCAGCACAGTTGATATTTCGTTAAGAAAAATGTATACAAATGGTACGCTTTAAATGTTGGCTAAAGCAGACTAACTCCTCAGGCACGAAAAGACTGTAAAAACGGGCATCTGTCAGAGAATTGAAGTCAGAGAAGCGATATTCACAGTCACCGTTTCTTGAAATACCGTCCATAGCCAGCAGCAGCAGAAATCGCAATGGCGGTAACCCTAGGCTCTATATCGAGTAGCAGAATAACTGACATTTCTTCATTCTGTAATCCATACGAGAATCGTAGCAAACAACCTTGCATCGTTTATACAAAATCGTATCCGACAATGTTTCCATCTAGTTACCACCACGAACCACTTGAAAACGGAGTATCGTTGGAGGCAACAGTCTGGGAGGCACAGGTCTCCAGTTAAAAGTTGCCGGTCGATGGCGACAGCTAGAAAAAGAAAATGGGCCGCGATAGGTGACGGTAAAATGAGCAAGAAGAGGTAGCACGCCTTGGTAACGAGAACGCGACTAGACACCGAAAACGCACTTGCCACCCCGGCCGAAACTCGACGGAATTGATCTAACTTGAACGGCCGGAGACGCGAGTCACATTTTAACAGGTCCTGAAAAGGAGAATATCATGCACAGGCACACCGATAAACTCTCACAGGGGCTCGTCGGGCTCGTCGGGAAGACGAAGAAAAAAATGAGAAAGAAGAGAATAAAAGTATACGCAACGAAGACGTCTACCGGCGTCTCCTCCCGTCGGAAATCCTGGATCTTCGATCGAGTCAAGCAGACGATACGTCCGGACAGGCGAGCAAAGAGGGAGCGAGAGGGAGAGAGAACGAGAGAGCCTACCCTTCGGAGAGGAAAGTTTACCGGAAAAATATCCGGGAAGTTGCAAGGCAGAAGCGGCGCGGCGACTCGCGCCTGTTCCCCCACCAGGCGGCACGGTGTCTCAGCGGAGTCGTCCTCAGCTTCTGCGCTGTCGCCGAAGCGCTGTCTTTGGCCGGCCGTTTCCACGCGGCGTGGTGGGGACAGCCGGCTTTGCTGGGAGGGAGAACGGCGCTGCGAAATCTCCCACCAAGCAGAGACGGCGCAGCATCCAGGGCTCGACAGGCCACGCCCACTCGTATCAATAGGTCACGCCCCTTTGCTCCCACCATCGACGCGGCGCAGCTGCCGCGAAGCCCACGCCGGAGAGGGGTGCGCGAGCACAGCTCGGTGTGGAGGGAGCCGCATGGTGGGGATTATCCGGACACGGAGCGCACTCGGCGGACCCGGCGCCGGTGGAGGGGTGGAAGCGGTTGGCCGCGGAGGGGCGGGGAAGCGAGCAGTTCGGCAGCGCGACCCGACGTGGGCACTTCGCTGGCCGGTCTTTCCTTCATTAAAATATTATTCTGTGCGTAGAGAGAGAGAGACCCGCGGAGCCCGGCGAGCCTTCGCCGCCGTTTTCACGCAACGAGCAACGCACTCTTACCACCCCCTCGTCACGGGTCCTGCATCGTTTGCGTTTATCGAGGGGTTGGACGCGGACGTGAACGTTGGCTTTTTTTCTGCAAGCCGGGCTACCCGCCACACGCTCGCCAAGGATTATCGTCGAGTTCGAGATCGGGTTCGCGCGGCGCGTGTGTGCCAGCGAAGAAATCGGTGATCCGTACAAGAGGTCAAACACGGTGGTTCCTGACAGTGCGCGCGACCTGTACCCGTAGTACCCGTACCGCTTGGACTCGTTCCGTGTCCACTGGCTGGCCCGTGACGTGTCGTATCACCCGGAACTCGTGCCGGAACCAGGGAATAAGAGCTCAGCAGCCCGTCTCGACCGCACACCTACCTACTGGCTGCTACCTCCTCGGGGTCTCGGTGGCGCGGTGTATTTCACAGTGTACCACACGGGCGAATCAGTTGCTAGTAACACGGTTCCGCCACCGAAGGAAATCGCTGGACCGGAAACACCGGGGACCTCGAATGATCGACCTTCGCCACCTCCATCGCCTACGACAGATCCTACGTCTGCAACACGCCGTTCTGGACAACGAGTGTCGAAGTGTCGGGACGCGCACAATTCTGAAAGGATAGTTAAGCCGGTGGTGTCCAAGTCCTCCGGATTCCCGAGGGTGACTGTCCCTCGGCAAGCCGGCTCGAAGGAGAACCCGAGAACTGTGTGTTGTGCTTTGAAACCTAGAATTCCTATTTTTCACCGCGTTCCTATAATCAAGGTGCTCCACTGTTCAAGTTCCTTGTTCCTCGGTCTATGGTGCGAGAGAAGACGCGCGGCTAAAAGTGTCGAGACCTTTGATCGCTGGTTGTTCGTTGGAAAAGGTAATATATCGTGCTTGAAGAGTACAGTGCGTCGAGGGGTAACAGTGCAACTGCTGGTTACAGAAATCTGGCAGCACACGGGATATGAACCCAGGTACGTGGTCTATCGTTTCACATGACGAGTGGTCAAAGTGGACAAAGTGGTCCCTAGGATAGTTCGGCTCGTTCGCTTCGTTCGCCTCGACCATCGACAGGACCAATGTCGTCCCATGTGCTGTGACGTATGCTAATGCTGAAACGCGTAGTGGGCTCCCCTAGCAGCGATGGGTCCGATGATGGTGCATCGTGCCGAGGTCTCGCGGTGGCGACCGAATCGATGTGGTGTACAAGTTGTCCGATAATTACGTAACTACCACGAAAAATTGCGACATACATCGAATGTCGACGTCTCAGTGATATACACTCTCACCAGCAACGCTGCTCCAAAACGATCAACGAGGCTATGATAATCGCGCAAGACTCGCGTAACTCTCGCGAATCCGACGTCCGCCGTGCAAATGATCTCTTTCGTAGGAGACCTTGATTCTCGTTCGAATACCGTGGACCGATGTCTGTACAGGAGCTCCCGCTCGATAGACAGATCTCTCTTCAATTTGGTACTTCCTTCAGTGCTTCAGAAAGTGAGAGACGTTAAGTGGGGACCAGAAAAGGGAAAATGGTGCGGTTAACTCTTGGAATACAGTAAGTTCTCACCAACTGTTCCTCATCTTGTATTTAAAAATGGACAATTTGGAGAGAGAAGGCTCGTTTTTATAATCGTTAACAATCAGCGATTATGAAATCGAATCGACAGGCTCGAACAATCGTATCCCCTCCTGTGAAATTGTCAATTTTTGTTTACGTGCTGAGAGACTATTGGAGAGAGCATTTACTGTATTCCGACAAGATGTTTCTACTAAGCAGGCACTGCAGACACTGCTGGTCTCGGTTTCCGCTTCTATTGTGCTCACCTAATTTCACCTTTTGTAACTCTGTGAATAGGTGAATACCTGTAATAATAGTCACTCTTTGAACAGTCTTGGCAATCGTGAAGGTTAAACATCTCCTTTTGAATCGTATTATCTATTCGACTTGTTTTAAGATTAGTTGCAAATCCACCATCCGAAAGGGATGAATCTAGTGTCCAGTTTAGAGTCCGCATTTCCAAGTTTGCCGCCAAGTTCGAACGTTCTTGTCGCCGATGAAACGGAGCAGTCGGAGCATTCTTAAAATAATTGTCTGTGGTACGTGATCGGGGACTAGTAGTTGGAATCGCAGAGCATTGCATCGGGTCCTCGCGGTCCTCGTCAGTTCGACACGATCGTCCTCCTTGTTGTTGAAATTTCAACCGGTTCCGTCGTCGTTACGAGCTGTTGTCGCAAACGTTCGTGCTTCGGAGGTGCGTGCAGCGAGCATCGGGGCCGGGAACGCAGTGGAAACGCGTGCGACACGCCAGATTTCGATTCGTGTGCAGATAAGGGAACCGGTATTAGGGGGCCTCTCGAGCCGGCGAGGCGCGATACACCGTCGCGATTTAGATATCCAGGCTTTTGTTTACCAACACCGGTTCACGCGAAGACGGCGCCCAGCGTGGACGAGTCCGATTAAGATCCGCGAAAAAATCCGAGGAATGCCGAGTGCCTGATACAATCGGATCCGTCCGTCAGAATGCGTGCAACGTCAACCACTTGGAGCGTTTCGAGGCTCGAGTGGAATCGTTGATGTAGGATTACGGGGCCGCGCGTGTAACGCACCGATTTCAGGTACTCTGCCCGCGAGACCCGTTGATCCGTTTCTCGATCCGAAGCGACGAGAAGCATCTTGGCGCGTGCACTCGAGCACGCTGTTCGTTCCTCGAGGTAGAAGAGCAGATAATTAGCGCTGGAGAACACGAGTGGCCCGAGCACCTCGGCAGATCTGCTCACCGCGGTTCTTCGAAGGAAACGAAATCGCAGAGAGCTATGGGATCTCCGGATCATTCGAGTCCCTAATTGGTCCTTTTAGTTTCTCTTTGACGTGGTCAGAAGTGCACCGATATGAGCCAGGGTCGACAGTTCTTCCCGGTTTCTCGTGAATCGAGCTCGCCGGTTTTCACGATGGAAAGTATTCAATTGCTTCTCGTGGTATCCGTCAAGGAGCCGCGGAGCGGAGATCTAAAGGTCAGTCGGGCCGCGTTCCTGGATCCTCGGGAACGAATTATCCGTTCCGGGAAGCCATTGTTAAGCGGCCGGTCTATGGGAGAGCACGTTGTGTTTCCATAAACAGCAAATAATTCGGTGTCGCTCGTTGCCAAAACGTTGTAGCTGGTCTTTCTTTCGTCGGAGATGGCCATTCGTTTCCCAGCGTCCCCTTTCCGGAAAACGGCAGAAGAAGGAATAGGTCTCGCGTGCTGCGGCTTCGCTTGACCCCGGTCAGAAAAGTCAAGCCGAGAAAAATGCCGCGACATCGCCGGGAATTTATTTCTCTAAATCGAACGGGAGGTTAATTAATCGTAAATAATCGGAGCCGAGGCGTACCGAGCGGAGCTTTCACGGGTAGGCTCCGGGCCCGTGTTGTCCGTGGTGCGTGCGCAATTAATTAAACCGGCGTGCAGTTTGCATCTGCGGAGCTTTCTCGAAAAACAATTTACCATTGGGGTCAACGGTATCGCGTTGCCGATGTTTTCTCGTGCGTGCGCATGCCCGGCCTTTATTCGTCGCCCACGAACCAACGCGCCTTCCACCCGGCGACTAATTAACCGCGATTGATATACGCCCGGTCCCCGCTCTCGCGCCTGCGTTAGAAAGTCTAATTGCCTAGACCGCTCGGCCGAGGGGAATGTTATGAACGAATCTCGAAATTTATCGCAAACGAGAAACCAACGACGTCCGAACCGTGGCCAATTTACTGTTCCGAACTCTGAGATTTTCATTCGATTCACTCAAATTTTAGAGGGACAGATCCTCCGGCACTGGTAAAGCTGTGCAGAAAATTGAAACATTACTGAAACACATTTGAATTTATCCTTCTAGGAAGCTGTCACTTACATGTGACAATGTACTCCGAAACTAAACTTATTAACCGACGAACAAAATTATAAATATCACGATTCAGGTTTCCTCTTCTAATTGGGTGTCAAGTTCAATCCAATTTACGGAAGATTACCTGTGCAAGGGTCGACTCAGTGGCCAGCCTCGTAATATTTACTCTCGACAGATTCCTTGGCGCTCTTTTCTATCAAGCACTAAAAATTTAACAATCTCCATCGAATCCTGTGAATTTTAACCCTTTAAACGATCCCGATCTAAAGCTTGTCCACCGTTTTTCTTTTATTAACACTTGAACGGCGGACTTTTTTGACAACAATATAACTGACTATGCTCAACTTCATTTTATAATTTTATTTATCAGTTCTTTCAACGTAGTTTTTAAGCTACTCCTAGCACGTTGATTTTCTAATATACCTTCATGCAACACGTAAAAAGTTAAACAAATGATCAGAACCTTGTTATTCGAATAACAATTTTTTAATTCTATAGACTGAATGGTGAGTGTTAAATGGTTTGCTGAGTTATTCTATGGTTAGAGAAGTGATTTTAACCTAGCGCCTTTATTTTAAAAAAAGTGGAAATAACGTACATTCTTTATTTAAAGGAAGTGAAAATAACGTATTGTCTTTAATTTAACCCCTTGCCATACTTTGACGAGCCTGACAAGTGATGAAGATTGTTAAATATGAATGCTATTCCGTCTTTTTTAGTCTGAATAAAATTCTGATTTCCTCTCATCGGTATTTAAACATTTAAGTAAATGTAGACACACGATAAATATAAATTATCTTTTTTCTTCTTAGAAATTATTACGTTCGAAAAACTTCTAACCATTGTAACTATGAAGAGAACGGTATGGAAAGGGGATAATAAAAGTGAAAAAATAAATTAAATTACACAGTGTATAAAATATTTGATTTCAGAATGTCACGGTCTAGTCGCTTGTGGGGTTAATTCGCGAATCGAGAATTCGCAAGAGCCAGAAGTCACTGAAACAGTATGCGAACGCTCGAAACTGGTACCGATACAAAGAAGCGAACGCGACCGCATCGTTGGCATTTTTCTGTCCAACGACCGGCTAATCAGTAACATTGCCGTAATTTGTTTATCCGCCAAAGAAAAGGATAGGAACAATCCCGAGGGGTTAATTAATCGAGATCGGTGTACACGAATAAGCGCATTTTCTCCTCGAACTGCTTTCTCGGTTACTGGTCGCTCCGCACGCCCGTTTCACAAACTAATTAGATCGATGAACTGCATGCGCTAGCTTTTCGATCCATCCTGGCGAGGTCCGCGGGTAGCAGCGATTTCGTAAGTCGGTTAATTAAAGAAACACCGTTCACCGGCTCGTTAACGCTCGCTATTGGACAGCCGATTCGCCCGGGCGAAAATAGAAACTCGAGCAGCGTAAGCTTGCAAAAAATCGTTCCGCTAATAGCGACTCTATGATGAAGATCTTGGAGAACCGTTGCTTCTGGTTCCTAATACCCGGTAGCTTGTAAGTCACACTATTTTCTAGCTTAGGAGCAAATTAGGCGAACAGAAGTGTACTCCATTTATCCTCGAAGTCGAATCTGACTACATTCTGCTTGCGGTATCTGTTTATTGACAGCAGAAATTTTGGATGACAAGCAGCGAATATTTGTGCAGAAATAGAAATCCTCTGCATCAGTTGCAAGAAATAGAAACCAAATAGACTTTCTTCAATCTTTTGCAATATGGTTCCTTTTATAATCACGTTGCTTAGCACTACTTTGTTCCTAACAAATTCGTACACTAGAAAAAAGATTTTACTTAGTATACGCCAACCTTTACATTGACGATTAGATATTGATAATAGATTTATAAAATTTGACTTCGGTTTCACACTAAACTCGTCGATCTGTAAAAGTGACTAACGTGTGTTGGTTTATGAGAATGACATAAGTGAATTTATTTAGACTCATCATCATTTTTATTATAATATAAAGCTGAATGCAGGATTTTTTCAGCCGTTCCTCGACACTAAACCTACCGAATGCTAAAAATAACACTGATACTTTACAGGAATAACAAGACAGAATTTATTTGATCTTCCCGCCATTTTTATTATAATGTATTTATGAAATTGATTTATGTTCCACGAAAGTGTATAATTCTAACGATTTTAAAATGAAAAATTTGTTGGTTTAGTGTTGAGAATTGTGAGCATAATCTCGACTATTTGAAAATGAAAACTGTGAGGCCGGTCATTCCGATCGCCATTACAGATTTAGTGTTAAAAGACGTGAATAACACCCACATCTATTAGAATATGTTCCAAAATTTTGTCACAAGTCTGACACGATATTACAATGCAAGGGGTTAATTATGTAAAGAAACTGAAACTGGTATATTCGCGTTCTTATATACTTTCAATCTGTTCAAACTCGGACCTAGTGATTTCTGTCGTAAATGCATAAAATCCGCAGACCGGTGATAAATAACATTTGTCATTGCTTCAAAGTTTTAGTTGATCGTTTATGTCATCTGTGATGTATGGTCTGCGTATATTATGCATTCATGACAAAACTGAGTAAGAGAAATTTACAGCTGTGAAAAAATTAAACGAATTTCAGTACATCAACGTACTATTTTTCGTTAGTTAAAGTTATTAAAGAAAGAATTAAATTTCTAATCGTCTTCCGTTCCTAACAATTGATGCGGGCAATTTTTATTTTCCATAAAGATCCGTAATCTAGCGATATTGAGCATATTAACGCAGTCCCGTTTCATCAGATAATTCCACCGATCGCTAACATTAACAAACCTATCAGACATCGTGTCCGATTTGAAATAATTAAGCAGTCGCTTCTGAAAAGAATCTCTCCAATCTCGAACACAATCTTCGTCGCGAAAACCTGCAGAAATTAATTGACACGAGGTCTAGGATTTTTCGAAATCCGAAAGTGCCTCGCAGCAGTCCGTTAGGCGAAACATCGGTAACAACTTGTACCACTCTGACCATTTAATATTCAATTTCATTATATAAACTTCGTCTTGGCCGTGTAGCCGTGGTGGAAAGCGTGTAGATACAAAGTAAATGATCCTCGCTGGCTCTAATGTCCCGCGCAAAGAGCTTCAGGTTCAACGAACACTCGCATTCTCGTAGGAAATATCACCGAGATGCATTTAACAGTTCCCAGTCGTTCGCGCGATAAATCATTAGCGATTGGTGGAGGGAATATCGCTCGGTATAATATATTATCGTCACTCGGCCCATAATTTAGACTCGCGGAAGAACGGTCGACGCAGCGCAATTAAAATAGTAATAATTTATTATCTTGTTTCGCGGCGACTCGTGTTTACGCGCGAGTGCAACCGCGCACGGAATATATCCGCGTTGTAATTGAAAGAACGATCGCGTTCGCGAAATTCCATGACGGAATTCTCAGATCACGGTGAACGGGATGGTGTCTGGATTCGTCGTTGACGCGACGAGGGCTCATCGGCGCGTCGCTAACGAGTCCGAATCCGACGGACCCGGACGCCGCGCATTGAAATCACCGTTGCGGGCCACCAACGTAGCCGGAAATAGATCTTCGTCTCGCTCGGAACGAAAAGGCCGTCGCTGCCTCACGGAATGCACACCGTTTCGTTTATTATCGAGGTGAAATCTCGAGAATGAAAGACAGAAAGAGAGAGAGAAAGAGAGAGGGAGAGAGAGAGAGAGCGAAAGGGAGAGAAAGGAGAGAGAAAAAGAGAGAAATACTCGTACGCGCCAGTGTGTTTAATTCTTCGAGAAGGCACGCGTGAATAATTTTGTCAACATTAATGTCCCAAAGGCGTCAAATCCCGAATTCCTCCGATGCTTTTCATTGAATCTCCACGGTTTGTTACGATAAACGATAATATATGTTTCCAAGAGAGCGCCGGTTTTCGTGATTTCATAATTCTCGATCAAGCCGGCGCGGAATTTGTACTGTGCCGGCGCGCATCCGGCTGGCTCGATAAATATTTAACAGCGTTAAATTCGAAATAAACTGTCTGTTACACTTGACGGATTTAATTGATTTAAAATATTGACACCGTCTGGCCGAGAGGGAACCCCCCTCCAGAAGAAGTTCGTGGGCCGAATGCACGGCTGAGAATGCCGGGACATTATTATAAATCAGTTACACGTCGAAAAAGGAACGAGTTTGTTTGGTGTTAGTAATTTACATTATATCGACACGCTAATGGAATTTTTGCATATCTCTCGCGAGCCGGGTAATCGATTCAACTATTTCTTTTTAATCATCCTCGCGAACGCGTACGCGGCGAGCGTTCCGCGAAGCGTTCGTATATTGGAAAATGTTCGGAGAACGAGATCCTTTGTGGCTGAAAATAATTCTGCGATTGCAAAGAAACCGCGTGTCACACGATTTCAATATCAAGATATCATCGCTTAGAGTTCTGATCACTAATGTTTCGCATTGGTAGTGTCTCGAATTGCACTATAGTCTTGAGCCTATCGAATTCGTTTTCACGACTTGTCCTCCGACAAACAGGCAAATCCAATATTCCACAGCTCAATTAATGCATAAACTAAAACTTTTTGAAACCGTGATGCGCGTTTCTTTTATAGCCATAGAATTCAGCTTGGCATTCTAAACGTTCAGAATCCCGCGGCTCAAATACTATACATATTTTCGTTACCCGCTTTAATCGGGAGAAAGATTGTGCCGAAGTTGGACCGTTAATTACCGACGTGTCATCGTAATACACGATTTCGCACGAAATACACGGGTTCCGTTGGGAAGATCTCCGGCTTGAACCAAATCCGAAATTAGTCGGGCCATGTGTTTCCGACGACTCGAAATGTAATCCAGTTATCTCGGGTGATCAGGGTCCATTAAAACGGCCCTGACTACTTTCTCTATCTGAAACGATCGACCGTTTAATGGACACCCCGAGTGCCGGGTTTCGGGGCCGGTTTTCGATTTGCGCCGATTCAATTAAAAACGAGGGTGTTCATTCTTCGGCTCACATTTACCGTGGACGGCGTTAATTGACGTGACGACCATGGTCATCTGGAAGAAATAAGGAAAAAAGAAACAAAAGGCGCTCGGACCGGTGTGGCGGTAGACGGGTAAAAAGATTTCCCAGGTGTCGGTGGAATGCTGTCGGGTTAAAAGTTTACGGTCAACGCGAATATTTTGTCCGAGAAACGCGTAGTACGTTACCAAATCACGAAACAGTTTCGAGGCAGTATCGCATGTCAGTGCGTCTAATATAATCACTGGACCGCGGATTTTATGTATTTGTAGCAGAAATAAGTAGATCGAATTGAAAACAGTGAAAACATTTCAAGAATTTAAACATACTGTTGTAGAAACTTCGTCTTTTAATAATATTATACTGGATGTAATGTTATATAATACTGAAGTATGTATCTACATAGCTTCTGGATTTTGCAATCAATGCAAACAATTTTTATCTTGCATATGAAAATCCACAGTCTAATAATAACCGAATAACTAACGATACTTCTAACCAACTATTTAAACTTTTTTCCACATATTCATCTGTTATTATGCGAGTGTTTCGTCGAATATAAAAAAAAATCTTATTATAGAAACACACCAATGTCTGTTTACTGCCATGACTATACCCATGTATTATCAGATCTCGTATTAACGAACCTCTTGAGGAATGTCGAATAACAGCAGATCTTTTGTTTCTACGTAGTACTATTAATCAGTTGATCACATCTTCTGAAGTTCTACGATTGCTAATCTTTCATACTCGCCTTAGAAACCATTCCATTTAGATTCTTCCGACTTGTAGGATTATATTTGCCAAATATGTATAATCGTCTAAATCGTGATAATGTAACAATGCCAACCGTTATTGTGACTCCGGATTTCTTGTTTAACTCGCTTTTCGATTTTAAACGCACTGTCACGAAAGCGATATGACGAATCTAACCTTTCCATAACTTCGATGCATCCGTTTTTATCTTACTCTGATGTTATCGTTTAACCATCAACCACAAACTTGTTGTCTTTATCTTTGTAACAAAAAGTTTTGTCCCGTGTTAATACTAAATAAATAATAATAATAATATATATATAAGACAGAAAATTTAGTTTCGATCCGATTTGCAGTAATTCGTTCTTGTAATAATAATAATACTAAATTTTCTGTCTTATATATATATTTATATTTTATATTATTTTAATAATAATAATTATTATTATTATTATTACAAGAACGAATTACTGCAAATCGGATCGAAACTAAATTTTCTGTCTTATCGAACAGAAAATTGCCGTCATTCCGATGTCTCGAAAGAGCTTCCAATCGTGATTCGGTGTTTCGCAAGTACGTAGCGTGATTATCTTGAAGTTTTGCTTCTTCATTTAAAAGAACGTGGCAAGAGCGTTCGAGGACACGAGCGGCTCGTAAATTTTTAACATCTCCGATTAAGTTTCGAAGTGCGGCGGAACTCGAAGTGGGTGGCCAGAGCCGTTCGAGTCGTTGTAACTCTTATATCATTGGTCATTATCGCCCGAAAGACTTTCGTTTTGCATTTCTAGCCAGGCTAGGAAGCATCGTAAATCTCCGTCCTGAGATATATCTTTCACCCTTTTGACGTCTATTCGAGACCAGTATTGTATATCAGAGAGTTCCCGTATAATTCGACTTATTATTAACGCAATTTCCAAATAACTTAATGCGGAGACGATTCGAGTACGATAAAGCCGACGAGTCCTTGATAATTATCCCGAAGCGGCGGGTATGCCTCCGAAAGGAACATCTAAGCCACGATAAAGAAACGACAAACGCGGGGAGACAGAGAGAAAGAGAGAGAAGAAGAGTCCATTTTCATCGTGAAATTAAAGGCCGCTATTTATGTAAACGATCGTCAAATTATCCGATCCGTTTCCGTTTAAATCATCCTCGACGTCGCCGTTGTCCCTTTAAAAATTGCCAGCATCGGTAAAGGAGAGACAGGCGGGGAAGAGAGAAGTGCTCTTCGCGACGAATATTTACTGCCGAGACGATATTGTACATCGAACGACCTTCCTCGCTAATAAGCACAATTTGTGATGAAGGGTTGACTCGACTGTTGATTAAGAATTCCTGTTTCGTGCTTGCTCCTACTTCTCGGTGGCTTTCGTTCTTCGGTGGCTTTCGAAGCACCCTACTCTCGTATTCATAAAGAACAGAGGCTCCCTTCCCCGTTACGACGGATTTGCATGAGGCTCCCAGAAATAAGCGCGATTGATCAACTAGCGTGAGTTAGTTTCGCGTGGCCGCGCGGACGCATCGCGAACCTTACGTCCGATTATTTTCTATCCGCGACGTCGAAGCTTTGGTTTTCGTGCATCTCCGCCCCCTATCGTTTAGCCCCACCGATCCTGGTGCTTATCTTTTCCCCGTGTTTTTTCGTCCCTTTGTCTCTAAAATCCAGCCACCGCGACGCGGCATTTGCATAACACCGTCGAGGCCCCCAGACAATCGTTCCCTCTCTCCCGGTGCCTGGCTCGTCTCGCTTTTAATAAGCGCTTTTACTTCATTCCCGATTACCAATTCTTATTTCGTGTCTGGCCTCGGTTTTCCTGAACGGCACACGAGCCACCCTGATCACGTATTCATAAAGCTCCCAGGATCTCTCTCGCGCTCCTCGGTTACCGTTTCGATTTGCATGAAAGTCGCGCAGAATCTTCGAGGAGAGCGAGAGAGACAGGAAGAAAGAGAGAGAGAGAGAGAGAGAAAGAGAGAAAGAAAGAGGGAGAAGGCCGGAGGCGAGGAATACGCACGAGCCCGATGCGAGCCCTTCGCCGCGATCACAATGGGAATAGATCCACGATCCAGGGATCCGGCAGCCACGTTTACGCCTTTACGCGTGCAAACGCGGACCGCGCGCTACCCAATGTCGCGTATTATCATAAACCATTGACGCAACACGTGCCGGGCATGTGTCCGATTTGTCGGCACGTTTCGACGCGTCTCTGCATTCCGAATGGATCGCGTCGACGCCAGCTGAAAGAGTTGCGGGACTCCATTTTGGTTATGGGGCTAGATCCAAGTGGATCGCGCGCAAGAACTTGCACAGCTTCTTACATTGTATCTCTTGTTGGTGTGCTTTTTGATCGCCTGGTTATTAAGCTGGTGCTTGGGAAACGAAGCTTGAATTCTAACGAAACCGTTCATCTTATGATTCATTTTACAGAGCTACAGTGATTAGAACTTGTTCGGCATTTAGCGGTAATTGTATGGAAAGGAAGAGAAGCGATCTTGCAGTAGAGAAGCGATTATCCTAATTTGGAGAAGTAATAAGAAATAGTAATTAGATGCAGCGAATAGATTAAATTTTTACTAATTTTTGCAGTAGTTGATGTTGCTTGTAGATCACATCATTTAATGGTTATTATAAGCGATATTATAAGCGCCTCGTAACTGTAAAACCACTAAAAAATTTGCAGTTGTTATACATTGTAGTTAATATAACAATGAATGGTGTGTTATATCTGAGAGTGCATCGAAAAACGATATTTTTCTAAAAAGCGATAAATTTGATTCAGTAAAAAAAAAAGAAAGAGTAGAAAAGATCTAATTTATTCTTGTTTCGTAACTATAGCACCAGTAGAATTGAACACTTCGTTGCGCAAAAATTCAACGCAAAATGCTATAAAATGAAATGATAACAATAAGTTAGTAATGCGTGGGCTCACTTCTATTTTTAGTGAGTTCATATATTCGATTTTGCATACATCCAATCAGACTTCGTCGTATGGTTTCTTGTACTTCGTCCCACGCTGTTGTGATTGCACTTTTCACTTTATCGCTGCGTTCTAATATTATTGGTTGGATGCTGCGTTACATTAAGATGTTACTAATTTTTGCAATAATTAGTGTTGCTTATGGACCACATTATTTAATGGTTAGATTAGCCTATTTATGTGTGGAATACAGATATTCGTGCAAAATAAAAATTGCCTAAGTTGATTGTAAGGAACATAAGTTACATAATGATGTTTTTCTTCTTGTAATAATTATAATAAATCAACAATAATGTGATAACATTCTTAAATTTGTCTGATGTGTTTTCAGTTTTGAATTTGACCTATTCATTTTTGTCATATATGCATAACATTGCGCAGTCTAGTAATTAATAGCTAATTTAGACATCAAAGATTCAGATAGTCGAAGCATGTGGGTCTAATGCATGTGTAGATTTTGTTTACTAACTAGTTATCGAGAAGAGAAAATTTGTGTATTTCAAATTGAAAGAGTTTCGTTATAAATTCGATATACTAACGCTTATATCTCTACTTAGTGAACTACCTAAAGGTTTGAAAATTCCAAGTTACAACTCGACTGAAATTATTAATATTCTACCTAACGAACGTCGTCGACACTCGACTTAGTAAAAAGTTATTTAAAGCATTTTGCGAAATAATTTTCTTCATTTTCTGGCATGCGGTTTCGATTGCACAATCATTTGGGAAGGCAGATGTTTCTGGCTCGTAAATAACTTGCACGCGCGAGCGTATAGAAATGTGCAGCGTTTGTCCACTTTCGGCTTTCATTCGCAGGAAAATGGTTCGCTCGAGTCGGCCGATTTTGGTTCCGAACATCGATCAATTAGAGTACACGTATCCGAACGGGATTGTCTATTATTTCCACGATATTAATGACCGCAGCATCCATTAGAAAGCAATCGAGACTTTTACGCTCGCCCGATAGATTTCGAGCGCAGGAACAGTTGAAAGAAAAATACTTCGGAAGGCATCTATCGAACCAGTTTTCGAGATCTCTTCGTGTTGCTCGAAATCTACCTGGAATAAGCGGCCGCGTTCTTTACGATATCTCCGCGAGTGTCCGTGTTACCGGACAACGAGGGAGAGCCATGAATATGACTGAGACCCTGTATTAGGTGCCTTTATGTCGGCACAATGCCGTTTATTATCATAATCTATTATCGCGGCTTACGTGAACGTGCTTCGACTGGTCAGTTACCAACGCGAATCCGGGGTTGCAGTCGATACAACTCGAATCCTTTCACGTTCGTTACTCGATGGCCGCTATGGGATCCTCCGTGAATATTTGCCCGAATTTTGTTCGAAATTTTGACACCTTGCGCAGCAATTCCATCAATTTTACATCGCGTCATTGGGTTACAAAATTTGTCGTAGCATCAGGGATTTATCTAGCTAATCTTTTCATTAAAAGAATTTGTCTAAGTGCTATCACTTGAGAAACTCTTAACATTAGCTATTGCAATCTCTCTCTCTCTTTTTCTCTCTCTCTTTTTCTTTCTTTCTCTCTCCCTCGCCTAAGGAAAAAGTTACTTAGAATGACCTCAGCTACCCCCTATTTCCCTGTACATACAGGGTGTACAAAATGGATGGGACCAAACTTAGACTACGTGTTACTCAGGTTAAATATATATATTTGGTTATATTTTAAAAAATGTATCAATGTGGAGGGGCATCATTTCGAACATCTATTAAAATGACAATTTAAAAAATAGGTTCGTAAAAAAGCCTTACAAATTTCATGATGGGGTTTCATGATAGTAAACATGTGTATTTATACTTACAGATTCCCGATCGACGTCTTCGTCTCTAAAATCTCGATAGACCAAAATTTGTTGTTTCCATTTAATTTTTTATCTCAAAGGTCATTTCAAGGTCATGTAATGTACATAACTAAACATATTTTTACATCAGTTACACGATGCAATAAAAAAATTACACAATTGTACGCAAAAAATATCGATGACCTTGAAAACTTCGAAAAAAATAACCTTAGAAAAAAAATTTTTGTTGCAATACGATGGTTTTTCCAAACCATTGAAGTAACGTAAAAATTTTTGTTTGTACCCCCACAATTAGAGGAGATATTTAGATGGCTTATTTAGGTGAATCATCCTGTATACTTTTATTTTCTTCATATTTTGCATACATACTTAACGAGTTAGAAATTAATTTTAAAAATAAATAATTCGTTCAGTATAGTTTCCGAATCTCTCTTGATTTATCAACGTGTTTAATGTGCGAAGTTCATTGAAGTGTTTCTATATATGTTCTCGGAATATTGCAGATTAATTTTCAGTAGAGTAACTAGTTTGACGTTGCACTTCGCGAACGTAACAGCATTTTTTCATTCGGTATAAAAAGCGCGAGCACTATATGCATCCTTGAGATAACTACAGAATGTAAAAAATCTCTACAAAATGGCAATTTCTCACGGAATTATTAACAAGCATACTCGCACACCAGACAAATTTTAACTAGTTAACCAGTGAAATGAAATATTAGCGAGAGAAATTAATTCCGCTTCGTTTTAATTCACGACCCAAGAAATAATCCTACAACTAATACCGCGCTAACTCGCAGTGCAGCTCGCGCCGGAGTTAATTTTTCACGTTAGCCTTAATTCCGATATTTTCTCCAGTTTTGTCAGCGTTGTGTGCCGCGGCAGTAAAACACGTTTGTTTAACGGTTCGTGCTTGCTTGATTATAAATCCGTGTAATCCGGCGCTGTTGTAGTCTACGCTGGCATATTTGTCCGGGCTCATGCCAGGAATTAATTATTCGTAACAAGTCTTAACGAGCTTCCTTTATCCCTCAATATAAACTAAAAACCGTCGGGGAGTAGCGTTCTCCGAATACAGCGTGTATTCAGCGTTCATTTGATTAATATAAATCAGTCGCGCAGCCGTGCTGTTAATGGCGCGAGTCAGTTGTATAAGTGCTGGAATTAAATACCGCTTAGCATTCTTTGGATCGGCCACATGAACGATTATACTCTTATCTTGCTCTCGAACATTCATCAAGAGGCAACGCTCGACACACGCGACGAGTGCTCGCGGACGAATTGCGGTTTTTGCGTTGCATTATCACTAATACGCCACGATTTAGCGTGTACGCCGCGCGAACTTTCATCCTGAATTAACAACAATTTTGCCATTTGTTTACAGACATGCAACACGCATGCGCAATAAATCGTAAAGTCGGTAAACGCGACTTTAGCATTTTTTTCTACGGGCTGTGTTTCAATAGCTTTTTTTCGAAGCAAACTTCAACAATTTGTTAGAATATTGATAAAAACTGACACCAATTTAAACTATAATCAATATATTATTTGGATTAATATAATGTAACGATTTCGGCTGAAATCATACTGGGGTATTCTGTGAAGAACGAATTCGTTCTAAAATCTCGTTCGTTATAGCAACCATTTCCAACATCGATTGATATATTGATATAGATACATACACATATATATATTACAAACTATTATTACCAAATATACAGCACAATTGTTACTGGATACAATGATTCCACACAATCTAGGATAAATTTAATATGAAATAAAAAAGTTAGAATAATTGTTCTCTATTGTATTCGTTCGTTGTAACTGTATTCTATAAATAAAACCATTTCGAGTTTATTTCAGATGAAAAACTCAGTCTTGAGAAAGGCTACTGATAGACTTGCGATGAATTAAGTTAATACATTCTAAGATTTTTGTCGTAGTTGCTATAAATAGCTGTTTTAAATAATCTGTTCTAAATTAATTGTATTAAATAGTTATTCACTTCTTTACTCAAAGTACAAGAAAAAGGAATTCATTACTTTTTATTATTCAATAAAAATTCTCTTCGTCTATTACGTCACTTACTCCAAAATCCTTCGGTTTAAAAAATCATAATGGTGTTAAAACTACATATCGAATAGCTAAACCGATGTTGTACATGGAACGAAAACGTAATATCGTGATAGAAAGTGCACAGATTTTAGAGAACGATATTTTATATTTGCAATTCGTAAGCAAACTGTGTCGAACAACCTAAAAGTCACGTTTAGTTGTAACAATATAACGAACATGGATAATTAACATAAATGTGTTATCAACGATTGCTCCGGGTGCGGTCGAGTGCATGCTTCTGAATAAATAAATAAACACAAGCAACTCTTGCACAAGCTGATTCACAAATGGTAACAATACGATGGGTGCAGATACAGTCGCCTCGGAAAGTAAGTTAACGCTGTCTCTATACTGTTAAAGTTTAGCGAAACGGACGATCACTTGGTTGGAGCATTTTTGGCGAATTATTATTTATTTTCAATTATCCGTGCATATTTCAACAACGAGAAGTAAGTTAACGATATTATAGATTGTATTTTTGTATGTATAATAATACTTAATTGAATCCTTTGCTAAACCATAAGACCTTTTTAACAAGTATAATTATAAACTTTAGCCTTTAACCTTTATCATCAATATTCGTATGATATTTCCGTAGAAAATGACAAAGAGGGGCGAACGATCTGTAGAGGCGAGATTAAGAACATTCGAGATGAGAAAGGCTGGTTACTCATTGTCAGCAATCGTAAACAAGCATAATTGATCAAAAGTAGGCGTTTAGGATAATATTTCGGGAAATAAAAAAAAGATCTGTTAGTGACAGCGAAAGAAATAAAAGTAACCTTAGATTTACCTGTCGTACTTGCACAAATAAGATAAAGGATTACAGAAGCTGAATATCATGGTTGTATATGCCGTACGAAACCATTAATATCAAAAGTTAACGCAGCGAAACGATTATAGTTGGCATATAAACATTTTAATAAACCGATCGAATTTTGGCAAAATATTTTATGGAGCGACGAATCAAAGTCCGAAATTCTTAATAATAACCGCGATGACAGTATGTTTGGAGAAAACCGGGAGAAGCGTTTAAAAAGAGCAATGTAAAGATGACAGTGAAACATGGCGGTGGATCGATCATGACATGGAGATGCTCCAATCCTCGAGAGTTGGGAACTTAGTAATCGTTAATGATAAATTAACCGCAATTAGATGCATAGACATCTTAAAAAAAGATTTATTTAATTCTGCGATTAAAATGAAATTCGAGAACTATTTTATATTTCAACAGGACAATGATCATAAACGTGAAGCTAAAATTACAATGAAATATTTTGAAGAAAATAATATTCAGTTGCTACAGTGGCCCCCACAAAGCTCAGATCTGAACTCAGTAAGGCATCTACGGGATCATTTGAAAAGAAATGTGCCAAGAAGTGAAAGAGAAAACAAACATATTTGTACAAACGCGTTGAATTCGGAATGGGAAAATATACGCACAGATGTCGGTAAAAAATTAATTTGCAGTATGCCAAATCGCCTTTAAAGCTATTATAGAAGCGAAAGGATAGCCCACTCGTTATTAGTTTAACTAGAATATATAATATTTATTACGAATTTGGAAGCGTTAACTTATTTTCCGATGCTATGACAGTGTACAAAATATGCAGTTTTCATTTATTTTTGTTTAAATATAAAGATAAAGTTAAATTATTGTTTTATTTGTATTTGTATGATAGAAGTGAATTAAAAAAATGCATATCTAAAATATTTAACATCATTATTGAACATATACCTTATTATACTCTACCTGCATATACTGATCGTTAACTTACTTTCCGAGGAGACTGTATGTAAATACTCACAAAAATATGAAGTGGCGGAAGTGGCAATTTGGTATCTGGCTGTACAACGCGCCGCGGAATAGAGACGTATTGTTCTCATACATCCTACATCATATTTATCATGTTATATTCGTTTTACACCGTTACAGCGCCGTTCTTTCTGATCGTACAGAACGCTTTCATTGTGAGAGTCACGATATGCTTTCATAGATATCATTTTTAATGTTACTTATTTATATATTGTAACCTTTCAATTTTTCTATGACGCGGTCGTTAACAATGGCAAACGCGTTCGTTTTGGTTTAACTTCGATTAGTGCATCGTTGTGCAATTTATATCGTGCAGTATACAATACATTTTGAAATGATTATTCTTGTGTTGTAACAGTGTAAAAGGAGCATGCAGTTCCTATCACTATAAATAAATCAATCTGAACGTGAACTTTCTTGTGTTGTCAGTCTCCAATTTAAGAAGTCGAGTGTCCTAAAATTTCCACGCAATCAAATCGATTAATGAAACTGCAACTGGAGAATCAAAATTTATCATATCGAATAGTATTTTCACCGGATTTGGGCATTATTCGAATTGTTTCGGACATATAGATTATTTTATTCGAATAACGAATATTCATTATTCGTCATTAATTATTTTATCTATTTATTCGAATGTATTCTTGTTTGAATAAATTCATATTCGAATGAATTGTTATTTTAATAAAATTTTATTGGAATGAGTTGTTTTAATAAAATCGTATTCGAATAAATTGTTATCTAGATGATTTTGTATTCGATTGGATATTTATTCGATAGTGTCGAATCAAATTTTATTCCTTAGTCTTCGTTATTCGAATAAAATGTTATTCAACTCTAATTTTCACTAATTTGTGATCTAAAGATTCTAGTAAAATTCAGTTTGCTCTAGTAATTCAGATGAAAATTAATTTCAGAACTCGATCTCAAAAATTAGTGTCATCCTTTATTTTTCCTTTCGTCTTCTATCCATTTCCGTTAAATCAAGTTTGTCAGGTTATAAATAGACCGTGGATTTTCATGCAAAATAAAAATGTTCTCCATCAATTCGAATAGACAGACAAGCCAAGCATAATTTTATTTGTTTCTGTAATAATTTCAACAAGCTGAAATCAGTCCCCAACATTCTTAGTTTCTTTCAATCTTTTCACAGTTTCCAATATTACCGTATTTGCCATAAATGCAGTTATAGATGAAATAAGAATAGTTTCTTTCCAATTTGACAACATTTCATTTAAAACGATCTCTCCTGCACACCAAATTCATTTCGTACGTGACACTCTCCCAAGTTTCGCACGGCAGTGTTATTCTCTCACCTTTGGAACATTATGCTATAGATAACTGTAACGATGTATGTTCCGTGTCCGAGCAGACCAGGCCCGTTGAAATAGTTTCGACGTAGCCGGAGAGATTAGTGGAGCCATGCGGGCCTTCTAGAAAGGGGGCCACCGATTTGATTCATTGTGTGTCCCTTCCCGAAGGTGTTTATGTTATTTGATAATTACCGCGAGCGGTCGTGCGAGAACCCGCTCAGCGAATGGTGGTCATTAGTGGCTTAATTATATCTTGGCGGCGATTATTCCGGCATTTCTACGTACACAGTCGGAGAGGCCCAGTTCGTTCGCGCGCTCACGCACACAGGCCCGCTCGTTTACATACCTATATACGGTCCGTTGGGGGACCTAAGGGTGGCGGGGTGGGGCGACGACGAGGTGGGGAGGGGGAGGGGGGATGAAGGCGAATACGAGTATGGTAGACTTTAAAGGCCATCCTTGGACGGACCCTCGTAAAAACGCACTTTGTTGCCTCCTTAAATCCTGATAATTCCACGCTTCGGCTCTACCCGCCGATTACGGCGTAATCGCGTTTCGGCGGGCTTCCCGCCGAGAGCGAGAAGACCTTTTTTCGTTACGAAACGACTGCGTCTCATTCGGATTAATTGCGACGCTTTTGTTCCACGGGGACGCGACGCGACACGACACGACACGACGAGACGCAAAGCGACGCGACGGACAATTCCTGTCACGCGTCGTACGCGCGACCCAATCGATAAGTATCGAATTTCTTGGCCGACGAACGGAATTTGACGTGGACTGCAAGAAAGGCCTACGGTATTCGATCAGGTGTGAACTGCTTCGTGGCTGACATTCGTCTTCCGAATTTCCCGCGCTCGTCGCCCAGCAAATTTCGAACGCCGCGACCTATTGTGCTTCGGGATTAACAACAATAGTAATATTTATTTACAAGCTGAAGCCCTTTAGTTAGCGGTTTGTAAGAATAGCGTACAAATTAACATAGCGCAACAAGATGCTTTACCTGGTGATGCTTAAATAATCCTAAATACATTCTGACGGAAAGTGCAGTATGGGCAATTAAAATTTCATTTATAGCAGTATTGATTTACATTGCAAATGATTCTATTTACGAAGTTGTTACGAGCATACAGAGTCCGGCGAGATTTCTGTACAACGAGATACATACTTCCGTCTCAAAAACGGACGAAATAGCCGCAGTTTAAAAAGATCGCTTTCAGGGCTGTTAACCCCTTGATATACCATTTTCTTCGCAGTTACTGCGATTAGAAATTTTTCGATTGCAATAATTTCTTTGAAGGGAAAGAAAATTGATGCTTATTGTGCGCCTAAATTTACTCGAATGCTTAAATATTGGTGACAAGAGATTAGGATTTTATTCCAATTTTAAAGGAAAGTATAACAACTATACTCAATAAGTATACGACGTATTACGACATGTCGGGCTCGTCAAAGTACGGCAAGGAGTTAATTGATATCACCGTTTAATACTTTGTGAGTTAACAAGAAATACTGCAATAGCCGTCTATGTTGAAAAGATATAATGTTTAGGTGTTCAATGTCAGTGTATAATCATGATCACTTATAGACATCGTTCAATATTCATCTGTTCAATATTCACATTTAAATATTAATGATATGCTGACCAGGCGATACTATAATACTCTGGGGTCAGTATGATAGGGTCTAACCAAACATGTAATGGTAGAGCAATTTTAGAATGTTTGCGGTTTATTTTCTTTATTTTCGTGTAAAAAAATTTAATATGTCTTATTTGATAAATATAAAGTTACTTCTGCGCGAAAACAAACCAAAGACACTGATACCGGTTCCATTACCCTTTTATTCAGATTTTTAACAATTTTGTATTATAGTATATGTTCAATGAATACAAATTTATTGAATAAATTCTTCATAAATGTATCTATATAACTTGAAAAATTAGATATCATAAATTAAACAATTTATAACGTGTCCAAATAACGTGTTCCGTAAACCCAGTGTTACTAACAAGTTTCATTTCAAAGGTTTAACAGTATTTAATACTAGAACTATCGAGCCCGAAACATGACCAATGCATATTATTTTATAACAATGGCAAGATTGGTACTCTGGAGTAAAGAAATTTTTGTAAAAGTTAATAAAAATTAATAAAACTTGAGTATCAGGAATTGTAAAAGAAATTGTTATACTAGTGTTAATTTTACATTAGTAGTCGAAATAACTATTTGTTTGCAGGTGATTGTGTTAGAACTACACTGGCTGGTCTGTGTTTTTATGTTATCAATATTATTTGCATGTAATTTGTCACCAATAATGAAATTTTACGTTCCACAATTTCTCGCGATGAGGAATGCACTTCAGAAGTTCGTCTTATTACTCATTCATATATCTTCCGGGAAAACGGATATTGTTGACATAAATTTGCAGCTTTAATGGCTTGTTTTCCGCAATAAGGTACCCGAGGTACGCCCACAGTCGTAATATCCGACCACCCTACTTCGTGCATACAGACGTCATAAGTTTGAAGTGATTATGGTGGACAGCTATTACGACCACCGATGTGTCTCTGGTTTCTTTAAAAAAAAAAAAAGAAAAAAAAGAAAGAAAAAAACCCCACAAGCTGTGCTAGAAATTATGAGCGACGTGTTGTAAATATTCATTCTTGCTGCTGAATATTTATTTCTTCCTCGTTTTTACAACCACGTGTACCGAATTGTTCGAGAAACAAACACGGCTACCGAAGCATACGTTTATACAAGATTCGCATGTTTGATAAATATTTTCGATATGTTCCGGCGAACAATGCGAGTCCGCACTGTTATTAAAGAATGCTGGTATCACGATGATAAACATTCGTGCGAAATCGAATCGAACGACCAGAGCTCGCAGCGGCCCGGCGCTGCGCGAGATCACAATTCGACGATTGTTAATAACGGCTTACACCCCGCGAAACCGACAGGTAGCCTCAAGAATTCAGTTAAACGAAGAAAGAAACGGGTACCGTGATTTAATCCTCGTGGAAAGTCGTCCTCATGCTGCGATTTGCATTTGTAAACGCGGCTTAAGTCACGAGAGCACGTTTTCCGGGTTCAACCGGTTATGGTCGTCCTTTTTGTTGCATTATTAGGTTCCTATTGTGAATTAACATTCGAGCCGAAGCCCCGCGAAGTGCTCTGACAGTAGGAAAAGAATTTAATAAGTTCAGCGAAATCCGATACCGAAGCGATAGCGATACTGTTATGCATGGGTGCGGAGAAAATTCTGTTCCTTCATTAAAAAAACGCTCCGTCTTTTGTCTGCAAATGGTTAGCGTCCAAATCTATTTTGTTTTCCGAATTCTTTGTTTCTTTTTTTACATCTATTAGCGCTGCTCATGTACGTTTCTATTTTCGTTCAGCTCGCCACTTTATCTACCAGCAATTTTTTAACAGTTTTTTCTTTATACTCAAAGGCCAACATTTAAGAACTTCTTTAAAAAGTTATTAAAAAGCTACAACAATCTTATCTGTAATTTATAAAATTATTTAGACTGATATAATGTAACAGGTTTCTTTAAAATTATTATTTAAATGATCATACTTTTCTTAGATGCAGTTCAGTTATTGAAAAGTCTATTAATCCTCTATGGGCCCGTGTAACTTTCAGGTCACATGCTTGACATATCGACATTTTACCAAATAATTTTAGTTTTTTCACAAGATATAATGTCTCTGAGATAACCAATAACAATATTGATGACGGTTGGCAGCATTATCAACCTGAAATATCAAAGTAAATGCTTTGCAAGTTGTCTGTCTGCAATTGACATTATCTTTGCTTTTATCGGTGTTTACTAAACAAAAAAAGCGTACATAATAGCTCTGGGTTTATATAACAATAACGACTTATTTATTTGCATTTCAATAATCAGTTTTTTACTATTTGTGATACAGTTTTATGATTTTCAGGTTACAGTGGGCTGTTATAGTAGATTTCGATACATTTAGGATAATGCTTGTGCTTTCTTCTACTAGAGGATTTAGAATTAGACGCATTAGCGGTAATAGATCCGAAGATTCTTTATTTGATTCTGAGTCCGATGAAGATCATCCAGTATTTATCAGACGACACATGAATATCATTGACAATGATGCTGTATTTAGTACTGAATCATCGTCAGATAAGGAAAATTCGGGATCACAAAAAATTCTTTGACAATCGGTTCCAAATGCAACGTACATCTATGTTTAACTGTTTTATGGAATTTCATGCTTATGACTTGTGGACACGGAGGGAAAAAGGTAGAGAGGACTGTAAAAAGGAGAATTAAAACTATTCTTATTGAAGGTAGAAAATCAATTATACAAGTCGACGAATTAGTTGAAACTAGTTTTACGAAATGCGTGGAACAAAATTACGATAACCAAAATAGCTTAACTTCCAAAGAATTCCGCTAGGCTTAGCAAGACATTACCGTATTTTCACAAACAAGTGCAACTGTCGTGGTCAGAAAAAGCGGTAGGCAACTTGCAAATATTATAAATAGTTCAGAGAATACAATTAAGAGACAAAGAAGAACACAAGGGAAATATAGAAAAAAAGAATCACCCGCTAATGCGGATGAGATCGTCCACTTACAGTAGTATATATTTTAATTCGACGTAAAATTAGACATTGCTGTAATTTGGTTTATACAATAAAATTCTGAAAAACCACAGCAATATGATACTTCTTTCAAAAAGTGCTCGAATTCTCCCAGACTTACCCTATTGAAGCAGAAGGAATTTGAAGCAGAAATTTTGAACGCTTAACGTAAATTTTACTGTTCAGTTTTGTGATTAATATGTTAAACTGATAGAATATATAGAATTTACATCGTGGCAAAGAAAATTATTAATTGTAATAGTATTTTCGTAGGATGTGTACTGGAAATAACTGTTTGAAATAGTGTTCCATGTGTCTTTTCTATGAATTATTTGAAATTCTGCTTCTTACAATTGATATTGATGAGGGAAAATAAACCTCTAGAAAAAGTGCAGCACTCAATGTAAACGCAAACATTTATTTGTAAAATCAATTCCATATTTATAAACTATTACTTCGTTTAATATACAGATAAATTACTATTTCAAAGGAACTGATAAAATACTAAATAATAAAACATGTAACATATTTAAGAAGCATATTATTTGCAAATATAATAAATTCTCTCCAATTGTCCCTCAGCTTGTGAACAAAACTGGACAAGTTGGGAAGTGGAGATACGATTATTCGAGACTCGCGGCTAGTTTTTGTAGTCGCTGCTTGTCAAGAATTATAAAAACGAGTTATGAAGCTCGAATAATTGTATCTCCTCTTCTAAAATTGTCCATTTTTTAAAAGCTGAGGGACAATTGGAGAGAATTTACCGTATTTGTATTTCTTATAACTCGCGCCGTAATACAGCGCCTCTTTCTAGTCTTTTATTAGCAACTTTAACATTAACTATTTCAAAAACTATAATCCGTCTGCCTCCAAAACCAGGTATCGTTGAATTCAACTTTACAAGCTCTATCACTGTACCAAATCTCGTCAAAAAATGAGCGTCAACCCTAGGGACCACTCCCTGTTAGGTGAAATATTTTCACTGGTTTCATCGCATATTCAATACTTTCTAAACGCGTTGCGTTCGTCGAAACATAAAATTTACCTGCACGATAGATGCGTTACATTTGGAAAATGATCTATTAACCGCCGACAAACGAAATTGCTACCGAGGAGTTTCGTTACGCATGTAAATTATTCGCAATTACGTTACGTCGGCGTTCCGTAATTTGAGGAATGCGATAATTTAGTTTTTTATACGGCCGGAGCAATAAGGATACGTTCCGAATATGGTGCGGCAACGAGGGTCTCCGGAATTTTCGGTTTAAATGTGATACAGATAATTGCAAAATAAGATTTCCGTCATTAACGTAATTATATTTCGCCCCTCTGAATTATAGTGATCCTGATGAATAGTCGCAACGAAAACGATCCCGAGGCGGCCTCTCAATCATTTTAATTGTATCTTTTCGATTCTCCTCTAATTTTTACGGGTCGTGTTAGCCCGCGCATGTGAAAAATTAAAGGGACAGGCCCGACAGGGCCCGATTTAATTGTGCCGATTTCCGGTCGGAGTGTGAAAGCCGATGGAACCGGCCGCGAAACTGGGATGTTCAATTTCGATTCGACTCCTTATGAAACCGATTCTTTTTTGGTTTAGAGATCGATCTTTTAGATCGATTCTTTGGTATTCGATTTTTCATAGAATCCATTCTTTCATGGGAAAATTAATTGTTCCTGGCCAAAACACCAGACAAACTGCTCGATATATAAATTATTTCGGTCTCGTACTTTTTACACGATCATTTTCTCTTTTATTCTTACGAAATCCTGTTTCACATTTTCGATTTTCAACTCCTTACCCTTCAATATCGCGTCAGACTCGTCACGAAGTTTTGGAACATGGTCTGCTAAATATGGTTGTTGTACTAGTTGTTTCTGTCGAAATAAAATTCTACTCTGCTGTTGTCAATATTTAAACATTCAAGCAAAGGCTAGCAAACAATAAATGGCATAGAAATAGTGACAAAATCGTGCTAAATAACCAACAATAACTATGGAAGAAACTGTAACTATAATATAAGAAGGATCGATTGTTTTGTGCCGATTCTTCTCATATCGATTTTTCCGGAATCAATTCTTTAGTTTCTATTTTGCAGAGAAATCAATTCTGAATGGATTCGAGAATCGATTCTTTGAGGTGAATCGTAAATCCCTGCCATGTTGCGAGGGCTCCGACTTCGAACGATACCGGAACGGAGAATCGATTTCGGAATCAGTAGGATTCGCACGTAGCGAAAATCGATGCTCGGAGCGGCGATCGATCGGCGCGGCTTCGTTGAATCGCTGATTCGGGCCGAACACGAAAAATTGAAATAAGGAACGGACCAAGAAACGTACGAAATTCCAAATGGAAGCTCACGAACGATTTCGTGGAATCTCGCTCGTGGAACGGCACCCGCGAACGTGTGACGGTTAACCGGCAAAACAGATTCGCATTCCCGACACTCCGCGACACATAAACTGCAATTTGCGGATCGTTTCAGGTGCGCGAGCCCCATTTCTTTCCTTTTCTTTTTCTTGCCAAAAGTCGCTGCGTGCACGCGATACCTATAGATTTCTAGCGGCCACGATTTACGGAGTCGGGCGGCGGATACGTTCTTATATTCGGCGATCGAACGTAGCGGCCTGCGAGCTATTGCAAAGTCGCCAGATCGTATTTACAGTTGCGAGATGAGACCCGATCTTAATCTGCCGCTGGAATAAGTGCCGATGAACAGAAACTAAAATACAAATATCTTATTTGTTATTAACCCATTGCCATAATTTAACGAGTCTGACTCGTGATGTCATACCCTGTTTTAAAGTCGAAATAATATTTTGTTGTTCAATCGTTACTATTTAAACACTCAAGTAAATGTGGACGCATAAGAAATATAAAAATACCTTGATATAACCTTGACACAAGAAATATAAAATTTATTCTCAAGATCGATTAAAAGGGTTAATTGTTGTGCATCGTTGAGTCAAATAGAGTATCATTGACTCCAAAACAAATCTCCATTACATGCAGTAGATCTAAAGTAAAATTTACTTAAAACTATAAAACTTCTCCACTAAAATACCAACCCTATATATATTATAATTTAAATTTCTATTAAAAATCTACTACATTTTAAATTTATAATAAAAATTGATTATAATTAAATTTCATGTTAAGCATTTATTATAATTAAAAATGTATTGCAATTGAAGTTTCTATAAAAATCTATTACGATTATATAAAAATCCACTACGATTAGATTTTTTATTGTAAATACAATTTAATTTTAAAAACATTGTATCTCATTAATAGTAAAAAGTGCGCCTGTCTCGATATAATAATCGAGATAAGACATAATCGACATAAAAATACTATTCAACTTGTAAACAAAATGACAAGAATGGGAAGAGGAGATATGATTATTCGAGCCTTGAGGCTCGTTTTTATAGTTGCTCATTATCGACAACAATAAAAACGGAGTGTATTTTTGCTTACAAGCTGAAGGACAATTGGAAAGAATTTACTGAGCTTCATACTAGCCCACAATACCGAACGTTGAAAAAATTAATGCAATTGCTTAGAAAGAATTTTCAATACTGTAAATTAATTATACGAATCACTGATCTTTTTTAGTACGCTATCAGAATTTAAATGTAACGCTCTTCAACTACAGTAAATTCTCCCTAATTGATCCTCAGCTTGTGCACAAAAATGGACAATTTGGGAAGAGGATGTACAATTATTTAAGCCTTGCGGCTCGTTTTTGTAGTCATCGATTGTCATATTACGATCCTAACACTTTATCGACCGCTAGCCTATTTATCGGCTTTTCGATTGCCAATGCTTATCGACCGATAGCCTATTAATCGACTTTTAGCTATCGACGGTTTTCGCTTCTTTACTGTTTTGTTAGTAGCTGACCTCCTGTATGCTGACCTCCCCATATCCTTATGAATTATAATTATAATAATTATATTATTATTTATTATTATTTTTAAAGGAATAAGCACAACACAATGAATAGCGAAAATTTAGCCGGTACTGGGAGCAAATGCGCGCGCGACTAAGCCAGTCCTTACCGAGTGGCAGCCTCAACCACGACCGGACGATAAAGTGCTAACACATGGTTCTGTAGAAATTATGTATAAATTTTTATAGACTGTTGTATAGTTGTATAGTATATTATAGTATATATTATAGCATATTGTATAGTATATCATATTACATAGTATATTCCTATAATTCTAAATGAAAGATCCCAATACATCTCATTGGTCACTTAGTTAGTTACTGAAACCTTGATAGTCGCATTCACTTCCCTGGCAAGCAACGATCGAGGTCCTACCGTAACGGCATACCTCATTGAAATTACAGCAAGTAATTACAGCAAGTATCACTGGAATAAATCGAAGTGTCCACTCGAGGAACAAGACATATCCTGTTCCACAAAGAGAGGAAATTAAGATACCAATTTTGAGCAGGGCCGCGCGCGTTCTTCCGGCACACATTAATCTTTTTCTAATCGTGAATCACGATCGATCGTGGGCCTCGGCCGGCGCTCGGGGACCGATTTTTCTCGGGGGGTTGTCCGGTTAAAACGGTTTCGATGCCACCACCTAGAAATCTCGTGTCGGCGCCGCTATTAATAGACGAGCGTGCGGTTGGCGATGCGGACATTAATCGACGTGTCGTTATTCGTGCATACGCGCCGTGCCTGGCATGGAAAACAATATTTTACGCCGGCGACAATAGTTGTCGGTTGGTCACACTCTCCTTCTTTCTGTCTCTCACTTTCTCTCTCTCTCTCTCTTTTACTCTCAGTCTCTTTCCCTCTCTCGCTCTCTCTCTCCCTCAGTCTCTACGTTTGATCCTAGGCATTCTCTTCTTTCCCATTCTCTCTCGGTCGCAGCCGCGGGCCAACGGCGCTTATCTCCATCTCCGTTCACCTTTCGTCCAACTATCCAGCCTCCTTCTTCCTCCTCCTACCTCTCGTCACGAGCGCACACCGGCCTTTCCTTCGGATGGGCCTGAAACTCTCCACTCGCGGTATCTCATCGTCAGTCCCGTCATGGCAGAACAGACGGACGAAGTTACGAGCCACGTGTGTCCGCGTCCCGGCGCACAGTATCTCCTGTCCACGTGTGCATGCACGCCGAAGCGAGCTGCACTCTCGCCCCATTGCAATGCTTCGCGAGTTCCTCTAATAAATGCCTTGTAATCTCGGATATCCGGAAGCCGGATGCGAACGATTTGTAACAGTCGAAAGGGGCGACCTCGGGATCGAATGATCCTTCGAGTGTTCCAAGGTGCCTGATAGGACTACGAATTTCTAGAGCGAATTTCACCCGACCGGTTCCCGATTTGCCATCGACTTTGGTCGGTTCTATGCTTCGAATTTCTCGTTTCGAAGCAAAACTGTTTTCATTGATCAATTTAATTCAAGATCGAGTACTTTCATTGGTTTGGACATCATTGACTTATCGTTCTTTTTATTGATAAATCGTTCCTTTTATTACGATTCCTTTTATTGTAGACTGCGGATTTAATGCATTTTTGGAAAAAATGTGTAGACGAAACGTGGAATAGCGAAACAATTTTTAAAAAAACTAAAAATATGGATATGTTAAGCTTCTCTATTTCTGTCGATTCTTTATTTTTTCTTGTTGATTTCACAAATTATGCAAGTTACAAATTTTCTTTTGCATAGTATCTATTCTAGAGACTTCCGAAAATATGTACAAACTCATTGTTTATAAAATAATTATTAGTAAACTGCTATTTCACGAAGTTTTGTTTGAAATTGATCGGTGTACGAATACTTTCTACATCCACTGTATGTTTTATTTTCTTCACATTTTGTTTAAATACAACACTTTTGTAAAATAGGTGATTTAATAAAGAATACAAAAATATATGTATATCCTCCTGAACCAATTAGCTGTTTTTGACATGTATACTTGTTATGAAAAAATGGCAACATTTTGTGTGACGACGTGTATAGTCGCCAAAAACAGCTAACTGGTTAATTACGGCTTATTAAAATTATTTAAAAGAGAAAAAAGTTTGCACCTGGCTTCTGTATCTTGCAATTGATGCAAGAAATTTTTATTTGCATAAAGATTCGTAGTCTACTTATATGTTTGTATAATATATTGTCGGCACCTCTTTGTCGAATTCAATCGAAATATATTGTATCGAGTACCTAGCTGGAGCAACGAATTTTGCTCCAGAAGATGACGTCCAAAGATAGACTTTAACTTCGCAAAATGTCAGAAGTATTTAACCTTTCGGTTGAGTGACTTTTCAATTACGAACAGTTAGGAAGATGCATGGAAAGCCAAGTAATGAATAGTATGAGTGACACGATTCAGTAAAAGAGTGCTTCGTTGAATTAAGAAGCAAACGGAAAGCTACTGGAAGGCGATAGCAAGCACCGAATGACAAATTAACTAGTCAGTGAACAAATTAGACCAAAATATCATGAGAGAAACATACTCGTTTCCCTTCTAAAAACAAAAGATCTTTGCATTTCAAATACAAAGCATATTCATTCGTTTTTATGAAAGTTCACATTTTTAATTTACTACTTTTCAATAATTGATCTATATGTAGAAGAACCTCTTTACTTTTCTTTTAAATAACAATTTCGGAAGAAGTAGTTGCGTAATAATTAATCAATCCAATAATAATCAATTAATCCAAAAATTTTGTTGAATTATAGATAAAATTACTGTCGCTTTTGCGATGTTTATTAACTGGTTAGCTGTTTTTGACGCGTGTACTTGTCATAACACAAAATATTGGCATTCTTTTATGACCAGTATACACGCCAAAAACAGCTAATTGGTTAAGAAGGATATAACTTTGATATTCTTTATTCAATTATATATTTTATAAAGGTATTGTATTTAAGCAAGATATGAAAAAAATCAAGCAGATACAGTATAATTTCAGTAACTTACACATTTCAAAGAAATCGCAATAGCTAACCGGTTAAAAAATTCCCATTTACTGTTTTTCGATCTTAAACGGACTATTATAGAAAACTGCTGATAGACATTGTAATTTCCTAAACATTCAATCCCTGCGCCAAGAGTTTCACTGACCGGAAAATGTATTAAATTCTTGCGAGACGTAAAACGTACGTCATCTTGTCTGATAGCTACAGAATTGTTTTTCGAAAACTTGGGCGCGTTGCGAACGAAATTCACGGGCCCGATGCGAGATGATATTTCATTGAATGTAAGGTTCCATCGAAATTGATTCGAACAATTTAAAAGGCGAGATACAGCGAAATGCAGTTTCATCCGTCACTCAATTCACAGATAGAGGAGACAGACGCGTAGCGGTAAAGGCCTAATCGAAATCGATCCCATTTGTTTGGCGAAGATGGCCGAAGGCTCCGGTCTTCAATGCTTTTGTCTCCTAATCTTTAATCCGCAATCAGGGCCCATTGTGCGTGGGCATCGAGACTGCAATGTGTGCGCGGACGTGCTCGTGGATATGCGCTAAGAAGGATTAAAATCATCAGAGAGAAAGAAAAAGATGTATTGGGGCTGATGGACACTGGGGGAAATAAAAGGGACAGGGTCGCGCGGGGAACGACGGGAACACATATCCAAAGAAAGGATAAAGAGCTCTTAGATGGCTTTTTTATTCAATATTTTATCTTTCTGTAATGATCCCTTTATTCGCGTAAATATACTAAAATTAATATATTAATTCGAGAATATTTCGTGCATTTCATGCATTTTAATTGATAACCCTTAGCGGACGAGAGGCGACTCTCGCGCGCGGCAGGAGTTAGAGGCGACAGTCGGTGTTTATGATTATTTTTTTTTTATGGTTACGGCAAACTATTCTTTTGGGGATTGGAAATTTATTTAATTAATTCGTATATTCTCTATAAACAAGTAAAAAGGCAGAGAAACGAACAGCAACTTACATATTTGCACTTTTAAAAAGTTTTGATAAAAAAATTGAGTGTAGATTTTCGACAACCGCGAGATCGAGCTTCAATTCTGACGAAATTCGGATAAACGTAAAGCACCATGTAATTCTTACTGGCACAAAGGAGTATTGCAAAGTTAGTTCTAGTCGAAACAAACCAGGTGGAAGACATGAGACGACCTATTAATGCGATATATGTCCAGATAAGCCAAGAATGCATCTTGGTCTTATGCTTTTGTAATTTGATAATTTATCATATAAATTATCATACGAAACTAAAATACAGATCGTAATTTTTGCAAAGTTATATTCTCAAAAGTGTAAATACAGATAAACTATCATAATATAACATTTTTGTAAGATAATTTGTATATAAGATCATTTTATTGTACCTTGTAAGACAGTGGACACATCTGCGAAAATCGCCTCGTCCTGCTACCTCACCCGGTCAAAAAAGTTGTCGTTTAAAATTTAAAATAGTGCATTGTTTATAAGTTTACTAAGGTGAAATATTTGTTATTAATTGTCACGTCAAAAATACGGCACATGAACTATATATATATATATATAATATTCCACATTAAATGCGATTATCTGCACATATGTATAATGATTCTGAGCATTATCCAAGGGAAATCTTCATACATTAGTTTCAGAACACTTCCCTCATTACAGTATTTTGTCCCGGAAATGTCAAATTTCGGGTTGTTATGAATTTCCCTATGCTAGTCCTACGCTTATGTAATTTATTGCTACGTCGACGCTAAGGGTCGACGGAGTCGATCAAACGTGTGATGCGACACGCGACGCGAATTCCCGAAAGACAATACAAAACGGCCTGTTTAGGTGTGAGTCGGGTAAGAAAAACAAGGTACAAAACATACAAGGTACATGGTAGGTACTAGGTATCGTAGGCATGTTGCCTCCGAATTGCCCTCGCATCGTGTCATGTGGCCTCTGAATTTCCTTCAAATCGTGTCACGTGCCCTTCGAATTGCATTCGAATCGCGTCATGTGGCCTCCGAAGTGCCTTCGAATCATGGCAAAAAATTAGAAATAGAAAAGTTGTCATCGTTTTTATTCTTTTATTTTATTTTTTTTAATTTTCGTTATAGACTCAGATAAAAAAGTTAAAAAGCATCATTTTTTAATTCTTTTGTCATACCAACAAATTGCAATTTTTGAAAATAATTTTTTAGCCCTTATCTAGTCAATTAATCACTCTAACATCCCCCCAAAATTTAGACCATTTTGCCCAATTATAATACAGTATACAAATATTGGGTTGGATTTGTTCAGTGAAATAAAAAATTTTTTTTTACTTGGAATGAAGTTTAATCTGTAATGTATTTTCCATTTTATTCGATGACCTTTTGCCATCTCTCTGACAACTTGAAAATTCCACGCTCGTAGAAAGTCTGATCCTTTTCGGCCAAAAACTGAGTTAAGTGAGATTTTACAGCGTCATCATCATTAAAAGTTTTACCACGAAGGGAGTTGTCCAGGGATCGAAATAAGTGGTAGTCCGATGGCGCGAGATCAGGGCTATATGGTAGGTGTAACATCAATTCCCAACCAATATCCATCAATTTTTGCCGAGTGGACAAAGACGTGTGCGGCCTAGCATTGTCCTGGTGGAAAGTGACACCTTTACGATTGACCAATTTTGGTCGCTTTTCCTTGACCGCTGCATTCAATTTGTCCAGTTGCTAACATTCGCGGATAATAAAAAATAGCATAATAATAATAATAATAATAATAATTTTATAATATAACATCTACGGATATCATAAAAATGGGAGTGAGAGACATCTATAACTGAAATCGGCAATTACTTAGTTGCCAACCCAATACTTTCTACACTCACCGTATATTTTATCAGAAAGGTTCGCTGTTCGAGGGTTAATGAATTTCATTACCCTAGCGTATGTACACAGTGCGACAAATAAATTTCGAGACTGGCCAAGGAAAACATCATTAAAACAAGATATATGAATATTTTTCGATTTTTTTATTCACGCACTTTTTCAAACATTTCGGGTGTCCGAGCTGAAGTTGACCTTCCTTCACGATTATCGTCTTCTAACCTCTCTCTGCCTCCCAAAAAACGTTTGTGCCATAGAAAAACATTTGCTCTACTCAAACCATCACCAAGTGCCGTACACTTGATGCCGGCGCTACAACCGGAATGTTTCTGATGCATTTTTACCAAGTTTTGCGTGAAATCTAATAACTGCTCTTTGTGTTCCATGTTAGTATTTCAACATCGACAAGAAACTTGCTATTTATCAACCGATTGAACCAAAATTGATACTACCGGAAAGAGGAATGTCAAAACTTTCAAACGCCGGTCTAAAAATATAGATGGCGTTATTAGTTACTAAGATATGGTCCGAGTCTCGAACTTATTTGTCGCACTGTGTATATTCCAACAGAAAGTGTACAAAATTCGGGTAAGTTGAGTGAGTTTACTATTAATGATATTCTTCACAATTCTTAAACAAACATATCCTTCATGCTCTTTAACAGGATTTATTATTAAATTAGGTTTGCGAATTGTTCGTTGAATTTTGTTTGGAACAAGATATATTCTGTTTGAAACAAGAATATAATAAACGGCTCAATTAATAATTAAAACGGCTGTCACGGTTAAATACTTAGTATTTCGGCTTCAAAACTTAGTAAATATTCTACAAACATTCTAAAATAAGGATGAACAGCGTTTTTCTTAAAAATATCAATGTTACGTAGTACAAAAAATTCGGGAAGTTCACGTTCCGTAACTTGTTCATTGTTCCGAACGCGGCACGAAGCCGTCGCTTCTCACGGTCGAAGCCGGTGCCGCACAGTGGTCCGGATCAAGAAATTCAGTGACATTTTGTCAAAAAATCATCCTTCTACTATTGATATTTGCTAAACTTTTATTATCTTCTAAATGTCCAGTAACCGCAAAAATGAAGGAATTAATAAAATACAGTTCAAAAAGCTAGAATTTTTAAAGACAGTATTTTTATGGGTGAAAACTCTGTGTTCCTTCTTTAAATTATTTTAAACACACTACTTAATGTATGTATCTGTTTTTTTTTAACATGAAGAGCAATCTTTTGTGATAAGAAATCACATATTTTATTAACAAACAATAAAAATAATTTGTTGGAAGATTATGCGGAATGCAGTAAGACAAATTTGATAAATCCTTTATTATTAATAAACGATATCTTTCTTATTCCACAATAATCATACTTCCTCTTTTCAAATTATCCATGTTTGTTTAAAAACTGAGGATCAATTAGGGAGAATTTACTGTACACATTTAATTCCAACGTATGCACATTTCGCCGCTACTTGCACTTAAGTTTGGATTAACACTTTAATGGCCGCTCACACAACATGTGTGTGATACTTTAATAATTATGTAGGTGATTGCTTTAATAATTATTACACAAAGGAAAAATATTAAATTCGTTATATTAAATGTGTTGTTTTCTTTTTGTTTTACGTGTACGTTCGCACATGTTGAATGATTTCATGAATTTACATAAATATTGCTGGCCCCTGGCGACGTTTGACTGCGTAGATGAGCGGCCATTAAAGTATTAATGAACGTCTTTATCGTAGCATATATTCTAATGAAAATTCCACAAAGTTATAGTAAATTCAATCTCATCATTATCCATGTACAAGTTTAGTTCGATGATCTTTTTAATCCAAGTATACAATATAATCGAAATTGTACGAAGTTTGAAAAAATTAAATTTTGTTAGTCGCGTTTAGGTTCGATTTGATGTACATTTTTATCTAAGCATGCACTACAATAGAAATGCTACGACGTCATAATAGATCTAATCTATGAAACAGTAGAAGTATTTAAAGGGGACTCGAAGAACAAATGATCGATGGAACGTGTTTTAATCGCATTACGAAACGAAATAATTCGGTGTCCGAATGATATAGCGACGACGTTCCTGGCCAGGTTCGCAGGTGAATTTTTCAGTTCCCCCGAATTAGCATGCGATTCTTTGTCCGAGAAAAGACGAATCAACTCACGCCTGGCGGGACCGGTGATCGCTTAGGAGCGGGGGGGAGGGGAGAGGATATTCAAATAAGTTGATTCGTTAGTCTCCGGGATTAATTTGCTACGACGGTATCGGATGTGCCCTCGCATTCATTAGGCGGACTGTTGCTATACTTCTTCGTAGTACGAGTCGTACATAGGGAGAGAGAGGGCTTGCGCTTCTACGGTTGTCCTGACGAGTTTTGTGGGTCTGCCATGTGGATCACGATGACTGCACAGCGACGACCCTATCGATTCACTCGCCCTGTACTGTCTGAGATATAATTACAAGCACCGCGGTCTCGTGTACGTCGATGAGAAGTGGCTCGGATGTTCTCACGAAAATTCTTGGAAAACTGGCGTTCGACGAATTTTAATTAACCGCGATTTTGTTGCGTTCGAAATTGATCGTTTACTAACGACGGCAAGAAAATACGAACATAAATTCGTTTCGAACAACTGTGTTATAATGAGTCCTATTCGAATTGTTCTATTTTGTTGTGATATGTGTGGTGCATGTTGTAGTTTATATGTAAACTCGTCGAATTAGAGATAAAGTAATTTTACTTAATTGTAGAAATACGTACTATGGTGTTCATAATTATGGACTCAAAGTAACTTGTACATTATTACTGATATCTTAACAAAATATCATATTTGTATATTTTTATTTTCTATTATTTCTGATATAGAAATATATGAATATAATATTTTATTAAGTTTTCATTCAGATATCGGTAACAATGTAAAAGTTACTTTGAGTCTATAATTATTTACACCACTGTATTAGTGTAACAATTCCTGGTACAAGCTATAAAGCTCGTTAAAACGAATATTTAATTGCGGGGAAGGATTTATGTGTTTGATAACAAATATAGCCGAAGAATTTGTTTTAAGAAAATCAAATATGCAATTCTTGATAATTTTAACAAGTCGAAAATGATACAAAAATAAAATGATACAACTACTCTCAAATTTTTTAAATGTCTTTGTATTACTGTTCATTTGATTTAAATTCATGTCTTCATCTTTATTGATTTACACACTGAATTGTTTTTTATATCGATTACCTTAGATTGCATGTAAAACCAATTGAACAATAAAGAATTCTGATATAGGAGGATTGATTTAGGTTTGATCTACCTTTAGGCTAAATCTACCAAGTGCTAAACATAACTATAATGCATCGATTTATAAGAAGGACAATGTTGAATTTACTTAGAACTTCCGTCATTATTATTATTATAACGTATGCTTGATTTAAGAAATGTATTCAGTTATTTCTTATGGAAGGGTCTTGGTAATTCCAACAATTTTAAAAGAGAAAATGTGAAATCGGTCGTTTTGACCTGCACGGTGGTTTAGCGTGAATTCCTTGGGTAGAATTACGTATTCCCGCATTTTCACCGACAACGAAGTAAAGAGAAGGGATGTACAAACGCAGAGCTTTGTCTCTCCGTTATCTGTATCTATAACATTTACGGCTTTGTTATTGGCACGAGGATAAAAATGCTTGAAACGAACATCACGGGTCGTGGCCCCGACGCGTTCGTTCGTAACAGGGTGAGAGATCAGATCGCGGATAAGATGTGTCCGACCAGCAGATAGCCATTCGGGCCCCTTCCATGTCACAACTGGTCTGGCACGTTTTGCATTGCGTTCGTTCCGCCAACCCCTCCGGCGATCGAGGTTCCGTGATTTTTCCGTCTTGCCAGGATTCGCGTCAGCGTAACAACGTAAACACGTAACTTTCGGCCTCTTAACGCGTTGATTGATCAATGAATTTCCGCGGACTTAAATTATTTTCCCGGGCTGTCACAGCGACGGCTTAATGCCCGGCACTCTCGCGTCTAGACGACGAGAGACGCGCGGTTTCTTCGGTTCGCAGAAACGGATCGTGACCATTCCGCGTCGTTCCTTCGAAGCGACGACTCGCCATAATTAAACCGGACATGTACAATTTACCCGTCCTTCGTGACTAAATCCTCGAAAATGTACGCCGACTCGCGGAATTGTTCGCGTACTCATTAAACAACGATTAAAGGATTTAATCGCCATGCGATTTATGCTTCCTCATCCTTGTCACATTTGGTCACTGCTCTGAACAGGTTTCCAGATTTGGAAAGATTTTGTGCTCATTTTGTGGATCGAGACTGTGCTTTTCGTTGGGACTAATTTACCAAAGTGACATTTTTTCGAATCTTTCTCTTAGGCAATGATGTTATGACAATTGTTCGACGAACTTCTTCGTCTGTATTATAATAGAAAGACGAATCTTATCGTTGGACACGTTTGGGTTTAGTTTGACGTACTTCTTCATTCCAGCATATGTCATAATACGAGTTGTACAAAGTTTGAGTAAAACGATCTTTTTTATAGTTTGATGAACTACTTTGTCCAAGCATATGTCACAGTGAAAATTGCACAAGGTTTGAGTAAATGATTGCCACTAGTCGCATGTAGATTTAGTTCGATGAACTTCTTTGTTCCAACATTTATTACTGCAGTAATTGTACCTAGTTTAAGTATATAGTTCTAACTATCATGTTTGGTTTGGTTTGATGAACTTCTTTCTCCAAGCATATATTACAATTAAAGTTGAACGAAGTTAGAGTAAATTGATTCTTGTCGTCAGTTATGTTTAGATATGATTCGACGAACTTCTTTACCTTAGCAAGTATACATTATAATAGAAACTGTAGGAAATTCGAGCAAATTCAATGTTGTCGTTAGACCCGTTTAAATTGAATTTGATGAGTATACGTAATAGTAGAAATTGTACAAAGTTCGAAAATATGGAATTTTATCGCGTTTAGAATTGGTTCAACGAACTTCTTTATCCGAGCGCACAGTGCAATAAAAATTCTACGATGTCGAAGTAAATCTAATTTTGTCGGGCGTCGCATTTGATGCTCGACAGCCCTCATCATCAAAACTTTCAGTAATTATAATAACTGTTTAGCCGAATGAAGCGGGCAGTCATCTTTCTTCTCCTAAAAGCAACCTGTTTCGGTGCCGCATTTTTCGAAGGATTATCTAGGTTGTTCGTTTTTATTTAAATATTCGAGTGGTGAGATCGAAATGTTCGGATTTTTTGTAGCAACCTTGTCCGAAGACAGCGACCTCCGGTGCTGTGACTTAATGATGTAGCGTCAATTCGGTGTGGGCGCCGCTTACGCTCTCTCTCTCTCGCTCTCTTCCCCCCCCCCCCTGTTCCGTGTCTCTCGTTCTCTCTCTCTCTCTCTCCGCGTTCCCACCTTTCCTTACTCTCCCGCTACACCTCGCATATTTGGCGCGTGATGTCGCGACCAGATTGGTTCGACATGCTGTACGAATGTAAAGGTCGGAGCCGTGAACGAACTGTTCGCGAAGACGTCTCGGAGCGGATCCTTAAACTGACGATGAGACGGCGCAAATCGGAGCGGACGTACAATAGCGCTTCCTTCGTTTAATGTCATGAGACCAGGAACGATAGTTAGAGCCAATTAAATCCTAATCTCGCAGCGGCAGCATTGTGACGCTGCCTTGACGTAAACTAGGGAAGATTAAGCTGAGCATAACAAAACAGTTCCTACGTTACCTGTAAACCTGCGGATCGAATTATTCAAAGCCGGTCTTAATAATTCTTTAAATTTCAATTTGTCGTTTATACGTACGATGTGTTCGATCCTGAAGCGGTTCGATTCTCAGACCACGAAGAGATCTTTTTGAAAATCGAAATACATCGGAAAAGACAAATCTTCTGATGTTCGGGAGACCTCGCATTTGCGATTCTTATAGAATATATAATTTTGTGTAGGTCAGGAGAGACCCCCAAAACACCATTGCAAGCTCGACAAAGCTGAGAGTTTATTATTAAAGATAATTACAAGAAGAACGTAACAATTATATTAACATTTTGACTGCCACGCTAAGAACTCCAAAATAAGTCGAAAGTATTTCGTTCAATCGAATCGATATTGAAATGTTCAGTGTGTGTTATACATCAATTATTATTTCAACATTCGCACGTTTTCTGTCACCCACGTATGCGTGACACGGCAGTCGAAGTGTAAATATGTAATCGTTCATTGAGAATTTCTGCGAAAGTAATGTGTTAGGCTTATTGCTATCACCACACGTTTCATCGAGTACTGCTTAATAAATGCGGGAAAAATACGAAGCGACGATGTGTTGCCTACAACTTCGTGTAGTTCGTGCAGCCCTTACTTCATTTTTCAATTGGCCAGTTGTTAATTCTGCAGCCACGCACGTTAATTGTCGTTACGTAAAATGGTACTATCGGACAATTATCAATCGTTACACACACGAAAGCTTTTTTATTGATCGAAACAAATCGACCAGCTCCGTACCATTAATTATTTTGCTCTATCGACGAAACCTTTGGCGGGACTGTCATACAGTCATACAAACAAATCCAATGATATAGCCGGTGCCGTCTAGACACTCCGACACAAACTTCCATTGCAATGTCTCTATGAGCCCCTGTACGGCTTTTCATAACTTGTCAAGAATTAAATTTCATACCTCGGAGGCCGTTTCAAAATTTCCATGCATCGGTCTTTTGATCGCGAATTTTATCATAACTGAATCGAATTATTTCTTAATTTGGATTATAAATAATACTATCTCTCTCTCTCTCACTCTCTCTCTCTCTCTCTCTCTCTCTCTCTCTCTCTCTCTCTCTCTCTCTCTCTCTCTCTCTCCCTGTCTCTTGACATAACCTATCAGTAACAAGCGAATCTTTATGCGAAATAAAAGATTTCTTTATAAATTGCAACAAACAAAAATAAGATAGAAATGTAATACTTTGTTTAATAATTTTAGCGAGTTCTTAATAATATTTTGATAATCTTGAATTGTCTTAATGTCTGTACAATTTTTATCATAAATGCATAAAATTCACAGTCTAGTAATAGAATTATTCAGTGAATTTAATTCGCTACAATATTATTTTGAAATTCTTTAAATGTTTTTACTGTTTTGTGTTCGCTCTACTCACTTTTCTCGTAAATGTAGAAGATCTGCAGTCTAGTTATAACACAACGCACGAGGTTGCTACAAAAACTTCAGTTTTGCAGAAATTTATTTACGCATTATTTGTCATATTTTAAACTGTACTTATACTATATTTTATACTCTACTTGTATGACTTTTGCAAAACTACATTTGGTAGACCTAATTGGAAAGTTTATGCTATTGTACACCAATATATAAATACCACCCCCTTTTTAACTAACTTTCTCTATTGTTTTTGGTACTCACGTTGTATAAGCTATATAAAATTATACGTTATTATTATTATTATTATTATTCTGATCTCGTTACTGTTTCATTCTCTATTATTTATTTATAATATATTCACTTTCCTTTTCAATTCTGTGTCTTGATATTTTTATTATTGCTCACTCTATGTACTCAATTTTACTCAAGTTATTTACTTCATTTATTTTGTATTACTAATATTTATACTGAGGATCTCATGTATTTATGACAAAAATTGACGGACCAAGCACGAACCAGTAAAAATCTTGGAAGAATTCAAAATTATTATAATATTATTTCCAATTTACTAAAATACTTAGGACATGAAATAAATTTGTTGCATTTTGCAGAAATTTTGTGTTTTCTACAAATATCCGCAGTCTGATTACATAACTACAAAATAGATACCTTTATGCCGTTGATGCAATGAAGTTACTATCATTGTTATTATAATAAATCAAATTGTCTAAAGAAGAGCACGTGTTCCACGAAATTTAAATATACTATAATCCAAAAGTTCTGTTTAAATCTTAATTGTTGAACGAGAAGCTACAGTCCGCGTGGCATTTATTGCAGAAGATATTCACCGCAAGTTCCGCAATCTAACGATCCGCGCATTAAAATTAAAAGAACGCCGTTAGTTGACAGTTGTATCGTGGCTCGCGACGAGATGTCCAACGACGATTGTTTGAAAACGAACGGTGCAGTGCAACGACGACAACGGCGACGACGACTACGACGACGACGACTACGACGGCGAAGACGACTACGACGACGACAACGCCGAGTCGAAGCGGTTCGGCGAGGAGCGGCGTGACGAGACGAGACGAGGCGAGGCGAGCAGTCGGCCTCTTCTTGGCTTCTTTTACTCGTTCGGTGAATCCAGTGGAAGTGACGCCCAGCGGGTTCGACCGACAGCCTTGAGGTGTCTGTCGGTGATTTAAAACACTAGGAGCTTGCGATGTGTCGCCGATCGACTGAACGTGAACGCTTACACAAAGGTCCTCGTCGCGTGTGCACGCGCATACCGCTCGGGAACTCGCCAATCGTAATTCTCGAAGACAAGATCGGCTGAGTGATGGTGGAACGATCGAGCTCTTCTGCCCCGTATCGACGTTTGCATGAATCATTGCCCGATTTTCATCGACGTCGGCTCGGCCTTTAGTGGATCGAGGTCGTCGATCGATGCTCGATCATTTGTTGGAAAAGCCGCGTCCGCTCCAGCCCGCTCGCGGAAAACCGGTTGACCGATTGTTTAATTAAGCGGCGGAGTCGCCGATCGTCTCCGATCGGACGGACGTTATCGGCCATTGTCATTTTACGATGCTCCTCTTTCTTTCTCCTCCTCGTATCTCTCAATGAATACATCAGGCTGACGTTTATTGACATCGTCGCTCTGCACCGGCTGATCGGCGCCCATCATGTTTCTTTATTAGAAGTTTCGCGTTTGATCGAGAATGCGGTTAATTTACGTGACCACCGCCACGTGGACGATGCTTTTTTTCGTGTCTCGGCCGTCCATTTGCGATTTCAAGCGTAACGCTCGATCGTCGATACCGGCTTGCCGCTGTTCGCCGCGCCGGGATCACGACACGACGGACCGTGTTCAAATATTATCACTAATCATACGCGACGGATTATTATACTGTTATTACGGAATGCGCGTTCTCGCCGTTCGAAACGTACTACAAAAATAATCCTTATCTTCGCCGACCGTAAAACTGCAGGACGAATTTTAACGAACACTAATGTTAAGTGATAACGGATTTTTACAGGGCCGTTCGGTTCCATAGCGTTATTCGTGGCTAATGTAAATAAATTTGAACAGATTCTCGCTTGAAAATTTGCTTTTTTCCCTGGAATCATTCGATCGTGCTTTGGATAATGCATATTGCGCCGAGGATGCAAATGGGATCGCCTAAATAATTCCGTTGTTTATGAGTACGCGAAAAGGCCGCTCGAGGATTTCGTTAACGCGCGCACACGGATGTCGAGACTCGACGAGCGAATTTTCGGTTTTGATGGGTTCTTCCGTGAGAAATTTTGACTCTGTTGCGTGCACCGTAACCCGCGAAAAGCATTCGTGCTTAAAAATATAAACTCTGTTCGGTGTAATTTGATTTCTTTGAAGAATTATACGCAATGAAGGTTTTCTGCGAGCTTCGCTGACTGAGAATTACACTCATTGAAGTGAAATTATGCATACAGAAAGAAATTATTTATTCAAGTTTATACAGTTATAGTCTTTATACACAAATTATTTTATATATATAATTATAATAGCATAGAATAAAATTTATACATTATTAACCCTTTAAGAAATTTATTCTCGTTGCCTCTTTTCGCACGTTTGACATGCAAAACTAGTAAGATAATGTAAATCTTAAACTTCATTGAATACACTATAAATAGTACTTCTAGAAACGATTATACATTCACCATTTTTAAGATATTTGTAATATAATCGAGTATGTAATGTAATTTGATTGATAGTCGTATAATATGTGTGAAGCCATGAAAATAATACATAATGCAGATACTTCTTCGACTGTACTTTCTCATTATAGCGAACACTCAGGGTTAATTGCTAATTGGAGAGATCGCGAGGGTAAAGAGAGGAAGAGGTTCGGCTGATTCGGGGAATAGACAGCTTAGAATGTAACTCGAACGGAGCGTACACACTCGCGGAGCTCACGCTGCAAACACAGAACCAGTTCTCAGCTACCTTATGCATGAAATCGATCAATCGTTGTGGCGAAACAAGATCGGTCTTTTAGTTCGTTCCACCGTTCGAAGTTTATATGAATCATTAGCTGACTTTTGTCGAGCTCGGTGTCACGTTCTAATATACAGCACCTTTTCGTTCTTAATCGCCGCAGGAATTTTCGCCGGATTTTTGCCTCCTCCGTAATTGCGAAGTCGTATTTTGTCTAGCACTCACGTATTTTCTTTTCCACGTTCCGCCGTTCCGTTTGCTTCGGAATATCGTAGATATATTTATATTTATGCATTCATGGTTTCTATTTCTAATTTCGTATTCTGGTCGAATTTATTCGTTCCCGTGTAATATTAGCTTCGATCTAAAAATAACTTCCGCTTCTATTTATCAAATTTTATGACCGCCATTTTAGACGATCGCGTAACGCTTGTAGGGACGTTGGACACCCAATGAAAAGGAGATTGAATAATCGCACGAAATGATCCATTGGATCATTTATCAAAATTGTTTGTGTTTCTATTTTTCTATTTTAACGCTATAAAGTGTTAACTATCATGCCATTTAATACTATTTTTACCGATCTTTCTTTTTCTAATTTTACCAAATTAATTTTATAATCATTATGAAAAGTGATGAAAGTTAGACAATAATTTTAAATGAAAATTTTTGAAGTTGTCCTTTGAACTCTTCGGTATGAATAACGGCGAATTGAAGTTTTGAACAGTGTCGGTTGATTCTTTTGGTGAAAATAGTGTTGAACATTTTATTATTATTTCTAGTTCATCAATAAAATAGAATTACTTGCAATTAGAATGATTAGAAACTAGAATTATTTTCATTACGATTCAAGAATACGAATTGAGAATCTTGAACAAGAATTTACAGTAGAACCCGAAATTTATTTAAACATGTTTTAGCAGCCACGTGTAAACAGTTCACATGAAAGTATAATTTCAGAAAATTCTCAATTAAAACGAAATTGAAATTAATTTTCTTTATTATTAACAGCGCAGGGATAGACACTATTGAAATAAAATATTATTCAAATAATTATTCAAATAAAATTTTTATTTTGTTTCTTATTTGGTCTACCACTGTATTTGAAATAATGTTATTTGTTCATGAATATATTCGACAAATTTATTATTTTCAAATAATTCATTTTCCAAATAATTTCAATTTTGTGATGCAGCAATGCAAAATAACAAATAACAATTTTTTGTATTTTTTGTATTAAGAGCCAGTAATAAATATAACTAATATATAAAAACATATTGGCTTTTATATATTAGTTATATTAATATATAAAAACATATTGGCTTTTATATATTAGTTATATTAATATATAAAAACATATTGGCTTTTATATATTAGTTATATTAATATATAGAAGCCAATAATGTAAAAAGCAGTATACAGGATGTCCCAGGTTTTAATATTCAAACTTTGTCAGTGTATTCTATGGCACAAAGTAAGAAAAAAATGTTATGTAAACATAGGTCATATAGAGCTTTATTAAGAAGTTATAACAAAAATTCAGAATAGGAATAGTAATCAACTTGCTGTTACTGCAAGCACTGGTTTGAATAGATCAGTGTTTATTAATATATTTCAAAATGTCTACCGTTGTTGACTATACATGATTGACATCGATCGAAGATCGAATTTATGATCGTGCGAATTTTGTTTTTATTCTCCTTCATTTCATTAAACGAATTTTTGTTATAATATATTTATATAATATATATAATATTATTATAATATATTTTAAATAATATATATATATATATATATTATATTATATATATTATAAATAATATAATATATATATTATTATAAATATAATAATATATTTATATTATATATAATATATTTATATAATATTGTTATGTTTACATAACATTTTTTTCTTACTTTGTGCCATAGAATATACTGACAAAGTTTGAACATTAAAAGTATTTACAAATAAATTATTTCTCAAATAATATTTCAGAATTTATTTGTATATGTATGCTTATTTCAAATAAACTTATTTGTTATCTTATTTGAGGTAAGTATTTGTTGTTTTTATTTGTTATCTTTATCTCAAATAAAAATTGTCCACCCCAGTAACGAAGTGTTGGAAGTGTGTAAAATTTTTTTATTATATATAGTAACGTTCCACTACAATTACATATACGGTAAATTCTCCCGAATTTTCCTTCAGCTTGTAAACCAAAATGGTCAGTTTGGGAAGTGTTTTTCGTTAATAACTCGTAAACAACTCGTTACTTAGAATGACCTCAGCTACCCCTCATTTCTGTATTGCGAAACATTTTCGGAACACCTGTCACAAATCTCAACAATCGTGAATTCTTCTCTTCCAAAATTATCCATTTTTTACTTACAGTTTATTTTTTATCTTGCTGTACCTACGTGAATGGACCCTGTAACTTTCTCGCTTCTGTTCGATGACAGTTATTTACCTGCCGAGGACTCATCCTTAGGAACAGGAAGGTAACAAGGCATTACACAATAATTACCATCCCAACCTTAATTAATAAAACTTTATAGCCTATTCCCGTTATCTATTGTTCGAACTTTCCAATAGCGCATTGCACAGAGCGCAGGGTATCGTCAAATACTTATTTTCAAAAACGATAAATTTCACCTGTAATTTTCTCAACTTTTTGCACACTTTATAAGTAGAATCAGCAACCGAGGAGGACAGAGGAGTTTTCAATTACCTGACTAGCTTTTTTTCCGTGTACTTCGAAAGAACAACGCGTTCGAGGTATCGCGGCCGACGAATTTCGAATGAAACGTAAAACTAAATTACACGAAAGTTTTTAATGCATATCGAACGTTTGTCTCGCTCGGCTCGGAACTTGCCCCGAAGGTTGCGTTATAATTACATATTAGGTGTCAGAGAAAGTTGTTCGAGCCGGTGGTCCTCACCTTCTTTTCGCTTCTCCGCGATTCGACTAACTAGGAAGACTAGCACGAAAAGTATTAATCATTAATCTATAATCTACACGATTGTAATAAATTAAAATGATCGGATTCAAATCGAATCAAATTTTCCAGATTAGATTGATTCTGAAGTGGAGCAATAAATTAAACATATTCGTTCATGTTTTAATTAATGATACTGGTCTATGTTATTATGGCAACGTAGTCGATCAGATTGATATTCTAATACTCGCAATACTCGTGTATTGCACAGGTACACATTTTTGATTGTAGCGAATCTTCTTAACAAAGAATAAAGATTTCTATTGTGTCGATGACAATATTAATTCTGTTACAACCTCGGATAATGTCTTTTTCCGAGATGTTTCTTTATTTGTGCCTGAAAAATCTAATACTTCCGTTTATTTGCTGTGTGCATTAAGTAAAATAATATGTTGTATGTTTCACAATAATATGTACCTTTCATTTAACAAGACATATATTTGTTAAAATACGAAATTTCACTGAAATCTCAACGATATGTCTTAAAAATTTAAAGTTTCTTAACATCTGCCCGTAAGTGCATGTGTTCTAATAAGCTACTCACACGTACACGTAACATCAAATTAATATATTATAAAAATCTCTTTACTTCGATGAAATCTACACCATGTTTCATGGAAGATCGATCAAACTTTGTAAACATTGGACTATACATACAGATTTTCAGATAACCTTGCATGAAAGAAAATCAAAATTGTCTGCACTAATTGCAAGGTACAGAAGCTACACAGACGTCTGCTTCGTTTCTTGATAACGTCAATGAGCTAAGAATAACGCAACAGTATTTATAAATTCTTCGAGTGCTTGTCTGTTTTGTATTTGATCAAACAATTTTTGTCAGAAATGCATAAAGTCCGCGCAGTCATCAACCAATTCTACTTCGTCTCCGGTATTTCTCCGAAACAATTTTCGCTAAGAGACTGCCAAGATCGCGATGCGTAAGTGATGGATAGTTTACGAGGTTCGAATTCGTGGTGCCCGAACACAATGAGGGACGACGGATCTTCTCGAAGAACGGACGCAGAAGCGTACACGCGCGCCCGTTGTGGATTCCATCGAGCAGAACGCTTGTCGCGACCTTCCTTTCACAAAGTGCGCACAAATCAATGTAGACACGCCACCGTCTTACGCACAGAAGTTGTATATGCTCGGTTATTACATCGCTCCACGGGAACCCCGTTTTTTCCACCTTTTAAGAGATGTCCGTCAACTTGAGAGGAGCGTGCCCATGCAAGAACTGAAACGTTTGCGAGCTGTTTCGCCACTCTTCGACAGCTAAAATATGAGCGCCGCTTTGCCGTTTAACCGACTACTCGGAAACCGAACCCATCGAAAAAACTCAGTGAAATTGACGTTCGATTTCGACGCGGCAACAATAACCGACAACTACTTACGTCAATTTTCAATCGTTAGATTTCTAGTGAATTTTCGCATCGATTTAATCTCGTTATTCTTATCGTTTCAAGTTATGCATTCATAATGAAAACGGTATAAATCAAATGTAAAACAGCGACAACACTCAAAGAATTTTAAAATAGTGTTGTATCGTTTTCAACTTATTAACATTATTAAAAAAAAGAAGTATGTAGCTCCTGCAGCTTACAATCAATGCGGACCGTTTTTATTTTGCGCAAAGATTCGTAGTTTAATTATTACAGTCGCATAGGTTAAGTTATATTACATTCATGCAAGGAGTTCATTTCGATTAAAATTATTTTAACCCTTTGAGAACGAATGTTGGCATATTGACGACCTTAGTCTTTGATACACAATCCAGTTCTTTGTAGACAGTATCCTTAGTATCGTGCGCTTTTTGAAACATCCTCACTTAAGAGTTTCAATCTAGCGTTTCAATCTAATTTATTGAAATCCAAATCAATTTAAAATTGATTTATCTTCTTAAATTGCTGGTGAACAATTTGCCTCTTAATATACATGAAAAGTACGTTAGAATTAGTTGAAATAAGTCAGACATTTAGAAATCGACTGATAAGTAGTAGTAGTAGTCTGCTCTTAATAACTTCAAAAAGTTGAAGAAAATGTAAGAAAACGTAAGGAAATGTTGAAATTTTTCTAATGCCTTCCTTGTTTGGTATTCCTCCTAGCAAATTTTTACATAAATACATAAAATCCACAGTCTGCTAATAAGTACTTGCTTTTTTTGGAGGTAATGTAACAAAGAAATTAGAAAGCCTTTTCGTTCGCAGTCGTGAAGAAGGCTTTTAATAGGTGTGCGATGAATATAGAGTTAGGAATTTACAAGATTGTCCTTCGACTGCGTGTATCAGAAGCAAACAGATGCACTTAACATATTAGAGCATGATACGCGACTACGGTAATAACCGAGAGGGATGTGATCGGACGTATGGACGCTCTGTCGTCACTCGAGAGCATCGTATAGGTGGCTGCGTGGGTTCATCAGCATGAGATCGTATTCTGGGTTGCATTCGCTTACCACTACACCGCTTCTTGCTCCTTTAATGAGGGAACATAATTGCCGGGGTTAATAGGAGTCGGTGCAGGCTGCGTGATATATTATTAACCCAATCGAAGCTGCAATTTGGCAACTTTTCGAGCTGCTTGTTGCCAACTCGAAAAGTCAAGGTGATCTTGATATCGTTTCTGCGCATTGTCTACCGTCGAAACTGCTTCAAATGTCATCAAATGCCGAGATCTCTGATAATACAAAAGACTCGGAACGTTGAATATCTCGCTTAGCTGGGCAAATGAAATTCGAATGTTGCGCGAACTGTTGCAAACGATTCTTCTCGTGTTTGCTTAAATTTATTTGTTATTAAAGTTTTATTAGTGGGATTTTTTGAACACGGTTTTCTTTGAAAATAGTTGATACCTTTTTGTTGATATCATTTGATGAATGACGACGAATTTATTTAGACCTTCCGACATTTGTATTATAACTAGACTGTGCATTTTATGGATTTATGAGAAAAATTATTACATCAAATGCAAAATAGCAAAATCATTTAAACAATTTGAAAATACTATTTCATTGCTGTCAATTCGCTAAGATGATGAGAAATGAATGATTGTATTTTGAATACGATAACAAAAATATAATAATACAATTGTAAAGCATCACAATTAATCACAAAAACAAGTGATCGCAAAAAGTATAATCACAAGAAAGTAAATTTGTAATTGTTTATTGCGTCTATTGTATTATTTCTACAATGTTAAATGTTGACTGCGCTGTACGCTGAGGAGATGTAATACCGTATGTAGAGATGTAATCTGTAAGATTATTTGGATAGAACCAGTCGAAAGAAACAGAGTTTCCGTTGTTACGCGACGAAACCGACGCAGACGCGTCGCCGCTTCACCTGTCCTCGCGGGAGGAAATACCCGAACTTTCGCGTTTGCTCGGTCCACACTACAATTTCAATAGTAGATTTCCATATTACTGAGATAAACTCAGACGCATATATGATTCCTGAACTGTTTGGTACTCCATCTCCTAATTTTTCATTTCAAATAAACGAAGTCGTAGAAAAATTCCCTTCGTCCGCGGTCGATCGAAGTACAATGAATTCTCTCGAATTAATCTGCGAGCCACGCGGCTCGTTTTTATAGTTACCGATTGTCTGAGGGACAATTAGGGAGAATTTACTGTCAATCCAATCGCATTACATTTGTTTCGCGAAGACGCGACGAACACCGGGAGAAAAGACGAGAGAATAAAACGGAATTTCGCGTGATTAAAAGAAACCGGAAATTTTTCGGGACCGAACAGCGAGATAATGGAAAAGAAAACTGTCGGAGGAAAAAAGGCGAGGGAACAATGAAAAGCAAAAATGAAAGAACCGAGGACTGAAGCAGAACTGTTGCGGAGACACATCTTCAGAAATTATACAAAATCTCGGAGACCCTCAGAAAATTTCTGAACGTGGCCGACAATAGATCACCATGGGACAATTGTCCGACCGATTCTGGAATCCGGTCGTGGTTCCGAACAATAAAACGAAATCGGGTTCGATCGATTCTTTCCAGGAACGGAGCGGGATTCATCTTTCACTATTGACGAAGACGCCGCGTAGATCCCGGTTTGCGTGTTTATATCTCCGCCGCGATGCGGGAGGATCCGTGTTACAATAGGCTTGAAAAGGAACGAAAGAGGGAGGAAGAAAAAGAGGAGGAGAGACGGTGAGCTGGTCGAAGATGAAACACGGATGGTGCTTTTCGGGTATTTAGTCGACTGGACACAATGACTGCGTCCAGTCAGCCGCAGGATCTTTACGAGCCAACTACAACACCTGGCAGGATGACCTGCACGTTCAGGGACGGTTCGATTTTACTATCGGATATTTCTGTCCAGTCGGATCAAATAAGCTCAGGGGAAAACTCAACGTGAGACGCAGCTAGGTCCATTCAGAGAATCTTTCGTTGGAAAGGTAAACCCGACGATGACCTCGGCCTGAACGCTTAAATCCGGCGAGGGTAACGCGCAGGGGGCCACTTCTCGGATGAAGTGAGACTTGCTAGCTTGAAAATTTTGTCCTCTGGCATTGTCTTCCTTAATACAAAACCTACCGTTACAGACAAATTGACAGGTCTCACGTCTCTTAGTTGCCAATTATCAAAAGACTCTTTCTTAGCTGCTTAACTAATTACAGTAATGTAAACAGAAATGAAAGTGGAAACACGATTATTCGAGCTTCTACTTCATAAATTCTTCCATTTTCGTTCCTAAGTTGAGGGACAATTGGAGAGGATTTACTGCGCGTGTTTTCTGAAGAGTACACTATCCTTCTTGTTCAAATTGTCCTAACTAATATTTCTGATCATCCGCGAAAAGAAGCTGTAAATTAATAAAATCATTTTCAAATAAATCAACACGAATAAATAGAACTACGTTTGGAACTCTACGAAGTATACGGAACAGTCTAGGTTTGCTTAAAAGGTAAAAGACACGTGGCGAATTAGCAGGTAAAACATCTTAACTGAGAACAGTAGCATACTCGTCACGAAGAAATGGCAATATCTTGCGTTGTTACGAGTATACTCGTCGCGCGAAAGAATTTACCGTTTAAATTGCCATTTTATTGAAAAGTAAAATGTATTCGTTAATTTCAAGATGTTTTGAATATTTCGCGACCAAGACGACATCGATGGCATCATAGTTCGCCACTGTATTATAAATTAGAAGAAATTGAAAATGGAATAAGACGTCTTTTCAGAGGCTTCCAGCAAAACGTTCGAAATGCGATTGTACGGATTCTGGCGCAGTTGCGTTCATTATCCCGATCACGTGTGTCTACACCGGTACAGTGAGATATAACTTTATTAAAAAAAATTACGCGACGCCCGTATCGTAAAACATATCGAAAGACGTAAGCGTGCGATTTACATTTTTAGTTTGCGGTCTCTAATATTGCACGACACGTTTCCCTCTGGCTGATGTAATTACGAATGACATATCTCTATTTTATGCCTCGGCAGCCGATATTCTATCAGCTTCCGTTTCCTGTAGACTCCATTCATTTAGCTGAAATGGGGATGTCAGAAAACTCGAAATTAAGTTCTTTCGGTGCTGTTCGATACACGATATCTATTTATGTTTCCTCGAATTTTCCTATCGTGACGAGTTGAAGTTTTTAATCGAGCATGTTCAAACAGAGTGGGAAAAGGTGAGTAGACATGCGTAGATTTATCGGTCTAGGGATCGATATCTTTTCGACACGGCGAAACCACTGGGTAAACGGAAGGACAATATTTGAGTTCCTTATCTACTAATTCAACATAGACTTTTTCGGGATCTGTAGTAAATAACTTCGGAATATAATAATTACTCTACGGATCTTTCCGCAAAATAAAAATTTTCCGTAGAGATATTAAAAAATAAAAATAAAATGAAAATAAATTGTTCCGTGCAATAATTTTGATAATTTGAAAATGGCGTAACAATATTATTAACACGTTCCGTGCCACGTGTACCATCGATGGTACACGCTTGCATGTTTACTTAGTGAACTGAACAAATTGTTTACAAGAAATTTAGAACCGAAGAATCAATTTCCACCGCAAGAATGGGCGTTGATAAGTTTTTGTTACGTTGTTATGTGTACGAGAATTAATAATTGCACGTAATACATCAAGTTTTAGTAAAATATCAAAGTATGAAGATTCGAGTAAAAAAAGCTCGGCACGGAACATGTTAACCTTCTGTTATTCAGGTGAAGAAAGTGATCCTCTGAACCATGTGGGGTTAATTTTACCCTAAACATTATCTATTTAAAAATACGTAATTTCAATAAGAATACACGTTAAAATAATCTGTGGAGGTTATGTGTTGGCATCGAATATAGAAAAAAAGAAAGGAAAACGTTTTGTCGGCGTTCTGCTAGAGGACTAATTCAACATAGACTTTTTCGGGACCTGTAATAAATAACTTCGGATTATAATAATTACTATGGATCTTTCTGCAAAATAAAAATTTTCTGTAGAGATGTTAAGAAATAAAAAGAAAATAAAAATAAATTGTTCCATGCAATAATTTTGATAATTTGAAAATGGCGTAACAATATTATTAACCTTCTGTTATTCAGGTGAAGAAAGTGATCCTCTGAACCATGTGGGGTTAATTTTACCCTAAACATTATCTATTTAAAAATACGTAATTTCAATAAGAATACACGTTAAAATAATCTGTGGAGGTTATGTGTTGGCGTCGTTCACTAGTTATATGTTGTCGAGAGTGATCGTGGAATATAAAAAAAAAGTAAGGGAAACGTTTTGTCGGCGTTCCGCTAGAGGACTTTTCAGTAAGGCTCTAGCAAAGTTAATCGACTACTTGCAAGAAAGGAAAATCTATCTGGTGGAGAGAGCAGGCTGTAGCACTCCACAAATGTTTCATCGTTGGCTCGACTGCTCATTGGCTCGACTGCTCGTTGACTCGACTGCTCGTTGGCTCGACCGTCTTGCGCCAACTGAGCTGGCCTCTCATTGGTCAGTCTTTTTCGTTAATAACTCCTAAACTCCTTTCCGCTAGGGAAAAAGTTACTTCAAATGACCTCAGGAATCAGCTCTTTCCGAGTGTTAACATAATTATGGGACACCTTGTATTATTCGAAAAAGAATTTCATTCGAAGAAATGATTTAAAATTGATTGATAAAATGATTGTTAAGAGATATTAATGAGATAAAATTTTATTTATTCGAATCATTGTTCGAATAAAACATTATTCAAAGAATTCGGTCAAAAAATTAGTCGGAAGAATTTGTATTCGAAGGATTTGGTCGATACGTTATTCAGATAAAATTTTATTCGAAGAATTTAATCGAAACGTTATATGGATGAAATAGTATTCAAATCATTATTCGAATAAAACTTTATTCAAAGAATTTAGCCAAAGTATCAGTCATAGAATTTATTCGAAACGTTATTCGTATAAAATGTTATTTCAAAAATTTATTCGAATCGTTATTCGACGAAAACTTTATCGAAAGATTAGTCGATTAAAATTTTATTCGATCAATTTATTCGATAGATTATTCGAATAGCATTTCACTCGAATAATGCCCAACTCCGGCCGGCAGGTAATTCGTTAACGGCGACTCTCGTTCAGTAACCAGCGAATTAAATCGAACACCTTCGGGAACGTTCGAAAAGGCAGTGCAATTCGTTGATTGTTAGCGGTCCCCTACGGCGTAAGAAGGCCGAAGTTCGCCACCCACGCGACACACCACGGTGACACACCTTGGAAATATGAATTTGCAAGTTGGCGTGGGTGGATTGCAGGGCGATACGCTCGGTATCGCCTTTAGTTTCTTTGCGTCGTGCTCCAGATGACCGTGTCTCCTCTGGAAGACGTCCATTGGCGGACGGAACCCTCCCACGCGACCTTCGAGGCTCTTGCTCCGTCTCTTATCTAGGTCCCTTTCCTCTCGCTCTGGACGTCTGCATAATGCTTACAGAGACGCCAAAGATCCATCGAGATAGAGGCCGGGCAATTAATCGTACGAATTAATTAATCGGATCACGGCCGATTCGTATCTTCCGACCGAACGAGGAAGTTTCCTCGGGCGTAGGCGACCCTAACCGCACGCGATCCCACGTCTCGATAAGGGCGGCCTCTCCGCGACGAGAGAACGCAACCCCGAGGAACACAGGAAACCAGAACATTCCTCACGTCCCACCTTCGAAATAGGATTATCTTCGTCCATTCATCCCTTCCAGAGAGTAATTCCGAATGTATCGCGTGGGCGTTGCGTACACCGACCAGGATTTTCACGCTCGACGAAACCCTGCGCCTCCGCGGTCCTCCCTTTTGTCATATTTCGAGGTCTCTTCGGCAACGCTTCGCGCATATTACATATTCTGCTCCTCGTGGCACACTGTAACATTTACTGTTCATTTTTATAACCTTCGTTGATCCGTTCGAAAATACGATGCACATTGTACTAATAGCAGGAATATGTGTGTCGAGAGTAATTGAAATTCAATGGACAGAATCAGGTCCGAGAGCGACATCGAGGAAATATTCTCTCTTGTGAGAAATATTTTATATGAAGCAGAATAATATAACCTTGACATTCTCAACATATGCTAAGGAGAAAACACCAGCGATAACCAGACTGTGGATCGCTATACGAAACATAAATTGTTTGCATTAATTGCATAAATGTAAACTAAGTAGGAAGCTCGTTCTTCGCATGCATGAAATCCACAGTCTATTTATGATACACTAATATTTTCTATTCATTCTTATTGCTTGTATTTATCCATTCATAAATATGAGAGCTGCATAAACCATCGTAGAAGCATGTAATGACTAGCCTGCGAACATTTGTATAAAATAAAAATTTGCTGAGTCACTTATAAGAACTAGAAAAATAATTGAAAATTAATTCTTTCCCCTAATGGTTTTATTTAATTAACAATAGCGTAACAGTAACCTAAAATTCTTACAATGTCCTCACAGTTTCGTATTGCACCTATTCACATTTGTCATAAACGCTTGATGTCTAGAGTCTACCGATAACACGTTCATCGCGAATCTCAAACTCCAGCTTTCTTTCACACGATAATTCACTGCTTAGAAAAAACCTGATATCAGTGTACATTAATGTAGTAAAGTTCAATTAAGTGTAACGAAGAGGCAACCTGTTTGATCTATGCATATATTTTCTTGGACGTGTCAGCCGTTGGACTTTAGCTACCGAAATCGAGCGATCCGCATCGAGTAGCGAACAAAGATTCCAGTTACCGGTGGGTTAGGCAAGAATCGATCATTTAACGTGTGACTCACTGTGTATACATCGATCGCAAAGTTGAGAAGTCTGTTATCATCGGGCGTTATCGACGGTGGCTTCTTTGCCTCTCTTTATCCTTCCTATGCGCTGCAGACTGACTTAATAATGACACGTTGTTTCCAAGGAAAATTACAGACGTCCTTACGAAACGAGTTACCCAGTGTGAATCCCTACACATACGATACACCCGGTACATGCTCGCCAACTAATGGTATATGAATAATTGAATACCCCCCTATCCAACCCGTATCTATGAACGACGAGTACTACATCGCTTCGCTGTTGCGCCGCTAACGGGTGTCCCATTGCCGTATGATTTGCTACATTTTTACTTTCCTTTTATATCTGCCACCGTCTGTGCCGTTTCTACGTTTGTCTTCTAATCGAGAGCTATGCAAAGAGCAACCATGCTGGCACTACATTTTGTCTCGACAAGTTTCAATGTCTCGATACCAGGCTATGAATTGTATGCATTTATTACAAAATTTAATGCGTCAAATTTTAGACAGTGGAAAGATAAAAAGAATTTAAGAATACCAATACGTTACTTTCAAATTATTAAAATTATTAACGAAAGAAAGAAAGTTCTATGCAGCTCTCCTGTGTCTTGCAAGTGATGTACAACGTTTTTATTTTGCATAAACATGGCTACTCGACACCTTGTCCCAAATTGTTCTAAAATCTTTCAAAATCGTGCAGAGTGTGACTTGTACGTATAAATAGAAATTAATTACAATTGAAAATAACAGTTTACGTATGTTTATTTATAGTCGTGTTTCAATGAAAAGGGTATTTTGAAATATCATCGGAACAATAAAAGTTCGTAATGCTCTTTAAAAATCCTTGTTACATTAATGAGTCGTATAATCTCCTATTACCTTCTATCTTTAACAATTATGTCAGAGCTGTTACCGTATAAATTCCTCCATTTCATGCTGTTTGTGCTCTTCCTCTTGCCTTCGTAATGCCTTTTGCGTTCTATAAATAAACTAACGAGTGATTAATGAGAGATGAGAATGTCTTCGAGGATTTATATATTAGATAAGCAATTCGAATTCGATACGTATGCAACAGGATGTCGCAGGGTAATAAAGGAATATTATTAGAAGTCAGTTTTCTTGACCTTACCGTGAGCGAATTCAGTCAAAAATCGTCGAATTATTCGCAACGTGTTCCTAATGCTCCGCAATCTCCGTGGAAATTCGTCGAAGACGATTTCTGCAAACTGCCGATCATTACCACATGCTCCGAAATTGTCCGACGGTTGCATGTCGCCGGATAATCCACGTGGGGAACGCTTCCCTAATTTAGTCCCAACGACGAAGTAACTGTTTAGGTACAGGAGGCGTAACAATTGCAGGATATCGTCGCAGGGATAGTTTCAGGGATAGTAACATCCGACGATACGATACGTACAATTGTCTGCTCACGGATGTACAGATCACTGGAATAAGTCAGACAGAGAGGGGCGCTAGTCGATGATTCGTGGGAAAACGAAACCTGCGCGTTCGTTTAACGGTTAAACAAAAACACCTGCGAATTTGCCTCCGCTTAGAAAATTGAAACGAAATAATTGAAATAGTTGCAACATCATCGTAACGGTGGGATATTTTCTCGATCGTCTCGAAGACGGGCGCCGTTCGACCAATTTGATTAACATTCGTGTCTGAGTGAATTTTTGAGCATTTTTGTTATTAAATTACCACGGAGTTTTTTACCCGAGTTTATACTGTAATCGAAAGCAACGCGAATTTCTGTTTCACGGATCACGTTTTCTGAATCAGCGGTGCGAAAGAGGGTCCGAAATTGCGACGAATTGACAGATGCTGTCGCACGAAGATAAAGTCAAACGAACGGCTGCTTTACACGAGATGTAATTGAAAGTTGAGAATCCATGGAGAAGATTACGAGCGTACACGTGACAATTGTTCGAAGGACAGTCAATAATTAGTAATAACGCGGCCAGACAATGTGCCCGCATTCGCCGATAGAGGCAATATGCAAGGAACACGCAGCGCGGCGCCAAAGAGTCACTATTGCATTCAGCCTATACAAGGTGCTCGATCCATTTATTTAATAAACCTTGTTGATTATATAAAATCTGATCGTTGAATAAATCTGTCGCTACGTTTTCGAGTCACCGTCAAGTCTGCGTATTGCTTGCAGCGATTCTAATCTAAACGTGTTTGCTACTAGCATTACACGCGATTCACAACACGTGGCTCGATAATGTTATTAGCAGAATATTATTTGTATGATTCACGATAGAAGAACGATGCTTTTAACGGAAGATTGTTGCTTGAATAAACGATGATCACGGACGTTTCAATTGCCAAGCAAACTTCGCGCATTCTATATATGTAGATATCATTAATTATATCCATACTGATTGTTAAACTCTTTATGGTTCGTATTGTAATTTCTTAAAACATTTTATTTTCATGTATAAAGTAGCAATTGAAAATCACGACGATTAACACAACTTTCTTAGATTGCGGATTTTATGCATTTATGGCTAAAGTGGATAGATGAAATATAAAGTGGAAATATAAATAAAAAACTAAGGATGTTGGTGTATTAATTTGAACTTATTAAAGTTATTTAAAAAAGAATGATAATTACACTTGGCTCCAACAACGAATTCATAGCGATTTATTACGTGTTTCAATCTATTTTCATTTTATCCACAATGTTCAAATGAAATTAGATTAAAGCACATAATAAATCGCTATGAATAAATAAGCCTCGAAAGTTACACGGAGCCATAAAACAATTATTCCTCAATGAGCTCCTATTAATTTAAACGCTAATTCGGCGATTTCTGTGAAACACTTCTTACTGGACTGTCCTATCTAGAATAATATTAGAACCAAAGAAAAATTTCCTAACAACATAAAAAAAATTCCTAAACGACAAAAAATATATAGAACGAATAACAAACTACCTAAAAGATATTAAACTATATGAGGATATATAGAATAATATTGTTGATCTTTTGTAATCTTGATTAGCCTATAATTATTATATAAGCTGTACCATATTATATATTAAGTTATATATATATAACATGTAATACACCGTGGTCGCTAATGGCAAAGTAAGCTGATGCAACCTTGAGTAAATAAATAAAAAAAAATTCGGCGAAAATTTGTAGCTGAAAGAGAAGAAAACAGAGGACGTAAACAAATATTATCTTCACGAGAATCAAGTGTTGGAACCGAACGGTCGCAATTGATACTTTCTCGGTCGCAAACTGACGCTTCATTAACGACGATCACCACCATATCTCGGCCTCGTCGAGTCGTTTCTCTCCTCGTTTTTCTTCGTCCACTTCTCGGGATCTGTCACAGAATTTTTCACGCTGATCCCCCTGAAATAATGAACGCGACTTCTACCTATGCATCCCCTCGGACCGAACGGAGCATCCCTGCACGTACGGAGTTCTTGTTCTTCTAGCAGAGCGTCTGCTTTAACGATCTCGTTCGGCTTCAGGAATTTGATGATCATTCCGTCGGTTCCATAGACGAACGTTAGTTTCTTCATCTGCCGCTTTATTATTAACTGTCCCGCGATCCCGAACAGCTTTCCGTGTTCTTTGCGCCGTATTTCGCATTTGTCGCGAACCTATTTAATCGTTACTCACAGAAGTGTTGCGGACGGCGCTAATTGCTCAAGAAATTATAGAAGGAAACCCGTACGGAACAGTACCAAACTTGGTAATACAGTCAATTCTCACTAATTGACCCTCAGCTTGGAAACAAAAATGGACAATTTGGGAAGAGGAGGTACGGTGTCTCGCGGCTCATCTTTATAATTGTTACAATCGGTAATTCAGCGTGAAAAGCTATAATCCAGTTGAATATGTTGATTAATGGACTGCTGATCTTTATGCAAAATAAAAATCGTCTGCATTTGTTGCAAGAGATAGAAACGAAATAGTGAGACACAATATAAGACACTGACATTTTTAAATTCTTTTAATTTCTTTCTATTTTAAATGCAAAAGTAATCTGATTAATGATTAACGATTATAACTCGTTAGTTATTGTAATCAATTGATAATAATTTATAACGATTAATGATTAACTATTATATCGCGTTAGCTATTGTAATTAATTCACAATAATTATAATAATTAATGATTAACGATTATAACTCATTAGTTATTACAAATGATCATAAATTATTATAAATTAGTTGTAATAACTAACGAGAGAGTTATAGTCTAATAAACTAATTTATAATAACTGATCAATTATAATCGTCAATCATCAATCATATTACTTTTTTCCCAACTCTGCTACAATATAAGAAATGTTTATTTTTTATATTCTTTTTATTCATTATTTGTTTTATATCATATTCGTATTACACGAATATCATTAAAATTGTTGATTATTTGTACTCACTTACATTATATTCATATTATAGACTATACAAAAATCGAAGTAGATTCAAATCGTTTTAAATACCACAAACTAAACAACGCTTGAATTGATGACTGTATCATTTTGAATTTCGCCAATAGTATCCCAGCATCTGTGCTACATTGAAAATTAGACGTTCTTTCTTCGTCGAAAATTCGCATTGAAAAGTCGACGAAGAATTCTTCGGGGAAGAATCATTGGTCGTCGAAAACCCATGAAACGGTTACGGCAAAGTGTTAAGGACTCGCGCGACGAACAAAGCGCAGCAAACATCCAGCGAACAGTAAAACGAATGCTCACTGCGGCCACTTCCCCTTTATTTCGTGGAACGAATTTTCATTCGCCTTTCCCTCCCTTTTAATTAGCGCCGATTCGCAGCTCCGTCCTTCCTCGGTCGCTCGTAAAGGATCCTGTTCGCGCTTGCCCGTATAACAATCGCGGAGGTATGCGCATTGCCGCGGACGCGTGCTTTCACCGTAAAGGGTGAGATACGCATCGCAGGGCTGGAAAATGGCAACGAGGGTGGGCGAGCCAAGGTGGGTTGCTAATGAGGCCGCCGCGACACAACACGACTTGATACCGAACAGCCCTTTCCGGAAGTGCGTAAGCGTTCTTGCGACGCTGCTGCTAACAGGTTTTGCGCGCCTGGCCGCGCCGCGCCGGTCTGGCTCGGGCTTATCGCCGACCGCAGAGAAAATAGTCGGAGCGAAAAGAAAACGAGAGGCCGGCCGTCTTTTTGTCTCCGTTCAATTTGCATCCCGGATTTTTCCGAGCGAATTCAATGGCGAGAATTTTGATACCGCGGCGTTTTCTTTTTCTTGCGCTGCTATCGCCGCAGAGATGCTACACGGATATCCGCTTGCGTAATCCGCTCTAACCAGCGCGATCTCTCTGCTCCGCTACCAATAATTGAGCAGATAAATTTTGTGTCGGCCGCGTTAAACGACCTCCGAAAAAACGAGGCTTGTCCGTCTATCGGTTTATGCCTTGCAAGTAATTTCATCGTTATACTATTCGCTGTACCTGGTTACGAGCATTACATGTTCTAGCCGTAATGCAGGACCGTACAGTGTGTCTCAAAAGTGGGGAACAAGGATCTTCTCTGTATTATTCACAGCGTGCATCAGCAAATCAGCAAATTCTCACTCGAATACTAAATACATTTCTTTTCTACGGATCTTTATGCAAAGTAGTAATTATCTTCATCGATTTCAACAAACATGAGTCGAATAGAAATTTCTTTCTTCCTTCAATAATTTCAGTGAGTTGAAAATAATACACACGTGGCAGTATAGTATAGTATATACATATAGTATAGTACAGTATATATAGTATAGTTACAAGGTGGATTGGTTCTGGCTTATATCTGTTAGAAATACAGGATGTAATATCGTAGTACACATTTTTTTAACCAATGATTCTGAATGATTTGAAACAGTCGTCAATGCCTTTAGTTGTGAAAGACTATCGAATAAATGTTGATTTAGGATATTCATAATTAATGAAATGTACGAAATTTTAGCGCCGATTTAGCACCGTTATAGATAGGATCGTTGAATATTAGGGGGGCAATATTAGGTTCGTTGACTAAAAATAGGATTTTTAACAATTAATTTCCAGCATAAGAACTTATTTTAATACATCGACGATCCAAATTCGTGAAACATATTTTCGTGGTCATGACGTCACACTAATACGTACAGCATCTTCTTCGGCTATTTTAAAAAGTAACTCGCCCAACTACCGCGGTATGTATAGCTCCAAAGCTTGTTAAAAATTTATATTATCGGTTACAAAATATATCTGAATTGTTATTGTTATTATAATAATTATTATAACAGTTATTATTATTATATCCGAATAACGTTAAACGTTAAACGATATAGTCATAGTTTGTTGTTGATACTTATAATTCGTTTTGAGTGGTGACGGTTTTTTATTAAGTGTAAATGTTATAATATGTACACGCTTATTTCTGTTAATTTAGATTTTATTTGATTCCATCGAAGGTTCTATGAAAAAAGTCGATGCAGCGCAGCTTTTTTAAAAAAAAAACATGTGTCACGTATGCGGGATTAAATCAAGAGCATCGCAATCACGCTACGAATAATTGATTGTACCGTAATTGATAGAAGTGACAATCAGCAAGTAAATATATAATAATATTAAAATATATATAAAATAAATAAATAATATATATATAAAATAAATAAATAATATATATATATATAATAATATTAATTTAAAATTGCAACTCATTATTGATAACTAAAACGAAAAATAACGTCTCCATCATACAGTAACATTGATCTGAAAAATATACATGATAAAATCAAGGTTTAATATGCTCATCGAAAATTGGGCAGAACGATCTTCGCTAAACCGCAGGGATACGCAGTGCGAAACGGAATCAGGACAGAGGCTCGCGAGCACGATGCGTCTATCAGCTTTTGCGCTCGCTGTAGCGACCGGTTCGATATTATTCGCTGCAAGATTATTTTTGTAACTAGCGTCGGTACACGGTGCTCGCGTTACCACACCGGCGTTGATGGATCTGCCGTTGACTCGCGAAGCGATCCCACGGGTTCAGACAGATATGGGCGTGGAGCATTTAAATCAATTTACGGACACGCACGAGTAGCCGCGACGAGTATTTCCAGCGTTCTATGTATAAAGCCGCTTCCGATCAGCGGTCGATTTCGATCCCTCCGATCGTTTCGATCGTTCTTCGAAATTTTCGGACGCGAATCTTCTCGATCCACCTTACCGAAACATGGCGTCGAAGAAAAGACGAGAAGCCAAAAGTCAACTTTATTTTGTCTCCGACATGTAACGTTGACCGCGACGAGTATTTTCAGTGTTCTATTGTAATTGTCGGTCCATAAGTTCGCAGGGTTTTAATTTCGATTCAAATTTTCCGCGTAATAATTGTTTAACAATTATGTCTCATACGTCATTCGTCAGCTTCGGTCTTCCCCTGTCGTGCGAGTGTTTATTTGTTCGTTCCGTGTGAGTAATAAAATGATCAATTTGTTTAAAACTGCAGAGTATCGAGTGAATAAGAATGAACATCCCCGACATGTGTTGCTGTACGATTGAATTGTAAATGTTCATTCTTGTTAAATTGACAATCCACAGTTTTCAAGAAATTAATCATTTTACTACTTATTTAATCACATTAGATAGTTGAATTATATCTACTTTGGCGAGGAGACCACATAACGCTAGCTTATTCTAAGTGACGTAGCTTATTGTTTAATGTGCCCTTTCGAACTTTATTCGGACATCATTTAAAGCGCAATAACTTTTTTAAAAGTAGACTAAATAACTGCAATGTTTTTAGATGATAGAGCGACTAGTCCATTAGACAATGACACGTTTTTTTTCAATTTTGCTATTACTTGGAATAACAAAAGAAGATAAGAAACACATGTTTCTCAACTTTTTTGTCTGAGCCTATAACGAAAATTTAAAAAATGCGTTTCGTAGATCTCGGTAACATGCAATATGCATGCTGAAAATTGCATGGAAATCGGTCAGCGCAGAGTCAAGCTACAAACGTGGAAATTTTTTAAAAAACTGCAGATTTCTGACAGTTATTGGTTGAAATTGTCAAAAAATCGGGATAAAATTGCGATCTTCGCGATCTTCAATTGTTTCCAACTCGTGTGTCAAGGTCAATCGATTTCGATGAAATTTTGACGGCTGCTGAAAAGACGAAGGTTTGGAAGAAAAAAGGAAGGGGAAGCGTTTCGTCTGTGACCCGGTAGAGGACTCATCAGTGAAGCTATTCTAGCAGTTCCTTGCCTTAGACGTTGGGATGTCGTAAGAACGGACAAAGTTTGTCCAAATTGAGGCGGATCGGTCGGTTACTAGCGGGGAAAGAGAATCCATCTGCTGTCGAGTCTGGAGGTAGCCGCCACAAAATTTTCAGCATGCATATAAGTTACCGAGATCTACAAAACACATTTACTCTCATTTTCGTTACAGGATCAGATAAAGAAGTTATTGTTTGATGGATTAGTCGCTCTGTCGTTTAGATTAACACTTTATCGACCGCTAGCCTATTTATCGGCTTTTCGATTGCCAATGTTTATCGATCGCTAGCCTATTAATCGGCTTTTCGATTGCCAATGCTTATCGACCGATAGCCTATTAATCGACTTTTAGCTATCGACGGTTTTCGCTTCTTTACTGTTTTGTTAGTAGCTGACCTCCTGTATGCTGACCTCCCCATATCCTTATGAATTATAATTATAATAATTATTATTATTTATTATTATTTTTAAAGGAATAAGCACAACACAATGAATAGCGAAAATTTAGCCGGTACTGGGAGCAAATGCGCGCGCGACTAAGCCAGTCCTTACTGAGTGGCAGCCTCAACCACGACCGGACGATAAAGTGTTAAGATTCAAGTCGTTTGGTCCAGTTTCAAAAAGGACACACTGCGTCTTTAAAGGTGTCCGAATACATTTTTCCGGCACTGTACGCGTACAAATGCATAATTTGATCGTCCTTGGGAAAGATGGTGTCAAAGCGAAGACGATGCACGAAAGGCTTCTTCATTTTGTCTCCGACACGTAACGTTGACCGCAACTCGGTATACATAGTATACAATGTATACTATACATAGAACGTACTGCACAATGTATATAGTCACTCATCAATGTTTTCCGACCTTACGTGTGCGTCATCGGAGCAACCCTGTGTTCATGGGTATAATTAGCTCTACATACGCCGCGCCGGAGCTCGTACATAAAGCGCTTCTACCTACGGATTCTCTTAAAATCGAAGCGGACGATGCCATCGGCACATTGCATCGCGGATTGCGCTCGCCTCTTATCCAGCAAAAAATAACGCAGCCAGACCGAGTTCTCGGGCAGAGCGCGGCCGGGCCTCGACGACAAACAGTCGGCCGACGTGGACGTTCGCGATGCGCCCCGACAGTGTAATATTGTTGTTTTCCGTTTCCACCGATAGCGCCGTTTCCTTACTCCGCCGCGCTGGCGGGAAAGTTATGTCGGCTTTCGTGGATGCGCCGGCAAATCGATTCGCAATTTAGTATTCCTCTTAGAAATTTATTTCACACCATATTTATTCTGTCGCGTTCTGTCGCTGTCTGGGACAGGCACCGCGTTCCCACCGATCCAATATTCAAACGAGCGTTTAGAAAATAATAATTAGATGTATTATTGAAATCGAAACGCCGCGGCGGAACGGGGCCGAACAACTATCGATTATATTACAGATAGGAATGCCTCGCCTCGATTAATTCGTACACGAGGCTCCTCCGAGCACCGTTATTTCGCACGCCCACGCCCCCGGTGATATACACGTACTCCAGCGGCCGAGTTTTACGCTTCTCGAACAATGTGAATTATTCAGCGAGATCGGATAGTATCGAGCCGGGAACCAGGCCTTATTGCCGATTCGCCGAAATCCGCGCGGATCATAAATCAAGCGGGAGTCGTTCCTCTCGAAGCTGGACATCCGCTAACTGAGATCATTAGCGCCCCACATCGAACCGACTACGAACCCAATCAGTATCGTTCGCACGTGCTGGACTGCGATCGAGCGACGCGCGACCGCTCGATAAAAAATCGGGCGCGGTGAATTATGGGATCTATCGACGCGCTTTTATCTGGAGAATTTTGCGCGTTCCCAGCGCGAAGGATCGAAACGCTCGGGATCGGCGGAGCGGTGGCTCCGGATGGCAAGAAAACCTTGTCGATCGCATTAGACGATGTTTTCTTCGAATAATTCCCGCCTGGCTTAAGCGGCGGACAACAGAAATGTCCAGGTGAACGCGTACAATGCCGGCGGATACGCACACACGGACACTCGAATCGCTCGCCAGCAGGCTAGCTAGCCGGCTACGTAGTCGCCATGTCTAATTATGTTGCATTGATTTTGTCATTAGCCACCCCTGCGACCGTTGTTGCCCGTACATGGTCGACGTCGAAGCAAAAACACTTCCCAGCGGCGATCGACGACGGAACTCTCTCTACCCTACGCTCCTCGAACCCCTTTCCACGGGCCGACACCAACACCGACTGGCCGATGGAATTCGGGAATTCGAGAGAGGGTTTCCTTAACGCGTCGAGTGCCGCTTGTAGGTACTACCACCGGCGGTACACACGAGTTTACGTGACGGGATTATTTCGTGGGGTCACGCAGCGGCGCATCGCTCCACTCGATGGCCCTAGGCACTTTTAACTCCGCCGGTCTCCTCGGATTTACGTGGTCTACCGTGGAATTTTAATGGGTGTCGATGTCGTGTTCGATAAACGAATGCCATTTTTCCTTTCGAAACTTTTGTATTTTTGCACGGCGGCTAGACAATTGCGGGGAACGCAGGGTTAACGGGTCTTCGCACACTTCGTTTCCAATCTGGTTTCACGCGTTCGTTGGATGATACAGTAAATTCTCCCTAATTGACCGTCAGCTTGTGCATAAAAATGGACAATTTGGGAAGAGGAGATACGATTATTCGAGCCTTGCGGTTTTTATAATTGTTGATAATCGTATCTCCTCTTCCCAAATTGTCCATTTTTGTTTTCAAGCTAGGGGTCAATTAGGGAGAATTTACTGTATCCCCTTCTTAACAGGGTTGCTACGCCATTTGATGTTCTGCGTGAAAATAATTCAATTTTGTTTATACGTGTGTTTATTTGGAATTGTAACGCACAGCTGGCATTTGATTTAATTTTATAAAAATTAGAGTTTAGGGAACGTTTCGTTGGTAACTAAATGATTACTTATCGTAAATGGAAAATAGAGATCCTGCTAGACCTTATTAATTTGTACGTCTTTTTGCATTTAAAACATTTGGCAATACCGTATATGTATAATATCTTAAACGTATGCGTTTGAAAGAAACACCGATAGACAGTCTTTACTGACAAATTAATTTTATACGCGATGTTATTTAATATCCTGATATATTAATGATTATTACAAGAGAATAGAAGAAATAGAATTTATCAGTGTGATAACTTAAAAAGTAACTTCATACACCGAACACATCAAATAATCCTGTACGAAACAATTGACGACAAACTCCATTATGTTCCGTTTTTCTATTTTTTTCTTCTAATACTTATTACAGTTTGTATTACTATCTATACAGTTTGTATCTATGTATTACTAGTCTGCGAATCTTTATGCAAACTAAAAACTGATTCCACTATATTTACAAGCAGTAGGCGTTAAATTAAAATTTTACATTTCCCTTAATAGTTACAATAAGATGCCAGAAATACATCGATACTTTTAAATCGTTTTAATCTTCTTCCTGTTTTATATTTCACCTACTCGTTTTCATCGTAATGTCTAATTATTTCTTATAAAATTCGCAGTCATTTCCCTCGAAAGAAAACACTCTTAACCAGTTTGCCGATGCCACTTCTTTGAACAGCGTGCACCTAAAATGTGTCGCAAACGAAAGAACAATTATTTGTTCACGTTACAGTCTTTTCGTAATAATTATTTATATTTTTTATTTGTTCGATTTATTTCGTTTTGGTCTCCAAAACATCAAAACATCTTCCAATTTACGAATGTATTTTAGTTTTCACTAAAATCGCAATTTGAACAACAAATTGTAACTACTTTTAGGCATCACGAGTATAATAATAATAATGATTTATTCATGTACACGGGAAAAACACCTTTTGTTACAAAAGAAGAAGTAAAAGAAAGAAATTTCGTATAGAGATTTCGATAAATATACTCGTCAAAAGCAGCTGTTTAATCGGTTACCTTGACCAGGACGATAGCTTAGCGCCTAACACCACCCGATTGGAAAACGAATTTTCCCGCGGCGTTCAATCAGCCACGGTGTTGCCCGATCGGAGACGAAAGTTCCATGGAAGAGGAGACCGGCGAGAGAGGCGGTTTCGTGATCCGCGAGGCGGCATTGTTCGGCATCCTTCGTTCCGCCTACGATCGTAGGCCCGGTAGGCGGGAAAGGGGCATGCGTATCCCGCGGATCCTGGAATTCGCTCCTCTCACGGATTGGCTTAATTGCGGGGCCAGGACGTTAACCGGGTTAATTGGCGGATCCGCGTCCGAAGGGGGCACGGCCGTGGGCCGCCACGTGAGTGTACGACGAAAATTCGATGAAATCTAATAATCGGTGACCGCCGGATGAGCCGGGAGAGCAGGCCAATATACTTCGGCTACACATGCGTGCGCGTGCGTGTTACGGGCAAGTTTCTCACGGTGCACTCGAAGAAAATTATAAGGGATGAGGTTAAACTCCAGGTTACCCCGCGGGGGTAAGAGAGCATCGAACGATGGAAAGAGAAAGAGAGAGAGAGAGAGAGAGAGAGAGAAAGAGAGAGAGAGAGAGAGAGAGAGAGAGAAGGAGATGGAAAGAAAGGAGGCGAAAGCGTTCGCCGCTCGAAGAGGGCAAATCATACTTAATTGATATCACAAAGAGGCTCTGCTTGCGCTCACCACCTAACCCAACCTAACTTCATAATCGCCAGCTCCTTCGCCGGATTAAACGCCGCCCGGATCCATGTTGCACGTAAATTACGCGCGCCTCCTCCGTGTGCTCTGCCCTTCACTTATTACCGTTGTCTTCGAGCGAATCTCTTCTTTCTGTTCTCCCATCGTGCTCCTCTTCGCTCACCCCCCTTCGTCGCGACTCCCTGCCCCTACCATTCTTCCCTCTCTCTCCCGCTCCCTTTCTCTCTCTTTCTCCATATGTCTCGCTTTATTTCTCTCTCTCTCTCTCTCTCTCTCCCTCTCCCTCTCTCTCGTTCGCTTTCTGTCTCGGTTTTCCTGCTCTCGTTCGACCGCGAACGGCCATCGCGAATGGCAAACAGCGGATGCGCTCGCGCAATTGAAAAGCCATCGATTAATTCATTGGCCGCGAGTATCCCCGCGAATTAACTGCGGCAGAACCTCGATAGCCGCGACCAAGCTTGTTTCGACACGTTCGCGAGATTACAAAGAATTGCTTAATCGTAAGCAAATGAGAGGAAAAATTGCAGCGAAAGCAGGATCGTAGAGTTTAATTCCATCGCGGAGCTCGGTTAGAAGTAGATCGAATCTGGAATAACGGATTTGATATCGAAGCGTGCGTATCGTTTAATGAGGTATCAGGTTTCAAGGATGTTTATGAAAGTGCATTGTTTTAAACTGCTGTGTAAAAATGGCAGTAATTGATGTAACAGTTTCACACTGCTTTCGGTTACTCTTTATTCGCGAGAGCTAGTAGCACTTGTGTAGAGTTCAAAGTTTTCTTCTTTCAATCGAACGTTAACTTTGAACAAATTGGAAATTGAACATTGTTTTTCTTGTTATTTGCTACTAAAAGTAGTTAATATAATATTCAACATAGTCGTTAATATAATATAACATAAATGTTAATAAAAGTGACCGGCGTGCGTTGCTTTACGAGACTAACAAGACAGAATTTATTTAAATTTCTCGCTATTTTTATTACCTTGGATTGAGAAGTTTATTCGATTATTTTCTACACGAGAGTCTTTGCAATTGGAGCAACTCCAAACGAAGAAATGTGAATTTTAACCAACATTGTATTTTATCCGAATATCTGCAATTCGAAAGTAATGTGCGGTTTTTATACATCTGTGGCAAAAACAAGTTAACCAAGTACAAGACAGTAAAAACATTGAGCAATTTAAAAATACTATTGGACTATTTCCAACCGATTAAAATGATTGAGAAATGAAATAAATAGTTGTGCAGTTCCTGCATCTTGTAATTAAAGCAGACAACATATCTTTATGAATAAGTAATCGATGTACGCTTACCATTTGACAATCAAGGTTTCTATGGCAATGCGATCAGTTGTCATTAATGTTCCAACAATTACGATAGGTTCACCTGAGCACCGAAAACGGGGTTGAGAAATCTCCGATTCGAACACGAAACTTCTCCAGAGCCCGGTCGCTGAAATTGCTGCCGTCGATTCGATAATTCCTATACTCCGTTCATTAATTGACAGTCGCAAGAAGTTTCCGTGACGAAGTATTATCGTGGATCGATGACCGTTTCACGTCGATGCGTTTCGAGTTCTCGCAACGCGTGGGCCCCGTGGCTTGTTCTCGATGCGTGCGCTCGAACTTGTTCGGCTGTTCGATAGGTCTTATCGGACAGTGTACGCGGGTATTAAGTAGAAAGTCGCCGGTGTAATGATAATAATGAAAGGAACAGGGCGAGAGATTAATCGTGGCCACGGAGTCGCGGAGTGTTACGTTTAATGATCGATATCGTTAAACGGATTACGGGATAGATTTTGCCAGGGTTTCTTGCCAGTGGTTCTTCAATATGCACGGATAATAGTTGCTCCGTTGTACAATAGAGCCTCTCGTATCCGAACCAACGAGGAAACAAGCCCTTTTCATTGAAACGAGAATTTCCCATAACAGAACAATGAACTTTTCAGAAACCTCTTTTCAACCTCTCAAGTTGAAATGACGAGTTTCGCCCGCAAACATTTTCTGTGTAAAACTCGAATTTAACTGTTAAAATCGATACATTCCCTCGCTTTTTTCTATCTAAAATAGCTATAACGAATTACTAGGATATAAACAACATCAAAAAGGAACGTAAATAATTTTTAAATTTTGTTCACGACAACTACAATTATGTTAAGAATTTTTTCCTTACTTTCGTTGCGCTAAATTAAATTGTCTGTGACAATCGCAACGCAAGGGATTAAATATTATTCTCGCGCAACTGGTTGCTAAACTTCACAAAATAACGTACAAGCAAACGCACGAGGTTTCATACTAATTTTCTCACCATTTTTTTCACAGTCACCACTTCCACACAGCGAGGAATCTTATCGTCCGTCTCATTCACACCCTATGTTTCTCGTTCTCGTCTTTGATATACTCAAGAAGCGAGCGACCCTAAGAAAGATAACGTCCGACGATTCTCGGAACACCTATCTTCCTCGATAACTGTTGTGAGGTGGGCCCGAGACTACGTTAATTGAGCGAGGGGACAACTATACATCATTACGATCAGTTCGGTAGGGTACAAGGAGATATACATTGTGTGTAAATCCTACATCGAGGAGATATTTAATTCGGATGGTAGAAAAATTAGCAAGCGGTATCGCGACTGTCTTGGCCAACAGTACTTATAAAAACTGGCGTCCAAAAGTACAGCCGTTTATCGGTGTTAACCCCTTGCGCTGTAACAATGAGTCACACTTGTGACAAAGATTTCGTGCATAGTTGGTTATTCGTTTCTTCTAAATCCAAACAAAATTTTATTCTTCTGTTATGGTAACCTAGGAATGAAAGTAAATGGAGAATTACAAGAAATATTGTCTCGTTCTACGGGGGAATTACTTAACGCTGAAAGAAATCGCAGTGCATGGGGTTAGGAGAAGATATATGGAGACCTTTCCTCTATAAATATAATAAATATAATGAATATAATAAGTATAATGAATATAATGAATATAATGAATATAATGAATATAATGAATATAATGAATATAATAAATATAATAAATATAATAAATACAATAAATATAATATAAATATAATAAATTAAAGATATCACATCGATTAATAAAATATAGAACAAATAGAATAATACAAAAATAGAAAATATAAGTCACTGTAAGTGTAAATTTCGTCCGAATGTAATTGTATTTTCGTGGGAACAGAAATTTTGAGGCCGTCGAACAGATCGGAAGGGCATTAATTGACACGAACCATCGGTCATTGCTACTGTTCGAGAGCGCAATTAACGTCGAACGACGATTATTTCTGTTATTCTCGATTCTTCGTTTCGTCGCTGCGGTGGCACGCAAGCTCGCCTGAGAAATAAGCAGGCACGATATTCAATAAATAACGAGACGCGTACGAGATAATTGGGGGGCCATAATTGCGCGCATCTTGCGTATTTCGTGCCGCGACGTAACGCGCGACCGATCCGGGCATGTTTTGGCCCCGCGGGGCCCGCCGTTCGATTCTTTCTGCCGGCAGAAAACACAAAAGGGACTTTCGCGTGAGAAGCCGCGTATACATCGGTTCGGTTTCCGGTGAAACGGCGCGACAAACAAAAGCCTGGTGCGCCTCGTTCGCGGTCGTCCGCTGAATGTTTAACTGTTACCCATCCCCCAACCGAACACCGTCAGTCCACTTCTGCGTCTATCTCTGTCCCGTCCGTATCCCGGCCCGTGTTTTTCCCTCCCGTCATTCGGTACAAACTCATCAACCACCTGTGTTCATTTCGACTTTCTCCCAAGCGACGATTATGTTTCGCGTCCACCGTTGTAGTCGCCCATTTTGTTTGCCGCCGCGAGACCGTTGTCTCTGCGCGCCGGCGACACGCGCAGGACACCATTCAAACTGGGGATGCTCGAGTTCGATTCGATTCTTTAGAAAACCAACTCTTTTGCTTGAAAGATCAATCTTTCGGATTCTTTCTTTCGCATCCGATCTTCTCTGAAATCGGTTCTTTCGCGTGAGAATTGTAATTCGATTTTTGCCTTTTAGGAGAACTAATTGTTATTAGTAAAAGTATCAAGCAAACTATTTGATGTGTAGGTTTTTCTCGTCTTCTACGTTTCTCGTCATTATCGATTCATTGATTTCGATTTTTTAGGCAAATCGATTCTTGTAATTCGAACATTTTTCGAAAAAAATATTTCTTACACAGCCTCCCCCTATTGGCTAATTTTGGTGACACAAACATTCCGATCTTCTTAAACTTTAAACGTGATCTTTAAAAAGGCGTTCTTTAGAGAATTTTTCAGATTGAGAGGGCATCACTTTCTTGTTGAAGTATGTAACTTTCTGTTTACAATTTCCTTTAAAATTTCACACGATAAGTGAAACATAAATTGCTGATTTGAAGTTTCAAACAAGAATTGAACTAACTAACGTTTCGATGCCTCCATTGCATATCCTTATGAAGCAAATATATTGTTAAACTTTCGATAAGAATGTAAGAAATAAGAAGAAGACACACATGCATTGTTAACACCATGAATGTGTCCGGAGAACTATAGTTTCAATAAAAATTGGTGACGTATCCGCAAAACGATTGTCTTTTCGAGAAACGTACAAGGGGAAGCGTGCAGAACGAGACCGGGGCGCAGCTGGTGGTTTCGCGTGATTAAGATAGGGTTCCTAATCGAAATGAATGTTTATCCAGAGAACTGTGTAAATTCGAGGAAGCAGACTAATCGTAGGAAGCTTCACGCGATCGGTTCCCGCAGCCACTAGAAAATCTTGTACATTATTAATCGTGGACAGGCCGGGCCTGTCTTTGCGGTAACCTTCAGTAATCTTCGACAGTGGCCGATAAGAACACTGTAATCAAATTCATCGATCGCATTAGCAGTAACTATGTTTCGCGGAAGAACGAGTCTTCTATATGTCGTCGATGAAAAGGTAGAGGTACCAGCAATCGATACCCCGGCTTAATGAATCCTGGATGCACGTAATGATCCGTCGCTCGTCGCACCATCAGACTATCCGATGGTGTTTTCCTCAACTTCTAGGATGATTACAAATTATACGCTGCTCTTGCAAAGGCGGGAACACAGGTTTCTTCCTTTCGTAGATACCCGACCCGATCACGATCATGGGAAGCCAGTTTTTCAGAAGTTCGATTGCACGAATCGACTCTGAATGTCGCAAATACGCGATAAAATTTTAGCGCTGCTTCGAATACAATGAAATTCCTTTCTTTGCGTAGAAAAACGCGTTTTTTCGGACGCTAACATCTAAGCCAATTTAGCCTGCATACTAAAATAATTGCATGATTTCTTTATTTATAATATATTTATAATTGGCACGCTCAGATTATTGATGCAAATAATTTTTTATGACTTGTTTGCACCATTATGTAGTTAAGGAATAATGTCCTAGAAGGAAAACGAAGAAATGAGGATTGATTTAAAATAATGAAACACTGCAGAAATATCCACAGTTCAACTGAATCTAAACGAATTTTAGCTACATACTAAAATAATTGCACAGCTTGTTTATTCACAGTTTATTTATATAATTGGTAGGTACAGTCACAGATACAGTATGTCTAGTCGAAGAATAAAATTCTAGAAGGGAAATGAAGAAATGGAGATTGATTTTAAACGATTATACATTGCCGACATATCTTCGGTTTAATTAAATCGGCGCCGCGTCCATTTCTCTTCGGAGTCAACGAGCTCCCAGCTTTCTTCCAGCAGAACATTCTTTCTAGGCGAGGAAATTTCGCTCGATGCAAACGAAGAGAACATTGGCGGGTTTATCGGCACGAATCAGTGGAACAGCCACGTGTTTATAATCAAGAATTCGCATGGTCTCGGAGCAGTTAAGATGGTATCTTTTAATGAAAGGCTAAGGACTGATGAAAGTAGAGGTTTCTATTCAGATCTAGTCCCGATCGAGTCGGGTTCGTCTGTGGCCGTCCTTTGGTTCCTAGCACCGTCGAAGCGGGTGATAAATTAGCTAGAAATAGGTAACTCGGGGCAGGTGATGTTAGATTGGCAGATGTTTCTGGTTACACAATAGTGGAGCCCTAATCTAGCCGGTATCGCCGTTACCTATATTTTTTTCGTAGACGATTACACGAGCCGTGCTAATGTCGTTATAAATTACGTTATTATAACGGTCGTGGTTCTCTTTCGATTTTTTATTCGCTTTCAGATCTACACGTTCGGCGAACGACAAGCCGAAACGCTTAATCTGGATATAATTAGCGTCGCAATGCCGCGCAACTTTTTTCGGTGTTAAGAATTCAGCCGGTAGAACCGAACTTGTTATCCGCAAACATTCAAGTTTTCCCACAGACGAATTGATTCGCCTAACGTTTCAAGCAATCCTGATATTTAGTTACGACGATACACCCGTATACTTGCATGCATTTCGCGAACGTGCATCGAAATTCTCACGCGTCGATTGCTTTCGGAATCGAAGTACGATTTTCTTTTCTGTCCTCAATAATTTATGCATTAACCCGAATTGCACGAGCGCCGGTTGTTGTGTTAAATGATTCCTTGGACGCTGGTTGTTTCAGCAGAACGTGTCTGCGTTTCTACGAAAGACCCGTACTCGAGATATTTTAACAACACGACCGACACTCACAACGCGCACCTTTAGACTAATTGCAAGAAACGCTTCACATTCGTGTTAAATACAAAACACAGATGTCGCGGTTACATGTGTATACGGGTAAACCAGATTTCTGACTCTAACACGGATCACAAAGAACTACCGTTCGACCTGGAACGGGAGGGAAATAATTGATCGCCGAACATCGAGTTGGGGAGCATTAATTCTCATGGGCGATTCCGCGGGCAAGAAAATTCGCTAAATATAATCGTGACCGCCGCGTGATTGACATTATTCCGGGCGGTTAGATCAAGGATAATCGGAGGAAACGATCGCTTGCGGTGGCCCGACGCACTATAAAAGTGGCGTCGCCGGAGACGCGGAATTATAACCGCGTTGATAGGAGGGAAAGGCGAAGGGCGAGCGGCGAATAAAGATAGCGAAGGAGAGACCGCATAATACCGTGCACGTATGTATCATGATGTCCAGCGGTGCACTTGCAGCCAACAAGAAAGGAAACTGCGGCTCGCGATCGGGCGGGGGAGGGGGCAAAGAATCCCGCGGTTGCTTCCACGGGATGAGAGGGATTCAGAGGTCTGTCACGCGGCGCTGTGCCCTCGCACACGCGCGCGTCCACAAATGCATAAATTCGAATACACCCACTCTTTTCAACGTTGGTCCGTTAGATTCCGCGAACCCTCGTGCGTTCGTCTTTTCGAACACGATAATCTGCGGCTATGGACTGCGGCGTAGTCGCCGACTAGATCATTGAATACGCATCCGCTAATCTAGGATCGTCGGGGTGCCCGTCGAGAAAACGTATGAATGCTTCCAAAGGGAATATCTCGCGGCGCTATTTTCAAAGTCCTCGTAACGTCTTCGTTATCTGTTTGCGGAACCGGACAATTTGTCGTTTTACGACTAGAAAAACTAGTCGTAGATGGGGGGTATCGGGAAAAGAACGCCTTAATCTAAGCCTGCACAAGAGTTACATTCATTCCCTCGAATTTGACCGTGCGATCTCCCTTTCCGTTATGGTTGTTCTGTTCTGGTGGTCGCAAGCAGAAGAGAGACGTCAATAACCAATCGATAGATAAGCATGGTCGGGCCGCAAACACAGCTGGGTCCACCGAGGGCCCAGGTAATCCGAACACAGGATGCCTTGTGTTACCATGCCGAGTCTCTCTTCGGCGTTGTGTACCGACCCGGGGCCATCGCTGGCTTGATCCTCTGTACACGCAGCTTGCCGCATTTTCTACGTATTTCACTATCTTTTGACTGTCCTCGGAGCCGGCACTGTTTGTCCGGATTAACCGGCTAGACCATCTCATAATACTCCTCGCGAAATCATTCCCTCTCGAGCGGGCGAACTGAGATCTCCTGAATACTCGGCACCGAAAACGAATCTGAGACTGCTACGCGAACCGCGAACACTGCGCGAACTTAGTTCAATTTATTGTGAAGACTAGCTTCGTTCTGTACCCGTGTGAACACAGCGAGTTGGTTTTCCAATTCGAATCTTTATGGTAAAATTCACTCGTCGAGTACCGCGTCGATCACATATAGGTGTCGCTAATGTTTAATTAGGTTTTGAAACTCATTCTTTTCGAAATGCAAACCAGTTAAACTACTATTCCCTACGGTAAATTTGCACGTTCTAGTTTCGATAACATTAATTAGCTCACTTTAATGTTATGTGTTAACACTGAGCCTGCCGGTAAGAATTCAGATCTTCCGTCATTTTGATTATAATACATGCTTGGATGAACAAATCAATTCAATTATTTTCAATGAAAGAATCTTCTCGATAGAAAACAAAATATGTGAAGTCGGTCATTACGTCCGGCTCGGTAAGTTTGGCGTTAATGACGCATTGTGTTATCGAGACAGACGTTTTTCACGAGACGAATTGTTCTGTGTTACAGGTACGACCTGGGGTTGCGTCGGGGTAGCTAGTAAAGTGTCCGTTGATCGTGAAGAGTTTACGATTACCGATAGACTGCGATTGAAGAGGGTGGGGAGCGCAGCATTTGGTAGGAGGAGGAGGAGAAGAAGAAGAGTAAGTCGAGAGAGTGTAGGCGCAGGCGCCGTAGGTGATGTGAGGCTGGCGCCCGCCTCACGTTTGGGGTGATGCCCTCCAGTGAGCCTCATCCCCCCCAATACCACCTTCAGCACCACAACATTCCTCCCTCGCATCTTCAACAGCAAACGTCGAACGCGATCGGGCAGCATCAGCTTTACCAGCAGCTGGTGGCGGCCCATCATCAGCAACAGCAACACCAGCAGCAGCAGCAGCGACAACAGCAACACGGCGGGCCCTTTCAAAATTCCCCGTACACGCAGCAAAAGCAGGAGATGAGCCCGGAGGAGGAGGGGGGTCGAGGGGGCGGGTCCCCCCCGGCAGCGGGGGCTGCGCTGCATCAGCCCCACCACCCCCGCACGGCCAGTCCACCCTCGGGCACAGAACCCTGCACCCGCGATGCCATACCAACGCCCACGCCGATCGCGGATACGACTACGACCACTACGACTACTACTATGACCATGCAATCGCAAGGCCAGCAACAGCAAGAGCAGCAAGGTCCTAGCCCGAGCCCAAGTCCAACGGGCGGCGACGTTGAGAAATTCGATGGGAAGATCGTCTATAACCCGGACGGTTCGGCGTACATAATCGAGGGCGAGAGCGAACTGAGTGAAGATGATTCCCTGCCGGACGGTTGCATTGTAGACGGCCGCGGTGTCTCTGTTCCTCATTCTTTAGTATTTCCTCAAATCGCGAGCGCGTACTACGTGTCGAGACTGTACGCCCATCAGGCGTACCAGCAACAGCAGCAACAACAACAGCAACGTTCGGCGGCCCAGCAGCACAATCCCGATCTTCCTGTAATGCACAGCTATCGGGTGATCAGCTACAGAAGCGCAGAGGGGAGCAAACAGCCGCCTCCGCCCCCGACAGCGCCACCACCGCCTGCCGCTTCGGTGCCTGTGAAACCTATTTTGATGTGTTTCATATGCAAACTGAGCTTCGGGTACGCGAAAAGTTTCGTGGCGCACGCCCAGGGCGAGCATCAACTCACCTTGATGGAAGACGAGAGACAAGTACTTTCTCATTCGACGGCATCGGCGATCATCCAGGCCGTGGGCAGAGGAAAGCAGCCGCTCGTCAGCTTTCTCGAGCCCGTGACGAACTCCACGTGTCCGCAATCGTCGCCCGCGCAGATGCAGAGCCAACAGCAACAGCAGCGCGCCGAATCCAACGAGCACGAGCCACCGACGGCGTCCAGCACGCCCGCGAGCACGCCCGGAGTCCCGAGCAGTCCCCAACAGCAGCAACAGCAACAGCAACAGAGGCCATCGCCGAGCACACCCACCACACCCACGTCGCATTCGAATCATCCTCTAACGTACAATCATCAGCAAACGCAGCAACATCAATGGACCGGGGCGCAGGTGAGCGCTGCTTCCTGGGCCAAAGCACCGGACGCCACTATGCATTACACTTCGCCACCTCCGCCAAGTTCATCGACCAAAGGCTCGCCGTCTTCTTACGCTGCCCTGACCCAGCAGCCACCGAATTTCCTGACGGGCACCACCATCGGCGTGTGTCCCGAACACATGCAAGGCAGACCGAGCGGCGTCGAGTGCCCGAAATGTGAACTGATCCTCGCCAGTAGCCGCTTAGCGGGTCCTGGAGGGCCGTTAGCTGGGATTCACAGTAGAAACTCGTGCAAGACGTTAAAGTGTCCGAAATGTAATTGGCATTACAAGTATCAGGAAACCCTGGAGATCCACATGAAGGAGAAGCATCCGGAGAGCGAAACGTCCTGCATATACTGCATCGCTGGCCAACCGCATCCTAGGTTAGCGCGGGGCGAGACTTACACTTGCGGCTACAAGCCCTACAGGTGTGAAGTGTGTAATTATTCTACCACGACGAAGGGCAATCTCAGCATTCATATGCAGAGCGACAAGCATTTGAATAACATGCAGGAGTTACAGCAAGGCGGAGGCGGCAGCTCGGGCGCCAGCAATCCATCCTCTTCGCAAGACGCGCCGATGCCAACGAGAAGTCCGCACCACCAGCAGAACCACAGTCCGCACATCGCTGGCCAAGCCGGAAACCAAAGCAAGCCGAAGCCGACGTTTCGCTGCGACGTTTGCAACTACGAGACCAACGTTGCGCGCAACCTAAGGATACACATGACCAGTGAAAAGCATACGCACAACATGCTGGTCCTGCAACAGAACGTAAAACACATGCAGACCTTGTCCGCGTTACAGTCGCACCATCAGCAAGCACAGCATCATCACCAACAAGCGCAACAGCAGCACCAACAGCAACTCGAGCAGTTGCTGCACCTGGGAGGCTTGGACAAACCCCAACACGCCGAAGCGGCTCTGGCCGACATGGCTTACAATCAGGCCCTATTGATTCAAATGATGACCGGTGGTCAGCTGCCACCGCAGCTCCCACCGGAAATTATGGGCGGCATGGCGAGTATGGGCGCGATGGGAAATCTTGGCGGAGACGTCGGACTTTCACCGGACAGCATGGATCCTCCTCCGGAACCGGCTGATCCCGACCCGTCCCATCTCTATCAGTGTTGCGTCTGCAACAACTTCGCGACGGACTCCCTCGAAGCCCTGACCCACCATCTGGCTGTAGACAGAACGCGAACGCGCGAGGGCGAGATCCTGGCGCTGGTAGCCGGCCACTTTGTGTGCAAACTTTGTTCCTATAAAACTAATTTAAAAGCAAACTTTCAACTCCACTGCAAAACGGACAAGCATTTGCAGCGCCTGCAGCACGTGAACCATGTGAAGGAAGGCGGCCCGAGGAACGAGTGGAAGTTGAAGTACTTGGCATCGCCCACCAGCACCGCGCAATTGCGTTGCCACGCGTGCGACTATTACACTAACAGCGCTCATAAACTGGCCCTTCATGCCGCGTCCCCGAGACACGAAGCCGCCGCGCTCCTTCTTCGTCATCTGCATGAAGCCAGCACCAACGTACCCACCCAAGCGAAGCTTTATCATTGCGCCCTATGCGGTTTTAGCGCGAGACACCGGTTGCCTCTTCTCCAGCACGTTCGTTCCCTGAGACACCTGCAAATGGAACAACTGCATCAACTTCATCGGCGGAGCGGAATCCAAGGGAACGAAACACCGCACACCGATATCGGCGACGTTTTTCAGGTCGTCGGCGATCCTGATGCACCACCCGCCCAACAATCGAGTCCAAATACACCTAGCACCCCGAACGCTACCAGTGTCAACAGTGGTGCGTACTCGAGATTAGTTATCCTCTTACGTCTTTTCGCTTCTAGTTCTTAGTTTGTTTTATAAATAGCGGAATGGCAAAGTGTTTCATTTTGTTTTCTTGATTTGGCGTAACAGCTACTGCTATGTAATTAATCTACGCTATTTTTAGAATTTGTTGTATATATCTTCTTCAGGTGATCTAAGGTATGCGACGAATGCTTCTGTCTGACGAATGCCTCTATGCGACAAACGCTTCTATGCGATGGTGAAAATAATTGGGATTTATTTTTCAGCTTGCTGTTAATAACATTTAATTGCTGGTCAAAAATCTGTTTTTTATTCGAATAATGTCTTTCGCTTTTTGGTTATGTCATTTCATGGAAGCACCGATCTTTTCTTATTTTCACGACGAATAATGTTTTATTTTCTTTGTACATCCCGTATCGATCAAAACACAAGAAACACATTACGGCCCCTGTTCACCGTGAACCTTACGTAAAGGGGATGGCGGTGCACTGAATTAAATGCTGGATTTTGTGAATCTTAGGCAGTGCCAATATTGGATATGTTTACACATGTAAATTTCCGTATGCGACGAATAGCTCGATCAAGACTCTCCGAATTAACTTACACTTTATGTCTTTAAATCACACGAAGCTCATTGGATTTCAAACGTAAACATGATCATTTATTCGCACACGCACTTCAATCGCTTTTCTTGACAGGTATCTGTACCGTCCTAACACTTGGGAGCCCGGTAACGTTCGCAATTTCCGAAATTCGAATAATACGCGGAGACAATGCTGCGCTCGTTATTTTTAATTATCGGCGCTGTGTCTAACAACCTCCGGACAACATAGTCGTACTAATCAGCATTCCCCTTAAAAATAATGCCATGGAACATTTTGTTTGTATTTCACGGCGGCTCGAATAAAACATTACATCTCTTTTGTTAGGACGGCCTGCGTTTGCTCGAATTAATTTCTCGGCTTAATAGCGGCCATCTGTCATCAAATTATTACGATTCAGTGGGTGATTAGCCGGCGTTTCAATGAGTTGTTTTTATGAAAAGCCTCGGCCTAAGGAAAACCTAGCGTCGTAGAAAGCGTTAAGAACACCTTCGTGAATTCAGTGTTTTCATCGATTATCGCGTAATTAAGAGGCAATGACAGTAATTTAGCGTGGCATATGGTCGTGGCGTGTGCCGCGCCACGCACAATACAGAGCGTTATTATATCGGCGGCCTGTACTTACATAAATATATGAGGAAGGACGTACGTATACGAGGAGAAAACCAGTAGCACGCGTTGCCTCGTTCCGTTGTGTTCTCGCAACTGACGCTGTTCGATGTAAATGCGGTTTCGGACAATACCAGACCACGCGAATAGGCGGTCGTTCTTTATTTCTTGTCTTGCTTTCGCCACCGGGCTACGTTTCTTGTCCCGGGAACGAACCATCGATAATTTTGTATTGCCAATCTGTAATTTCGCCGGCATTGTTACTCGAGTCAAGGAAGCATCTGCGATATCTACACACCACGACATATCATTCTACTCGCGCACCGCATTGCTGCTAAAACTGCTTCCCTTAATGCGACATAATGGAAACTTTTTATCGTGTCCCCTCTATCGCAAATACGATTATTCGGTTAAGTTGCTACTAAGCTGATTAAACAACCAAACTAATAATTCATAGAGATATTAAACGATGGTATCGTACTCGAACTGGTTACAATGTTTCCTTTATGCATACGTTGCAAATATTGGGTTGGAAGGAAAGTAATTTCGGTATTTCAATGTGAAATAAAACTCAATTTTTTCTATAGAAAAAATGAACTTTAATCAGTCAAATATTTCCCATTCTGTTCGATGACCTTTTGCCATCTTTCTGGTAATTTCATGATTCTGCGTTCATAAAACTTCTGATTCTTATCAGTGAGAAACTCAATCAAGTGCGATTTGAGGCTATCGTTATTATTGAAATTTTTTCCATTTAAAAAGTTTTGTAAACTTCGAAATAAATGATAATCCGATGGTGCAAGGTCGGGGCTACATGGAGAATGCGACATCACTTCCCAACCAAACTCCAATAATTTTGTACGTGTTGCTAAAGATGTGTGAGATCTCGCATTGTCGTAGTGAAACATGATTTCTTTGCGATTTGCCAATTTTGGCCTTCTTACTTTGATTGCTTTGTTGTCCAATTTCATAAGTTGTTGGCAGTAAACATCTGAGTTGATCGTTTGGTTGCTTGGAAGCGGCTTAAAATACACAACACCTTTATAGTCCCACTATATTTAGGGAGCATGATCTTTTTCTGATGCAATTCAGCTTTCGATATGATTTGTGCTGGTTCACCACGCTTGGACCATGACCTTTTTCGATTAATGTTATTGTAAACGATCCATTTTTCATCACCAGTAATAATTTGTTTCAAGAAGGGATCGATTACATTACGTTTAAAATGCATACCGCTAATACTGATTCTAGAGATTCTAGAGAATTTTACTTTTTAACAAGTCTAAGACATTTTATGTAATATTCAATTGTGATTTGTGATACATTTAACCTTTTTGCAATCTCTCGTACAGTTATATGACGATTCGATTCAATTATGACTTTGATTTTGTCATCATCAACTTCAGAATGTCAAGCAGAACAAGGCAGTAGACGCCATGAACTTCACATATCTCTTTGTGAGTCTCGGCCGCTTTCTTGCCTTTATGAAGATAAAAGAGTAAAATGTGTCGAAAATGTTCATTTTTGTACACCATGTTAAAATTAACAGCAAACTATCAGTTGTAAACAAAACTACACGGAATTTGATTCTATAGTAACCTAAACGTGTCGATTACTATAGCTGAAGACTTCTCTTTGAGTATTTATTGTTGCTGTTGTACATATTTTATTTGTTCTTTGAAAATTAACAGTGATTTTGTTGATTGTTTATATCTTCACAATGTAATAACTTGTCTGCACTTTGCACAGTGGCAAGGAGTTCAACCCCATGCTGCCCGTCAACAAGTCGTCATCACCAATATCATCAATATTTAAACATTCAAGTAAATGTATCACATAATGAGTGTAAATTTGTCACGTCTTCTGAGAAATCATTACAATCGAAACAGTTCTATTCATTGCAATTTTTAAGCAGATGATGCGGCAAGAAATACAACAAGAAGATAACTAATGTCAAGGTTATATTAATTTTAACGCTTAGCAAAGCTTTCTCATAATTTTCTTTTTTTTTTCTTTTTTTTTAGCAAAGAAACGCTATTAATCATCGCTTGTCGCAAAAACATTTTCTAATTTTTCGATTTTCTTATTTTCTGATTTTCTATTTTTTTGTTTGTCTGTTTTCCTGTTTTTTTGCTTGTTGTTTTTCTGTTTTTCTGATGTTTTGATTTTCTGCTTTGAGTTCTGTTCGCATGTGTAGTTAGAAATTTGTAGTTAGAAATTCGTAGTTAGAAATTCGTAGTTAGAAATTCGTAGTTACAAATTCGTAGTTATAAATTTCTAATAGAAGTGAGCCCCTTTCCGATTTTTATAGAACGACGGGAAGAAGGTAGCGAATGCGGTAACGAGGTGAAGCAAGAGCCGGACAATGATCAGGAAACGGAACAGGAACCGGAGAACGAGCACGAGGACGTCTCCTGTCCGTATTGCACCTATCAGCCGACATCGCGAGAGGAATTGAGACAGCATTTGCAGGTGGCTCATGTGCAGGACACGGACGAGAAAGCGGAGACGGTGAAGGAGGAGCCACCGCCGGACCTGTTGTGCCCGCTGTGCCAAGACGGATTCCGAGAGCGATCCGCGCTGGAGAAGCACGTGATGCAGATCCACTCGGTGAACACGGACGGTCTGCAGCGACTGCTCCTGTTGGTTGACCAAAGCCACTGGCTGAACAATAACCCTAGGAACACGTCGACACCAGCGGTGACGACGCCGACGTCGCCAACCACCACCACGAAACCGCCGCAAGAGGAGGAGTTGAACGAGCGCGGTGGCAACGACGAAATCGAGGAGATCACGAGGTGCACAATTTGCGGCCGGATCTGTCGCTCCCTGGAAGAACTGCAGCAACACCACAGGGAGACCCATCCGGCGACGACGCCCACGCTGGCGGTCAGCGAGAAACACGTGTACAAATACCGGTGCGGTCAGTGCAGCCTGGCATTCAAGACCTTGGAAAAATTGCAGCAGCATTCGCAGTATCACGCGATAAGGGACGCGACCAAGTGCGCTCTGTGCGGTCGATCATTTCGCTCGGTGCAGGCACTTCAGAGACACTTAGAGTCTACTCACGCGGATCTACACGAGGACGAGCTGGCGCAGTACAAGCAGAGTCTGCTGCACGCGCACCCGCTTCTTCAAGCGCTCACCGAGGAGAGCTTTCGGAGACAAGGGAACCTGAGCGGGGAGCAGAGCGTAGAAGACGATGCCAGCAAGGCTGAGGAGGAGGAAAGCGACGCGAGCGACTCATCGCCGATGCACAAGGAACAGCGTCTCCTGGAAGACTACCTAAACAGCCAACCGGTCGCCGAAGACTCCTACCATGATCCCGGCAGAAAGTTCAAATGTCATCGTTGCAAGCTCGCGTTCACGCGGCAGAGCTACCTGACCGGGCACAACAAGACGCTGCTGCACCGCAAGGGAGAGAAAATGTCCTACCCGATGGAGAAATACTTGGACCCGAACAGACCGTACAAATGCGACGTCTGCAAGGAGAGTTTCACTCAGAAGAACATACTGTTGGTCCACTACAATAGCGTGAGTCACTTGCATAAATTGAAGAGGGCCATGCAGGAGCAGGGTAACAACAACACGCTGATATCGGTGGTGCCGCCGGCCAGCCCGACAGAGTCGCCGGATTCCCAGCAGGATCAAGATAAAAAACCCTACAAGTGCAACATCTGTAAAGTAGCTTACTCGCAGGGCAGCACCCTAGACATTCATATGAGAAGTGTGTTACATCAGACAAGAGCCAGCAAACTGCCAGATCTCGCTGCCAGTGGGCAATTAGATCTCGCGCGACCGTTGATCGAGCAGCCGCCCCCATCCAGCCCGAACAGTCCACCTGTTAACATGAACACCAGTAGCACAGGAATGCTGTCTTGTCCCCGATGCAGCGCGTTGTTCGTGAACCAGGAGCAGCTTGCCACGCACCAACAGCTGTATTGTATTTTCAGCAATCCACTGGCATTGTTTCAACAACTGGCAGCGTCGCAGCAACTCGTCCCGTCTACGACCGCCAAAACACCGCCGCCGACGTCTACGACGCCCGGGCCGCAGCAACACATGCAACAGAGCGTGCAGCACGCTTCGCAGACGACACAGGACATCCTGTCGCAGCCACGTCACAAAACGTCGCAAATGTACAAGCATCTGTTGGAGAGCTTCGGTTTCGATCTTGTGATGCAATTCAACGAGAACCACCAGAGGCGCCAGCGGAAGGAGGAGGAGGCTGCGGCCGCGCTCCAGGCCCAGCAAGAACAACAGAAGCAGGAACAGCAGAAGCAAGCACTCGCAGCTCAGGCGGCCCGCGAGAAGGAGGAGGAGGTGGAGGAACCGACCGACGACGATGTTATACCGGAACTGACCAGAAGCACTTGCCAGCATTGCAATAAGGAGTTCAGCAGCGTCTGGGTGTTGAAGGCGCACTGCGAGGAGGTGCATCGCGATCTGGTGCCCCGCGAGTTTCTCGAGAAGTACGCGCAACAGTTCAAGTGCGAGTATGAAAAGAAAAGCGTGGTGGTCACCGTCGCGACGTCCTCGTCCACGTCGTCTGCGCCCAGAAGCTCCACCCCCGCGTCCGGTCAGCCGCAAGATCTCAGCTCCGACAAGGAACAACGCGAGAAAGAAAAGGAGGAGATCGCTGAGAACAAAGAACGCATCACCAAGACACCGGAAGCAACGTCGACTACACCCGCAACTACTCCTGCGTTGAGCAACACGCCCGTGTCGAGCACCGATTCGACTACAGCCACCGTGTTACCGTCCGCTCAGACTCATCATTCACAGCAGCAACAGCAGCAGCAACAACAGCAGCAGCAACAACAACAGCAACAGCAGCAACAGCAGCAGCAACAACAACAGCACGCTCAGCTGACGCTGGCTCAACAGATGTCCGAGATGCAGGCTGCATTGAACGCTATGGCGGCTTCTCAGTTGCAACAACAACTTCAGCAATATCCTGGATTGATGATGGGCATGATGGGCCTTCCTCTCGGGTTGAATGTTCCTGCTTTGGCCGCAATGAATCTGCAACCACCTCTCGTACCTATGATGCTACCGCCGCCGCCTTACGATGGCGCTGCGACCGCGTATCCACCTATCAACGCTCAGGCCGATCTTCTGGCGAAACAACATCTCGCTCTGCAACAGCAACAAGCGGCGGCTGTGAGTAATTATTGAATCCTCTAATGCTGTTTTACGTTCTCTTCAGTACTGTTCCTTAGGTCATTTTTCTAGTTTTCGTGTAAACTTTCGTGATACTTTAACCCTCACGCGTTCAAAGTTTTAATGATACCAACGTTAATCTTGGTAATTAGGGATTTCTACTAATGTGTCCATAGAAATTATGAGTTAGATATTTTTTAATAAATGCTGACGTGAACAGCTATAGGAAATGTATGTTTCTCCTGATAAATTGTTCTAAAATAATGATTATGGTCACTGAGGGAATGTCATTTCTATATTAAAGAAATGGAATCCAACAGTTAGAGATATTCTAAGAAAAATATTCGTTCTTGATTTACTAAAAATCGCAAATAAAAATAAAAATAATGTGATAATAAAGAGATGCACTAAATTAGAAAGCAAATTGTCTAGAATAACATGACAAATATTATGATACTTCTAACTCTTTCTAAAAATTTGTTTAACAATTGAAAATGCATGTACGCTTCCCCGATTCGGTGTCATTTTCACATTCAAACAGAGAGAGAGAGAATACAGATATTATATTATTATATTATTTTATTTATATGAAAACGACTGTTAACTTTTATTTACTTGTCTATTCATTGACAAGTGTTAGTATCGCTTGTGCGATTGTTACTGTGATCGTTGATTACTGCGTGTTTCGAAATTAATGTACAAATTATTGTTACTAATGGTAACAGATTCAATATTTTCGATGATTCCTATATAATTTAAAGCAACGCCAACGCGATAGATTAATCGCAGCCAGAAATGCAGAGAAAGAACAGATGCACATTTTCGTGTTGCAGGCAAGTGCAGCTGCTTCTCAGAAACGTGCGCGCACCCGCATAACAGACGAACAGCTAAAAATCCTACGAGCGCATTTTGATATTAACAATTCGCCGGGCGAGGAGCAGATTCTAGACATGGCGGCGCAAAGCGGATTGCCCCCGAAAGTAATAAAACATTGGTTCCGAAATACGTTGTTCAAAGAACGCCAGCGCAACAAAGACAGCCCCTATAATTTCAACAATCCTCCGAGCACCACGTTGAATCTCGAAGAGTACGAGAAGACCGGGGAGGCGAAAGTTACTCCGTTAAATTCTAGCGTATCCGGTAACAGTTCCTCGGACGATAAAAGCCCGAACAAACAGGCATCTCCGCCTCCGTCGACGACGAGCGTCAACGCGTCTCAGACCACCGAGATAAAGCAGGAGATACAAGAGCAACCGCAGTGCCACGTTCAACAGCAGTCCCAGCACCAGGAAGAGCAGCAACATCATTCACCTGGAAGCTCGGGTGGTCAGCAATCTCGCCCTCATTCTCCAGCACTCAGTATGAGCTCCGTATTCCCGATGCACCATGACGTCTCGTCACACTCTTCAACGACAACAAGCGCGCCGAGCATCCCCATGTTACCACCGAAACTGGGCCCGCAGAGTTTTGCTAGCCCCAACCCTGGCCCAGGTGGAGTGGTACCTGGCTCCATAACAGGTTTGACCTTGACACCTCAGAGATCTCTCAGTCCCGGCCGTGGACCGACGGACTACTCCTTCAGTGGTGGTTCGAACGGAAACAGCTCCTCGGGTAACAGTTCTGGCAAACGAGCGAATCGAACAAGATTTACGGATTACCAGATTAAGGTTCTCCAAGAATTTTTCGAAAACAACGCGTACCCAAAAGACGACGACCTCGAGTACTTGAGCAAGCTTCTCGGATTAAGTCCACGCGTAATCGTGGTTTGGTTTCAAAATGCTAGGCAGAAAGCGCGCAAGGTATACGAGAATCAGCCAGCCGCCGAGCCAGTGACACCAGGCAATCGCGAAGGTGACGACGGGTCCGGCCGATTCCAAAGAACACCAGGCTTGAATTACCAGTGTAAGAAATGCTTGCTAGTATTCCAACGGTACTACGAGCTCATCAGACATCAGAAAACCCATTGCTTCAAGGAGGAGGATGCGAAGAGAAGCGCGCAGGCGCAGGCAGCTGCAGCCCAGGTCGCAGCCGTCTTGAGTTCCGAGGACAGCAACAGCAGCTCGACGACGACCACCACGAACATCACATCCAACAACCCATCCTCTGCGCCAGCCCTCACGGAGCAACTGCAACAGCCTCTGAACACCACCGCATCTCCTCACCATCAACAACAGACGATGACACAGTCGCATCAGCAGCCCCAACAACAGTTACCGCAACAGCAACAGTCTCAGTCGCAGTCCCAATCACAGGCTCAGTCGCAAGCCGAGTCCAAGGAGGAGAGTTACCAATGCGACAAATGCAACCTGATGTTCGGACGGTTCGAACTGTGGCGCGAGCATCAGCTAGTACATATCATGAACCCGTCCCTGTTTCCACCCGCCTACCCGCCGGACTCGCCGTTCGGAATCCTACAGCAACAAGCCCTCAATGCTACCACCGGCGTAGCGGCCGAAACCCCTCATCCCCTGATCGCGATGATGCAAGACAGAAAACGTAAGTACGATGACTTCGACGACGGCACAGGCGGCGAGTCTCGCTCGAACTCCGAACACAGCGAGCAGCCCAAGGACAAGCGATTGCGGACGACAATTCTCCCGGAACAACTGGACTATCTTTACCAGAAATACCAGGTCGAGTCGAACCCGTCTAGAAAGATGCTGGAGACTATCGCACGCGAGGTCGGATTGAAGAAACGTGTGGTGCAGGTGTGGTTCCAAAACACTCGCGCTCGCGAGCGCAAGGGTCAGTTCCGCGCGCACAGCCAGGTGATCAACAAGCGCTGCCCGTTTTGCCCGGCGCTTTTCAAGGTGAAGTCCGCGTTGGAATCTCATCTGAGCAGCAAGCATGCCGACCAGGTAGCCCGCGGCGAGGTGAACATCGACAATATTCCCGACGAGGAGCTCTCGATGGAGTCCGCGCCCTCGAACCCCAGCACGCCCAATATGATGCCGCCGCTGTTCCCTCCATTCAACACCGACATGGAGGCCTCCCTTAAGAAGTACTACGAGGAGTCCATGAAGCGATACATCAGCGAGCTGCAGGCCCACGCCAGCAACGGTAAGCAAGAAGCGACGAACCACCAGGCTTCTGGCAACAACAGCGGCGAGTCCCCGTTGGACCTGAGCAAACCGGTCGATCTCAGCCGACCGATGAAGCTGAGTCTCGGCGGGCTGAGCAACCTCCTCGAAGAACAACACGGCATGCACTTCCGCGGCGGCAGCGACTGCGGCCCGCTGACCGACCTCTCCGAACGAAGCATTTGCGACGACGACAGCCTTAGCGAGACCACCGAGTTCTTGGACGACGAGAGCGGTCCAGCGAGTCCCGCCTCGAGCACTCAGAGCTCGCGGCAGGGGTCCGCTTCCGTGGGAACTGGAAGCGCTGCTGTGCCGGCTGTAACCGGTGCCGGTGGTGGAACCGGCCAGTCCAGCGGCAAAAGGTATCGCACTCAGATGTCAGCGACTCAGGTAAAGGTGATGAAGTCGCTGTTCTCGGACTACAAGACACCAACCATGGCTGAATGCGAGATGCTCGGTCGCGAGATAGGCCTGCCGAAGCGCGTGGTACAGGTGAGCACTCCGGATGACCGGTCAGAATCATTGCTAGCCGCGAACGCTTTTCAGTCCTTCAGTGGGTCCGGATCGAAGAACTTTAGACGTTTCACGGATACTCTTGAAACGTATGGGAATTTGCACGGTTTTATTGCTTGTAAAAATCGTTTGTTTAATACTTCGTTCATCGTCGCATGTTCAGGAAACTTTGAAAGATCGAATAGCGGTGTCGGATGTTGCATCGAAATATGCTTGGAATAAATTTTGTCATGCAGTCTCGAATAGTACGGTTTCAAGTGAGTGCAGACGAATAGCGGAGGGGTTAGATGACGGTCTCATACGACTATAGTCTTAAATAACTATAGAAAAGTTCTTTTGTACTGATAATGATCATTGTCGATACTGCCGCGCGACGTAAAGCAACGTAATAACGACAGTTTGAAACAGTAATTTGCGTAGTGAAACGAGGCAAAGAACGATTCCTTGCGTTACATATTTCATGCGCCGCGAACAGTAATTTTTAGTCAACTGTATCAACTCTTCGCGCGAGAAGTTGCATTACCCGGAAGTGACAATATCGTGAGCAATAATGGGTTCTTTCTTGTCGGAAAAGAAAAGAACGAGACCGTCGAACAACGAACGTTCCCATGCGGCTCTTATTAAATCTTCTTAATTTCTTCATTTTCAAGGTCGGTGGACATTTAGGAAGCAATGCAAATTCAGTAGATATCGATCCTCGATCCTCGAAATCTCGGTAGATCGTTCGATCCGGACCGGTGTGCATCGATGAGCCCGCGATCTAATCGAGCCGACTGTAGGTCTGGTTCCAGAACGCCCGCGCCAAGGAAAAGAAAGCCAGATTAGCGGCGGGCCTGCCAGCCGAAGGCTCGGCGGTGCAACCGCATCGCGGCCCGACCGGGCCCGACGAGTGTAGACTCTGCTCGGTCCGATACTCGGCGAAGTCGCCGCTGCAGGAGCACGTATTCTCGCGACGGCATATCGAGTCGGTGCGTGTCGCCGTCGAGGAGGGCAGCCTGGTGCCGCCGACACCTGGCGCGCCGATCCTCCCCACCGGGAACACCGCCGCCGCGGGGATGGGCAACGCGTCGGTGGTTGGCGCTACCAATCAGCAAGCCGGCCAGCAGCAGCAATCGGACGAAAACATGATGTACGGATCCTTGTTCCTTCACCCTACGGCGATGTTCCAGCCGCAGCAACAACAACACCCGGGTGCCGCAACGCCTAGTACGGCTACCACCACGCCCGGTGAGTGCCTCGCTGACCTCTTGTAAGCGACCGATCGACACGCGCCTCGTTCGAAATTCGCATATTTGACGCACGAGGATCCACATATTGTAGAAAAAAAGAAACACACACATTCGCCCAATCGTGCATCGTATGCCGATCGAGGACGCTATTTTTAATTATCTTGAACGTCGGGATGCGTTTTATATTCGTTTTACCTTCTTCGTTTTATTTTCTAACGACTGCCTTGATGAAAGTGCAAGAATCTCTTTTCCTTTTCCTTCTTCTTCTTCGTCTTTCCTTTTTTTCTATTTTCTTGCGATTTTTAAACGTGACAATTGAATTTCGAACTTGCGCGAGCTACGTCGTTGTATGTTGTGCACGTGTTCTTTGTTTACCGCGTGTATACACACACCTGTACAATTCGGCCCGTGTGATACTCTAGGGGGCCCGACGCTGTATGGAATTAATATACAGAGAGGTTTTCGAAAGATCTTTACATATATAGTGCGAATATTATATACCCAGAGCTAGGCAATACTGAAAGTTCCTATCAGATGACTATTCTAGCGTAGAACAAGAATACGAGGGGGCGAACGGAAGAAAGATCGAAAGTATGTCTGCGTTGTGTGTCCGCGTTCGTTCCGTGTGCGTGAGCGTGTGGAAGAAAAAAGCATCAGAGAGAATGAGACCAAGAGCGAACAAGTACAAGAGTAAGAGATCGGGAAAATGAGAGTGAGAATGAGCGAGGCAAAATGAAAAAGAGCAAGATCGAAGGAAAAAGAAAAGCATGCATGTGAGCAGAGAGAGAGAGAGAGAGAGAGAGAGAGAGAGAGAGAAAGAGAGGGAGAGAACGTACGCGTGCAACGAGCTTTAGCTATTAAACGTAACGATCGTCGCAACTAGAGAGATACAGATTATTACGAACTTTATTATTATATTTTATAATGGATTCTTAGTACTATCCATTTCGATTATTACTCGAAGCGTTTGATGCATTATACTATAGCCAGAAAGAACGGAGAATACACGTTGCCCTTAATTCCTACATAGCGTAGCGAAGCGTCGCTCCGTCTCGTCGCGCACCCCTACACCTTTGTTTCTCCCTGTTTCGATTTTACATTATTATTATCATCGTCATCATCGTCGTCATTATCCGCGAAGCCATTCCAAGACCGTGTCACCCAACACGGTGGGAAACCTTCTTAAATGTGCTCGTAGCGTACGCTGTAAATACTTGGCGAGCCGTGCTCACTGTTGTCCGAGGCCCGGATGGGGCCCCTTTTAGTAAGAACGAACCCGATTCTGGCCTCCGTGGAGCACGTGATCGCTGCAGGAACGCGATCGTTTCGAGAACAAACGATGCGTTCCACGTACATACATTTTAACCCTCACCACCCCTCACCCACATTTTCATCCATGAACCCTACGCGTCTCGTTTTCTTTGACCCGTATCTTCTTTCGCTACCCTTCGCGTCGTCGCGAGGAAAAGACTCCAATTTGCCATTACGACGACATCGATCTTAATCAGGGCTAGTACTAATTACTATTATTATTTTATGCGTTAGTTATTTATGAGTTTCTTTTTGTGATAGCCACACTCTCGGTCGGCCCCGGTACTCAGCCGGAAACGACTCGCTCGTCCGAGTGTCTCTTTCAGCCTCGAGCGGCTCGACGCACGTCCATTTCCCATTGCGCTTAACGTTCTCGCGGTTCTTTCTTTTCATTATTCTTCGTTTATTATTATTATTTCTCGTGTTATTTTTGTGTCTTTTGGCTCGTCTTCAATTTATCTTGTTTCCCGCGAGCTCGTATCCGCAGCCGTCGAGGGTGTGGCTCCGTTTCTCGCTTTTTTTCCTTTACCGACACACGAGCTCACACGACACACGCGCGATTCCCACGTTCACGCTTGGGACACGCGTGAATTACGCAAAAGATGCATACACATGATACACGACAGATGCACACGAACAGAAAACAATGTTATGTATGTCGGTCCTACTATTCTTGTGTATATAGTTATCATTATTATTATCATTATTATTATTAATTATTATTATTATTATTAATTATTAATAATTATTATTAATTATTATTATTATTATTATTATTAATTATTATTATTATTATTATTTTATATTAATATTATATTATTTTTCCGTTCTAGTCTAAAATAAAGCTATAGTATCATAAGATTAATCTTTGGTTTTTTCTTATTTGAAGTTTTCATCCGTTTCCTTCTATTTCATCCACTAGGGCCCGATTTTTTTTGTTTTGCTGTTCCCTTCTCGGGTAAGTGAACACCGGAATTATTCGACGCGAGCTTACAGAAGCAACATGTTCGACGAGCCTACGAGCCCAGTAACGAACCTACCGTTATTATGATAATTGTCGGCGAAGGTAACGCGTGTATGGCACGTTCCTGATTGAATAGACTGTGTCCGATGCAAAATGGAGCACATTTCACAGTATTCTCACCGATCGAACGTGTGTGCGGTAAAATGGTGGTTGTTCAATTAGCGATCATTCCGCGTTGCGAAAAACATGCGGAAAACGGGGGACAATAAGCGAAACGGGGCAACAGTTCTCGTAACAAAAGGGTTGGCGGCCATTACGCGATGGGAAATTCGATTGGAGATCGTCGGTATGATGTAGCGCTAAATACAATTCTAGTTAGCCTCGCATTTGCGTATTAAGAGATAATTAAACGGGGCTCCGGCTATTCAGCGGGCAATGTAGATTCTCAGTTATTGTTCTTACAGTATTTCAAATGCATTAAAAACAGTGTTTCTGTTCATTCCAAATAAGAATTTATTTAGCTTGGAATACAGTGGTGTTCGTAATAACCATATTCTAAATACAAATACACTAAACATATAAATATTATACTAAATGTAACACAGCAGAATGTTCATTGTGTTTTATAAATGCAATTATAGCAATGCCTTTCATAGCAATATTCGTAATGACATTTGCGTAATACGTTTTAAACACGAATAATAGGTTGCTAAGTTATAAATATTGAGTTACGAAGGTTATAATAATGCTACTTCGTAAATAAATATTATACGAATTCAAAGGATTGAATCCAATGTAAAAAGATTGTTATTGAATTTACGTAAAATTATAGATGAACTGAATTTAGTTCAGTTTTTTTAATTGTAAAGACTTGAGGTGTCCAATAATTTGAGTCATATTCCAGATAAAAGAATTTCGTATGTGAAACGTTACACGCCAGTACTTATACATTTAAAATTATAGTACAGGGCTTTTGAACTTCACGACGACTGAAACCTGTCCGATAGATTTAAACGTAAGAAATCACATCAATTAAACAAATCTTTCTACATGGATTTAATTACGAAATCCAAAATTACTTAATTCACCAGATCCACAATGGAAATTTCATTGACCAGAGAAAAAACAATGGATTCGTAGTGCGAGTTGGGGGGGAGGGAGAACCATCTTGTACAGCTATTGACAACGATGACTTCGTAATTGTTACGTGACTTATAACCGACTTTCTAAGGTTTTGTCGATCGACCGACCGGTAATTAGTCGCGGCACTTTTTCGAGGCGTCCCCGGTATAACAATAGAACCGATCTATACACGACGATGCGTGGGGAGGTGGATGATTGCGAGTTGCGGGAACCATTGTACACACGGTCATGGTCGGCGTTGACGGGCCCGTTCACTGCCACCGACACCATCGCCACGAAATTCCCTAAAGGACGCGATTCACGCGCTGAATGGAACGGGACGCATTCAAGGAAAACGAGAACAAAGGGTTCGGATATTCACTCGGAAAATTGATTCCTTAGCGACGGCGAGCCGTCGCCGCGTTTCAACTTTGCCTCCCCGTCTTCGTATCCTTTGTACCGGCGTCGCGACAAAGGCTCGATATTCCTTGGAAATCTAATAATCCTTTGTTTAGCCTTCGCGTAAACATCCGACGCGTGAAATCCGTGGATGAAAGTCATTTTAGATGGCGGCGATCCAAGTTTCTTATTAACATTCACATCACCGGCAGAAACGTATCCATCATTACAATTATTCGTGTGCTTGACGCGACAAATATTTTCATTGTCAATAAAAGCAGATATGATGATAATACCGGTTGCACGTAAAGAGAATATTAGTATAAAAATTAATATGCATGTCTTCTATAAATTAGTTTCAGTGTTGGGGAAAATTTTATTCGGATGACGGACAAAGACTAACGAATAAAGTTGTATTCGCCACTATCGAATAAACATTCAACCGAATATAAATTTATCCACGTACGAATTTATCCCAAATAAACTTTATTCGAATAAAATTTAATTTGAATAAGAAATTGTTTTTTATTCAAATAAAAATGAAGAATAAACTCGAATAAATAAGAATATATTCTACTTATTCAGAATATTTAAAAGAAATTATTTATAACATGCCGAAATGGTTAACTGGTGATATTAAGCAAAACGCATTTGTGACAACATATTAAGATTAAAATTTTGTACAACTAATATATCAAATATCTATTTTAATGTGACAGCTTTTGATTTAAAATGTATTGTACTAATTAGATGATAGAGAAACTAGTAGTCTAAATTTTTCTATCTCTTGGCATGATAAACAAAATAAAAGAACTCTCGTTTTTTAACATTTTCATCTGAGTCTATAACGAAAATTTAAAAAATGCCTTTCTCGTAACTTTTATGCGTGCTGAAAATTTGATCGAAATTGGTTTACAGAGCCGAGCTACAGGCGTTAAAAGGTATAAAAAAAACTGCAGATTTCTTACAGTTATGAGTTAAAATCGTGATAAATCTGCAATCTTTCCGATTTTCAATTTGTCATAACTTATGACAACGTCAAACGATTCCGATAAAATTATCAAAACATGCATATAAGTTATCAAGATCTACAAAACGCATTTTTTAAATTTTCGTTATAGGCTCAGATAAAAAAGTTAAGAAATGAGACTTTTCTATTTCCTTTTATCATTCCAAGTAATAGCAAAATTTAAAAAGAAGCATTACAGTCATTATCTAGTAAACTAGTCCCTTTATTATCTAAAAAAATCCAAATTATTCAGTCCAGTTTTAAAAAAGTTCCTGCGTTCTAAAAGTTGGACGAATACTTTTGCGAACCACTGTATGCACGCCTGACATACCTGGACTTGCCACGTGCCACGGATACTCGTTGACGGGATGGTCTAAGTTCGGACAAACCTGGCTGCCAGATGTATTGAAAAATCTACAGGCCTGCATCGAGCCCAGATATCGTCTTCTAACGATGAATTCTAAGGAATACAATTCGTGATTTCCTCGGGACGTAGTGGCAACTTAGCTTTTACACTCTACAGGCTGGTCCACGCAATTGTTTCAGGTCATAACTCCGTTACTCCGAATGCATTTACGAAAAAATGTCAAAGGAATGACGCAATTATTAATTACACTCGCACAGATGTATTTAACCGTTTGCGTACCACGCGCCACTTTTGCGCTCTTCAGATTTTGTATCGAGAAAAGTCAGGGCATTTGGCCGAAACAGACGACTTACGGCCCACCCGAAATTTGTCGAAACGTGCTCAGTCTTTGAGACGCATGTATACGTCGCGCGTCGCATCGCTGTCAGTAATCCAATTTGCATTTTGTTGTTACCTATTCTAAATTAATAGTATATATATTTTCATTCATAACGTTTTATTTTATGTTTTACGGCTTTTTTCGACACATAATCGAAGGAGCGCTATTGCGCTCTTCGGCTTTTTACGACACATTATCGAAGGAGCGCTATTGCGCTCTTCGATCCTGTTTTTTCAGAACCATCTGGTACGCAAACGGTTAAAAAACAATCTAAGGTCCTACAGATGTGGTGCTCTTCGAGCCATTTATCTTGCTCTTTTGGCATTTTTTTCGTAAATGCATTCATAATGGAGTTATGACCTGAAACAATTGCGTGGACCACTCTGTATACTGTCGAGCCTATTACCTAGTACAGATCAAATGCATTCCTCGGGGTGGGATGCAGGATCTCGGTAGGAAGAGTGGGAGAAGGGAGCAGGCACATATTGGCGAGACACGGAAGGGTAAGGCGGGGTTCCAAGAGGTTTGGAAGCGGTACGCCCCGTTTATTTCCTCAAGGTGGGTGGTGACCTTTGTACATTTCGAGAAGAATAACATTAATGCCTAACTCTGGTTACATCACGATCCTATTTTTCGAATCTCCCGCAGAAAAATTCGTTCAAACATTCGAGAGTATTTCACCGCGAAATAAGCATACGAATAGGATCGAGCATGAAAGAGGATTTTAAAGCGAGGTTATTATGGCGTCTCTTTACAAAATCACCGTCGGCTGGAATTAGCGTATCATGCGATTCCAAAGCGGCGAAAGGAGGATGGGGTTCAAGGTGATCCATGGTCACGTGCCTGGCAAAGAACGTCTCTTCCGGCTGAATTGGTGCACGAAAACATTTCGGGCTACCTCGGGGGGAGAGAAAGGGATAGTTTCGCAAGGGACAGCCTCGGCAGAAATAATACGGACTTGTAAAAATTCATGACGCGAACCCTTTTCGAGGCACGTCTTGCCGTTGCGGCTCGTGTCGGGCCACGTGTCGGCACCTACAACGGGCCGGTGTGCACGCGTTATTTTGAAAACTGTGTTGCTAATAGAAGAGGCGGTCTCCGGGGGTCGCGACACGGCATACCGTTACGCGTTTCTGCAGCGAACGGGGAACGATTCTACGCGCGATTCGTGAAATTATGCAAAGCGCGGGACGACGAGCCTTACTTACAAAGGACGCTGTTGATTCGCGTGCATGGAGGGTGTGTAAAACGACTCGCATGGCAGGCACGTGGCCCCGTCGACGAGGGAATGCAAATGATAACTGGTCTCGAGGGTTGGACATTCTTTTTGTCCGGGCGCGCTGCGAGCTCGCACGAAAATCGCGGAACCGAGAGTACGCCGGCCGGGTCGTAAGCAACAAGAATCATCACCCTACACGAACACCGTTTACGATCCAATTAGCTTTACGTTTGACGGAGGAACGTTTTCGAGGTAGCTTCGCGCGGATGGAACGAATGCAGCCTAATTACTCGGTCGAATTCCGAATTGCCGTGGGCAACTTAATACCTCGAGGTTGACGTATTTATATACGGTGGTGTAGAAAGAGTGTTGCAACACCGAGAGCTTTCGATTTTCGATAGGACGCACGATGCACCTGGACTCGGTTTGAAGCTCGACGCGTTGTTCATTTTCTTCGCTGTTAAACCGAAGACACGCTTTCTTTCTAACTTGTTCAATCGTTTAACGATTATGCCCGTGACATACACTAAATTAGCAGAGAATAGTTTTAAACCGCATAAATTAGATCTTTATATTGAATTCGAAACTGTTTCATTTTTTTGTACATGCGCAAAAGTTTCTACCACGATGGTATCGAGTAATGTCAATTTTTGTTTAACGACCAAGTGAGAACAAGATTTAAAATTGATATAAAGTTGTGGTACGATTCGTGTACATTAAGGGGTTAAACACGTTGGGAAATTTTTATACACTGAATCTATCGTGAATTTGAAGATTTCAGCTTCCTCTGTACAATCTCCGTTGCATTCTATGCAGTTCGACAATTATTCGGAGTTGGTAGAAAGAAACCTACGTTCGTTTTTTTTCAATTTCATTGTCTTCTTTATTCAACCGATAATCCTTTCTTTTTTCGTGTGTCATCGCATTCGTTCTAGTACAAGCTACATTATACTCACGTTAACTGTTTATCCCAATGTTGTTTGAAAAGTGCTATAACGACTTTAAAATGCATTGCATTCGATGAACTACAAATATATGATGATTGTTTTTTGGAATTTAAATTATATTCAAATAATTAGCTGTTCTTCAACATTAGCAATTGGTAATTTTTATACATTATATTAATATTATACAATATTATATTACATATACATATATTAATCACAAACACATGAATTCACATAAAGAGTACGAATACTTGCTGATCTATTTTTGCAGTAGTTTCATTATTGTATTGATTATGACATGACGGTTTTTATATTCTATTCTAGGTACTTGTACGTAAAGTTTAGATAAATACTAAATTTATCTAAGGTGTATTGTATATGACATCGTTACATCTAATAGCATTAACAAAAGAATTCTTGTTAACTTTTTGTGTTAGGCTTTTGTCACGGCGATATATTGTCATAACACAAACTACAGCTTGACTTATGTGAGAAGATTATCGTTGCCTGATTTACAAATGTAGAATATCTGAAGTTTGGTATTGCATTTGAAGAAGTCGTTTAAGCACGATCTACAGTTGCTATTTTAATTTACATTTTGGTTCATAGTCTCCTTGACCTGTTGCAACATGTATAATTAAATATTTAACAAATAGGATTGAAATTCCTTGTTTTTTCATTGAATGTTTGCTAGATTGATGCGAGGCTTTTCATGTGTTTCCTCGTAATCCTCTGTGTACTTTCTTGACGGAGGATCTGTTTATTCAGCGTGTAAAACCTTAGGAAACAATAGATAGTGACGAAAATTATCTTGATTCAAAGGTTTACTAATCTTTACTCTCTATTCCTCCGGAATGGATGAATAGAAATTGCAAAATATCAAAGATATCATTTGAAGTTATTCAAAAATGTTGAGGATACTTGCAAATGTTTGGCAGCGTGAAAATATTAATAATTAGTTATAATATTTATATTAATATATTAGTACACATTAGCTCTCGAACGACAGGTCTCCTCGACAAAAATATAACTCGAGTATGCTTAGAATCATTACTAATTCTATTCATCAAGTTTCATTACATTTTTTAATATACTTCTTCTAGACGCGTTAGTTTTTCTATAGACTTAAATGAAACGTATGAAATTTTCAATTAATTGCGAGAAACTAGACAGTCAAATAACAGTATTTATACTTTGCATCCAAGTGGAACCGAGCCATTCAAGTGTTACACGAACACCAAAATGCTGTTCGAACTGCTAATCTCACAATCACATACAATTCGTCTTATTAGTTCACACAGTATTTAAAAACCTAATAAAGGTCTTGTTCCTAGCAGCAAATTCTCTACAGTTATAGCATCCATTGTTTTCGAACTCTCAATAGCCTACGAGAAGTTTCCTTCGATTCCCGATTCCATAAATTAGCTCGTGGAAGAGTTGCTACCCGCACGAACTACATCCGCGGTGTACAACTCAAGCCGAGGATAAAAATTGATTACGTTTTCATTTATTCAGACACGTTTCGAATATGGAATCTAAAACTCTGTCCGACAGAGGGGTAGCAAGAAATCAGAATTACATCCACCCTATACAACAAATTGCTTTTCCAACTTCTGTTCGTTCCGTGGTCGAGTTCGACGCGAAATTAGAAGTCTCTCGCGGGACAAAGTTAGACACCAGTCGCAGGAAAACGAAGTATAGTAGAACCTCGGTTAACCGAACATTTCAATCATTTATTATCCGTTGTCACATGTAAATTACACAATTTAAGGCGACCCATGTGCAACATTATTTATTGTCACTATTAGTAAGGATTTAACTTATCAGCGACATCAAACTTAGAATTTGCTTATGCATATAACAAAAGATCAGGACACATTGTTCACTTTACTTAATATTTAAGTTTTACATTATTTAAGACACAACAAAACTGCTGATAATTATGGTACTTTTAAAATTAACAATTTTCTTGTCACGAAATCTATACGAATACGGTCTTTTATCAAATTATATTTAAACAGTCAATTCTTTTAGATTGTTTTGAAGAGTACACTGAACGTTACACAACAGTGCACTAATGTCCATTGTTTTATAACGACGGCAAGATCGAATTTAAACTTCGTACGATTTCTATTATAATATATATTTGAATAAAGAAGTTTATATAAAAATTGATCATAAAAGCATTTCTATAATATCAGGAACTTTTAAGGAAAGTCATTACGATGAATTTTATAGTTCTAAATGTTAAAGCGTAACATAGCGAATAAATGTGTACGGGTTTTTGGCAGCTGATCCCAGAAAGCTCTTCGAGAACAAAGGGTCAAAGAATCCTCGCCTACGTAAGATTGGAATTGTGCCTGAGTAACCGTTCCATTATTCGAACGTCCACATTCTTCCGATTAATTCGAATAACCGAGTTGTACAAGCGAACCGTGAATTCCGGATGCGGTGTATGGCGGCTTGGACATCTTTGTTCCGGACATAACGAACTCCCGTCGGTCTATTCGTAGTCGCAAATACCGTGTTTACATTGAAACGTCCCACGCGATCTGAAATCACAGTAGCGTCCGGAGCGGTCGTAGAATCGACAGCCCAAACGAGTTCACCTGGTAGAGGATCTCCCGTGGAAGGGCCTTGGGGACGCCACCAGGTAAGAATTAGCATGCCGTGAGGCACTCGACCCTTCTTTTTTCTCTTCTACCGCCGTCGGGAACCCTCGCGGTCTTCGTTTATTCGCCTTTAATCCCTTTGGCTCCAGCGCTAGGACCGCACGGTCGACTCTAAGGTGGTGGCAGCGGAGGAGTATCTCGAATCCGTTCGTCTCTCCCACTTTCTGCATCCTTTTCCTCCTCCTCCGACGTCTCCACCTCCTCTCTTCTCCAGCTCCTCCTGCCCCCTTCTCTCTGTTACCGTCCGCGTTCCATGTCCTTCTCCTTTCTTCTGCCGTGTCCCAGGCCATATGTTACCCGATACACGGCGGAGCTATTAATTATATCGATCTATATAGGCAGTGTAGTTAGCCGTAGCAGCGAAAAGCAGTACCAGGTCCCGCAACGCTTTATGGTTCTTCTTCCCCCTTGATCGTTTCTCTTCCCCTCCTCGCCTACCTCTCTCACTTGCTCTTACTCTCTCTCTTACTCTCTCTCTCTCTCTCTCTCTCTCTCTCTCTCTCTCTCTCTCTCTCTCTCGGTCTTCCTCTCCCTTCGTCGGCGAACCGCCCCGACAACGGGGTGAGAACCTAAAAAAATGCAGCAGTCTCTCGCGCATTGCACAGAAATACATAAAACTCGGCCAGAGGCATAAATCATTAGGGCCCGACATGGAGGAACTATTATGTGACTCATGCCGGGGTACAGAGATCCGACCAGGATCCGAGGTGAAGGGAGGCGAAAAAAATATTGCTACAGGGGCTGAGAGTTCACCCTAGGGTTGCGGTAATCGTCGTCGATGCCTCTTTTTCCTTTCGGTAAAAAATATGGAAACCGTTCGGCCCGGCTGCGGATTTATTCGTTAATTGAGTTCCGGGATTATCGATCCGATCACAGTTTGGGGAAACGCGGTCGGGAGAACGATGGAGGCACCGTATGTTGAGCCACGATCGTCCACAAGTTGTTTTGTGTAAACTGGTCTGTGGATTTTTATACAAAATAAAAATTGTGTACACTAATTGCAAGACACACAGGAGCCGTATAGATATTTATCTTATTTTTTGATCGTTTTAATAAGTCGAAAACAGTTCAACAGTATTTTCAAATATCTTACATGTTTTTACTGTTTTGTGTTAGACCAACTCGTTTTTGTTACAAATACATAAAATCCACGGTATAATAATAACTAGATTTAACTGTGGTAACGCAGGAGAACGTATATATTAATAAATATAGTAATGTAATATGTAATAGTCTAACAGCATTGTTATTTTCCTTTAAGAACGAGCAATCGTTTAGTTGGCGAAGGACATTTTTGTTTAGTTCTAATTTTTGTGCAATCGCGCATGAAAATGAGAATTTGGATTAAAATCCGCAGCCTGATATTAATATTTGTATTCTTGTGTCGAGAACTGTGTATCAGATGATTGTCTTTGCGAAATTGAAATTCTTCGGAAAATGGTTATGTACAGTGTCAACCATAAATGGTAATTGATTCTCTGTCTATGTAGATTGTTTGGTTTCGGTAGTACTCGTAGTTCGGGATAAAATTGAAAAGATATGTGTGATTTGATTTATTGCATTGGATTAGGAGTGTTAGAAATTTTGAGAAATAATTTGTACCTATAGTACGTTCATTGTTCGTCAGAAGTGTCAATAATTTGTTAATCAATTATATACAAACAAAAATGAAAAATCTTTTTTTATCAGTGTTCATGAAAGTCGAATATATTGGTATTCTACAAGTATTATTCAAGTAACAGAATAATTAGTTGCACTGAAAAGACAAACTGTACAGTATGTTTACAGTACGTTTTTATCCACGATTATTTTGAAAATTGTAATTAGAAAACATCTTTAATGCCTTTGTAATAATACATTTATAATGCCTAAATATACTTAAAAATTACCGTTTTCATTAAAACACTAATGTGATGCAAGTATACTTAAATATTTGAAAACATAGTTCAGTTCAAAATACCATTGTATGATGTTTCTTAACAAATTAATTATCGTATCACAGTTTTTTCTTTATCAATACTATGATTTTCAATCTAGCAACGTCGAAAATCCCATAAAATTAAAATAATTTACTGAATAAAATAAAAAACCGAAGAAAAATGTGTATGATAAAGAGAATTCTTTCAACTTTCAAATTTGTTATATCGATAATATTTGCGCAAAAATTCATTCTTAAGTCTGGATAAACATTTCTCTTTATTTAATGTTATTTTCAAAAAAATTTCCAAGGAGAATTCTGATTTTTCTGATTTATAATCTCTGAAACCTAAAAATTCAAAATGACCACGTGATGATATTCACACTCGAAACTATTTTAACTAGAAATCCAAAATATGTTTTCCGATCTACAGTATTTCCTGTATGATTTATTGCAACATGCATATGAAATTGAGTCTATTGACACGTACAATGCTTGCAGTTTTCACAGTATTTTAAATATAAGCAAATTTCATACTGACAAAATTGTCATCTAATATGGTATAGCAATTTTTAGTGGCGCTTTAGAGTCGCCGTTTGAGAGCGAAGTGTTAACACTAAATTAAAATGTAACTAACGTGTGTTGCTTCATAACGATGACAAGATTGAAATTATTTAATCTTCTCGTAATTTTTGTTATAATATCTTCTTGAATTAAGAAACAATTTAAACATTTCCTATGAAAGAATCTCAGAATTTCAGCAACCTTAAAATAAAAAACATGGAACCGGTCATTTTGACTGACTTGATGGTGTCAAATTGTTTCCGCTTTGTCTACATGTTGCAACCGCTGGGATTGCGACCCAGGTGCTAAAGAGTCTCGGAGGCTTTAAAACGCTAAGAAAAGAACTATAATAAAAAATAAAAATACGTGGAATTCGAAACACAAAAGATCTAAAAAGACGCTCCGAAAACTAGAATTCGACCTGTGCCCAGTGAACTGTTCCCGGGGATTGTTTACTTTCGCCGAACGCAAGCGCCGTAACGAGAAATTCCTGGAAGAATTTCTTTCGGCCCTTGGCTCAGGTAGACTTTGCGTCGGACAAGGTGCTGAGAGGAGCTGGCGTGAAACGAGTCACGAGACCATTCGTGAATAAGCTAGTAAAAGTAGCGAACTATAGAGGCCGGACGACTCTTCCCTCCGCTGTAGTTTTTCAAAGGCGCTACTGGAATCCGGCAAAAAACTCACCGGTTGGCTACCGGTCACTCTAATGCTTGACTACAACATGCCACGTGATTTCCAACACGCCGGGCTGGCTCTTCGTCGACGACGGCCACGACGACGATGCGACGCGACGCGACGCTTCCTCGTAGCGTCGCGGCGCGCCGCTTTCGGTGACCTCGACGCCGCCGTGAAAACGATTCCGGGACGGTCGACAGGTGTCCAAGTAGCGCGATCGAAGATTGCTCGGACGGAGAAACTCGTTAAAAAAATTGGTTCCAGGCGACAGAGAGAATGCCGCGATTTTTTGCCCGCGAATCGCTGTTCATTTCACTTTTCCCTCGCCGCGGCGTAATTATTTCCGCTGGAATGCGGGAGGAACCTTTCTCGCACACGCTGAACCAACGAACGAGATATCCTTCTCTTTTCTGCGGAATTATAAACGAATCGTTTCGGTGATTCGTCTTTATTATGGCGCTCGAGGGAAAGCAGTAAATTGGCAGAGATGTGATGATTTCATTTTTTTCGGTTTATCGCAATCGCAGCATTTTTCACTTTCTCATGTTCGTTCAGCTTTCGTAATCGAATTTGTTTCGAAGAATAAATGTTGTTTGAACAAGTATGAAAAATACATACGTAATGGATTAACCAGAAAAGCTACTTTATATGATCATGTCGCGAAATCGATTATGTTTGTAATATTCTCCCATGTTAGTTATTTTCTATCTTAATTTCTTTTTGTAAAAGGTATGAATCGTTTTATTCGTTGAAAATTTTGATTTCGTGAATTCTTGTTGCTGGTTTCAAAATTTCATACATCTTCGTTTTTGCCGCAAGTATAAAATTGTATTTTCATCATTTATTTTTATCATTCAGTAATGGTTAATTTCATTGAGTACAACTGATAACGAAAGTCTTTTTGAAATCTTTTTGATTACAAACTGCAATTAAACAAAATACTCAGATTGTTTACAAAAATCTGTTTGCATTTGCTCAATGATATTTTTCAATTATCTCAATAGTATAAAAACATTGCATCAAACAGCATGTTACTTAAAACAAAAGGAAAACATCAATTGTTTAACCTAAATGTTTAATGTTTCTATGGAGTACATTTTCGTGACAATTTACTATGAAACATAAGACAATCATGAAGTATGAGAAACGTTAATTTACGTACATACTTACGAAGGAAAACATTAAAGTTGTTTAGCTGCATAGATAACTATGTTGAGTTTATAATGATCTCATAATAGAAGTACAATTGTGTTAAGTTCAATGACTGTACAATGTTCTCGGCGATACAAAACTTGTCAGCAACACGAATCCAATTTTGAACTGCTGTGGTGTGCGTTCTATTTTCAACCCCATTCTGTGAGAAATGATAGCCGACCGTGCCATTCAGCATAATTTCCTTCCGCGAAATTAATAAAAATTGCGACAATAATTCATCACCGCTCCAACGCGACTGGATGTACCGCAAAAATTTCACCGCAATTGTGCGTGGATGATGCCAAGGCGACCGAATTGTTACGGGCGGAGAACGATGGTACCATAAACTCCGCGAAGGCAACACGGCGAGACGAGTTATGGCAATGATGCCGGGAGTTCCACGCATGACTCGGCACGATGCAAGTACCGATGGACCTTGAGGCAATCAAAAAAGAGTAAAGTCGCTCGGTATCTCGATGTGGACCGAGTAGTCAGCAATATAAAAGAATCAAACGCTAATTATGAAAATTTCATATCGTTACAGTTTTATACAATTCACCATATAACCATCGCGATAACTTTTTGAAGAAATTTAGCTTCGTCGTGTTCGAATTGCTTTAATTTAATGTATAATGCAAACGTTATTAGCGAAGTTGTTGTTTAAGTAAATATGATTGCTAAAATCAAAATAGAATTAGAATTTCTTAGCAGAACATTATTTTCATTCACTCTCTATAAGTCGTGAAGCCGATTTAAAAATATCTGTTTGTATTTTCTTACGTTCTATAATCTATTTTGCTAACGCTAGGACTATCATATACTGAACGCGACAAATGCATGTCGTTTCATAACAATGACAGGATTGGATTTATTCAAACTTGGATTTATTCAACTGGTCATTTTGACTGGTTTGAGAGTTCTAATGTTAAACGAAAAAGAATGAAATCTACTGTCTTAAAACTAGATTGTTATATCGTTAAAAGAATGATACATTATTCATTAGTACACTCGATGATGGTAAACGATGATACCGAATATTTTTATCTAGTTTCTACACTCTCGAACCCTTGTTGCTATTGATTTCTGAGCCAGGACAGTGCATTATGGTGTTGCAAGCATCTATTAACATTAAGCTTGTAGGACGCTTAATGTTTTATTAAAGCAGAAGTTACAATAATTTCCTTTGAAATTATCCTTGACATTTGGCTCTGAGTTAACTAGGATACGCGGTATTTGACGTCGATCAAAAGTTCAACTGGCCATTATATTTTCAAACTTTCCATTTTCACCACGGTGATTATTTATGCCAAAATGTTATTTCGACGCGCGTCCTCGTTTTCTGTAACGATTTGATTTTAGTGAATCTATCGGAGGTTTTTGAAATAAATAAATAATAAGTAATTAGAATAACAATCTGTATAAAATGTTATTGTACAATATTTAAGTTGCATGAATTGTCATGAGAAACGTTTCTTTTTATAATTGAACAAAATAACAAGAATATATTTTTCTTGTCTCGAGAATCTATAAATGGAACCAATTGAACTAGCAGTCGCAAATGTCAGTTTATTTTTTTGTTAATTAAGGGTGTTGTCCCTAAACGTGTAATTTCTGTTAGATCACACGTATCCATAATTCATGTTGTTCGTAATATTTACAAATTAAGCGTAATATATCGTAACATTACATTACAACGTACAATATAAGAACAGTGATTGTACAATGCATACAGAGGTATCTGCATTTAAATCTAATAGTTGAAGCAATCAAAGATCACTTGCGTCGAACTCTGTCATTTGTATACTAGATACGGCATCGCTCGCTCGTAGCGCAAATCGTCCTTCGAATAGCTAGCTATTTAATGGGAGCTTAGGATATACATATTTATATCTAAATCGTGTGATTTGAAAAACAGAGATGAACTAGATATGTTTGCATCCAGATGGCCATCAAAGAAATTAGTGTTTAACCAGTGACAAAATGTTCAATAATCTAACAGCAGCAATGTCTGGAAATTGAAATTTTCTTATGTAAATGGTAATTGAACCTTACTTGCAATTTTCTCTAAATAATTTAATAATATTTCACATACTGAACTATATATATATATAATGGAGTTAGTTAATTTTAGTTGTAAAAATTATAAATTTTTTGAAGACTGAAGATAACTTCGATACCAAAAGAGCATCGTGATCATTAATATAATTGTTAAACTTTATCTTCATTACTGGACTTTGTTTGTTTATACAATGTTCAATCTGCTAAGAGTAATATTCAAGCATCGGTGTACAAACTTATATTCCTTGAATTTTGTTCAATCCGTTAAGCATGATATAAAATATTGTACAAAATAATAACATAACATAATATAAGAATAATATTAAATATATGTAGCCTTTTCAGTTCTGTACATTTTTTGTGATAGGTTTCAATACACGTTACTGCTCAACTGAACTTCATAAGTCACGCAACATTCGAAACATGCATAATATCTAATCCTCTTCTTCGAGAATAAGCGAGTATCATCATGAAGTAAAACTTGACTGACGTAATACTCCCCTGCTGATAATAACGTATGACAGAACTTCTTCGTACTTCAAACGTGAAGGGAAACTCTATATAATACTTGGAAAGCACAGTACGTCTGCACTTGGTTTCTACTGATTAATTATTTAAAACAAGGGAATGTTTCTCCAAGCGTGTCTCTCGACTTTTAACGTTGAAATCCAATTTGAAAAAGAAATGACTCTATAGAATTTAAAAAAAAACCCTACTTTCTTTCTTTTTTAATAATCTATGATAGATTTTAATTAATCATCGACATTCTTATAGTCATAAAATGAGAATCATCGCTGTCACGCAGCTATCACGATGAACTCTAATGAGAATTAATGTGACACACAATCTATGCCATGCTATACGCCATCTGCATGGTAGCGAAACAGTCAATACGTACTCTGAAATCATAACGGTGAAGAATTACGAATTCTTCCACTGATTCACAAGGTTCTCACAAACTTGATTAATTGCTTTTGTTAAATTTTATATTTGAAGTAAAAAGAGAATTAGAAGTTTTATCAATCTGTAATTACATACCAACATACAAACAAAAGAGACGTAAGTAAAATTTATTTATAAGGTTATTCTTCGTTCACAGCTTCTGTTGCTTTTGCCACAATTTTTCCAACATGTTGCAATACCATTTATTTCACAGATTAAAAATCAGGAACCTTGAATTCCTGAAAGAATCTAAATCATCGTACTGGACGTCAATTTGTACCTTCGACGCCAAAATAAGCAATTTCTACGAACTTGCGCCCTATCATTAACACTAAATCTACCGTACCTGACAAAATGACCAAAATTATTGAAATTATAAAGACTCTTTCATACGAAATGATTCGATAAATTTCTTAATTCAAATATATATTATAACAAAATTGGCGAAACGTCTAATTGTAAGTAAAATCAGTAGTCTCATTCTTATACACCAACACACGTCATTTCTATAAAAAATCTGTTGCAATTTAAATTTCTATTAAAAATCTATCGCAATTTAAATCTTTCATCTGTCACTTTTAATGTCCAATAGCTTTAGTGTTAAATCTTCATGCAAATATTATAGAAATTCGTTTCCTCTTACTCGCTACACACGAACGCAGTAGGACAAAACAGGTGACAGAGGCGTAACAGCGATACAAAACAACAAAGCAAAAGAACCAAAAACTGTCTGTTGCACAAACGGCTCAATGTCGCAGCGACGCAACAAGAGTTCGTCGCACAGAAACACGGAAATTCCGGCAGAAGTTTCGACCGGAGACGGAGTATTCGCTGAAGGGTTAAATCATCGTGTTTAAGCATCGCGGAGACTAATTCCGGGCGAAATGACGCGGCTGAAGCAGCACGGTAGTTGCAGCGACCCGCGAGAAGATGAACGGTGGCCTGGGTGACCGTAGGACGCTCTGAATTTTTCTGGATCTGGGGTAAGCGTGCTGGAAAGAGTAGCCGCGGTGCATCCTGGCTAATACCTCGGTAAGGAGGTACACGTAGCTGGGTGCACGGGTGGCGGGTTCGGTGTCTTCGTAGCAGGGTCCGAACGAACGGCGACCGCAGATCGCAAGCCTGCGGAGGCTACCGCGGCCCGAACACGCCGCGCGGCTGACGGTGGTTGATGTTGTTGCCTGAATTATACTCTGATTATACTCCGAGTACGCGGCGGCTATGATTAAACATTAAACAACGCCATTACGCCGACTCGGAGGGAAAACGGAGAGAGCGGAGCTCTCGAGCACGAGAGGTGGTGTCTCTCGCGTGCGAACGAGGCAGAGGGCGAACGAGCTAACTCGTCGGAAGGACGAGGAAGAGGATACGCTGGGAGGGTTCCTCGTCGTCGTCAGGTGACCGCGGCCGCTCGTGTCCTCCTACGAGTTCAGGATTAGCTTGTAATTCCTTCGGCTAGCTGGCCGGGCTTCCGTGCCTCCCTCTCGCTCTCTCGGTCTTCCGACTGTTGCTGACTGCCTGCCTAACCAGAAACAGGAATACCAAGAAGCGTAATTAGCTATTCGCCCGCGAGAGGAGCCTATTTGCTTTACTGCATTCCGCGCGCCACCATTCAGGATGAAACGGGCTTGACAAGAGAAAAGAAAAACGAACGGGAGACAGAGGGGAAAGGAGAAAGAGACCGGGAGCAAGACCAACAGAGAACCGGGCATGGTCCTCGCGATCGCAGCCGAGCCAATCCTAACGAGCCGGATCGGACCGAAACAACGATAGATCGAACCTCCGTTCAGCTCAGCGTACTGACAATCGCGGGACTGACTTTCATCGGGCCAGCATCACCGCGAATAAATTGAGAACCGAATGATGAATGCCGCACTTGCCAACCTGATCTTACGAGGATCGGCGCGATCGTACGCCGCTGCTTCGTTTGTCACCATTACTACGGAATGATGACGGATCTAATGGCTCCGAAACTGAGGGACTAACTGGGGTTCGAGACAGTTATGATATCGGTTTCGGTTCGTGAAACGGTTATTGTCATCATAATATATGATGGCGGTTTCGGTTTCGGTTTCGGTTTCGGTTCTATGACTGTTACTTTTCGGATTGGTTTTTTTTAACAGACTAGACGATCCGACGCCTGTAGCAGCAACATGTCGGTAATACAAAGGATTACGTAATGATCGTACTGGACTAATTTGCGATTTAAGACTATTTTTATCGATATTTTGTATCATAAAATTTACCGAATTAACTTTGTGATAACTATAGCAAAGGTCGAGACGTGATTAACATAGAAGACATAGAACGTAGGAAACAATTTTTATGAAAAATTATTGAAAAGGTGTCCTTTAACCTCTTTGGGGAAAAAGAGCGTTAAATGGAGATTAGAAATAGTATTAAATATATGTAGGATACATACTTTTATTTGACAGTCTTTATGGGCTATAAGGAGAGCGAGTGCAAATGACCAGATAAAATGCAAGACAGTAAAATCGTTTACAGAAATTCAAAGTACCGTTGCATTATCCTCAGCTAATTAAAATGATTAAGGTATGAAATTAATGTCAACATAGCTCTCGTATCTTACAACTCTTGCTCACTATTTTAATTTTGCATAAACATCCGTAGTCTAGTAATCAACGTGATTTGTCCAATAAATGAACAATCTCAGTGACTCGACATTTCCTGTGGCATATGGAAGACAACAAAATTTATGTAGTACAGTAATGTCTCTCTAACTGACACTCAAGATTGTCCACAAAAGTGGACAATTTGGGAAGAGGCGACACGATTATTCGAGCCTTGCGGTTTGTTTTCATAATTACGAATTGTCAACAACTATAAAAACGAGATGCAAGGCACGAATAATAGTATCTCCTTTTCTCAAATTGTCCATTTTTGTGCACAATCCGAGCGTCAGTTAGGGAGACATCACTGTAGTTCTGTTATACACCCAATGGTGTCTTGCATCTCTCGATTCCTTGTAATTTTGTAAAAATTTATCGATTTTATTAAGTGTTCATTCATTGACGATTGACACATTTATCACTAAATCTTATATTACATTTAAGAAACAATGCTATGGCTATCAAAAAATGCTAGAATTGCGTTGCGGTGTATAAACTTAGTAGCAGAACAACACCTCGCTTACGATAACAACATCCAGAAAATTAAATAACGACTTGAGAATGATTAGATTGACAAACATACAGCTTAACATAACACCAAAAATTCTCATAAAATCAAAGTCGCCCGATTAATGAAACCGAAATAAGATAATTAAAATTTACCATGGTAGCTATTATTTCTAGCTAACTATTTCGCATTCTTAAAATCCTAGTTACATTCAATTTATTCGACTACATCACAATAAAAATGAACTTTGAAACCTAGTTAAAAATGATTGATACCCATATGTGACCGACGCGACGCTCGAAAGAGTATTCATTCACTGGGTAGGTCATCTTACAATTGAATAGTGACAATGATCCAAGATCTAGAGAAACAGCTTCTGCAACAATAGTTGCCATCAATAGGCTTCGAACTTAACATCACACTAACTTGACGCGTTCTTGCATTACACATTTCCATTTACAGTAGAATATCATTTATATAAACCTGTCGCCAGACAAGTTGGTTCACCTAATCAGGTGATTTATATAACACTAACTTTCTTAGTTAAATTGTCCTAACTAAAATTTCTGATCATCCAAGAAACGAAGCTTTAAATTAATAAAATCGTTTTCGAATAAGTGAAGACAGATACATGGAATTACATTTGGAACTCTTTGAAGTATATAGAATATTCGAGCATTGTTTAAAAGATAAATGTTTCAAACATTTGAAAATATTCTGAAAAGAGGTAAATTAATAAATTAGATATTTTAGCTAAGGATGGTGCAAAAGGAGTCCATTACTGACTATAATTGTTCGTTTATATAAGAGGATTTAGTATAGAATTTAGTTAACTCGACACTGCGAAAAATTAGTTCATATGAATGGAATTCATATAAACGGAGTTCATACAAACGGAATCCATACAAACGGAGTCCATATAAACGGAGTTCATACAAGCGGAGTTCCACTGTACACACTTTTCCCAATGTCTAGCGATTTGCGAAATCTTCGTCGTCGGTGTCCAAACCGAAACAAGCACCGTCCATTGGTTAACAAGGAACGAAACGAGAAAGTAAAGCTGACGCAGTGTCGGCTCGTTGCAACAGGAAAAATCCGGCGAACGTTACCAACGCTTCTTTCCTCGTTACCGCAATATCACGGTGGAATGCTCGATTCGGTTTGCCGGAATCGGACCATAGAGCAAACTCATTTCCTTCTGGCGGCGCAGCGGGAGAGTCGATCTTTTCGTCGGTGGACCGCGAACCGGAAGAGACTGGCTGGTTCAAATAATTTTCCCGCGATCATGTCGCTGATTCTTCGGGAGCGTGAAACGTGACTGCCATCAAGCCGTTCATCACGGCCCGCGTCGGACTTCGGTCGGCCGACGTAATCCACTTCAGCGCAGTCCTTTACCCTGATCTTCCTATCGTCTACTAGCGGACGGGCGTCGTGGAAACGCGATTTTCGAGTTGCAGCCACCGCGCCGCGCGCCGTGATGGAAGGTACGACGAACGAGAGTCGCCGCGGTTCTGCTACGTGACGTTGCCACGTAGTTGTCCGTCGTCGCCTGTGGCTCTATATGCCGCAAACACGGTTAGTTGCAGGCCGACTTGAATCCCATGAACAAATCACGGAAATTATGAAACGTATCTGGCGTAGAAGTCGGTCGAAGTTCGCTTAAAAATCGGCGATTCGTGTTGCGGTACACTAGGGTGACTTGCTCAGTCAACGATCACATAAACCGCATGTTTGTTGAGATGAGCATCCACAAATCGTTATTTTATACTCTGAACGGTGTTACCGTAAGCAAGCTGTTTTAATAGTAACAGGGGATGTTTATAAATCCACAAAATCCAAAACTTACGAAACTGTCCAAAAATTTGCGATTAAGATATCATTTATGTTTTAACTTCTTTTTCAATATTATTTGCAGTTCTCGAGGATACCGAAACTGCCTCAAGCGCTTTTCTCACCCTTTTAAATTTGCTGTAAATGTATGCCCTGTAATCTGATTTATTTATGTGGATTTATTTTTCTTATGGGTTCTCAAACGTCCGTTGTAAATTCATATATCCTCGAATAGAATTTTAGCAACTTGATAGCGACTTTTGAAAGTCTAAGATTTTGTGAAAAGTACGTCGAACGACCAACAGTAATGTTCCAGAGAATGATATTTTGTGAACTAATTTATCATAGCTTCATTGAACACAGCTGATAATATGAATTACTGATTTTAAAAACAATAAGTACCATGAATATTATGGGACGTCGCATCGTTAAGACATCTGTTAATTAATCTGTAGGTGTATGATAGAACGGTTGTATACATTTTAATGTAAAAGATGCTGAGGGTGTTCATCCATTAGACAGATCACCCTATATGTAGTACGAAAAAATATTAGGTTGGTGCATGAGATTCATTTTTCTCGTTCTTGACAGCATCTTTGGGATTGCGACTAGTTTGTGGATATTTCTGATAACCCCTGTTTTGCAAGTTTATTTTATAGTAACACAAATTGAGCATGAATTTCTTTTGCCAACCAAGAAATTTCTTGCGCTAAAAATAAGGTAAAAGTACTATTAACTTCTGTCAATATATGAGTTTTCTTGTACTTTTCAATATTACACATACCATAAATAAGACCAACATTTATTAAACAAAATTGTTCATTCACACTCTAAGAGTAATGCTTTAATTGACAGATCAACATAACTTATTATACGTGCATGTTCTGAGTTAATAGAAATCCAATTCTTGTTCTTCATCTATCCAATTTAACGTGTAAGTTCCTCATTTTTTACATGATATTTTTATCATATGCACGAGTATATTGTCATAAATACTTCAAACACTGTTTCGTTCAATCGTCGTGTAATCATAAATTTTATAGTCATTGTTGGAAGTGCAAATTACAGAAACGACAATTTCAGCAATTTTAATGCGCGATTCCTTTCTCATTACGATGAATGCACGTACTTTTAACTAGTACACAATTGTCGACATATGCACTTAAATTATGAATAGCCTCATTACATTTGACAGAATGAGCAGACACGAGATCACGCATCACGATCTTTAACATACTTGTGTGACACGCAACTGTAGAATCGATTGTACCTCTGTTAACACTTCCAATCTGTTGTTGAAACTTCAGAAACATTTTCTCAACGTACAGTGTTATTGACCCGTGTAAAAATTATACACATTACGATTTACATACTTCTGTAAAACAGTTTTGCAGTACATAAACAATTTTACATACTTATGTAAAGAAAAGATTCTTTTGCATCCGGTTATGTATTTTAATTGCCTCTGCTGATACAATTAAAATACCACTTGGTACTTCAAAGATCGCAACAAAAATTCACAATTAACACTGTGACTGTCGCGTTAGCCAAATGTATTGTAATATCAAAATTTTATGAAGATTCACATTTCATGAAGAATGTCGAAGAATCAATTGATGTCATAAAACTTTACTTGACGATTTTAAAAAATTGAATTAAATAAAATAGTTTAATTTTATGAAATTTTCGAGGTTGTTGGCGCGGCGGTCAAAGCGTTAACGCGTATTTACAATTCTAAAGTACTTGTACGAAAGAGCGGTAAGGAATATCAGAATGCAGAACGCTAAATCAAGCTGGTGTCATTTCCATTCACATGAAATCGCAGCAATTTATTTCGCGCATTGAAAATCCGCTTAACGCCTGATTTTACACGAGCAACGTAAACGTGAAGCACGATAGGATTCCCGGTTAAGCTAGTTGGAGCGAAATTGAAATCAGGCATAACTTAGCTGATTATAGAAAATCACTGGACACTGCAGCAAATGACCAGCGGCGTTTCCTTTTCGTACGATCGCGGCCGACAAAGAGGGCGCACGATTCTTTCTTTCCCCGTTTCGAGCTGGTTTTCCTGCCTGTCGTTTCCTTTTTCTCGGCGCAACGGAGAGCGTAACGATCCGCCGCGCCGCGCGCCATCGTCCTAACTCGCTTATAATAACTCCGCTGGCCGGCTAATGACGACCCGGTCCTGGCATTATTGTTTCTGCGGCAGATTGCCCGGCCGGCTCTTCTGTCCACAATTATTCGGATAATTCAGCTGGCGCGGCGCGGCGCGGCGTTGTTCCAGCGCCGCGCCGGTGTGACAAACTGCGGTATCGTTGACTGCACCCTTGAATCCCGAAGTGAAATCGTTACTCCGCGGAGCACAATCTATCTACGTCCCGACCGAAAAAGGAGTAACGCGGATCGTTCTAATCAAATGACACGGCCGAACGTTCGTTCAAGTAATTGCCGATCTTTCCTATTTCTACGCCCATGGCTGGTTCGCGTTCGGTTGCCGCCAAATGCGCAGGGTGTCCTCGAACGTCGAGCTAGTTTCCTCAGGAGGATGAAACCACGTGTTTATTAAATAGCTGAAAGCTAGAACCGCAGCGGTTCTAATGGCGCTGTCAAGCCCGTTACTCATTCCGAGGAGACCCAATTCGCTCACCTTGAGTTTCGCGCCGTGAGCAACGCGGCTGACGTTTCAATAGCTGCGAACTTCGTCGCTGGGAATAAAGAAGCAATTTGCTTGCCGAGAAATTTATTAGCAACGAGAATTTCAGATAAAAGTTCGTATCTGAACAGGTCATTAGACCCCCAAGACTATGAAAAGATTGTATTTATTTACGCATTTCGCCATTGTTATTTTATCGTATGTTTGAATGAAGAAATTTATTCGATTGTTCTCCACGAAAGAATCTTAGAAAATCAGCGACTTTGAAAGAAACACTGTGCATTCGGTCATTTTGACCGACTCTGTAGATTTGGTGTTAAGCTAGATAGACTCGAATGTTTTATAATTTTCTTCCATTTGCAACGTTCAACAGTTGTAATATTGTAATATTGTTGGAGACGCGTTACTTTATACCGTTTATGCGATGCAATATTTTCAGAATTAAATTGGATCGCATTTGGTGTCAGATTAATGAGAGATATTTATTCATAACTAGGTTCTGCTGTGTATAAATTGTTAGCGTTTAATTTATTGTTACATTCTCGTGACAGAAAATAATACTGTAAATGAAGATCTCTTTGAGCCAATGCAAAATAGAAATTGTTTTGAACCATTGCAACAAACATGAATTAGCTAGACAGCTAAGTTGCCAAAATAAAAGTAAAAGCAGTTTTAAAAGCATTAGTCAACTATATCGTCGATAAGAAAATAACATTTTTGTTTGTTATTATTAGTGAAATATTTAATACGTAATTGTTAGAATGTGTTCTCTAATATAATAAAAAGTAAATATAAAAATCATGATAATATTCGACAACGAATGACACAGCTGCTTTTTTAGGTAACTACCTTAATGAAGCATGTGTCAGTTCACTTTCATGTATGAAGTTTGAAAATAGAAGATCATATTTTGATTTAATCTGGACGAAATGAACAATACTTAGCAGATTATGCAATCACAAGTCTAACTCGTTGTAACGCGAGGGGTTAATCACAGTGATCTATCACGGCGTGATCTGTCCGAGCGCAATAAACAGAAATATAAATAGAATTTACGGGTATCTTTTTCAGATTAGTTATGATAACGGGGAGTCTCGGATGGGAATCGCCGGGGGAGCCGAAGAAAGGAATTAAAGATGGTTGTGATCGGCATTGGATCATCGCCAGGAACGTCGAACGTAACAAAGTTTTTCGAGCTTGCCGGCGTCGATAAGAGATTCAACGGGGGTGAAGGGAGCGCGTACCGTATTAGGAATTCATATCTTGGCCGGGGTGGGAGGCTTCTCAAGTATGATCAATACAGAGTTATTTTTATGAACAGCGATACTCAATCGAGGGAGTGTCACTCGGAGGATACCGTTGGGCCGCCGAGCGACGACGGCTGTGCATAAAATCATTAATTTATCGAATCTTCGAACTAAACTCCTCTAACAAGTTTACTATTTACCACAGCGCGCTGGCCGCGAGGATAAATTACAATGTTTAAACACTTTTCAATTACTGCGCGCGGTATAACGATGCCCGCCGAGGAGAAAGTACGAAATACGTTGCCGTGTAAAAGAATCAAGCAGAGGCGTAGCGATCTGTTGATTGCATTTATAGACAACGAGAATAAAACATGAAAGTTTACGAACCTTTAAAACCGCGCGTCGCTTCAACGCTTATTGAAAATTGTGCGATATCTTTTCCTTACTCGTTCTGCGAGTGCGTTTGCATACTTTAGCTCTGTTATTTTCAGGACAACTATGACGAAATTTGATTGTTTGCATTAAACGTCTCCAATAAACACTTCCTGCAATTATAATGTCGAAAATATCTTTACATCATATTTAACCCTTGAACTGCCAGGCCAGTCAAAATAACTTGATTATGATAGTTTGTATCACAATTATTGAAATCGAACATGTCTTCATGATAAATATTCGAATGATATTACCTATTAAAATATATACAATAATAAAAATTACATTACGTTTGAAGAAATGCCGTGTTTACTGCTCTGTAATTCTACGTTCTGGAAAGAAATAATTGTTGAAAATAACTATTGGAAATTATTGACTGACACATACCGCTAAACATTGAAATTGCGGATCATTATGCATTTATAATCCATGCAGATTTATAAAATGCAAGATAACATCCAAATTAACAAGATCTTACAGCATCTTTATCTGCTTTTTACGATCTTTTAGTTGACGAAGAAAACTTTTCTTTCATTCTAATTTCATTAGAATTTAATTAATCCTATTAATTTTAATTAATTCTAATTAATGATTATTATTATTATTTTACTTTCATCGAGTTTTACAGAATATGTCAAGGTAGAGGATTTTAATTCATTAGAGATATTTTTGGAACAGTAGTTGGATATTTGAGAACCATCGTGAAAATGCTTCTTCGCGCAGATTCCAATATTCTTGGCATTCCAGCCCTTTCTCGGTTTCAAAGTCTGTTCGGGAATGGCGGCTGGGGGTTGGCGGCGGGGGTTGCAGACATACATTAATAACCACGAGATAGGTATCTCTCGTATCTGCCGTTGGAATAAGGAGATACATCCCTTGTATAAATGCGTGACTAACGGGTGGAAGCCCGTGCACAGCTTGTTAGGCAGAAACGAGGAAAACTCGCCCTACAATCCTTTTTACTTATTTTCCAAGTACCCGCTGAGTCTGCCGTCTTCCCATTTTATGCTGAATTATTCCTTTCCCGACGTGAGATATCTTTCGATCAAACTCCTACGAAAGCTGCACATCCACGCGCTGGAACAATTTCGCGTCTCTCACGAGCTTTATTTGAACCTGGATTCTAAATGGAATTTTCTGACGTTCCTATCATTTGTATCTTTTGTAAGTAAAATGGATATCGGTTGCGCGATATCGCCGGAATTGCAAGATTGAAGTTTCTCGTTCGCGTGGAATCGAAATTCAGTTTTATTATTTCGTAATTGCAGAGGGATCTATAGAGTAGAGTTTATTATTTAAATAGATATACGATTGGTGTTGTTTGTTTTACAAACTGCGAGGTATTGGCTTGAGGACGTCGTTTAACGTCCAACCCTTCGTAACAACCATGTATTATTAGTACACGTTGTACATGTTCACCCTTCGCGCTACAATTTCTTTTCCACAATAACTGTTGGTTAACCCTCGAATGGCGGGCTTCTGAGACAACGTAACTGGTAATACTTAGGATCATTTGTCTCTGTTTATTTATCAATTTTCTTTCAATATATTTTCTCTGGTATTCCTTCCAGATACGTTAGTTTTCTATAAGTTTTAACGAAACGTAAAAATTGTGGTGAAAATGTGAGAATGAGAAAAAATTGAGATCACAGTTGTCAGAAACTTGACATTCAAACATCAATCTTTCTAGTCTGGGTCCGAATGGACCCTGAGTCGTTCTTCGTAATTTCTCTCGCATATCATCGTTTACTTTTGTACCTAGAGGAATCGATAGATGGCATTCTCTGAAAGTATTTGCGCACGAGAATTGTCTGAAGAAAATAAGTATAAATAGACCTGGTCAAAACCGAGCGAAAAGTGACGGAAGTCAATAATTGTGTTAATCGACGTACTAGTAAGATAAGGGAACAAGTCCTACAACCCAAGCTAAACAACGCGTAAAGACGTCATCAGAAAGCAAATCCTACAAAGGTAGGCGAACAAGAAACACATTAATGCAAACGGCAGCAAGGACTAATGACAACTTTCATATCTAGATTTGCATAACAAAAGAATTAAATTTTGTTTCAATTTAGAAATCTGAAAACGTCCATATCTGGTAGATCATGATTTAGTGGATGACTTGTTGTTGTAGTATTGGGTTGGCAACTAAGTAATTGCCGATTTGTTCAATGAAATAAATATTTTTTTTACTTGGAATGAAGTTTAAGCTGTAATGTATTTTCCATTTTGTTCGATGACCTTTTGCCATCTCTTTGACAACTTGAAAATTCCACGCTCGTAGAAAGTCTGATCCTTTTCGACCAAAAACTCAGTTAAGTGAGATTTTACAGCGTCATCATCATTAAAAGTTTTACCACGAATGGAGTTGTCCAGGGATCGAAATAAGTGGTAATCCGATGGCGCGAGATCAGGGCTATATGGTGGGTGTAACATCAATTCCCAACCAATATCCATCAATTTTTGCCGAGTGGACAAAGACGTGTGCGGCCTAGCATTGTTCTGCTGGAAAATGACACCTTTACGATTGACCAATTCTGGTCGGTTTTCCTTGATTCCTGCATTCAATTTGTCCAGTTGCTAACATTCACGGATAATAAAAAATGACATAATAATAATAATAATAATAATAATAATAATAATAATAATAATAATAATAATAATAATAATAATAATAATTTTATAATATAACATTCACGGATATCATAAAAATGGGAGTGAGAGACATCTATAACTGAAATCGGCAATTACTTAGTTGCCAACCCAATACAACGGTTTAACCATAGCTTGTGAGCATGTTTCATACATGAACTCTAACATAAATTGCTTTACCATCACCACACACGATTCAATAAGTGAGATATGTAAAATAAAATTTTTGAATAAAATCGTAACAATATTTATGAAAAGGTTCAATTGTTTTATAAAATATTATATTTTGTCGTTGCGAAAAAAAGTACGTTTCAAATTTGACGATTCCCAGCGTTAAATAATGTCGAAAGAAACGTTGCTGTTTTCATTTCTCGCACCGTATGAATTACATCGAATCAGAGTTGGTATGAACTGATTAAGTAATTTCCATTAGAAGTGTAATTAGAATTTTGAAAAGGTTTCGTGGTTTTGTAGAGCTGTTCGCAGCCACCTCGAAAGGCGTGTAGCATATAACTGGAGCATTCAAAGAGCAATTTGCAGAAACGACGAGCGGCCTCCAATTCCCCACGCCCAACGGATCTCCGGATCCGCAATCAGCGTGCCCACAAAGTCTCGTGATCAAAATAATTACCTCACATATATTACACCAATCAGATTCCGCCAAACATGGGTAACCGAGTTTTCCACGATGGTAGATCGCTTCCCGGTCATAAATCTTGCCGCGCGTCTGCGCTGTTAGGAATACCGCATTCATACTGATGATTCGGAAGTTCACTGAAAAACCAGCTACGCAAGAAAACAGAAAAGAACTCTAAACGCAACAAAATGTAAGTACCTCTTGTAAATTGTAATGACATTTTAACGTTACATTAATAGACTATCCAATGTTTATATACATTTATAAACCTCAGAATTTAATTTTTTGTGCGAGCAATTTTCGTGATAACTCATATTATATGCGTGCAAGAAGCTTGTGTTCTGTTCTATTAACGAATATGTCAATACAATTGACCTGAGACAATATTAACCCTAGAACTACCCCTTTATATTTTTCGGCATATGTAACATTGTGAGGTTGCGAGTGACCTAAAATAAAATTTTAAATATTATTTAAATATTATTCATGTTTTTCGAAATTTGATAAAACATATATTAGATATTATATACGTATTATTATTATATTTTTATTAAATTATTATTATTATATTATTATTATATATTCTTAGATTGTATAATGTATAACCTCGATTTTTTAGTATTTATTTACACACACGTTTGGAGACAAATTAAAGATTTAGTGAGATCGCCAGCAACCGACGGGGGGAGGGGTCATTCTAGGGTTGAACAGAACATGCCTAAGTGAGCATACCTTCAGCAATAGTACACTAGAACCTCAATTACCCGAACATATACGTCAGAATTTTCTGTACAAATCATTGAAGATTTAGCCTAACGAAACCTTTCACCTTCAAGTACAAAGATATTCAATCGCGAGTCGCTGCTAACTTCGAAATGACTATTGCGAAATTAGGGTTCTCTCGTCGTAAAAAGATTCTTCATTTTCCAGACAATTGCAGTGATTTGTTCTACTGTAAATGCAAAAACTGCAGATTAACCGAATGATAAAAACGTTCCGTAACGTGTATAAATTGTTTAGTCGGGTGCTTGTAACGCGAACGGCGGAATGCAACGGCGTGTTCCCGCGTCGGTGAATTAACCCAGCTACGTAGTTGGTGAGGATTCACGGATTCGCGGCGTATTATCGGTCGAGCGATTATCTCGCACGGATTTTAATAGAGACAGAGAGGATAGGACAGAGGATCCCGTGTTGTCGGGCTGCTTAGCGGAGTAAAGGGCCATCTCATCAACTACGTGGATATGGGATTGAGGGTGGAAGGGGTTATTACATGCTCGTTTTCTCGCTCTTTTCGCCGGGACGACGTGTTTGCTCCTTTCTTTCATCCATTGCTCTCGGTCGGAGAGGCTCGACTGCACGCCTGTAATCTCGGTAATACCTACCGTAAGGGACACGGTAACTCGCGGGATCTGTACCCGGCTACGGCCTCCGTATTCGATGCTTTATGGCTACTATGCATCGTATCCTGGGCGGTTAAGGCATCGTGGCCTGAATAGCCAATAAGATTCCGCGGGGCACGCGAGAATCGCGAACGCCACCGTGTGAATTCGAAAATGGAACGCGTCGAGCCGGTCGCGTTCGACCGCGCGCAGCACCGTGGAATCGGCGTGCGCGGAACCCGCTCGTTCAATCTCGCGATTAGATTTCGCCAAACATGGAATCGAGCTTGTTGGAACTTTTGTTTGACATCCCATCCCCGCGATGAAGTAATAAACTTTCGGCTTGTTACCGTAGACGAGCCGAGATCGTCTGTTCGTTTCGACTGTTTCTATTTCGTGTAACGTAGAAAAATTAAGATTCTTATTTGTAGTTTTGTTCTACGATAACCCTTTCTTAAGATAACAATGAGCTTCAACGACCTCATTAATAAGCTTTTGATGAACTTATGAATCACTTCCGATCCATAATATTCTAACAAGAGAACATTTCCAAGCGTAACACGTCGATTTCTATCGGATTTTAGTATAATATAGATTCTTGAAAAATATTCGACACGTATTTTTTTACATCTGTAATAATCCATGTTTTTGCCCTCAAACACGAAGTTGAAAAAGATATTTTGTTAGACATATCAAGAACTAGAGGACGTAGAACAATGAATATTTTTAAACGTGTGTTTTTGATTGACAGTTTTAGTCGTTTGAAACAATTTTTTAGAAAGCTATTTGTTTAAACGATATTCAAAAAAGTATAATTTCTTTTTAACAATTACAATTTTTCTTGTTAATTGTTTATTCATTTTTTTTACATTTTTACGCGTTTTTGGAATTTTTTTATTTACACCGTTTAACAATATTATTTATATAACATATATTATTTATATAAATATAGAATATTTTCCAATCTCGTCAGACATAGAACTATTCGGACGTGTTGTGTAACCGTAACATAAATTTCTAATAATCTTTGGTGCTATAAACACCGTAATAGTTGGCTTTGCTGTTTTTAAAATAACTAAAGAAAACATTTTTCATGAATTTGATTCGTCGATGTAGTTATGCTTAAACTTAATTGTTAAAAATCCAACTTTTATTGATCCAATTTTTGTTAACAATTTTCTGCTCTTTCTAAATATGAATATCTTAAATTAACATTTTACCCATCAGTATTTCTTCGATAGTCTCCCGACAACTGAAGACATCAATGATTTTATCAATATCATGTAGGATCACTGACTAAAAGAATAGAGTACTACTAACTGTCTGAAATTAGAGCACGCGTATAGAGCCTTGTATTCAGTGGTACTGTTTCTTTAAATTTGCAGTAGTCGCAGAAATGAAACCAAGGAGGTTTTAACAAGGATTTCCTGGTTGTACTATCAGAAATGTTATACTTCGCAACATGCGTGCCGCTGGTATTGATGACTACAATTCTCAAGTCCGTCGAGATCGATTACTTCCAGCACCTTCAGAAAAAAATGTGCAACTTCTCGGGAAATTAAACGCGGTTGCTTATGTGCGTGCTCTGGATTGCTATAGACAAAGAGATATCGATTAGCGAACAATGACACAGAACGTCCGGTCGGTCGGTCGCAACTGTACCGCTGCATAATAAATACCGCGGGAATTAAGTGTAATTATGCGTTTCTTTTGCTAGGAGTACCAAATAATAAATGGCGAATGTACAAGAAGGAGCGATACCGTTCCGTGTAACGATCATTCGTACAGGCGCGATATGAAAAATCCGGTGTCAGAGATGACGGCGATAGCCACCTGAAATTAACACGTTCATTGTTAAATCACAATGTCCAAACAATTCTCCACTTTAATGTAATTTTTTAGTTAAGGAAACCGAAACTCTTATTGATATTGGTAGTTGATATTGATCAGAGTTATTACTAGACTACCACATAGCAATTTGTTTCCTTTTTTGATACTTCTAAAAAGTTTTAAGTAATATGTTGATATTCCCAAATTCTTATAATTTTTTTCTATTGTTTGAAATTCCATTCAATCATTGTCTTTAATGGAATTTTATCAATTAAATTTCTAATTTCATTTATAATGTAATTATAATTTCTAATTTCATTTATAATGTAATTTCAATTTATAATTTCATTTACAATGTAATTATAATTTATAATTTCACTTACAACGTAATTGCAATTTATAATTTCATTAATAATGTAATTATAAATACATAGAAACCACGGTCTAGTAATTAATTCTTTGATTCTATTACAACGAATCTTAATAAACCAAAGTAATTCTTTGGTTTTATTTTAATTTGTCGACACAAATTAGTTTTCAAGCTTGATGAAAGAATATTGTTCAATTCTCTATTAGAATTATGTGCGCAAGGATATTTGGCGGCACAAATTAATATCTAAATCTGATCAACGAATGGCATTAACCATGTACGACCGTGATCCTTAATAATTTCTCTAATAAAACGAGATAATTTTTGTTTCTCGTTTCTTTTATCTTCTTGTCTCCATTTACTCTTATTCCTAAAACAAGAAGACATGGTAGAAAGTCAAAAAGTATTTCCAAAAATATGTTTTCGAAAACTAATGAATAGAAGTATTCTCAATTGCTTCCTTACGTTGTATCTGTGTGACCTAAACTCTGAACTGTTTCAATTATCACCTTATATTTATTTGACTATTACATCTTTTCATACATAAGCTTGAGAACATTGTATTGCAGTACAGTTTCCAAAAGTATGCATATACATTTTTAGTCGGATCTGTGTGACTTGAACACCATTAATGTAAAAAGTTAGGAGGGTTAAAACAGCTGATAAAACTAATACAACCATTCCTATATAACATATTTATATTAGGTCTACCGGAAAGTTCTGTCCAATAGTGTCACCTTAAGTTTCAATCCATGTGCACATGTTGATTTGAGACATATATGACTATCTCTTTTTATCATTGCATTTACACACATGTACTTTCTTAAATAAATTGCAACAAAAATGCCTCATGTCATTATTAAGTGAGACGCGATCGTGAAAACATGGCTACCGATGATAATGCCAGACCACATGCTGCTTTAGCGACTCGTCAGAAAATCGCAGAGCTAGGCTGGGAAATTCTGTCATATCCACCATACTCCCCAGACCTAGCACCCTCCGATTATCACTTGTTTCTCTCTTTGCAAAACTTTTTACAGGAAAAAAATTCAAAACTGAAGCTGATGTCAACCAAGCACTAGTTGAGTTCTTCGCCTCTAAAAATAAATCATTTTTTAAAAACGGCATTTACAAGTTGCCATCACGCTGGCAAGAAGTCATAAGTAACGATGGAAAGTATATTCTACAATAAATATTATTAAATGTATGAAAATTGTGTTATATTTCAATTCAAAAACGGACAGAACTTTCCGGTAGACCTAATATATCATCTTATAGATTACTAGCGAATGCAATGTAAATCATCAATACAAGGAATTGTTAATGCAGAAGTCACTATCTGACTCGACATAGTAACGCAAAGTGTTTTTATGCAAATGACTGTCTGCGGACAGCAGTATAAGCATTAATGTTCAGAACTTAGATCTACCTACTGTTACGGAAAATTTACAGTGCAGAATACTGCGAAGAAAATAGGTTTACTTTAATTTTTATAAAAATTTAAATATAAGATAAAAGGGAGTTCATATATTTGTTAAAGGATTATAACTCACTAACGATGAGATGTATCAAATTTAAAGACAACAGTGTAACAGGGCTATAATAATCCCTATCACTTAAAATAAAGATATATTCTATTCTATTTTATTCTACGTACTGTTTATCAGGGAAGGATAAAAGAATTGTGTCGACGTTGAGTACTTAGCGTACAAATGCAACACAAGATATAAATAGAAGAGTGCGTGTGGATAGATCTGTCCAAATTGAGAAACCGATTACAGTAATCAATGTCTGAGTTAATTGCACGAAACACAAGTTAGATGGAAATGTCTTTCTAATAATTGTAATAAGTCGAAAATAATGTACCATTATTCTTAAATTCTACCAATTCTTTTACAACGTTCATTTTCGTCATAAATGCAGAAAATCCGCAGTCTAATTATAACAAATACATGAAATACACGGAAATCGAACGAATGAAGAACGATCACAAGCCATGTCACGTTCAAAAGTGGGACGTCTCGATCAACGAGAAACCATTTATGCATACAAAGAACTGTTTCGAAGAGTATCACACTGTGCAAAATTTAAAAAGTCACAAATTGAAATTGTCAAGAAAAAGTTGTCGATGAGTATCTCAAATAATGCATCAATGAATAGGTGTTCACATTGTAATCTTCAAGCGCATACCAGTTTTCTACCAAGTACAGTAAATTCTTCCTAATTGACGCTCAGAGCTACGATTATTCGGGCCTTGCGACTCGTTTTCATAGTTACCGATTGTCAACAACTATAAAAACGAGCCGCAAGGCTTCAATAATCGTATCTCCTCTTCACAAATTGTCCATTTTTCTGCACAATCTGAGCGTCAATTAGGGAGAATTTACTGTACTCGGAAGAACTACCCGCGAACAGTCCCCGTCCGGAAAGGTTTAAAGATCCCGTGACGGAGAAATAAGTGGCGCGACGCCGCTGGGATTCGGTGGTATCGAAATTTTACAAACGTGAACACAGGGTTCGCCGTGTCCGTGGACGACAATGCTTGACCGGCTGCATGTCATTAAAATGTTCGTCATCGTCTGGTAGCACGGATCGGGAGGAAACGGAATGCAAGCAGAAGAAATAAATTCGTGCCCCCTGCCCCCCTGCCCCCTCCACCTCCCGGCCGACACGGGCTCGAGTACTCGTTGAAACCCCGGCTGGCCCCTAACAAGGGAAAAAGGATTCGAAGGATTTCGAGCAAGCAACGTCTATCCAGCACATTATACGCGCAGCTCACGAAAAAAACCACCCGCCGCCGCATCCACGCTCGGCCACGGCTAGAAAGGGGTTCCATCCTTCCACCAGGATCAAAAAGAGGACACGATCGCTAATAATATCGGTGGAAGCCCAAGAATCCGCAAAGAGACGCTCGTCTGCGTGGCGAGCCGCCCGTAAATCTGCCCGCGTCAGCGACAGAATACTCGGGGGCTCCTACAGCTTTGTCCATCCGTCTATCTATCTGCTTCTTCCTCCGGTGCCCCCCCCCCCTTTCGACTTCCAGCTTCTTCCCGAAGCCTCGTGCTGTTTTAACCGGCAATTATTGAAACGCCGCAAATTTAGAGAAACGACTCGACCGTTCCGATCCTATTCGTGCCGCATTCTACGGTTCCACCATCGGCTCGCTCTCGTCGGATTCCTTGCGCCGGATTACGTGAATTTCCGTAATTCGTTGCGTGTTCGCGCATTCTACAAAAGATCCGACTTCGGGATCCGTGTTCCCCGATTGTTTTCATTCTTAGAAACTCATTGAGATAGACCGTGATTTCAGGACATCGAACATGAAATTATTTCAACTGTTTATACATGGACGAATACTCGCATATTTATACATTTTGATTCTTCAAGATTTGTTTCGTAATGTTACGAAGTAATGGAGATATGCAGTCAAGATTAAATTATAAGAAGAAACTGGTTTAACTGTTAAATTGACAATTACTTAGAAGATACTTAATGAAGATATAAAAACGCCACGTAAAACTATTCAGAGAATGAGAATGTAGACGGATTATGCAACTGCTACAATGGAAGTGTAATGCTTTAACTCGGCCATTTATCACTGTTCAAAAGACATTATTCACGACTCTTGCTGCAATGAAGTTATTACATTAGAAAAACAGAACCGGATTAATGATTAGTCTACGGATTTTATTCATTTATGACAAAAATGATTAGGTGTAATTGAAAACGGTAAAAAGATTAGAAGTATTCAAGAGAATCGATATATTAAATTTATCTCATTGGAATCGCTGAAAAAGAACGACATTTTTGTGTGCTATTTGCGTTGCACATTTTGTGTGCAATTTTAATTTCGCATAAAAATAAACAAATCTATTTGAAGCCAAAGCACACATAAATTACATTTCTCCAAAAGAACTGGAGGAGTTTTCTAACTACCAGTTACAAAATATTAAAACGATGTCCAGAATGTTAAAAAGACAAGTGAAATAAATTATAAAGTTACTATAAATTAACTTAACTCTAAATTATGTTAACAACAAGCTTGGTCAGTAAACAATACACATGTTAGTAAACGCTCCTTGTTTCTCACAATGAAGAGAATGTAACTTGAATAAGCGTAAATTCAAAATTTTGTTAAAGCATGTATCGATACAGATTTAAAAAAGAAAACTGTTAATTTTGAAAATACCGTAATCATCAGCTGTTACGTTCCCTGTGAGAGCTCATCCAATGAAGGGTTAAAAACAGCGTCGAAAATGACCCGCAACTGCGTGTAAATTCGTCAACGCCCTCTCATCTCTCCCACTTCCTCAACTTTATTTTCACCATAAAAATTTACGATATACTCAAAGCTAAAAGCAATGGAAAATGGTCGAATTCCTCGAATACACAAAATGAAGAATATCCATGGTTCGAAGAATTATCGAATTAAAAATCCGAAATGTGGATCGGAATGCTTCGTTATATACAGATCGGAGTGGTTTGTTATATCAATCGCAGTGCACGTAGCCTGCGAGGAACGTCTGAAATTGACAGAAGGTAAAGCGGCGGCTGCAGGTTAATCTCGGCGGTCTCGGTCCCGCTAGCGTTAAAAGATAGCCAAAGTTGCGTCCGGTAAGCCAGAATCGATGCAAACGATCTCTCCCCAGCCACGTCAAGATCCAGCTCCAATCAGAAATGATCGGGCAAGTTGAACGAACTTGAGCGCGTTACCAATAAGCGTACTGTTTCTCCCTCGTTCCTCGATGAAGTGCATCGGTCCGTTGATGCTCGAGGCGGAATTTGGAGCGCGTGAAAAATCTATGCCGTCCACGGGGAGAGGGGGATCGCGACGGCTACGCCCCTGGAAAGAGGTGGTCGCCATCCACGGTAGGAAGGAAGCGCAAGTACTGGGATTGGTTCTCGCGTACGCGAGACAGAGCTTCGACTCTCGGTACGCAGAGAGGGTCCACGATGTGACTCCTTCTCCTTCTCCACCTCCATCCTCCTCCTCGATCACCGTCCTCCACCACCGCTTCCTTGTCCACCTTCGCGATCCTTCTCTCTCTCCTTCTCTTCTTCTCTCTTCTCAGCTGGTGGGGACAGATTCCCTCTTGACGCGCCGCGAACCACGTTGAGCTGCACACTTTTCTGCATTTGCATCGTTTCCTTGTTCATACTGCTTTTACACACTCGAGAACCACTCGAAACTTTCTAAGATTCAGGAATTACCATTGTTAGACAATTTGTTTTCGAGTCGTCTTCCTTCCAACTTGCGGTGCAATTTTAAGGGTTGATTCAGGTGATCGTCTTTTGATTACTTTGCATCTTAGGTAATTATTCAGAAACTTGGACTCCATTCCGATCTTAATCATTTTTAGATATGTCGTGGCGAGTGTAATTTAGAAATTCTCATTGTTAGACAGTTCGTTTTCCTTCCAACTTGCGGTGCAATTTTAAGGGTTGATTCAGGTGATCGTCTTTTGATTACTTTGCATCTTAGGTAATTATTCAGAAACTTGGACTCCATTCCGATCTTAATAATTTTTAGATATGTCGTGGCGAGTGTAATTTAGAAATTCTCATTGTTAGACAGTTCGTTTTCCTTCCAACTTGCGGTGCAATTTTAAGGGTTGATTCAGGTGATCGCCTTTTTTGATTACTTTACACTTGAGGCAATTATTCAGAAGCTTGAACTCCAATCCGATTTTAATAATTTTTAGTTATGTCGTAAGGGGTGTAATTTAGGAATTCTTATTGTTAGACGTTTCGTCTTCCTTCTAACTTGCCGTGCAATTTTAGGGGTTGATTCAGATATTGGCACTGTCACTTGGACAAACTGCTAAACTAAATCAATAAATGAGTCGTTTTTGAACTATGTTAACCGTGTTTGGATAACAGAGAATTTACATGAACCCTTCACTACTATTGCTGGTCTGTCAGACCTCTACTGACTACTTATTTATTTGTAGTGATAATATAATTGTAGGCAAAGTGATAAAAACAGAAACGTTTCTAATACACTTACTTCTATTCAATCGAACTATCCAGATTAGATCCCTTCATCACTGATGCAAAGTATGCAAAGTATGAACAATTGATTTTGAGTTTTTATTTACGTCTTTTATTTCAATGACAACGCAATAAATTATCTGAGAGGCCGCCAATAGTTGTTACATAAATTTTAATAATTGTAGTAGTTGAGGATTATGTATGCAAATTTTATGTGCTACAATGGTGGTATTAATGCAAACAACTTTGAAGAATATTGCGCCCTAAAAATAAACTGAATTATCTCTCAAATGTTGCTTCCATATTACGGTAATTCGACATACAAAAATATTATAAGCGAAATCACACGATTAACATTTGTTACTCTTGCGATGGCTGCGAGAATGAATTGCTAAATAAACTACGTCCCACGAGACGTCTACGGAAAGAAAGATTCGCGACATAATGGTAACGATTGAGACGTCGATGTTTACCAAGAAAAATAATCTCGAGCGTCGATTGTCAGAGATAGTTGACACACCATGGGAAAGAAAATCTGTATTAGTTGTTTGTGATAGCTTGGGACACACACGGACGACGGTATGTGAACCGATCCTAAATCATTTCTTCTGCCGAGGATTAATGGGCTTTCACCGTTCTTCACGGTCCCCTGTTGATTGTCGCCATACCCGTAGCAAGCGTATGGTGACATTTGCTTTAACGATCTCTGGCTCCGTAGCTGTTATCGTTCTGCCACCTTTGTCCGTCTCACAGAATATTGTTTTCTGCTTACTATGATCGAAGACTTTCAAACATCTTCAATCGATCCATTTTCCTTAATTAATTAATTTCTAAAGTCTTCCATAATCTCAAAAAAATTGCGGATCTTTCTATAATCAAATTATACTTGTTTTTTGTGTAACTATATTATGCATATCTGATCGCATAGAATATGAAGCCGCTATCGATTAATACACAATTATGGCAGACTATGCTTAAGAGTAATATTTTTCCTTTTTCCTCGTAACATTGTGTGAGCTATTGTTAATATTTATTGAATTTTTATTTATTGCATTCGATCAGGTATTTCTTCAAGAAAGTTAACATATAGCATCGGATAGTTGTTTTTATCATGGTAATGAAACAAGTTAAATCTTAATGTCGTTACCAAGTTCATGAATGGGTAAGTGAAACATGCTGCATAAAAGGTGCCCTAAACTTTCTTTGCTTATTATGTCATTAATTTTTAAGATATCTTCATTCAGAGTATTTTGTTAACTTTTTTCGGTTCCTTTCTATCGATCACCGTACGTACCATTGTGAACACCTTTTATTTGACACTGTCCCATTCACAAATGCGTCTGTCCCATTAATTGCAACTGATTGATGAATGATTAATAAGACTAAAATAAGTAAATAATTCATTCACACTATGCATTCTTATAGTAAAAGAACTGATCTTCCGAATATTCCGAACTATAATTACATAGGAAGTTTAGTCTGTTTGTTATTTGATCCTAAATAAGAGTGCGCCAATCATGGCAGTGCTCGCCTACTAATAATTCGCGAGACCGACGGCTGTCTCTTCTCGGAACGAAATCGTTACCTCTGAAACCCACGCTGCGAAATCGCCGAACGATTGGAACAATGTTCGCAGTGTTAAGGGTTAACAGCGCGAATAAATTCCACGGCTGACGTAAAATAAGAGGCAGCATGTAATCTAAAGCTCGCTTCCGTTGCATGATCAATCAACACCGGCGAGAGTTCGCTCGTTCGCCGACCTTCGTGCGGCCGATATCCAGTAATTTTCAATAACGAAAATCAGATTGATTATCCCGAGGGCTGCTACTTTGCGCAAGAAGTTGGTAATGCCGTGGCGCGATGTTGCTTTTCCCAGAAATGTCTGCGAAATGCCGGCAATAATAAACAGGTAGCCAACATCGGAGCAAGCGTGCCGCGGGAACATAAAGGGCCAAATGACTATCTTCGCGAGAGACACCCGGTTTTTTTCGTGTGCCGCGGTTCCATCGGCATATGTCGGGTTCCGGCAATGGCAGATGAAAACGATCGCACGGTGTACAGGAACGCGATCCCCGAGTCATCGACACCAAAAGGAAATCGATTAGTCCGTGGAGTATTCGCCGACAACCGGCGGCCGATGCATTATCGATGCAATGCGGGCCCTCATACACATACATGAAGAGAAAATGGCGGCTTTGGTGGAGAACCGCGAAGGTGTCGATAGGATCTGCCTCTCTCTCTCTCTTTTTACTATCTCTCTCTAGCTTCGGCCCGATGGTCCGGCATCGCTGACGTCTCTAAGCGCGCAATGAGAATCCGTGGTAATATATTGATAGGACGCCGGCGATATTGCTTTCGCATATTTATGCCGGTGCCCGTGGGAATCGTCTTGCGAGATAAGCGGAAACGTTATCGACGCCGTGGAATCACGAGCTTGCCCCCCTACTCCAAATGCCGTTCCTCCGGTACGTCGGTTATTATTTCGTCGATAGCCGGAGATTATAATCTAATTTTAAATATACATGTATATCTGTACCTACTGGAGTCACGCCTTTTCGTCTATTTAGACGTTTTAATGCAGCTGTATCAACGGTCGACGGTTTACATACAGTCGTTCGATTGATAGTCTTCTAAGAATAGTTGGCGGTTAGATTTTCTCAATAAATTTGTATAAGATTATGCGACAACGAGTTTATAGTGAGCAGCATGATATGTTACAATTTCCCATCCACAGTTATTTTAATTTAGAGACGTCATTCACTTATTTTTGTATTTTTATATTAACTCGTGGTATGTAGACATAGTAGCTTAACGGGAGTGTATAAGCCTAATTCGCATTAATGACCATTCGATTAACGCCTGGGTGGAAGACGTAAAAGGTACTGTGCTTCGCGATGTTTAAAAAATCGCGGTATAACGATGTTCATCGTGCGAGTTCTCTGCTTCTGGTGGTTTTGAGATTGTTTGGAATACACTGTAGCTTTCACCTTTAGATAGTTATTCGTGTAACATTTGATATTCGATGTTGAATGAATACAGATTTAATTTTGTGTCCAAAACTGCTGTTTGAAATCTTCGTGAATCAAAATAATTACATTCATTGCAGATTACACTTTTTCAAGCAGTATTCTAGGAGCGGTGCTACCAAGCAGTAATACTAACTGGCATATACTGCTTCACAAAAGTGAGAAGACCGAATTTATTTGGAATTTGTAAAGTTTTTATTATAAAACTTGCTCCAATAACATAACTTATTCAAGCGTTTTCCACGAAAGAGTCTCGGAACTTTGCAGAATTGCAAAATAAGAAAGCGGTCACTTTGACAGCGGTAGGTTTAGTGTTAATAAATTGATTGACGTGTGATTTGGAAATAAGTTCACGTGTTACTGCATTTATAATCACAAAAATAAACGTTTTTTTACCTTGTAAAATGCAAAAGTGTTGAAAGCAATAATTCCAACAAACTTTCTTAACGTACGACAATCATCCCATTAAAATATGGAGACAATACGTATACAATATTAACAGCATTTGTGTAATAAACAAACAACGAATCTTCACACAAAATAAAAATAGATTCCATTAACTGCCAGAAACTGAAACTGAATAGATTCTTCCCACAACGATTTTAATAAGCTGGAATTAGCATCGTGTCCGACTCGTGATCATGTTACTCATCTATTTTAAATTTCAAAGTATGATTTAATTTACTCATTATTTATTAGATAGCAGATTTGATCTCTTAATGGTAAAATTTAAGGATGTTCATACATTCTCCTGACCTTGTTAAAATTAAAAAAGAAATTGAAAAAGAAATGCATTTTTATTCAACTTCTATTCCTTACAATTCATTAAGAACATTTCTATTGTGCACAAAGATCCGCAATCTATTCATTATAGTTAATGCTTAAACACAATAACTAAGAACTTCTGAACGACAAAGAAGTTGCAACTACCGCAAAAGTGCAAGAAATCGTAGGCCAACGAGTTAAACACTTTTAATCTACTGCTTTGAATAGCACCTATTCATTTTTGTCATAAATGCGTAAACCCTAATAATAGAGAATGAGAATGGAAGCAAATAAATTCAGAAGAATTTTCAATCGTCTCTTCTCGGAACAAAATATTTGGTCCCCAAGAACTGCGATTACAGAACCCAATCTTATGCACCCGGATGCGAGCGATTAAAAAATGGGAGACAAAAACGCGGTATGGATAAAACGGCCGTTTAGAATAATTTAGTATTTACACGGGCTTGCTGGGAGTTTATTGTCTCAAGAATTTCGCCGGGACAACGAATATTTCGTAATATCGAGCGCGTTCGTGTGGCAATGAGGCTTGCAGAGGGTCGCGTCAATCCACTCATAAAATAGCAGCGGCGTTCAAATGTAACCAAACTGGCTCCCCGAACGTTGAGCACACGTTCCCTCGTAAACCAGCGGATTTCGAACGATGTTTCTCCGCGGCTAAATCACCGACACACACACACGCGCGCGTGTGTATTTACACGCGTTCGCGTTCGCTCGGTAAAATACGTTGCTCCATTTCGGAACGGCGGGGACGCCATTGAGACTGGAGAGGACGGACGACACTATTGTTAGCGAGATTCTAAGGAACTGTACGTTTTCTGGATGCTGTAACGACTTGGATCCTTACGGGCACACCTGGCTGGGTGGCATTGCTTTTTCGGGACGCGCTCGCGCACACCGAATGAACATAATGTGTACACCGAGGCATAGCCATTCGAGAGGGCTCGGCCTCGCACACCCCCGACGGCGGAAGCGCAGATGACAAAGTGTTTTCTCACCCGGGAGCAAGAATAAAGAGTCCCCCGATTCCCGAGATTACCTGGCTCCCGTCGAAGGGACCGAAAATGAGACGCGATATTTAAAAATCTCTCGAATCCGATCTTTTCGGCGCGGCCCGTCATCGGATCGCCATTCACACCCCCATGAATCGATTCAAAAGAATAATTTATCACGCACACACTTTATGTCCTCTTGGGACCGCTGTACACAGTAACGTCGTCGAATTGCTACGATGAAACTCGAGTGATAAGATTATTATTTCTATTCACGTTTCGGTGTTAACCATTTGTGCTCGAAGATATTTTAACGCGTCCGCTGCCAGCGTCTCACATGTGTGACGGCCATGATTTTGCATTTCACATGAAGAACATCAAATTAATTTTGTGAATATAATTATATAAAATTGTAACACATAGCAAAATCCCAGGCAGCTTACGAGCTTTTGTAACAAAATACTAGAAATAATCCTCATGGTTCGCGGAATACGAACTGATTTGGAAACGTGAAAATTGTGTGAAATTACAGTGTGTGGTCAATTTTATTGGTATCTCAGAGATGTCATTCGGATGAAATGGAATAATAGTTGAATAATAATAAGAACAGATCGAACGAATTTCCAATGTTTGTAATTGTAATTTAATAAGTTGGCATTTATGTTTGAAAATAGGCTGAAGTAAAATGTGCTACAATGAACCAATGAAGAAAATGATCAGTTACTTTAACAAAAACGTTGATAGCGAATCATATTATCGAATTTCAGATAGCACAAAGACGTCTTTAATACATATTCGTGAACATTCGTGACATCTTAAAGACGTCATATTAATTGTATTTAAATTGTATTCACATTAAAATATGTATTTAAAAGCACTTGATTGATTGATTTAAAGAAACAATAAAGACATTAGAAAACGTCTCGAAGACGTTTTATTTCAGACGTCCTAACCACGTCCAGTTCGGGTCGTCTTTAAGACGTTTTATATCAAACGTTAAAGCGACGTCTCATTTCAGAGTCAGTTAGGTCGTAAGATGTTCAGACCTAAAATCTACGTAAAATGGACGTCTTTAAGACGTCGCGTGCTATCTGAGAAAGAAACAGCATAAAATAAATCCGCCACTGAAACGACACTAAACACTTAATTAATTGTATGATAAAGATGGTCCAGAATCGAGCGATTGTAAATTCCTTTATGAAGCGATTGAACGCTATTCTATACTGTTTAGATCCGACAGCGCGTGGGATAGAATAAATTGGAATAAAACGGTGGTGATAAGCATCACGATTTCAAGAGCAGAAAAATTACAGGAATGTGGCGGGGCAGAGCTCGATCGGGTTTTGAGTCGATAGAATCGCGAGAACAATTCGATAATCCGTGTGAGAACGCAAATTCACGGTCGGACGCGTTATAACGTAACTGGGACCATTTACTGGCCGAATTTACGGCGGCCATGGTCGAGATAAGGGACCCGGGGACGCCGGGCCGCGGTCGGGCCCCGAGAGCCCGCGTCCGATTACAAAAACCGGCGAACCGGTGGTCCACTTTCGATCCACGATTCTACTCTCCACACCGATCGGAGATCGTCCGCGACATCCAGCGCAGCGACCAGGGAGGAAATTATAATTGAGTCCAAGATTAAAGGTTTGTCCTTATTATGCTCGGGGCAGGGTGGAGGCTCGAAAAGACCGAGCCGAGTGGCGAGAGGGATCCAGTTTTTACTACCTTACCATCCTCCGCGTCCCGACCACCCGTTCCCCCCGTCGCGTACGGAGTCAACCGTCAGCCCAATCTTGATATATCTCCTACCCGAGGTTGCCCGTTGGCTTTTCATTGGGCCGGTCCTGCCTCCATTTATATCGCATTACGAGACCAGCTCCTTGGAATCCTCCGAGGAAGACCCAGACCCACTGGTCTCCTTGTATCCTGGACACTGCACTCGTTTGCCGAATTCGAGATGGTCCAGGTCAGGACTAAGGTCACACGCGCAGAAGGCCGTTTCACTTTTGATAGGTCAAAGATCCTTCGCCACGGCGCTCAGCGGTACGGATCCACGAGAATACGCATTAAAGTCAGATTTTCAATTTTTTGGGAATGTTTGAAACTTTAGATACGGGTTCTCATATCCGTGAACTAATATTTTGCATGTTGCGAGTTGCCCAAAGTCACATCGAATTGTGTTTCAAGCAATTTGATAATGCGGTAAAAAAACGTTTATTCAATAACGACTATACATATAGTAGTTGTTTCTTTTTTTACCTAATTCAATTTTTATTTAGGTTTTATCCAATTATATCCACTTTTTGTACAATTAAAGAGCTATTTTGTATGATGAGCTATAAATCCCTGGAGCGATAAAGGGATTGACATAACTTAATTCCTTGAAATTGCCTTTTTTTTAAACTCTTATTTTTTCGATTTCGTTTTTGCTTTGAATAGAGCCACAAGGTGGGGGTCATGCCAGGTCACGATGAATCTTGCAGACACGTGCTTGGTACATAAACGTACATAAAGCGTAGATAAAAGTATCACATTAGGGTTTTTAGGTTCGCTGATCACGAATTTAATATCAAATTAATGATTTCATTTAATTTAATTTTATTCGTTAATAAAAAGGAAATTTTATACACAAAAATTATTTGTTTTTAAAAATAAATACGTGGAGACTTTTTGCAGTCACTGACCACAGTTTTAATGATTAATGATTATTGTTTTAATATATTGTTCATGAGAAAATTGAATTATTTTTACGAAAAGGGCAATTTTTTAAGAAATATTCTTTACAGACTTAAAACTATGCATTTGTCGAATTTCTTCGTCTCGAATCGGTTAAATCAACGTCTCAATTAATTCTGTATCCATAAGAAGACGTTTTCTTTCATAAAATATCAATGCTATTAATTTAACTTTAATTTATTAACGTCACACACACATACACACACGTTAGAGAACAAATGCGAGAATATCAATAAGGCAATATTTAATAACAAGTACCTTGAAGATATGTATACATATTTCAGCTATTATATACAAACGAAAAATATAAAATAAACGCTTATGAAGTACATAAAATCAATGAGAATTCAATTCCGAATTTGTTGTCGCTGATTGATATTCTACTGGCACATCTGATAATAAGTAGAAAACAGCAGGCGATAATTTTTGCTTTTTAATAGTTCTGTAACCAGTTTTTCTGTCAAATTTTTGTTATTACTTATACTTTGAAGTGTTAACTAGTGATATCGCAACTCGTATAATCGATATTCGTTACGTCAAAAAATAGTGTCCTGGCTGCCTTTTGGCTATTTTTGCCAACTGTGCGGCGTATAGTGCTACTCTTTTTACGTTGAAGCCGAAACATTGCAGAATCAGGGAAGAATAGAGAGCATGTAGTATGAACATTTTTTAACCTTGAAAATGTATATTAAATTTGACACATTCCAACGAAATTGTGATTTTGTCAAAACTTACACTCGACACCAATACGAAACTGGCCGTGGCCTCGGTTTCTTGAACAAAATTCGGGAAAAATAAGCGACATGAACGGTAATCATGATCGATCATCGCTTCGACGCTGGGCGTTATTCGATTAACTTTTAGCGTCCCACCTCGGTCCCTATCAAAAGGTAAGGACCGAGGACAAAAAATAAATCAATTTGGTGATTGCGCAACGACGCGACGCGACGCGGTTCGGCGGAGAAAGTGACTGGATTTTCGGCGGGGCGAGTCGATACCGGCCGTGATCAGGGAAGAATTAATGGTCTTTGGATTGTCTTTGAAGAGCGGAAAGCGAAGGAAGGTCGAAGACCAATTTCAGCGAGATGACAAATGACTCACGGATCTTCGACCATGTTTAATAGGGTGCCATCTGCGCGTCGCCGGGGCCGGCATGGCGCACAGAAAGCGAAAACGTCTCGCTGGCCGCGCGGCTCCGTGCTGGCGGAACGGTACGAAAAAGAATAGAAGATGATGCGAACGAAATTGATAATCCCGGCGGATGTAAACGATTACGATGCACCGTTTTCTTCCCTCTGTTGTCGTGCTCCTTGAATTTCGACGATGCCTCACCCCGAGGGGACGCGAAATCGATTCGGGACTTATACTTTGTTAAAGTGCGACCGCAAAAATCATCGCAGGCGTCTCGTCGTCGTTGCGGAACCGGTTTCGCAAAACGATGACATAATGACGCTCGACAAGCGAGGGTGAACATAATGTTTTACAAATTTAAGTGTCTCCCGCATGAGCATCGCCGGCCACTGTAATTATTATCGTCGAATCGCAGGAAATTGCCGCGTGGAAAACGAAAGTAGCGAAATGAAGTTTACGAGAAGCTGTCGGTGCTCATTATTCATGTAATTAATCCTTTTCAGTTCAAAAGCAATGTTAGCACGCGACTGCGTCGAAATGGTCGGTAGATGGTTCGATCGTCGACCGGCGATTATTAAAAGTTGAAACGACACGATGGGAAATTGTTATGTCATCGATCGAGTTTCAAATTTATCGCGATGATTTACGCGGTGTTTACCTGTACATGTGTATTTCAAATTTAGTGCATAACAAGATGATCTATGGAGTCGCATTAACAGAGTCTTGTTAAACGGGGCCCGAGGCCCAGCGAAGGTTCGACGGTTCCTTCACACCGATATCCTCCCCTGAACTCCCGCTCCCCGTTTCTCTTCTCACTCACCCCCCTATCTCTTTCTCTCTCTCTCTTAGTTTATCTCTCTTTTTCTCTTTTTTCCCCGGTCTCTCTCGCGTTTTCTCTCCTTCCTCGCAGCGCTGACCGCGCTCCATGACCTGACCCTTCATAAACTAGGGCCCAACTGTGCTATATTTTAAATGCATATAGACGTAGGCGTGTATGCCGTTAAAATAAATACAAGTGCCGAGGGGGGTTCCGTGTGGATCGGTTCGGGCATAAACGCTGATCCACCGACACCTCATCTGTCCTCCATCCGAAAAAAAAGGAAACAGGAATCGTGGTAGAGGAGACATGCGGGCTTCTGACATGATTGTGTCACAGCTCTGTAGACAGGAAAGTACCTATTCCAATATATCACAGATGTACACCATCGTTCGTAAGCAGTTAGTGTAGTAATATAAATGAGCCTCGAATTGTTCTATATACTTACTATTTCAATATTCAATATTTAATCATTGTTTTACCGTAAATGAACTTCAAATTACGCTATACAGTAAATTCTTCCTGATTGAGGCTGAGATACGATTTCCTCTTTCCAAATTGTCCATTTTTATGCACAATCTCTGCGTCAATTAGGGAGAATTTATTGTACTTGCTATTTCGATATTCAATGTTTAATTGGTGTAAGATTATAAATGTTCTCCAAATTGTGCTATATATTCACTATTTTAATGTTGTCCTTATTATCAAGATTTATCAAGCGATCTTGTTTTTAATTTGTTAGTTCAAGAGATTATATTATTACTATTAGCTACTCAGCAGTTTTTTGTTTGTTAATATATTCAATGTGCAAAGATTGAGCGTCTAGCAGAGTAATCAGTATTATACAATTCAACTTTTCATTGTTTATTTCATCGAAGATAGTTTCATTTTATGGAACATTCGTCGAATTGGCAGTCAACGCGTTAGAATCTTCTTTTTCCACTCGTTTCAAAGTATACAACAATATTCTTCATTTTATCTTTACAACATAATGATAGCGAAGGGGCAATCATATCATAATCGAATACCAATTTCTACAACAAAACAACAATGGATAACAATTAATTTACATTCCTCACGTGCTTTTGTAATTACAAGAGAGATCTATATAAGGCTGCTTCTAATTAATAACGCCTTCGTACAGTAATAATAGAAAGCTGTCGATTGCGTTCAAGCAAGTGTCTAAACAATTGTTGGCAGACGGCAGTTCATTTCAAGACGGGCAAATCTAGCGCCGTTCTTCCGGTTTGCTTACAACCACCTCTATTGTTACCGTGGTATCGCGACTAACTCCGCGTGTCGAACTGGAACAAGTGCACTTTGATTAGGGGATTTAGTAATCGCACAGCTTTCTCCGGGCATTACGACGTTACGAGAACTTTGGCTTTTCGATTTTGTCGTCATTTGCTAGAATTTGTTGCGAAACATATATGTATATATCTTTTGTCCCATCAAATTTTTACACGTTTTAATCATTTCATTATTTAATCGAACGTAGTTTCTAAAACTTGACAAAATATCCTTGCACATGACATCGTTAATTGTGAACTGCAGGAGTTAATTGATCCAATTTTATTTTATAATGTTTCTAGCAGATCGTGCACACTAGAAAACTATTATTAAAATTGCAAACTTTATGTCAAGTGTGTTCATATCCTTTATGAAAACGCATAGAGAAGAATCAAAAATATTAAAAAGAAACTATTGTTGACTTTCTTGACGATAAATATTTATGGCCAATATTTGTGGCCTTATATTTTACTGTTATTCGAGAGAATATTTATTACTCTTTCCTTAACCAATTAGCTGACGCAATCTCTTTGGACAGTGTGTAAATTACTCCAATTAATTTTATTTTTTCGTACATGTTTCTTTTATAAAATATACAATTTAATAAAGAATATCGAAGCATATATCTTTCTTAACTGCTTAGTCTTAACTGCTTAGCTGCTTTAGTATACTCGTCTTGAAGAAATGGTTACGTTTTGTTACAACGAGTATACTCGTCAAAAACAGCCAACTGGTTAACGAATCACTATCGCAAGCCTTTTCTATAATATTCTCATAAGCGAGGATAATTGCAAGCTTCTGATAAAATGTATCCCCATCGGTACAGGAATGAACACCGCTTTCGATAGAAACAAATTCGAAACTGTCGTTAGAAACGAATTCGAAACTGTCGTTAGAAGCAGATTATTAGTAGCCGAAAGAACTCTGGCAAAGTTGCAGCCAGCATACCGCTAGACTCCAAGCTGTCTGGGATCCTTGGTGAATCCTTGGATCGCCTATCTTCTCCCGGTTTATTGCCGTTTGATTCTTTTTTTCTCTCCGGCCTGCTCCGCGGCAGCGCTCGTACCTCAAGCTGGTCGTCAGATTCTTGCCACTCGGCGGCATCGGCACGGTCCGAGGAGAAGATCGAGAGAAAGGAGGAAGGACGGAAACTAGCCGTACAAAAACTTTCGACTACCTAGTTCTCGCCGCGCTGGCGTTCGATCTAGTTAAACCCATCGGAGACGGGCTGACACTCACTGACCTGACTGGTTGTTTCTTCTTATGGTCGCGTATCGAAGATCGCCGCCAATGAAAATTATTGCGATTAACATTCCGGCTATCGGGGAACAGGCTTTCGAATGTCGTGATCAACAGCCGGGGACTTTTTAGGGAGCGAAACTTTTGAGTAACAAAATTCGTCGTCTCTTTTGGGAACATTTTTAAATGAGAATTATTGAGTTTATTTCTGATACGATGCAGTTATTAACTAGCGTTGATACATGGTTAATTTTATTATCCGGTCAGTGCAGGATTATTTCAACATGGTTTTTAAGCTACCCCTTCTAGACACTTCAATGTGTGTGTGATAGTTGTAGATAGTTGAATAACAACAATTATACTCTGGGTCTAAATCGACCCGAGCCGTTCGAGTATTAAGAAGGGTGTTTCTGGTAAAGTGTTAAGTATGTTTACAATGACCTGCGTGGATGATATTATTCGATATTCAATATTTCGATTTTTTCCATGACCACGTTAATTAACAATTTTTTATCATTCGTTTTATATGGCCCACATTTTGTGTATCCGTACAAAAAAAAATACAGATAGAAATTAACGACGAATTTATAATTTAAAAAGAAAATTGAATTTGCTCAGATGTGTGAAGTAGAAGTTATCACGACTAAATAACGTCTTTGATTACTTAGGAGAAACTACAGAACGAGATACGTTCGTCATATCATGGATAAAAACGAAATTAGATTTCAAAATATAATAAATCAGTCTGAGACTTCAACGATGCACTCAGCTGTAGAGGATTTAATAAGTCCCTTCACGGTACAGGCAATTTTAATCTATTGTGTGACTACATTAATTGCAATCGTTGAATATCGACAACAGAAAAATTGAATTTTCTTTCGATTTAGAAGAAGCGAATTCCGAAATCCGTATTCAATAGATTATGTTACATGATATTACAGCGCAAGGGGTAACAGAAATTTCCGCACACTAATGTATTCGAAGTATGATAACTTGCAGTTCTCGCGAATTTCATTGTGAAGACACTGAAAGAATCGGCCGATATCACCGTATTATTTTCGCCATAAATATAATACTTCGAAGATCGTCCCGCAAGCATTCTGAAACATTTTCCATGCACACGACCCGGAACAGGCGCGCATTCGACCACGCTTGATCGAGCCGTATGAAACATGGCAGCGATAAACTTCAAGCGGATTTCACTCGAAAGGAATTGTTTCATTAAACACATCTCTCATGCATCACGGCCACGCAGAAATGAGTGCAACGTGCATGGGCAGCTCGCCCCGAAGAATTTATAGCAGCCGGCGCGAGCGTGTTACCAAATGTTCGCAGCGACATTGTCGGTGGACCGCAACACGATCAGTCAGCACGTCATTTTATCGCGGCGCAGACGGTGCGCGCGGGGTGTAGCTGCAACATCGCCGAATCGCGAGTGCATCCGATCATAAGCCGTGGTCCGAGGAGTAACGCGATTGAAGCGAGACGGAATGGCCGGACAAGACAGGACAGGGAGAGGACAGGAGAGGACAGGACAGGACAGACAGGGGTCAGAGGAAGCGACAGAGAGGTGGCCCATGGGGAACCCCCTGATTGGCAATGGAAGTGGTGGCAATACGGTGGTGCGCGACTTCCTCGAAGGAAGGAGAGGGCGCGGTTCTACCGCGCTGAGGAATCCTGCGGTAACACATGGAAGGATAGAGTTATTTATTGTTATGGCCGGCTGCTCGACGTCGTTGTGTGTGGGTGTCGGGAGGGCCGGAGAGAGGGGGACCGTGCTTCGGTCGGATTCCTTCTTGCTCTCTCCTCCGGTTCTTTCTTCTCTGGCTCTTGCTCGCCGTTCGACTTCGGTATCTACAAATACAGATACCAGAGTCTCTCTCGTGCTATAACACAGTCACACTCCCTCCCTCTCTCGCTCTCTCCCTTTATCTCGGCGGTTGCTCTCTCTCCGTTCCTCTAGTTCCGTCCTCCTTCCCTTTTCTTCTCACCGGGCCGTTCGTTCTTCTTTTCTGTCGCGCTCTGTCAGGGTCCTTCTGCAACGTGTGCAACGGGCCGCCCACTCGCGGTATACCCCGCTGGGTGTCCAACACCTACCTACATGGCCGCGGCACAACTGTATCCGTCCCAAGTTCTGCTGACCCGGTCCACACACCGCGATTGCCGCTAGCATTACCACCACCACCGACGCCCGCCGCCGCCACGGGGACCACCGCACTAAATTTATCCTCCCGAACGACTTTATTACATTACCTCAAACGTTTAATTCGAAATTATTACTTAGACGGGACACTAACGGTAGAGCAGGGGGGAGCAACGGGGACCGTGAAAGCCTCGCGAACCAGCTCGCCAGTCCGGGAAGATAGCTTTGATTTACGCGCCGCCGGTAAAACCTGACAATCCAGGGCCCCAGGATCGTTCCTCGATCTGCCGTCGTTTCACTTGCTACTCGAGGATGGCTAGCTCCGCGACAATTACAAGCGGCGGCCCTATCTGCACGGTTTCCTGTGCGTAACTAGGGTACTGCAGCCGGTTACTGTGGGGTGACCAATTGCTACGCCTTTGGCACGTTTTCGGACGTAAATATACCCAATGGGTAAATGTACCCATCATAGAATGCTTTTCAAGTGGAGTACGATTATCACTTTAATGTAACTTAAAACTGTTATTGTTGAATATTTATACTAATGTTCAATAGTTTGATGCTTCCAGATAACGTGATAAACTCTGAAATATTTATTTGACACAATTCCTACCGAACATTTCTACCAACATCTTTCAATCATTTGTATTAAAAATTATTTCATAAGTTCTATGTTTTCTACGTAATCACACCGCGACTTTTGGTATAGTCATCACAAAATTAATTCGGTAAATTGTATGGTACAAAATAAAATAGTAAGGACAGTGTTAATGTGAATAAAAAATAATACGAATAAAATAGTAAAGTAGAAGCGTGTACCTATTATGGAACACCGTTTTCATAGCATGTCCCCGTGATTCATAAATCGGGACAATGAAAAAATTGAAGTACACAAAATGAAACAGTGTGTCCTTGGTTAGAGACACCCGTATTCGAATAAATATATATTTTACAGCTGATTGTTACATGACAATGTTTGCGTGAGTGAGTTTATAGATAACAATGTTCAAAAATATGGGCAGAATTTTTACATCCGCTTTCATCCGCTTTTTATTGTATTATGTGTGCTACTGTTTCAAGCAGAAGTTACAATGGAGCGGTGTTTCATAACAGATACTTTTAACTTAACTAACTTTATATTTATCGAACAAGACAATTACATTTTTTTATATTGCTTCACTTTGTTCGTTTATGATCAAAAAAATTCAACACGTCTTATTCGACAAATATAAAGTTCATTATGCCCGAAAATGAGCCAAGGGCACAGCAATTGGTCACCCCACAGTAACTGGCTCCGCTATCCTACAGTTCTCGATCGCGGGAACAAAGTAATCGGGAATCGAGCGTCGGAAGTTTCGGAACGCGGGACCAGATCGATAATGGTCGAAAAGACTCGCGGCCTCGGTTCCGTAGGGAGTCGTGACTTGAACTCGGGTGTCGGCCACGAACGAGAGAAATATTTTTACGAGTCTGGCTGAGGTTAGTCTCAGGGTTCGACTCCTCGCGGTGGAATTATAATTTACAACCCTTTACCTCGGCTCCCTTTCTCTCTCCGTTTCGCTTTATCCCGGAGCTTGCTCTCCCTCTCTTTTCACACGTATGTACTCCTCGGGAAGATTGTACCGGCGCGGATGCTGGAGAGAGCCCTAGCCCTCCGAGAGCCCCGGCATCGGACTTAATGGTGTCTGTGCGTCTGTCCGTCCGTCTGACCGACCCCCACCCAGATTTTCGTTCGTATTGAGGAGTACGTGTAGGTTGTTAGTTGGCCAGTTTATGCGCGGCTGCCCGCGTGCCCTTTCGACTGCGTTTGCTTCTCTCGGTTTGCGTTTGCAAACTTTGCCTCCGCTTGTCCCCGCAGCGAGCACGCGAGAACTCGAAACCGAGATGACGTATCGCCTCTAAGGGCCTCACGGCGCGCATCTGCGCAACACCCGGCCGCGCACGGGCCCCGAAATTCACGAAGACGGGCCCGATTTTACGAGCAGCCGCGCAAACCAAGAAGCCGGCGAACCGTCGCGTCGTGCTGCGAACACGCGTTTTCTTTTCACGCGTTCGCACTTTGCGACATTTTCGTGACGTATCATTACTTGATTCGCTCCTTGGACAAACGATCGAAATAGCTTCGCGCGCACATGTCAATGTTCAGTAGGTAATAAAACTCTTACACTACGAATCTTTTTCGTAACTGCATTGATTAGCATTTCTTCGTCTTCAATTATTTTATATTACTTGAAAAAAAAAGACGAGAATATATTTCTTCGGATCTTTAGCGATTGTTATAATCATATATGCTCAATGAGACAAAATTGAATTAATTCTTCGTAAATGTATGCTCAAAATCTCGCTAAACGTAAATTAGAAAATGGTGAACCCTTGTGTGTATTAACTTACTTTAATTTCTAGAGTTTGATAAATTCATCGAATTCATATTTAGTTGATTATGTAAGAAATCTTCATCAAGATTCTGATCCGACCTTATAATGAAACAGGCAAGGAAACAATATATGTACATGTATTTTCACAGTTCAATTAAAAACAAAGGTGACCAATAAACATGGTATAATTGATGCTGGAAAATATGTTAACATAAAACTAATGTAATTACAATAGCATCGGGAACGCTTTCAAAGTTTCCACGTAACCTGAGAAAGTGGCTGAGTGATGTTCCTCGAAGATTCCTAAGTGGCGTGAAATTCGGGGCCCTTACTCGGGCTACCGATTACGGTAGCCGGTGCATGTTGACACAACCGAAGAAAAATGCACGGAGAAACTCGATTCCTTCGGTGCTCGCATGCTTTTGTTCATGCTAAAAGAATTAACATCTTTTCCTGGATACTATTTCAAAAAGTCTTAACCCACTATCTTCCGAATTGTTTGTACCAATATACGTAATTTATATAACTGATAACCAGAAAATGTCAATCTCCAAATGTAAAATAAAATTAAAAAATGCTTTGCATAACGTAACATAAGGAGAAGCGACAGGACAAGATACTTTTGCCACATTGCTGATAAAAATGAAACTAGATTTAAAAAATGTAAATTTGTATGTGACTTCAATGTTACATGGAGATATATGTACAGGGGGTTAAAAATGTTCAAATATAATGAATTATGTTTACACCATATTTGTACTAACTATACAATATACTAAATGGTCTTGTTACAATTAGTCTTATAACAAAATAAAATTGTACAACGTTCACTTGCAGAATTTTAGCTTTAAAAATACGAATTCAGCTGCTTCTAAAGTATTTTTTATTCACTGAAATTAGAATTTCAAAAAGTGAAATAACACTTTTAAATAATTCTGCTTCTTCGAATACATCCATAAAATTATCTCTTCGAATAATTATCCTTCGAATATTTTACGAATCTGCAGAAAACCAGAAATTCTAAACCACCGCTACTCCGAGTCTTCGGGCCGGCGAAAATGAGAGACGAGCGAGCCATGAGTCCTGAGTACAGTGCAAACACTAAACGGTGATTTTACGGTGATATCGCGTAACATCATCCCGATAAACGGAAACATGCTAATCTGCGTTTTCCGTTCGTTGAAAACAAAAGCGAGAGACACAAGACCAGCGAATCCAATTTACAATACACACTTACGAACATTTAAATAGTGGATTGTGGTTCACAAACATAAAGAGTCATTTATGCTAATACGGATGAACATGACGAATGACATAGCAGTCTGATATCAGTGAAAGATTTTGCGTGACCGTCCGCGTCGGATCCGTTGCCAGCGACTGGTTCTAAACAGCTTCTCACTCTCTTCGATTTTTTCTCCGACTTTATCCTTTATTTACCGCACTGCAAATTGCACTCCTTGGCTTCGTTCTCATATTATCTTCGTTATGCTAAACCATCCGTGCCAGGGAATAGCATACGATATACTAAGATGGATCCGATAGCTAAGCAAGTCGTACGTCCACGTGCCATCCGAGTTTTCAGATAGCCGCAGATCCCCGGTTGGGGATAAGAAACACGATAGACCCGCTGTATTGGCATGCCACGGGGAGCCAGGCCCCTGACAAGGTGGATCAATGATCCAGCGTAAACCACTTGCCCTTTCAACACTGGTTTTTGCAGGACTTGCTTCCCCGAATTCGAAAGATCATAAAACAGTTCAGTGGAACGGGAACATTGGGGACACGCGGACATTCTACCTGCTCGGAGTCCAAGACCACTGTCGTAGAAGGGAAAGGGATTTACGAAACATCTAATTGTACGCCAATTACATAGATCTTCTAGACCTGTACCAAGTCCTTTTTGAAATGACTTTGATGATACGATTTTATGCTATTGATCACTGAATTCTAACGAACATCTTCCAGAAACCTGTATATGAACGATGGTTCTCCTTCGCTTACCTGTCACATCTTTCGTTTGTCATGATTTCATAGACTCTGAGCAACATACCTAAAGTGTATAATAGATAACATAACTCAGTTAACTAAAGAGTAGACCATAGACTAAATATGAAAGTCTAAAAATCAGGATAATTATTTGAAGAAACTCTCCAATTCACAACGATCCGATTTATACTAAACCTACAATACAAAATGACCGGTTTCATATAATTTCTCTTTAAAATTGCTGATGTTACCAAACCCTTTTATAGGAAATGGACAAATGAATTTATTAATTCGTGCACAGGTTATAATACAAACGTCGAAAGGTTTAAACAAATTCGCCATTTTTATGGGACAGCCTTTTTCAGTGCTAACCCTTTGCACTGTGACTTTTTTATAACTAGGTTGATTAGCACTTCTTGGCATATATAATGTCCCTAATGGAATAAAACAATTTTTGTTTCTAGTTTGTTCATTTACTTTCATTCTTAGACTTCGATAACGGAAGAATCAAATTTTGTTCCGATTTCGAAGTAACTGTAAAACGTACCTGATAAAGTTAATCATTATTATCGACATCGAGTTTGTACACTGTTATGTGTTTAAATATAATTGATCTATTCTAAGAGCAACATACTGCAACTGTGAACACTGCGGATTTTATGCACTTTTGTTAAAAATGAGTGGATCAACTGCAAAACAGAAAGAACATTTCAAAAATACAAAAACATTGTTGCGTTATTTTTAGGTTATTGAAATTGTCAAGAAAAGTATATTAAACTACTATGTTATTCCTGCATTTTGCAATTAATGGATGGAATTCTTATTTTCCATAAAAATCCGCAGTCTACTTGTCATAAATACAAATGCTTTAACCGTAAAACTGAAACCTGATATGTTCAACAGTGCGCAAAACAGTTAACCAACAAACATTAACAAGGTGAAACGAATAACAATCACGCTTTACTTAGTTTAGATTAAATATGAAATCTCCATCACGCGTCAGACTATGGTCATAGCGCACGTGGTTAAAGGACGTCCTAAAAGAATGTCTCTCACCGAGCATCAACGAACTTGTTCTTCGAGGTTCGCTATCGTCCTAAGCTTCCGAAAAGCGTTCATCATCGCGCACAGCGTAAAGCAACCGAAATTTCGGTTGGCCCCTAAATGAATCACAGGCAAAACACTGTACCCCCTCCCGGCCGATTTCACGTACACACACGGCAGAATGAGCAATGAAGCTGACCAATGATCCGTTACTAGCGGACTGGCACATTGTTACGCCGCACGATGTATAGTGTTACCGGGATACACCAGGATGCGTTATTGTGTACGAGGTGTTGTTACGTAGGTGTACGCTCGAGCAAGAGAGACAAACAGTGGGACAAAGAGACTGAAGATGTTGGCGGAGGAGGAGGAGGAGAAGGAGGATGAGGAGAAGAAGAAGGAGGAGGAGGAGGAGAAGGAGGAGGAGGAGGAGGAGGAGGAGGAGGAGGAGTGAAAAGAGCGGAGACTCCGTGGTAGCGTCGGTAACTCTGCCAGGCGACGCGTCGTAAACTTTCGCCTCCATCGGCGAGCGCCTTCGCGCCTTCCTTGGTCCACCTTCCTCCTTCTTCTGTGCACCCTTTTTCTTCTTGTTCCACTTCTTCCTCCGTTTCTTCGCTTCGGCTCTTCTTCAGGCCGGCCGAGAGTCGACCGGGAACATTCCCCCACGCACAAACACCTCGGCTGCCTTCCTATTCTTCTCGCGCGTATGATTCAGCCTCGCTTCGGTTAAACGCTTATGCAGATTGCCGATAGTAAACGACCGGCTCGACAGAAATAGAGGCCAGAACTGCCGAGGACAGGGCACAGTAGACCGGACCCCGACGGAAACCGCGCCGGCCCGCGCCGGTCCGCGCGACTTTTAACGCGCCTCACGGGAACCGGCCGCGGCCACAGCCAGCCGAGATTCTGATCTGATTAGGATCCAATCGGTTATGTGAGACGCGTCTCTCTGTGTCCACCAACTGGTATTCCCGGGTTCCGTAAGTTCGCCGATGGTTCGGGGTCGATTCAGTTCTGTTTACGCCGAGAATTGAAAAGGTTCCGAAAATAACTGTTTCGCGCTGTTAATGTATGTCAGTCCTGACTCAAACAATTACGAGGAATCGAAAAGATCTCATAAGTGTTGTCAGCTTTATTGGTTTTGGTTTATATCGGTTTCGGTTCTTCAGAATCGATATAATATCGGTAATAATTACATATAACCGAAATCGAGAACCGAAAAATAACAGTTATGGAACTAATCTAACTTTCCTACAAAATTATTGGAACATTTATGATTTAAGTATATTTCAATTTCCTAATTCGGAAGTTTATGCGTCGATCTTAGAATAATTATTCTAGTAAAGGATTAAGATATCTTGGTAAATTTTAGAATAGTTATTCTAGTAAAGGATTAAGATATCTTGGTAAATTTTAGAATAGTTATTCTAGTAAAGGATTAAGATATCTTGATAAATTTTAGAATAGTTATTCTAGTAAAGGATTAAGGTATCTTGATAAAAATTTGTCAACGACATTTGTTAGTTCGCAAATAATGAAACTTATATCGTTCATTTCTAGCTTCGAAGACTTAGCGTCTAAATATTATTATATCTTCACCAAATCGTGTATGCCGCAACAAAACAGAAGAACTACCACTTATGCAAGTCGTTTACAAACGTCTTTCCCAAAAACATCGTAAGAATTTATCTGTACCGTTTAAAATATTCATAGCAGCGTCCCGAATAATCATCAAATAATTTCTACGGCATTCCTTCTTTGAATTCCATTAAAAATCTGATCACGATTATTAGCATCCTAAAAAAGACTTAATTATCTCACGTTCATCGTAAGATCATCACGCTCACAAATAAGGATTTTAACCCAGCCATTATTCGAGTCACGTACTACGGTGTACCCTATACTTTAAAAATAACATTGAATACGTATCGTGGAACTGATTCTTCAACTCACGAAGAATGTGACTACTTTCCATCTGGGAATCGTAGCGTTTTTGTTTCCTTGTGGAACATTTATCACCGCGACAATGCCTGTACGAACAATGACAATTACTCATCAGGTATGTCGAGGGTACACCGTTCCAGGTAAATAAACAGCAATATTTATACTGTCTTCTAAATCAATTTTATCACGCGCAACTTCTCTCGTTTCTTCATCTTATTACGATCATTTATCTGGAAAATAGTGGATTCGTAATTTGTATTACTTTGTTTAATCTATTTTTGCGGTGAACAATTACTATAATTTTTATGTTAACCATGCATGAAAACTGCTGCACACGGCGTAGACGTTTAAAAACAAGTTAACAAAGTTCCACGAAGAAGTGTTCTCCAATTCGTTAAATGAAAATTTTCAAAATTTTCTCTCAGGACAGATCGAAAAATCGGAATACATTTTGAAGTAATTATGATAATAATACGACAAATATAGATCACACAGACAAAAGAAATATTGTACTCTGATTAAAAAATTACCTTTAATTACCAACACGAAATCTTTTGGTAAAACGCTCTACAGACAGAATTTTGTACACAAGTATAAACAAATTTCTACAAATCGAAACCAGCAAACATCAATCTCTAGAATTTGCGATGTAAACAGAAATTGAAATTACTTTGACGTATGAAGCAGTAAGAGTTAAAAATTAGAATGTATAACGTCTTCGATTACGAAGGAGAGACAATAGAACATTGACTAAAAATTAAATTGGATTAAAAGATACGGTAGATCAATATGCGACTTCAAAATTACATTTATTGTTAACTTTAAAGGGTTTGCTAGCAGTTAGCATGACTCGGCAATGAAATTGATTTTTATTGTAATATATTGAACGAACTGAATATTACTAGGATTTTTAGAAAATCAAAGAGTTAATCTAATTCTTCCTGTGGTAAATTTTAACTTTCTAGTCCCGGTTTCATTAGCACTGTAGATGGCACTAATTTTTGACCAGTATTCAAAATTCATTTTTATTGCGACATATTCGAACAAACTGAATCCTACGACGCTGTTTAAAATGCAAAACAGTTAAAATACCAACCCCTAAATTATTTCCGTTTCGTGAGAATTTTTGGAGTTGACATTCGACGCCAGACGTTTTGGTTAATCGACTCTGATATCGTAGGAATTTTGTGGGGTAGATATCCGATACTCAACGTGTTAACAGAAGAAGAAGAAACTACGAATGTCGGCAAAAATTCAAATATTGCACTAACCACCGACGTATGCGCCGTGTACCGATCGGTTCCCGCAAATTCATTAGAACGACAGGCTTAATGGAGAACGCACGCTCTTACGGATTCGCGTGCACACGTGTCCGCCGAATATTTATCCAACGATTAGTCGTCAAGAATTCCGTCCATCGACGAGCAGCGTCCTTTTTAGCCCCCTGTCCGGCGTCCTCGCACACCGGAGTAATTTGTCGCCGGTACCCGAGGCTTCGAGCAGTAATTAATAAAGCAGCCATCGGTTGCTGGAATTACCGGGACGCGCGAAGTGCAACGGCAAACACTTTAACTCTCGTTCGTGGCTAGTACTAATTGAGTCGCTCCCTTGAAAGACAGTCGTTGTGAGGTCGCTAACAGTCCGTGTCAACAATCAGCGGAGCTTAATTATGCACGCCTCTAATTACCACGGTCAGGCGTTAAGCTAAAAGGACGGCAACGAGGTAAGGAGGCGGGGGTCAAGTAGAATCGGCGGTTCGACTCTGTGTTGGCGGCTGTTTTCGAGCACGGTCTGGTTCCCACTTAACGTTTCCTTGCGTCACCGTCGCTTAATTTGTTTAACTAATCAGGACAGTGCGTTAACCGTTTAATTACACATAGGTGGCGATCGGAGGTCACCGCCGGCTAATCACGGCTATCCGGTTGAAGACGCTTCGTGACCGGATCGTGCTAATTGTCACCACGCAACCGGTCGATCCTAATTGACCGCGAAAGAGGAAAAAGGAGAGCCGGGCAGAGATAGCCACAGACAGAAAGAGCGAGAAAGAGAAAGAGAGAAAAAGAGATGCACGGTTAAATACGTCCGGTTCCTTTTAGTCCGAAACGCAGCTTCGATTAAAGTACCCACCTACAAACTGGTTGTATTATATTCTGATTAACGTCTCGGGCTCGTGAGGTGGTCCGCTTCGTCGTTCCACCCCCACCCCGTGGACCCTTTTCTTCCTTTTTGTTTTCTTCCCGTTGCGTTTTATTCGGCTATGATTATATTCAAGCAGCGAAACGCGTTACATCTCGCCGTACATTATCGCGGGATCGCCGCCCTCCCAGATAAGAGACGAGTAATTGCAGCCCGCTCGGGAAAAATGATGCCGGTCGTGTTAACATGATTTCGAGAAGAATAGGGCCTCGGATTTAAATAATGAAACTCGAGATTGCTAAAGACGAGTTATTCGAGACCGCCGGGAAAATTAACGTTCCTTTGTTGCTCTTAATGAGCGCTTGCCGAATTCGTTGCCTCCGAGCTGTTATCGTCTGCGCCCATCTGTTAAGGAAAGCTTGTTTTAGCTACGATTTGTTGTGAATTCGATCGAAGATCGTTCAATTTGTAGATGTTGGTGGTATTTTCGATTATTGATACAGGAAACGGAAATTGTGGGGCTGATTTTGATAGAGACTTTAATGCGTAGACTGGCGTGTTTCACAGCGTTGCCAGTAGACCGCGGATCTTTATGCAGAATGAAAATTGTTTGCGTCGATCACAAGGAACAGAAGTACGATAAAAATGTATTTTCTGATTCAACAAGCTCAATAAGACAGAATTGATATAACAATATTACTGAGTCCATGTTATGCGTTTACAGTTTTATATGTCACTTACCCATTTTTGTTATGAATGCATTAAGTTCGAAATGTTGTTTGCACTTTTAATATTAATAGTTCAATTCACTTGCAATGGTGTTCTATCGCATTGCAAATTTGTTATATTATCATCATACAAAGTGTGATAATCAATGTGCTAAGTTGTGAAGTATGTACATCTCCGCTCATGTAGAGTTCCAATCTCATGTATTTATGCATCAAGTAGTGTATGTAACATTTAAAACAGTAAATGATTTTAAAAAATTAAGGATATGTTTATTCTTGACTTATTCAAATTATTAATAAAAGACTTCTATTTGACACCTGCTTCTTGCAATTGATTTGGAACATTTTTATTTTGTATAAAAACCGGTAATAACACTTGTGACTCAAAATCGATTTTTAAAGTATTGATATGTTCTCAAAAGCAATTCAACATGATAGAAATTCACAATTTTACAATCTGATATTCCTAAACAAGGATTGCGTATTTATTTCCACAGTATGTAACTAAGAAATCGATATAACGACGAGTCTAGATTAGTTTTGAATGACTATAGCACGTTCAAATAGTTTGTCCATTTGTGATCATTAATTACAATTGTTACAATACAGACAACTGAATACATGTCAGAATTTGTTTTCTGCATCACCTTTCATGATAGAGTCAATAAAACTTTGTTTCGTTATTTTAGAGGTTGTTAAACATTTAGCGACAACCAGAGGACTACAAAATGCCGGATACTTTCGTGTCCAGAACCATTTGCATTCCCAATTCTGCTCTCAGGCCTGTCCACGTGACATCGAACAGTTTTATCAGTTATTCTACGCTATTCCCAGCTGTACGATTCGGCGCATGTATAAAGAAGTTCGGCGGCTACGTGATATTTCGTGAATTTTTACAACGGGCATCCGCAACTTCGTTAAAGAGGATAAACGAATAAAAAGTGTGGTCTTAAGATACTACATTTTACTCGTCTGAAAACATCTAGTACCAATGTACTATAATTATTATAAATAAATAGCGATTGTTTTAATGAATGTATTCCACGTTTTCCTTAACCGACATGTTTGATAATAATATCTTGTATTAATAGATCCGACTATAAATCTATCTATGTAATCGTATTCAAACTTAAATCGTGTTGGCAAAATATATTATGAATGATATGAAGCTATATAAAAACTGAATAATAAATTAAATAGAAAACTTTTGATACCAAAATGATGATGAAAAATATTGTTTAGCAAACATGATGTTTATTTGCCTTGCAAAATGAACGTGATAGTAACACTTAATTATGTTAGCCATGTTCTAACCTATACCTACCAGCAATTCGGAGCAAGTTTTGCAAAAATTGTGACTTTGCTATGCAAACTTGAAATGAATTAATAAATAAGAGATTTTGTGGTTTTATTTACGTATTTCACATAATTACCTTAGAGTATTAAAAAGAAACAATAAATAAAAAGAAATGAAAACTTTGTTCTTTTATGAAAGATTTATATATATATATATACTAGAGGTCCGTTTCAATCACGAGTAAAATTCTTTTCATTGATCCAATTTGGTAAAGTAAATTATAGTAAAACATGATGTATGTACAGTGGGGTGTGAATAATTATAGATATAAAGTAACTTTTACACTTTTAGTAATATTTAAAGAGAAACTTGACAAAACACCATATTTGTATATTTCCATATTAAAAGTAATAGAAAATTGAGTTATACAAAGTTTAGTAAAAATGATAAAGTTACTTTGAGATTATGATTACTCACAGCACTGTAGGTGGCCTCTTCTAGCTGAGACGTCATGTATGTTTAAAAAACTGAACAAAGCATTATATTAGTATATTTCTGAAAATAATAGAAAATAAAAATATTTTAGATATCAATAACAACGTGAAAGAGTTACTTTCAGCACACCGCTGTATATTTAATACGAAAATTCACAATTAATTCTAATACAAACACTAAATTGCTCATTACCTTATACTCTTTAGTTCCACATCCAGCATATTTTCTTCAACAATATCAACGTGCAAGAAGATACAGAAAAAGTCGTCCGTTAAATCTGCGCCAATGAATGGTCGCCTAATCAGAAAAACAATTACTTCTCCTTAGCCCGTCACGATGCATTGTCAAAATAATTCCCCATTATGCCCGAAACCGCTTTCACGAGCTTGGTTGTCTTCCGCGTAGTCCGCTAGTGATCAGCTGGCTCCGAGAACCACTAAAATGCGATATGAGCTTGAACAAAGGATTTAGGTAATCCATCCACGATAAGTTGAACCCCCTGCACTAGTAGTGGTCAAGCAGCGCGGTCGCAGCTCGAGCATTCTATGTAAGAGCCTCGTCATTCTCGAGAGCGGGCCGTCTGTACCGGGTCACGTAGGATATCGGGTACAAAAGGAGGCAAGGAAGTTAGATTAAAGCTAAGGGACCTCCGGTTCGTTTCTGACGAGACAATCAAGTAATGCCTGCTCGGTATGCCCACCGTCGGACAAGCCGCGCCTCTGGGGTGCCGTAAGCCACGGGACTGAAACGAAAAACCGCGTACCACAGCATCGTCGCGGCACCTCCAACCTCGTTCTCTTACCTTCCCCGGGCTTCTGAATTCTTCATGAACCCGGGACTTTTTTAACGGTTCGCGCAGGGCTTAGTTTGAATGGACAATCCGGGAGGGCGGGACGCGTAAGGATCTTAGGCTAGCGCGCTGCGTCGGTCTGCGGGCCAGGTGATTTGTCTCCTCCTTGGCCCGGTGGGATCGCTATCAATGTCCAGACCCCGTTCCTCCCAGCGCAAACATGTGAAAATTGGTTTATTTGTCTTCCGCGAGCTCCAGCGGCCGAGGTTCAGGCTCAGGGTTTTCTGACACCGAAGATTCAATTGAGGCGAATTTTGATGAATCTTTTTTAGAGATTGAGAGTGTGATCTTAGGTGTAGTTCATTCGTTGGAACATTTGGGGATAGAATTGTTTAGTGCTGTACGCATCTTCAAGGCCGATATCAAGCCTTTGCACAGAACAATTTTTACATTATAAAATTTGTTTCAGAGTTGGGAATTATTCGAATTATTTATATGACATAATTGTCCGAATGAATTCTTTTTCGTTGAATATTCTATTCGAATATCAATTATTTATTGTTCGTCATAAATTATTCTATCTTTTTGTTCGAATAAATAGATGCAATAATTCGAATAAATTCTTATTCGAATGAATTCTCATGCGAATAAAATTTGATTCGCATACATTTTTATTCGATAGTGTTGAATAGAAGAATCTTGTTCGTTTGACTTCATCTATTATCCGGCATCCAAATAAAATTTTGTCGAATCCTAACTCGTTTATATTTAAGAAACTGTTGAAAGTGTAATTGTTGTATGAATCACAAGATTTTATTCTTAATTGTACCGCGAATGGAAGTACTACAATTATTCAATGAAAAAATCAAGGTAACATGTCGGACGGAATATAGAAAATGTAATATAGAAAATATAATTACCTTCCAGCAGATACCATCGCCCCATAGCAGTCATGTAATTTTTTGAATGCAACGTGCAATTTGGAAGTTATTTCAGGGTGGACACCCCCCTGCCATTGCGCAACCTGTAATATAAATGCGAAATGTCGCTCACTGACTCACTGTGTTTTTGGTACCCTTTGACCTAGGACGCGAACAACATTTTTTAGGGAGTTCTGTCTTAATTCGTAGGTGTTCACTAAGAAAGCATTTTGTAAAATTCAGCAGTCGAATGGAAAACTAAGAACTGAAATAATTCCAGATGCCTGCCTTTTTGTAATCTAAAAGTATCATGATGTAAAGTGTACATTGTCGTTTCTAATATAAAATTGATCCAAGATAAATATTGATGTTTAAAAACTTAATTTGAGTGTAGGAATTGAAAAGAGATTTAAAAGAGGATTAAATAAAACTTCATAACATGGAAAGTATCGTTATACCTGCATGTAGATGTACTACATGATGCAGTGATTACATCAACAATATAAATTTTTAATAAAGCATGTCATTTACTTCGTTCTACTGAACAGTACAATCACGCTAAGGAATAGAGAGAGAGAGCCAATGTGGTGCAGCATATTACACGTACATTATTATTAATCTTGCTCAGGACTAATTACAGAACCACGTAAAGCACGAGGCAGTTGAGTGAATTAATACAGTGAACACTCATTCTACTCATATAATTTCAATTTATATTAATCATCGTAGCATGTGATTTTTAGTAATTACGAAACGCTGTCTGACGTGGCGCAGTTCCACTAAATTGCAATAGTTTCTTCTAACCGAGGGAAAGTTTATTGAAGTCGAAATTAAGATTAAATACCATAACGAAGCAAGAATATGAAGTCTACAAATTTAATTCGTGATTGGAATCGCTGTCCCCAGTCGTATCGCATCAAAGTGTCATTAGAAAGAGAAACTCGTGTGAATAGAACGAACTAGAAAATCGTACATTGCGATCATCTTGTTACTCAATAGTGACAGTTCCTCGAGATTGTGTCGAGATTGATCTGACGATTGTCTCTGAAGTTTTGAACTTGTCACGAGATTCTCGAAGATCTGCCATCAGCGAAGCCGCGTTGCACAGTGATAATATTGTTTGCCTACAAATTCCACCACGCACCAACTAGATGCATTATTGCGGTACCATTGCCATTCTACTGCAATGAGATACACCATAGTAGTCACGGTACCAATTTCATTAGCTACCTCTTCTTACGACACCGGAAGGCAACGGGTAATATCGAAACGGAGGTCGTTCGTACAAAATCAAAATGATCTGAGTCAATTGCACGTGAAATTGGAGTAAGATAAAAAAAATGATTTAACTGATATAACTTTCCTCGATAATTTTAATATAACTTCAAAGTAACTCCAATATTCCCAAGTCACGACGATGTTTATACTGTTTCTCGTTTCACTCGCTCGTTTTTATTTCTACAAATGCGTAAAATGCTTTGAAAGATCTGTTAAAATTTTGTAATTTTCTAACCTGAACAATTTTCTAACATATCGTTTTTGAACAGGTCTTTTTAAGTTGGCAACAACGCGCGGTTGATATACTCCGGGAAGAGAACCCAAAAAGTACCAAGGTATAGGTGTGTATTAATTGCCAAACGCTTGCTGAATCACACTCTGGCGTATCGCAAATACAAACAAGCTGCAACTTCATTACTTCTGCGTATCCAGTAATTCGAGAGTATACTTTTAAAACGCTATACGTAGTTTCGATCACGATGTAAGAAGGAAAGATTACAACGGTTATCTCACCACAAAATTTCTGTGACGCTAGAAGTTCACTTCCATGAGTACTTGCGAGAGGTGCCAATCAAACATCGGTGCTCACCGATACATTATTTTTTTAAATTATATTTGTATTAGTGTGGTACTACTACGGCAGTGTTACTGCAGTGGGCATCTCTCGCGCGCACAATAGAAACTCTCACCGATACTACGAAAGTTTGATAGAGCACTTAGCGGACTGTGTCAGAAGTGAATCTCTAAGATCGCAGAAGTAGGGATAAGGTCGGTCCATTTCTGCTTCTTACACCGTGGTTTTGATTTACGCAAAGAGAAATTGATTTCTTAAACTAGTTTTTTATGATTTCACGGCTGTACGTTTCGTAGAAGCGTTAATTGGCTCGCGCTTCGACAAAATCGACATTTAACGTCCAGTTAGGTTGATTCGCGGCGTTGATCGACGACTGGTTACCCAAACTGTTTCTATCAACACGCTCGGCGTCTGCGCAGCGATCTCGAGTCATTAGGAGCAATTACCTTCGAAACTTTTATCGCGAGCCGGACGCTGCTTGCAGAGTCATTGTAATCGCTAGACAAGTCGCATCGCGCCGTGGTAAATCGTCGCGGAAAAAGCCGGCGAGACAGACAACCGGCTGTACATAAGGCGACAAGTAAATAGCTGAATTGTAAAAGCTAGTGGAAAAATTAGTGTCCCGGGCTCTCGCGTCGGTAAACGCTGCTAATGCTCTTAGAGGAATACTTAACCGCGGTACGACTGGAAATCATTGCGCGTTATTTTCTCCGCGATAATATTACTTAGAAAATGAGATGAGAAAGTAACGTCTGATGATGATGATTCGCGAAAGTCCGCTGCTAATTGCTTCCTGTTCGCGCGTTCGCGCCGCGCGCGCGGCTTATCGATTTTATTCACGGATCGTACACGAAAACCATTAACTTCGGCCGTAATTTGAATACGTTTGCTATGAAAAACGAAAGAAGTGCCCGCGCGCCACGAATTAAGACGAGCATATTAGTCGAACGCTTTGAAGCCGGAGATGACTCTGCATCATTCGGCGCGAATGAATGAAAGGCAAACCTCGGATTGAAAAAATGATAAATTTCTCCACGCGTCGTATTAATTTATCATATTTTATGACATCGGTCGTTTGTTGAAAGTACCGATCAGCTTTCTATTATCTTAAACATTCTTCTCGCGCTGCAGGTTTTCCACTACAATTTGATCCTTTTGTCGATCGTATTCAGTTTCTCGCGCTCTGAATTCACCCTTCTGCAACTTAAACTCGTATTAATAGCCGTTTATACGGTTTGATTCAATTTTTAAATTTAATGTGAATTTATACACTTATCTATAAATGCAATGAATTGAGTTCAAGGTTGTTATTATGTAATAATAACCTACTTATTTATACAATTTTTAAATATCATTCAATTTTTAAGATCAATACGAATTTTATCACAAATAATTACGAACGAATGAATTTAATTTGACAAAGGGCGAATTTGAGAAATCAGTACGATGTACAGAATGTTTAATTTAGAGTGCAAAACCAGTGACAACGCGATAACATTGCTAAGATGTTTGATGAAGCTAACAGAACAAAAGTTCAAAATACAAAGTTAATCTAACATTCTGGATTTAACAAAAGTCAATTAAGTCCTCGATACCTTCTACAGGTTGCAATTTCGTATTTACCGAAGCGCGAGCGAATATTCCTGATTTCGATGACGGTTCGCGACGTAACGCAGAAACAAGAAGACGAAGAATGATATTTCTGTGACCGTAGCACAAAGAGGAGATTCTCACCGTAAAATGTTCAACCGAGCAAATCACCGGAGCGCGTTCACTCTGATTGTTAATGCACACGGTCGCTCGGCCGCGAGTTAAGCAGCCACTTTATCTCGCCGATGTCAATAAATTATGATAAATGATATTGGACTTTCCCCGACGAGCCGAAGAATGCAAAGGAGAGGAGACGGTTGTATACGGAATACGAAACCGGCGAACGAATGTTCCGTGTTGCCTGATGAAGGGTGACTATCGAACGGCCGATGACTCAGAGCTTTTTTTTAGTATCGCTGATGATAATTCACGTCAGGGGTGCGCGACACGATCGGCAATCAATACTTCGAGCGATACCCTCCCCTGGCACTTTCGGCGACGATAATGATTCCACGTGCTAACGTTGTCCCCGGGTTATGGTAACGGCGCGGACAAGTCCCGCGCAGTTTTTACAAGCCGATTTTAAATTCTGCATCTCGTTGCCCGGGAATCCGGGAACCGTTCGATGGCACGCCAATAACCGTACCTCGTGAAAATAAATTACCATTACCTTCGACAATGTAGTACTCGATCGGGCAAATTAAGCATTTATTATGAAAATCGTATACGCTCTGAACGGAGGACATTTCATCGTTAATGGTGATGTATTTATTATGTTGTTTGTATTTCAATTAATTTTTACTGATCCATTGTTAGAAAACAGAAACAGAAAAAAGGTTGACTTTAAAAAATATAGCAGTCCTATAAAATAAAATGAAAATTCGATCAAAGTATAATTTACAGTTATAATCACTAGATTGTTGAATTTTATGAATCCACAAGATGTACGAATTTTTTTAGAAATTGTTCGATGAGAAATTTAATTGATTTATGAAAAAGCAGTCCTTTCGATTTCAGACTTTAAATGACTCGATCAAACTGTTATATTCAATACACATATATTTTCATTTAACTAGTGTTGAAAACCGAGAGACGCGCGTTGTAGTCTGCAAAAATAAAATAAAAATGAAAACAGTAAAACGAAAAATTTAATTGTTACTGCAGTACGCGGTTTATATCTCTTTTATTAGAAGTATTGACGAAGAAAAAAATATTTCTTTACATGTTGTGTAAAATATTTACGTTATTCTAGTCTAATAATAAATTCTTAAATGACCTCTTAGTTTTTCTTAGTATAAGAATTAAAAAAACCGTTTCACCAACTCGACGATAATTTAGAAAGTAAACGAGACGAGTGAAATATGAAAATTAGTTTTCGCTGGTTTCCAATGAAACTATATTGTCATCCGGGCGAATTTGAAAGTGTTCGAGACAGCGGGTTAGGTTAGCACAATTCTGTAGCAAATTCGTCGATAGACATTCGGATTCGACCCGAAGTTCCGGCCTGGGGCAACCGGGCTCGTAAGAGTGGAAGCCCTAATGACATTCTCCCGATCAAAGGAGGCCACCCTCGAAATAGTCAAGGAAATTTAAAACGTTCCCTTTTTTTAACCAAAAAGGAACGAAGAGTGATGAGGGTCAATGCTGATCACGTAAATGTGTACGTGAACCCCATCCCCATCGCAACCCTCCCAAACAAAATCCGTCCCTCGTCATTTTTCCCATTAACCGGCACTCCGCGCCATCGATCAATCAACGGCTTTTGAGAAATCGAAGAAACGGGTCGCTGCGCTGAATCAAAAATCGCGATTAACAATCTGGCTCCGTGACACAAATTTTAACTGCGGAACAACTTTCATGAAATCTTCGTGGCTATCTTTATTCGTACGATGTTATGGAGAACAATCGTAAGAAGAACCGTTAATGCAAGAATTGCCTGAAGAAAGTCTTTATGTTTAAGAATTTCAGGAATTATAGAATTTGTAGAATTAAAGAATTTCAAGAATTATAGAATTGTTGGAATTGAAGAATTATAGAATTATTAAAATTAAAGAATTGAACTAAATTTTTATAACTAATAAAATTGCTAGAATTGAAGAATTGCTAAAATGAAAGAATTAAGAGAATTAGAGAATTGCTAAAATTAGAAAAGGAACATTCTAATTAACAATCTGCGAGTATCTTATGTCAAAAGGCATATATTGTACAACTTGTAGGAATTCTTTTGCAGTAAAATCTTAAAAAATTTCTGAGTACCATCTTCTTTCCCAAAATGACAGTTTTTCACAGTTGAATCATCTGCATACAAAAATTTAATGAAGATTACGCGAATGTATGATCTGGTAGCAAATAATAAAATAATATTCTCGCGTCAAACGATTGCCATTTTATATAAAATCCTACAGGGGAACAGTTTCTGCAAAGATCTTGCTTCCAAAAGATTGCTACGAATTCTATAATATACACATTTTAAATGAGATTCTTATTGCAAAGAAAAATTCATTAACTTTTCCAGAAAATATCCTGAAAATCATGTTTCCTTCAGATTGTTGTTCAAGATAGAGAGAAGCATTTTATCACACTAATGTACATTTAATTAAAAAAAAAATGTAAGAGTCAGCGAGAACGGTTTCGTTAAAGGGACTGAATAATGAAGCAAAATTCTTGCATGAATATTTAACGAAATTTTTTGCATTCTGCGTGCGATACGGGAGATTGAACTTTTCGCGTAATATTAACGTGGGACGTTGAGTAATGCAGAGAGAGAGAACTAGGTAGGAAATGGAGGAAAGCTTAATACGGAGATCAGTGACATCTCTTTACGCGGTCAAGTACACAGAAGGAATATCAAGAAGTGGAGAAATATCCTTCTTACTGATCACGTACTGCGATCAGCTTGATCGAACGTACCGCGCGGCCAGATCGCACAACAGCCAACGGATAATCATAATGGGAAGAATTTCACGGATAATGCGTGTGCATGCGAGATTCGCTCCGAATCAGTATGCAACGCATAGTCGTAGAGTTACACTTTGCCATCACCCTCTATGGAATACGTATTATTCTTCCTACTGTCGCGTTGGAATTCGCATCAATTATTATTGCAACTCAATGAACAGTAAGAAGTACTTCTTTTCCAGTGAACACCACATAGTTCGAAATCAAAATATTTTGGAGTAGAAAATAATATCTAATAATTGCATTTAGATCGATGCTCAACTAATATGAATTTATAGTAAAAATTAAATTTTTACATTCTAGATAATACATGATAATAAGTAGACAAATAAAGCACACAAATGAAAGGTATTAACACTCGAACGGTGTATCTCGGGTCCATTTGGACCCCTAGTCTCCGAGAACCGATTTAAATCTTCATGTCGCAAAAAACATATTGACAAAATTAATAAATAAAATTATAAATGATTCGTAGCATATTCGGTTGTCCAGTTATATTTATGACAAGAATGACCGCCGTTCGAATGTTAAAAACGAAAGAAACTTGTTCATGGTTCACCGAAGTCAGCGGTATACAATTTCGTTTTTATACACCTGGGCACTTCTCCTCATTTCGGCAGTAGACTGTGGATAATTCATTTAAATTCACACGTTTCTTTTGCATTCCATATTACAGGTAATCCTCCTGCAACACGGTACTTACGCAACACAGCCTCGATATAACGCGGTCACAAATTGTAGCAATCTTCATATAACGAGATTACTTATACAACACAATTTCGATATAACGCCTTAATGTGGAAGAACATTTATATAAAATTATCCATTTTATTTTGTACTAGCAAATGCTTATGTCGTGTAGAATTTTTAATTTCGACGCGCGCGATTGTAATAATTCTGTTTCTGTTTCCCGCTTTATGGACTTAATAAAATCTTTTTGCCGCAGCAAAATGAAACTATACATGTTTTTTAATCTTTTGCTAAGAAAATTTTACTTTGGACAATGTATTCCGGTTTTGTATTAGTATATATAGACAATATAGTATATATAGGCAATATAGTATATATAGGCAATATAGTATATATAGGCAATATAGGTATATATAGTATATATAGGCAAACCATAAGCTTGCAATCAGTGCACAGATTTGACGAAGATTTCATACATAATCTATTAAACATAAATGTTATCCCATTCTTTTAAATCGAAACAAAATTTGATTCTTCCGTTATCAATATTTAGGAACGAAAGTAAGTTGAGACCAGAGTTGGTTAAAAAGTAATCCGATTAATGATCAACGATTATAATTCATTAACTATTATAAATTATTATAGATTGGTTATAATAACTAAAGAATTATACTCGTTAATAATTAATGAGATTACATTCTACAGAATTATTATAAATTGGTTATAATAAGTAACGAGTTACAATCGTTAATCATTAATCAGATTACTTTTTAACCAACTCTGTATAATTATTAAGGATGAAGAAGTGCTAATTAAACAGCTAACACACGACATTCGTCATTAAAAAGCTAACTTGACAAATTAAATTTATGTTTTATTTCAGTTTTATACAATTACATATCATGTATATATTTTATATAGTCATACATATATCAGTACACATGCACACAGTTTTATATCGCTAATTTTACAGAAACCAAATTTCCGCGTCGTTGAATTACATGTACGTTAACTCTCCATGATTCGAATGTTGTATATGTGTATACAAAATTTATATACATTCGGAACCAGCAGATATCAATCTCGAGATATAAATTAATTACAAAATCAGGAAAGAAAATTGAGCTTACTCTGATACGTGAAGTGAATCTTGGACATTGCGGCGCGTAACGTCCTTGATGACGAAGCAGAAGTAGCAGAATCAAAAATTAAATTAGATTAGAAAATCTGATGAGTTTGTACGTTACTTTAGTGTTACATCGAGCTTTAGAGGGTTAATTGGTCCGCCAGCCGACAGTCGCCAGCGAGGAAAAGTCGCGATAGCTTTTGAAATTTCTAGGTCGTCTAAGACAGTCGTCTTGGGCCAAGAAAGTCCATAAGATGTTTGGTCTATTCTTATACCTGGTCTGTGGTCTTGGTAATCGATTGGTAATGCCGCGGTACCCCATCGAGCATAAAGAAAATAAGACTATCGAAAGGAGCAGAGGCACCCTCTTACCGATCACGTACAAAGCCGGGCTGTATCGGACGTGCCACGAACATCTGGATCGTAAGAGTAACATAATCATAATGGGAAACGCTTTGCAGATAATTCGTGCGCGTAACTACAGAGGATATATCGATCCACCGATGTATATGCATCGGTGCACGTGCACGTCAGAATAATTTGAAAATGCCACGCCGCGGTTGTGTGCGATCGCACGTACACATTGGGATCGTAGACTCGCGAAATCACTGTCATTTGAATTCGTCATCTTTTTTTCTCCATTCATTCTCTTCCAGTATTCATTTTATTAACCGCCTCAATCGAAGGTGAAGCCGGCGCGGACGTAAATTGGCCGGCAAAAAGTGTTAAACGATGCGTATGTAAGAAAGCAGTCGATACCTTGAAACACGACATACATTGGAATTCAATGTTCGGGGCATAATGATAACATTTTTTTACAACATGCAAATTTATACCGACCGAAGCTGTACCATTATTATTCGAGAGCACCGAATAAGCATATCTGATTCATTGGAATTGATGCCTTTTTGTTTGCCGGATACGAAGGCAAATACTATATAGTGTATTTATCATTTAAATTAGTTCATGAGAGGTTTTAGTTGATCTAGATGAAGAAATGATGATAGATGATAGAAATGATGATGATTAAATTTGCAGTACTCGACAAAAGAGTCTGTGAAAAAACTGTATTTGTACTAAAGAACAGTATGATACATGTTCAGTAAATAAACATTGTACGTTCTGTGCTGTGAATAATTATAAACTCAAAGTAACTTTTACATTTTTACTGATGTTTAAACAACAACTTAACAAAAGGTATCATTATATCCCTATATTATAGTCCCAAATAAAAACAAGGAAAAACGTGTAATACAGATCTTCTTCAGAAGTCTGAAAAGAATGAAATATGCTAATTGATAACTAATCGATTACTACAGGTTATAGGAAATAAAGGAAAGACTACGAAATATTGACCGAAAAATTATGGAAATCAATACTGAGTTTATGCTTATTAACAACTTAAAAAGCACTTTTTAAAAGAACATCTTTTTCAGATATTTGAAGATCTATACTATGCATTTTTTCCTTGTTTTTTGTTTCTAACTATACATAGAAATATACAAATATGGTGTTCCGTTAAGGTTTTGTTTAAATATCAGTAAAAATGTAAAAGTTACTTCGAGCTCATAGTTATTCACAGCACTGTTTAGTTTATCATTGATTGCAAATGTGCGACATTAGTGGGTTTAAAATGTATTATATTAGGTTATCTTTGACTACAATGAGCTAAATATAATACTAAATATAAAGAAAATATTGTATACAGTGTTAAGATATATCTTGTTTCTGTTAATGCATAATTGTTGTCCCCTCTCAGGGGACATTAAAGTTTATTATATCAGAATACAAAATTAGAAGAAATAAAATGTTGATTTTTGTTGCAAATATATGTTCCTCGATGTCTACAAATTCATATAAATTGAATATCATTATAGCTGATAGGTAACGTCCGGGATGGCGTGGAGAACAAAGGGTTAAAGGGGTTAAACATTTCAGTTTAGCCTATTTTAATGGTTAAACATTGGAATACTTCCGTGAGCAATAGTACGTCAGAAAGCGTATGCTACACAAATTTTATAGGCGATGTATAGCATTCTTAAAATACCGCCATATGTATGACATAGTCTCGATTTAAATACCATCGAGCGCTTGTTACATGCTATAGAAAGAAAATTAAAGACTGCAGTTAGTATATCGAAAGAGTTACCTTGCTGCAAACTATTATTATCGGGCACCGCTACTCTACAAATGCAAATATCTTTCCCATTAATTTCGTATTAAACCAACTTCTATTTCACGTTGAATACTGTTAAATAATGTTGCAGTTCGAATACTTTTGATTACGATCGTGTTTATAAGTTGGACTATATATATTATACTTATACGCTTAACTGAAAATATATACTATCGTTAAATTCTTTGAAATCGTTCAACTAAAATACGTAACTGGTTCGTTAAAAATTGTTACACAATGTATGTCTACAATATATATTCTTTACAATCTAGATTGTATACAATATTTCGTAGGAGTTGTATTATTTTAACAAGTCAACTTATAATATGCAATTTGCTTATGATTTTCTGCGAGCACTAACATTAAATAGTATCGAAAATGTTGTATTTACTAAAAGTTGTACTTTACAATTGAATTTATCCTAGTGATCAATATAGTGATTAGACTAAAATATTACATTAAAATATTAGACTAAAATAGTGATTTAGATTAAAGTTATACAAATTAATTTTTAGATCTAAATTAATAATTGCGATACCCACGTATGGATGACAGAAGTGTACCATAGACTAACATTTAAATGTCAGTAAATATCTTAATTCAGATTATGATAAGACAAGATTAAAAAGGGGGAAAACAATGCACATCCTTATGAAAGAACGTATTTATAGGTTTCGTCTTTGAATTGATATGCTATTTCTATTCTTCTCATCGATGCACATTTTTTATTTATAGCAGTTTTACAAGTAAAAATCTATTTTCATATCGTCTGTATCAAAACAATCTTAGCTTCGTCGATCTATTTTTTTAAGATCAAGTTGTTCTAGAATTACTCCAAAGTGTGTGAAATTCATGAATATCTTACACAAGCATTTTAACCTAAATCGTGGGAGAAGTTGTATTTTTGTTGTAAGATGTAAAATTGCCATTTCTTTATAACTTGTACACGTCGTCCACACCCAAGAGGTTAAAAGAGCAATTACACCCAATGTTCTATTATTTCATATTTCATTTGAACCGTCAATTACTACTTCACGAACAAATATGTTTCAATCGTCGGTAGCTTATCTGAGAAAATTCTCCGAGTGCAAATGGTTAATCGTTTGCGAGTATATTCGTCGAAAAACGGCCAACTGGTTACGATCCCTCTTCAAGACATAATTTCCGAAAGCAGTTAGGATCGCGAACAGAATTTATCCCGATAGATCGGTCTTGAAACCATCAAGGGTTAAACAAACGAAGAGCTACGAGCTTATAAATATTGACCGATGGCGCCTTCTGCCGTTTATGTATGATTCCGCGTAGATACGCGAGCATCCACACACACACATACCCAGAGACAGAGACACACGCGTGCACATACACCGAACAGACCCGCAAACGCGGTTACACGCGCGCACACGTACGATAAAACACGCACAGAGTTATTCGCGCACATTTAACAGATGTGATGTGCACGTACATTCCGCAGACGCATTGCCGTACACCGGTGCACATATAAATAATTTGATATACGATTATGCATGTATGCCACGCGCAATGCCCTACACGCACACACGGTCGCTAATGGAATATTCGCGAGCAGAGGGACGAGGAGAGCCCGCGAGAGGGAGAGAGCTGGAAGGAGAGAGAGAGAGAGAGAGAGAGAGAGAAGAAGAGAGAGTGAGAAAGAGAGAGGAGAGGCGCGTCTTTACATTTCAAATAAGTCGACGCTCGTACTCTCGGGCATTCTCCCCTCGCCGGGGGGTGGAGAGGAGGAGGAGGGTTCCTTCTCTTCCTTATACGTATTCATTATTGGTACGCGCCTGGTTATACCGCTCGAAACGTGCGTAGCCAGCCCGAATTCTCTTATTTGTCATAAATCAACGCCGGATCACGCAACAGTCCGAGAATTCGTGATTTCGGTCCGCGCCGCTGACGTGGGACGGATTTGCGATGCGAATTCTTACCGACCAGGTATTCGATTGTTTCTTTTTTTTCTCTCTCTCACTCTCTCTCTTTCTCTCTCCGTTACCTCTTCTTCTCTCTTTGGCTTTTCTCCTTTTTTTCTCTCGTTTTGATCGCACAGGAATTCGCGCGGTGCCTCTCCGCTGGCTCCCCCCTCCACCCCTCTCGTAAGTTTCATTTCGGAGTTCGTTCGCGGATCGGACGTCGAAGTGACGGAACGTCGAATTAATTCGATCGCGAGGTCTCGCGTTGACTCGTCGCTGCACTGGCGAGTTAACGAGGACCACGTCGTCGACGTCGTCGCTCGGATTCGTAATAAATTTTGCTATTTTGTTGCTGTCGTGACGAATGACAACCATGCATCATGCGAGACTTCTTTCTCGATTTTTGAGCGCGCCGAGGTTCCGATCCGGCACCGTCCTTCGTACAACTATCTGTGGCGTGTATTAGAAGAAATCTACTGTTCTTGGTAAAAAAGAACCCATCGAGAGATGGTGGAGAATTATTATTGTAACAAACGTGCCACGAAATACAGTAAATTCTCTCCATTTGTCTTTCAGCTTGTAAACAAAAATGGACAATTTCTGAGAGAAGAGAGACGGCTCATTTTTATAGTTATTGACAATCGGAAATTATAAAAACAAACCGAGAGGTTCGAATAATCGTACCTCTTCTTCTCATATTGTCCATTTTTGTTTACAAGCTAAAGGACAATTGCAGAAAATTTACTGCATCCTGTAATTAACTGCGGCGTCGTGGATGATTTAGAAACAAGTTGATTGTATTTTTCTTATTGCTCCGTTAGCTTTTATAAACACTTTCACGAGGTAAACAAAGTCGATTAACCAGTTAGCTGTCGCGACTACTTCGAGGAGTGTGTACATAAAGTGTGTCGTAAAATGTAATCGATGAAGCGATTACTAACGAAACATAGTACCTACTTTGTGAAAGTTTTCCATTAGAATTATTTTTGTTTTTTTTAATTATTTGTTCGTTCTATTTCGTAACGAGCTCGAAAATATTCGATACATCTTAAAATTTACGAATATATTTTAGTTCTCATTAAAATTGCAATTTAAACAGCAAATGTTTACGCATGATGTACATCTACAAAATATGACATGTTTTTTTAAGGAGGCAAGATGACATTTAAACGAGCTTGAAGAGTATGAATGAAAATTCTGTTTATTTTGATTATTACGATATAAGTAACAAGCAATTGTAAAACGTTGTTCAAGCCTTCTTATATCATCTGTGACTTTGCAGGTGTTTAAAACGATCGACATTTTTTGTAAAATGTATTAAACAGATTAAATAAGTGAATTGAGGGCGCGGGTGCAATAACGGTAATCTCACATATTTTTTATGTACCTCATCAGTACTGAATACGAATACGCTATATTTAAATTATGCTACATTGAAGTGGAGTATTTATTTTGTATTAACACAAAATATTCGGAAGAATTGCTCGCTGACATTCTCGCAGAAGACGCAACAGTTGAATAAATGTTGCTATCGAAATATATAGTAACGAAATATTCATTGCCGTATGAGAATTATACGGGAATGTGTAATTAGCATCCTAAAACAAAATGCTCTCTAATTTTCCAGGAGATAATAATGAATGCAGTTGAAAAGTTTCTCAAAAAGAAATTCTCATATTGACTATGCTGATATTTCACATAGACGACGATATTTCCTATAATCTCCCTCAGTAATACATTTATGTTAAAAACAAACAGTTTTATTAAATAAAAATAATAATAATTATTAAATCAAACATATACACATATAAATTAATATGATCTGCTTTTTATAAAAAAGAAAACTGTTTAAAAATCGGTGCATCGATTACAAAATAAAAGAAATGTCTCTTTAAATTTCCATCGTCGCATCATTCACAAAATTCAACGGGAATTTCAAGTCGAATACTTTCTATCAGCGTTCTTCCTTCGCTAGTTGTTCGAATAAAATTGAAGAACCCGTGAGAGGGATTCGGTCTAACGAAGCCCAACCCAACTGCCGTCGCCAAGGGTTGTCTCGTTATCTTTTACAGATAGCAAGCCCACCTCCTCCGTACCCTTTCAACCTCATTCGCTTTCCACGTAGAAGAGTCGGTTCCATAATCACGAGAATCCTTATTTATTGGGAATCGATCGTATTCAAATCCCCCTAGGTTCCTCCTTGGACAAGAACTGACGGGAAAACTCCTTTCTTCGGTCGGTTAAGAATCGTGGACCAGAAAAAGAGATTTATCCTTGTAACATGGCCGCCAGTCTGGCTTTTCCACGGTACCGGCTGAAGAAAAAAGTACAATCCGCGATGAAGTCAAGAGAAATTCAAAAGGAGATGAGATCTCGTTGATACCGCGCGCAGTTGATCATGCTTTTTCATTGGATCTACAGTCATCGATGTAGACAGTAACTATAGATGACTTATTGGTAGAACCGTTTAGTTCGATATTTCGTGTTGGCAGAATTAGTGTGTCGAAATACGGTTTTATTATTTTTCATTATTCACGTAAATCCTTTGCTTTAATATCCAATACGTTTTATTGATATGTGAGAAGGTTAGAATTATAGTGACGTCAGTGACATCTTCAAAAATGTTGACTCACGTCTTAAAGTGTAATCTATAAAGTGTAATCTCAACAATAAATTTGGCCAGAAAAAATACACATGTTAGTAAACAATAATAGTCCTTGTTTCTCAAAATGAAAAACATGTGAGTCATACCACTGTGATTCTAACCAACTCATACATATGCATATAGTGGCATAGCAACTATAAAGTTATTATTTTTTTCTTTCGAACACAAATACAGCGTAAATTGAAACTTTTGTGAAATACGAACTTTTTAAAGTTGAACATTTTAATGGAATTTAAGGTGGAATATTGTTTTTTTTAATTTTTTCTTTCAAACGAGGATCTATATCATTCATAATAACACGCCGAGCAACATTTCAATGAAAGCAACTTTTTTTTAATTATGACCGCGTACTTAACAAACCGTAGATTGCTCAAACAGAGAGCTCGGTTATTTAATATTTATTTGACACTTACATTATCGGAATCGTAAAAAGCTTTCAGGCACGTGCAATTACTCCATTTACACGCAGCGAACGCCGAGATCGGGACGGAACGAGAAACGCAGGCTTCTCATGGGAAAACTCGTAAAGTCACGCCGTCTCGGGAACGTGAAAATGTAAAACATAACGTTGTTGGAAGCCTAAAACAGAGGAGTCCAGGTGGACGGCTATAAAACGCGATAAAGAATCCAACGTTATCTCACGGATTGCTGTTGTCCCTTCTTTTTACGGGGCGGTAACGCCGAGGCAATGCCTTTTAAACGCAAATCTTACGCTCGGGCGACCGAATGATCGACGAAAAAAATGGAAATGCGTGCCAAGCAGGCCGCGTAACGCGTCTGTAATTGTGGTTTCGAAGAAAGGACATTTTCATTGCGCTTTGGGACCCCGTAAAATTTCGTAATTTCCCTTTGTCGCGTACGATTACCTCGTAAATGTCGTGGGACAACAGTCGAACGTGTCGGTACTTGTTAGGTGTTACTTTTACGAGCTTCTCTAAAATGATTTCTTCTAAATGAATGGATTCTCACCAGTAAAAAGTTTTACTGTGAAACAAGCCTCAAAAACATTACGATCACTTTGCTCCGTTGCTACTCTTGAAGACGTTGATGGTTTTGCAAGATAATTCTTCTTTTAATTTATCGTGTTCTAGTATGTGCTCTTCAATTTTAACTTTATCCCATCGCGTTCCGTTTTTGATAAGAAATGAAATAGTCGGCAATTTTCCGGTATTCGCTTTCATATCGTTCGCCAATTGCCAAAAAAATACCGATGAATCAAGAAAACATTGCTTCTATTCCTGCAGTGACTGTTAACTGTATGCAGTGGCTCACGGAAGTATTCGAACATCTTTTAAAACAGAATAACTTTTTGAAAGTGAACGAAACGACTTGTATTGTTTTGAGGTAATAAATAGACTAGTTTACTAGACAATGACAATTTTTTTTGAAAAGTGCAATTCATGCCACTTTTAGAAACTTTATTAACGGGTTAATACATTCTTCTGCCATTCGAAGTGATAGAAAAATTAACAGAATGTATTTTGGTCGTTGCAGTCGCTCTGACATTAAAAGAATTGTAAGTCGTTTAATCCGGTTTTTTTTAAATTATACCATTACAATAGTATAGAAATACTTTCGCGAGCAATCAAGTACTATCGAGCCATTGGTACGAGGCGGAAATTGGTACAAGATTGATACAAGAAGGAAATATGAAACTTAATATCGAGCCAGAAGTGAAAGAAATAAAATGGAATGGGAGAAGAACTTCCGGCGATTTCTACAAACCTTACATAATTACTCATGACTTTATAAGGTACAAGATTCACAGAGAAAGTCGCATTAAGCCTACAAATCACCTTTCGCGTCTCACGCGTCCCGATGACAGTCGAAATGATAATGAGGTTCGTTACAATGTCGTACGCATTAATATTCCCGCCTTCCTTTCAATCACATTCAGAATTAAATTAGCCCTGGCCAGGACATGATGAAACATGAAAACCAAGTTTCTCATTGGACATTTATTAATTCAAAGCTGGAAAAAACTTATTTAATCATATTTTACTTTGCAGCGAACATTAAAGGTTAAGCATAACAAACAAGGGCTAACGCAGTTTCGAACAAAATATCAATAAAATGGTACTCGTTCTTAAAATTTTAAATTCTAAAAAAAACAATAGTTCCATATTTCAAATGACCAAGTTGACGCTAACAGATGATTTAACTCTTCTTGAAGAAAATTCGAAATTTTCTCATTCTCTGTCTTGTAAATACCTTGTTAAATAACATTTTCTTTTACACACATTTTAGATTGAATTGATCGACAACGTTTCGCCAGGGGTGTACACGGTTTTAATTATGAAAACATTTCAAATTGCTCCACTACTTTCGCATTCGATGGAATAATTTTCGCACCGTCGACTGCGAAATTAATTTTATATTGCATTTTAGAGTTTCTTTCGTCTTTTTATACGTGCGGCATGGTATCATTACGTTGCGTAACGACGACCGCGAAACCCCCCGACGCACGTGGAAGTATTATAAAAAGGAAAGGCGGCGACGGAAAGAGGGTCGCGAGAAGAAAATTGACTGAAGAAAAGCCGCGCTCGGGAGGCAGTCAGCTTCGAGACTCATGAACAAACTTCTCTGAATTCCTTTAGGCAAATATTGGATCGACGCGCGTACAGGAGCGTAAAAAGTACGGGCTTTTTGAGGTGCCTTTAGGGCAAGGAAAATGAGACCTTTCTCCGAGACCGACTTCGCTGCGCGATTTTCGTGGGCAAAGAGAATTTCAAATTATCTCGCATCGCGCCTTAACGAAGCATTTTAGATTGGTGCGAGAAAACCGTAAAATAAGAATACCTCCCTCAATGACTATTTCGTAACGTGATAAAATAACTGAATTTTTATTAGAAACTTATTTCATCCCTTGATCTATTCAAATATTTGAATTTCATTGATCAATCTACGAGAACGTGCGAAACGGTTGAGGATTTTTCTAAGGGTGAAAGTAGATTCGGACATTGTCGATTGAAACTTTTCTGAAATTCTTTATAAAATAATAGTGATACGGGAATTTCAGATTCATTGTACAGATTCTGAATGAACAACGGTGATGTATTAAATGAGTATAAACAGTATGTACGAACATAATTATAAAACCGCAGATCTTCATGAAAAGCGAACATTTTGAAAATAATTTGTTAGTAACAATACTTAAAGGACAATGTATTTCTTCAATCAATAATTCGAATAAATTAAAAAATAGGGTAACAATGTTCCGAAATTTGTCCGATATTTTTGCAATTTCATATCTTACTCTATTTCATTATCTGACAACATTTTTATTTTCTCACCACAATGAGTAATCTTTAAGTCGACGGGGAAAACTTTTCTCCGATTGGAGTTTTTTGTAAAATAACAAATGAAAATAAGAATTTGCATAAAAATTCGCAGTTTAGTTACAATTGACTGCAACTTTTTCGATTGTAGTAATAATCTCTTAGATGAAAAAGAGAATTTACATTTAATAGAATAATTAAATATGGTCGACAAAAGAACAGAATTTTATTTCGACTTAAAAGAATGGAATAAGGTTAATACTTAACAAACAGGTTATTACTAAAAAAAAAACCCCCCATCGCAAGTCAAACTCATCAAAGTACCGGAAGGGGTTAATATACTGTGAAAGTTGCCGAAATTCTTAAATAAATTTTAATGTAACCATGCCCCGATTCTCGAAGGATTAATCTCCGACATTTTCCACGTTCCTCCGGATCCACTCGTGCGCCGTTCTTCCAAGATATTCTTTCATTATCGAAGGTCAACATAGCGAAGATACTTGGACAATAACCCGTAGGCGAATTTCAGCAGAGCCCGGCGAGGGGTAGCGCTTAGATGACAGACAAGGAACACCGTGAAGGCCGTGGTGGCTCCCGTGGGTGAGGGTTGTTGGTTGCTCACCGCAAGGGTGGAAGGTACGGCAATCATCCCTACTTGATGAGTTTTTCTTATTTTCCCGGCGGAGTTTTAAAAATGGCCGTTTGGCATGCAAGCTCGAGCCCGAGCCCCGGCCTCTCGGATTTATTTCGATTACTTTTTTCTAATCCCTGTCACTTCACCCTCGCGACGTGCCCGATCGAGAATGAAACTGAAAGGCGATCGGTTGCCTTGAATCCATTTGCCACCCACTATATACACCTGTTCCCTAATTTACGCGCACTTTCTTTACGCGAGTCTCTTTCCCGCGCAATAAATTATTACGCTATTCACGCGAAACTTTTTTACACACGATATCAAGTTACAAGATTTGAATTTGCGTAGCCGGTAAATCTTTATGAAGCACTTGAATCAGCCAAAAAATTTGAAAAGTGCTATTGTAGACATTCTATGAGCCTTCAAATTTCGACAGAATTGAATGAAATGTTGCAGTGAATATTTCAGCAAATTTATTAAAATTTAATAAAAGAAAATATTGAGAAAAAAACATCCGAACAAATGTACATTAATGAAGATGATGTATGTATTTCTTACAACTGACTGGAACAATTTTTATTTTGCATAAAGTCTCGCAGTTTGATAACTATTAATCGCATTGCTTAGTATGACAGTCTTCATTGCGCAAAGTTAATAATTATTCAGCTGTAAAAATATAGCATTAATAAATTCCGAACTTGTAACTTCTAACTCAATTTAGGTGGATAGTATACTTACGGTTTTTAAGGTGAATTTTAATACAGGAATCAGATGATTAATAAAAAAGTAAATAATACAATCACGTACTACACTTTGACTCTTCAAAATAATGAAAATGTTTGAAATAAATGTTATTTGAAACGTTGATCAATCTGCATTATTAAAAAGGTACATGAAAATTACGAGTGCGAATCTGAGTGTTTGTAAATTACATATGGGACTGAAAACTGTCCCAGCAGCACCTGTACATATTCTATATAAAAAGAAATAGTTTCTCCATACTGTATCTACGTTAAAGTTCGAGGTCCCTGAGGGGGTGGACTGTCTGGCAATCATCGGGCATTGAACGAAAAATTACATTAGTAATAAGCCATTGATATTTCATAGAGCTGGATCTTGTAATGTGGCCCACATGTGTGTACCGGCTCACGAACCCGCTCCCAGGAGATCTCAATCAAGGCGAAAAATAATTTTTATCCCAACCCAGGCGAGGCAGCCTAATAATCGTCCGTCGGTCTGATCGAATTTCGTTGCCCGTTCAATAAACTTGTATCATTTATACCGCCGGAATATTTATACTACTTTTCTCAGGCGAAAGTATGCTATTGTACTGTATGGGCGTCTTGTCTGCCTTGCGTAATTTAGCGTATTGTGCGAACCTTTTCTATCAAGTAGTATAAACGTGCAGGAGAAATGTCATTTCTTTGGGACTTTGTGTTGTATGCTGTTTAGTGTTCTAATATTTTTAAAGGGAATCAGGTATCTCTTTAAATACAACTCAAATCTTTTTAAATGGAATTCAGATATCTTTAAATGGAATTCGGATATTTTCAAATGGAATTCAGATATTTTTTAATGGAATTCAGACATTTTTAAATGGAATTAAGATATTTTTTAATGGAATTCAGACATTTTTAAATGGAATTAAGATATTTTTAAATAAAATATAGATATTTTTAAATAAAATATAGATATTTTTAAGTGGAATTCAGGTATTTTTAAATGAAATTCATATATTTTAAAATAGAATTTAGATATTTTCAGTTGAACAGTCCAGTGGGATACGAAATTGTTTGTCATGTGAAACTTTGGGAAATATTCAAAAGACGTTATTATTTATAATAATAATCCCATAACTATTATATCAAGAAACAAAATATATCATGTCATTAGCATTTTTGTTGCCAGTGCAACTGAAGAATAAACAAATTGAAATATAATGTAATGTTACAACTGGACTGCGGGATTTTATGCGACATAAAAATTGTATGCAAAATGTCTTCAATAATTTTAATAAGTTGAAAACAAAGCAACAGTGTTTTTAAATCCTTCATATATTTTCACCGTTTTGTGTTCGATTTACTCATTTTCATCGTAAATGCACAAAATCCGCAGAAAAACCTATAAAGCAATTAAGTTGAACGAAAATTAAATTACGGTATTAATCAAAGCGGAATGAGAAGAAGAAAAAGATACAGAGTAGGGGGGGAAGGAGAAATTTTTCGAAGGAGCGTTCCACGTTGGTCGGAAAAAGCGCAGACGCCGAAAGAAGGCGGGTGGTTCCGATGGGTTCTTCCTCTGTTCCTTCTTCAGCGTTTCGTCACACCTCCACACCTCCTTTGTTTTAGCTGGTCTGCGTCGGTTTCGGTTCGGTTTTTCACCCGGCTTTTTGTCCGCGCGTTTCGCCACTTAACTCCGGTAGTGTCACGTCATCGCCGTGGCTGTCCAACAGCTACTAAGGACTCTGTGTGGAGATATTAAAGGTATGCGGACAGCGGCTGCTCCATCTCCACCACAAATTCATCCTGTCCTCCCTTCTTCATCTTCTTTCTCGGTCCCTTGGCCTTTCTCGGCCGGGCCACTCGAACCGATCCTAATTCCACAAAACAATGCTGATCCGCGGCTCGTCCCTGACGATTAAACACGATTCCAAATCGTCTTCCCATTCCTTGAATTAAACGCATTCATCCAACCGCCGCGCCGCGCCGCGCCGGGGGAAGCTTTAATTTGACTATGAAATGATGCCTGCGGAGGTTCGAAGAAATTTTTTGCCCGGACCGGAGCGGCGGTTTCCTTTTCGCCATTAGTCGTGCTTGTGGCTGATGAGATCTTTTGTGTTTACCCTAAATTGCTTCAGTTTAATTATTTTATCGTTCGATATGACGTATCCGATTGTATTTCGACACTTCACGGCCCATTCATTGCGATTGCAATAAATGCGGCGAAATGCGGACTTTAATAATAACGATTTCATGCAAACACTTCTTATTTATCAAAAAGAAGATAAATCATTTGGTTTCATATTGGTTTCTGATCGTTTCTTTCATGATTTCTGGTATTACAAAAATATTTCTACGTGAAATTTTTAAATAAACTTCCTTATTCCAGCATATATTATAATAGAAATCGTACGAAGTTTATATATAAATTCGATATTGTCATTCTTATAAAACAATATACATTAGTAGATTACAGATTTAATGCATTTATGGCAAAATTAACAAGAGAGATATAGAATAGTGAAACCATTGGAAGAATTTAAGAACATCGTTACGTTATTTCCAATCGATTAATGCTATGAAAGGAACAAATACATTTTGATTTCACCCTTGTTTTATACAACTGAAAAATTTTTATTATGCATTAGTCGCGTTTAGGGCTTAGTAGTTCTAATGACAGTAGTAATTTGGTATTAAATTATGAAACTATGTTACTCGTTTACGATATATTGCAATTTTAAGACGGCCGATAGTTTAATAGCCTGTTTAACGTCAGTATTCATTTTTACAGCCGCTCTAATATCACGTTGATAAAAGGGAATTTAATATTGTGCGATTCTGTAGGTGCGAAATACGATATCACATAGGAACATGGAGAACAAAGAATTAACAAGGAGCTTTATCCAAGTTGAAAGTTTAAGTGCAGCAATTGAACCGGAGTTTAACTTGTCAAATAGAGAGATAGTTGTCTATTATCAAAATGATAGGTCGTCGTATGTAGCGATAACTGTTCTTAAACACTTCTGCGAATTGATCTGGAATATTCCTCCATTTTACAATGTCCTCTTCATCAGGAAATTCAGACTATTATCAACTTATGAAATCAAATCCATAAACTGCTACAGGTCGTTCTTAAAAGGGCAACCATTGAGCAAATTAAAATTCGTTGATCACCAATGTAATTGTCTAAATTAACGTTAAATGATTAACAAAAGAAAGTGCTTATCGTTGTGTTCAAATGGCTCGACATTCTGATTGATCATTAGACTGTGGATCTAAATTTTCTTAATCAGTTGCAAGAAACAGAAGCCACGTACACATATATTTATTTCTTCAACGATTTTAATTTGTTTAAAATCGATATGTTTAAACTTCTTCATTCTCTTCTGTAATCTCATGATTAACGATCTTTGTTTTACACAATCGTAGGGATACAATTTTATGTGAAATTCTATTTAAATAGAGTCATTGTTTCCGACATCAAATTATTATATATTTTATTTTAAATGTTCCTTAACACTTCACGAATAATTACATTCATATAGCTGAGATTCATATAGATGAGTGAAAAAAATTCTTCGAGTGCAAATGGTTAACCATAATAAACGTATCACGTGATATCCATGTCGCACGAATCCTCAACGACCAATGAACTCAGTTCAACCAGTAAACTGTTGCAATCTCTTTCTAAAGTGAATGCGTGGCTGTTATAATATAGAATTAAGTTTTAACGAAATAGCTGTCTTTTTTTAAATTTTATTACTAACATTTATTTATTCATTTACTTAACATAACCAGTCAACTGTCTTTTTTCCAAGTATACTCGTCATAATACAAAATGTTGTTATCTCTACATGACAATACTTAAGAAAATATTTTTAGGTAATTAACTGGCGGTGGGACTAAGCATTTATTGTCGAGTTTCGTTCGTATATAATCATCGAAATTTTATTGCAAAGAATGCGCCGAACCCTATTGAAAATCAGCATTATAGGATTACCCATTCTTGGTTCCAGAACGTCTGGCCTCTCCCAATTATCCCGAAACTTTTGTCCTTCCGCTTCAGAGGACCCTTGGTCTCGGTCAATACCTTTCCCAGCTCGGTTCCTCGCGAAAGCAGCACAAAGGAGCGGACTCGTTCACGATGGACCTACGATGCACTGATTAAAAATTATCACCCAACGGCTACAAAAGGGGCACTTTCCTGCTTTACGCTTACACATGGTCTCTCTCTCTCTCTCTCTCTCTCTCTCTCACTCTCTCTCTCTCTCTCTTTCTTGGTCTCTCCCTCACTACCTATTCTACTTACTCACCTACCTTCACGCTTCTTCTTTCTTTTACTTCGAAGTTACTTCTCTTTTTCGTCGAGTGACTTCCCCTTATTTATCTCCGCAGAGTCCCCCGAAAGCTAAACACGCTGTGGTCGACTTAGCGACCGAAGAAACTTATCAAACGAAGTAAAAGTTTGCCGCGGCATACTAAAGTTTTCGTCGGGGAGCAGAAGCTCGTAGAACGGGAACAATGTTGCGAATAAATGAATGCGTTTGCCTATCAAAATGCCGTCTTCTAAAAAGTATTAATCCGGATGATACATTGCTGCTTGACAGCTTCGAGCCAGCCGCCTTGTTCAGACAAATGTCCATTTTTCGTGCGCGTAGCCTCCGGTTCGTGTTGGGGAGAAATTCTTTAGGTACAAGTCCGAAGAATAAAATATATTCATCATTAAATCTATTTGCATTTCATTGAACGAGAATTGATGATGAAACAAAAACTAGTTTGCTAAACAATGCCATTGATGTACTGAATACATTGTTTGTCGTAATTGTGTAGCATAATTGTGACGAAGCGGCGCTACTTATACATAGACTTCACTTTATTAATGCAATTTGTGAACAAGAAGAATGCTCACAAAACAAGCTGAACTACGATCAATTTTTTTAGATGTTAGAGGAACTAGGTTATTGAACAAAATTCGTTTAGACATTGTCCAACTTTTAAATAAGATTCAAATTACTTGATCCAATCTTTTAAAAGAGTGAATATTTTCACAAGCGAATATTTTAACGATACTTATTCACAATAACAGTCGCGATATCGTTCATAAAAAAACCCATTTAATGTTGACTAAAGCACGCTATCATGAGAATTGGAAAGAACAATACAGCTGTTCTCTACTGACCAACTATAAGATTTTCATATTTGGTTGAGAAGCGTCCCTTCAACATTCTCATAATGAGCTGAATTGCATCACTCTTAAAAAAGAGCACAAAATAAGTTTACAAAATGTATTGTTTATCTATGTTCGGCTAGATATAGTCTTGAAATGGCGGTTGCATATGATTTAACAAATCGTTTCCGTCGTTATTTATCACCATTGCTTAAATAGTTGATTAAATATAACATACCTCTATTAAGAAATATCAAAACAATCAGTAAAGCAAAGCTGCGTGCTTCCTGGACATCATTCTATGTATTACGATTTAACCCGAGAAAGATAACCTACGTTGCAGAGGCGCCTGCGAAGACTGTTGATTTTTGTTAATTTTTCATAGAGGTCTAGTGATTTAAGTTTAAAATTACTTAAAATATACAAAAATATAATATAAATGCATTTTATTTTTACAATAATGCCAAACCTTTAAAATGACTAGATTAACTTAAATAAATATCCATTGTTAGTATAAAATTGACGCCTTAGAAAAGCATGCGCCTCTGAAGCATATGGTTATCTTTTACGTACGTTATCATATGGTTATCTTTCTAGGGTTAAAAGAACAACGTGTAATTAAATTAAATTAATTCATACATTTTTACGTAAACTACGGGATTGTGGATGTCACGCAGGCGTGACAGTGGCTCGTGTCAATTAAAAGATTAGCTACGTTTGTGTTCGTCGTTGAAGAAAGTCGAAACGTGGAATGCTGAGAAAAAGTGCGTATTTCGTAGGTCCCCATCGGACGGTCATAACAACAGTATTCAAATGAACCGCACAAATTACGTAGCTCCTTCTATAGCACGAAGTTACATTAAGAATTGATCACTCGGATCGCGAACACACGACTACCTTCTGCCGCGACGTGATTCGAAATTTCAAAGTCCGCTCGAACGACTGACTTTTACGCTCCCCCGAGATGATTACAATGTTACGGTCCCGCTGTTGCGTTGGCAATACCTGTTACCGTCTGCTTAAACCACTGGCGCACGAACTTACACGACGTTGCATTCAAAGAGGGGCCCGTAAAATGTTCCCCCGAATCACGTTACACTTTTCTGTAGTTGTTCATGTTGTTCATTCGCTACCGACGTGACTGCTCCCAAAGAACAACGGTTCTTTTTCTCTTATAAAAAATGTTACAAAAAGATATCTGAAAATTCTGCACCGAGATTAAGAAAATCATCAGGTCAGATTTATTTCGTTATGGGAGCAGAAACAATATATCACTGTTCCGAATTGATTTTATGTAATACTCGTATCGTGAGCTATTGAAGAAATTATTAACTATTTACAGGCAGTGACATTTTTCATTAAATAATTCTGTTTCATCAGATAAGTTTTTACTATAAGGAGGCTCGAATGAATGTAATAAACACAGTAATTATATTTATCGTTTAATATCACCGATTAACCTGATATAGTTCTTATATTTAATAATTCTGTTGTAATTTTGAAACAAATTTAATATTCAAGCATTCGTGTCTTACCTTCATGTATAGAATTGCATAATTGTAATGTTTGACCAATTTAATTAATTACCTGGGTATATATTACACATATTTCAATTACGATGAACTTGTAAAAATTGTAAAATAATATCTGTACCTGAAACAGATATAATATTTACAACACGAAACAGTTTACACACAAATCATACGAATGCAACGTATTACACCCGCCTCTTTATTACAATATTATCCAACTTCGTTATAATCACAAAAATGCACGAATTAAATGAGACAACTCATTAAACTAACATAGGAAACTGTCGCATCTTCAATTATGCACACCAAATAAATCCTTCTCAGTCGCTCCAAACCTTCTGTTTGCGTATCTAATTTCAAGGACAAAATCAGAGTTGCATCAAGGTTTTTACTGGCACAAGGTGTTCACGAGAAAAATTTGATCGCGATCTTATCGGGATCGCGCGACGAGATTTTCTCACCGTTTCACTCTGACGGTTTGCGCGATCCATAACAATCGCAGCACACTTTTCAATCGGCCGAAAGAGAAAAAAAAAGAAGACGAAGAAGAAGAAACGGAACTCGCTACCACTGCCTCCGTATGGATACTCGGCTCAATCTTTTCGGATCGATCCTTCCTTTCGGACGTATACACGAATACGCCCATCGGCATTCACGAGCGCCGGTCACGAAAGGGGCCGTGACTCGCGACGTGATTCGCACGTATCGTTGCCCTCACGATAATCCCAATGCCAGTGAACTTTCAATCCCGAAGAAGCTTCGGGCTAATCTACGCTGAGTTCTCGCGTCTCGGCCGATAGGTACCTCTCTAGGCTTCCTTGGCGGCATGATGTAATCGAATCGTATGAATTAATCGAACTTCGCTATCCGGTTCCATTCTACTATCAACAAACAGATTTTGCGTTAAACATTTGCCTCGACTGATACCGAAAACGAATCAATTAGGTGCAGCGAGAAGAAGCAGTCCGTTTACACAAATACGTCGGAGATTCTCATGCAAATTCAAGTATTTAATTGACAAATTTTGCAATAGCTTAATTTTTGAAGTATTAGTTAGCTGTTGCAAAATCACTTCGAGAAGTGTGTAAATTACTGCAATTATACCGTATACAGTAATTTCTCCCTAATTCGCGCTCAGATTGCGCACAAAAATGCACAATTTGGGAAGAGGAGATACGATTATTTTACCGATTGTCAACAACTATACAGAAGAGACAAATCTCTTCCAAGGTGGTCCATTTCTTTGCGCAATCTGAGCGCGAATTAGGGAGAAATTACCGTATATTTAATTTTCTTCATATTTTGTTTAAATACAACACTTCATATAAAATATATAATTTAATCAAGAATATCAAAGTATATATCATGAAGAAATGCCACTATTTCGTGTTATGATGAGTGCACTCGTCAAAAATAGTTAACGAACTATGAAACGATTTTGTTAAATAATGAGCAACATTTATTGCTAGCAGCATTGTAACAAATTACAGTCACAAAACATGAAATTAACACTAATTCATTTGAAAAGGATGTCATTTTTCATGAGAGAACAATATTCTACGAACTAGAAAAAAATAATGATTGACAAAAGTGTAATTTCCAACCTCACTGTATAACTAAAATGTTGTCAAAAGGAATAATAGTTTGTATTATAGCGGTGTTAAACAAGAACTTAATAAATGATTGCTCAAGCGAAAATGAAACATGAATTACAAAATGAACACAAATTAATCGATAGGTGACACTGTTTTTTACGGGTAAACAATTTCCTGCGAACCGCAGAAAAAGCATAAAGACATGAGCTCAATTCCCAGCCTTGCTATTTTCCTCCACTGCTTAAAATTTTAATGAATATATAATTAAAATGTTGACAGAGAAAACAATTCGCATTAGGTCCGAACTGAAAAAGAAATGAATAAATATTACTGCTCAAGTAAAAATTAACTAGGTGTTACATAGTCTCAGTTTCCATAGCGGTATAAAATTTCTGCCAACAATTAATTCAGGAAATGTTGCTTACATCGTCTCATCGAAGAGTTCTTGCATCGATGTATTTTAAAGGATGATGCAAAAGCACGATTACTTAAAGAAACATTTACTGTCCTGCGGATTGATTTACAGAATGGTTATACTAGCTAGGTTACTGCGTTTAGCTAAGCTATATCGACACAACACATTTAAATTCACACGTTCCAACTGTGTTTTATTAGTGTTCTGTTTCCTTGTTTTTTACTTTGGTCTGCTTTCGTCGCCACCCTGTGTCACGCAGTAAAATCGAATTGCTCTTATTAGAACGCGTATGCGTTTCGTTCCCATTAATGGCCGCGGCGGGCGTAATTCATTTCATCAAAATAAGTTTCGGTAAGTTGGCAGCCGAGAGATTTATTTTAAGAATGTCTGGCCCATGATGTGGAAGGACTCACTGACCGTTGGAATGTCTTCGGCGTAGAATTATCCTCCCGGATTGAAATGAGTTCTGGGAATTGGGGTACGAGAGCTGGCTGGCTCCAGTACCGTTGTAGAGCCTAGAAAATTGATGGCTTCTCTAGTACTCGGCTCTATTGTTCAACCTGCTAATTTTAGACGGACGATTTGCTAAAAACATTTTGTCTTCCCTTTTCATTTAGTTTCGTTTTCTTTCTTTTTTCTTTCGGTTCGATCGGAACATTCTTTGTCTGCCGGCGATAACGATACCACGGAACAGTGTTTTTTCGCGCGGGAAAACCCATGTGAGCGCATTCTGGAGACGCTGCTACAACCAGGTCGCAACTGCAAAAGCTGCCGTTGAGGGAACCTTAGCGCGATTTGGCAATGCGCGTCCGCCGCCACCTGATCGCACTATAAAAATCTTATCGGTGATCTTCGTGCCGCTCGGGTGGGGACGTTTAATATTAATGTCTCCTCTCGCGCGGTGGTATCCTCGCATCCTTGCACACCGGGTGACACCGAAAAACGTGGCTAGCATCTTTGGGGGAACAGAAAATTATTTGATATGTTACATTCGTTAAATCTTTGCAGACCAAAGTGCCTCTTTCATTTCAATGTAACATTATGCAATAATAATTTTATGTCTATCAATTATTTTACGATAAAGATTTCAGTGCTTTTTGCAGACATTTAGCCTGTACTATTTTTCACTTTATGTTCGCAATCCTGAATTCAGGCGTATATACAATAATGAAACTGAATATAACATTGTATAATTCGCTCATATTTCCATATTTAACTTTACAACCAAATTGGAACAGATGAAATATACCGCAATTATTCTTATATACTGCGTAATTGTGACATTAATCATAAATATAATGTAAATCAGGAAAGTAAGTAACTATTAATGCAAAAGTGTGTGCGAAAATAAGACAGAAATGGTAATTTTAATGGTATTATATAGTAGTGGTACTTTTGACGGTACCACTTGTCTCAGTCTTTTATTTTTGCTGATTTATGTTGTTATTATTTTATACTACTTTTCTGTACACATTTCAAAACTCCTAGCTTAAAAATTCGCAGTAATTGAAAAAATAATTTTCTTACACGTTAACCGTCGCCACAACCATACTATTGACGATTTTTATAAAAATTCTGAGCTTTAGTCAGTAATTCTTTAAAACATATTTTTTAGCCTTGCGAGGGTTGTATACTTGACCGTTGAAATCGTTTTTTCGTCAATTAGTATGATGCTATAAAGACAAAAATACATAATGCTATTTTTTAAATTATTCGAAATTTTTACTATTACACTTTGTTCCCCTCGAAGTACTCATTAATTTTTATTTCAAACATTTTTTATCATATTAGTATAAACGCCTCAAAATTCGGTGTGACCGTTAAGATGAATATGGTTATGGTTTAATAATTGCAAAATTTTGTAAAAATTTGAACATACTTGACAAACTGTAATGTTTTTAGTGAAAACAAATGAATTTAATTTAACGTATTACTATTGTATCTTTATAGTTTAATAATTGTGAGATTTTGTAAAAATTTAAACGTATTTGATGTATTGCAATATTATATATTTGAGAGAATGATACTTTTAAGTGCATACCTAAATTAATTCACAATTGATTTTGACACCTATAGTAATGATTTTAACATTAAATGTAGACGTTGAACACTCCTGATCTTATTATATTGTTGATCTGTAGAAATTGAGTTTTTATCGTATCTAAAAACGAAGATTAATTTTTATATTTACAACACAGCATTTAACTAATCCTACAGTATAGAAAGATTTCACAGAAAAAGGTCGAAGAAAAATGGAAAACGTTGTCTTAAATATGCAGAATTACTTTAAACAAAATTCATTCTTATAAAGTGTATAAAATTATCATGAAAATTATAAATAATAACACATGAAATAAGTAATATTGAAAAGAACCATTAAACAAATAAAGTTTATTTTAACATAACAATTAAAGTTTGTACATTAAGTGCGTTTTGATGTCTTTCCTCCATTACAAAGTATAAATAGAAAAACATCGCGTTGCACATTTTTCGTGTCTCGCTCAGATTTTCTAATAAAGTAACAACTGATTTTTGTCGGTTAATTTGCTTGAACTTTCATCCGGGTTCATCCAGTCGGGTCTATGATTTTTGAGAATAAAAATGTACTCAAAATCATCGGCTATCGGGTCTTGCTCTTCAAAGTTCATCCTCCGTCGATTTCGTCAGTGCGACTTTTACGCGTACATAATTGCAAGTCATCTCGCCCAGGGACCTTCCGTAAGAGGGATCGTCGCACGCAAAGGTCGCTGTGTAATTTACGAAGGAGCAAACATTCTTCTAAACGCGATAATGAACTGGAAACGGTACATGGGTCCCGTGATAGAGACGTGAGAAATACGACAACGGCCACGATCAGTGAAAAATTAACCTTTCTGCAGTTTGACGCGAAAGAGACTCGGAGAAAGCGACGCGTCGGAGCTTGTTTAATTTATGCAGAATACGTAGAATCAAATGCTAGCAATTTAGATAAAAAGTTTACCATTACATACCTGCACTATTCTTCTCTTGCGTACGCGTTATCTTGATGTTTCTGTTTGTGTTATTTTGTAACAGTGCAGATTCAAATTTATTTTAGCGAATAGTGTGATTTCTGTGCTAGAGAATCATGTGTTTTGTACATATTCAGTATCTACATTACGCGTTGAACATAAATCAATTTAAAGACGAATATTATTTATATCAATAAAGTGCAAAGTTTTATCTCTAGTTATAAAAATCTTTAAAATTTTTTAAAATACAACATACAAAATATAATAAGATTTTATTTTATTATTAGTTTACAAGAGTTGAGAAAATATTATTTTCCTTGATGCTACTTTTTGTAAACATTTTTGTAACAATACAAATTTAAATGACGTTCTCCAATCCCATTATCAAAACCGATACAGATGACTTTTAGCATTAGATCTACCAAGCCCTAAGTGACTAATTGTATCTTGCTTCACAACAATGACAAGATTGGATTTATTTAAACTCTGTTTTAATCATGTCTATTAGAAACATTTTTATAACATCAAGAATAATTCTAAAAGATGTAATCAGAAACCAGTCATGTTGACTAGTTTGACTAATTTGTTAGCATATGCGCATGTGTTTATAATTATAGTCAAATATATTCATTATTTGCAAAGACGTTAAACCGATTGAGATCGTCGCAGACACCCGGTATAAAATGTTAAAGACGAGCATGTGGGAGAACCGTGCACCAGGTACCAACGTCCCATATCCCCCAGTATAACGTATGAACACCACAGGCTCGAGCTGGTATAGGAGTTTAATTGGTGGTAATATGAATCCGCGTAATATAAACCGCCATCAGTCTCTCGACAGGAGAGTAAGCGAGCGAGAAGCCCGGCAGAGGCGAAAAGAAATGACAGAGATGAGAAACGACGGGGATAGAGGACGGAAACGATGTCTCCACCTTCGTAATACCGACGACTCTTTTTATCACTGTCGCGAAACACGGTGTCCTTTGAACGTTCCGAGCAGCCCCGCTGCTCGAAAAGCGAAAGTAACGGGGAGCAATTTAGATCGAACCGATCGCTTTGTCGAGTTAAGAATTAGGTGTCCCACACTACTGGGATGAGACAGAGATGTGGGGAGTGCTAACAAGGTTTTTAAGCGATCGCAATTCCGTCCGCCCCGATTCCTCTACCATCGTTCTCTAAATTCGAACACGTTCGCGTCATCTGAAGTCGTTTTAAACTTCTTCGAGAATTGTTTTAGAATAAATCTTGTCACGTGTTGTTTCTGACTGAAACAATCGTTGGTAAAATGACAATTTTGATTCTATTGGCATTGGAAGTTACTAGAATTTGTACGAACCTCTGCGATATTCTTTTATGTTCTATAATGCTTGTGATAAACAAATTCTTCATGAATTTACTTCAAGGAGTCAATCTTTTCAATGATTCAAATTAATTTCAATCTCTGAAGAAACAATGTTTCAAAATTAATTTCAATTTTTAAAGAATCACTGTTTGAAAATTAATTTCAGTTTTTACAGAATCAATGATTCAAAATTAATTTCTATGTTTGAACAATCAATGATTCAAAATTAATTTCTGTCTGTGAACGATCAATGTTCCAAAATTAATTTCATTTTTTAAAGAATCAATGATTCAAAATTAATTTCAATTTTTAAAGAATCAATGATTCAAAATTAATTTCAATTTTTAAAGTGACTGTTTGAAAATGAATTTCAATTTTCGTAGAATCAATGTCTCAAAATTAATTTCAGTTTTTAAAAAACCAATGTTTCAAAATTCATTTCAATTTTTAAAGAATCAATGCTTCAAAATTAATTTCAATTTTTAAAGTATCCATGATTTAAAATTATGTTTTGTCTTTGAAGAATCAATGTTTCAAAATTAATTTCATTTTTTTAAGGAATCAATGTTTCAAAATGAATTTCCATATTTAAAAAATTAATGTTTCAAAACGAATTTCAATCTTTGAAGAATCAATGTCTCAAAATGAATTTCTATGTTTAAAGAATCAATGTTTCTAAATTCATTATAACTTCAAAGAATAGAACAAGCGATAGTTCTTGTTTTATTAACATTAATTTCTTGAATCGTGTTTGAAATCTTTAATAGCAAGAATTCGACAGTTTAGCACTGAATTAATTTCTAATGGCCTATAGTAAAACAAACTATACGGTAGAACGTGTGCAAAACGATTTACTGTACAAATTAATGAAAATGAAATCTGGGTATTTCATCAAATAACTGTTCCATTATTCGATATCTATTATTCATGTCACTCTACTCTCAGAGGTATTTAAGAGAGATTTCAAGAAGTACTTACGCAGATTTCCATAAGAAATGTCTTAGTTTGAATCAGTGAAATAAAAGATTAATCGGAAAGCAGCCAACAATTTTATAGTAGTCGGTTCTAGGAAAACTTCATTCCTTGCTTCACAATTCCCATCATTTATAGTTTAACGAGAGGTCCCGGGTCCATTTAGACCCAGAGTTTAAAAGTTATTATTGAAATCTCAAGTTTGTGATAACTAATTTAAATCTTCACAGTTTCATTAAAACCCTATGACACTGAAGGTAGTAAAGGGTTTCAGGTCTGCTTAAGGGAAGGTCATTTTGTATCTACGTCAGAAAAAGTGCTACAAATATTGTACTTTCTGTTCGAGGTATATTTCTTTATATTATAGAATACTACTAAATAATACATTTACGTATCTATTAATGCAAAAATAAGATATAAAAAGTTTGTAAAAGAACATTGTTAGAACAAAATTGCATATTTAAAATTCTGTGGACATTTGTTGACCCTCCCTTAAGCATGCTATGGCCTCCCTTAAGGTTTATAGAATATATAGAAAAGAATCAATGTGTCTAGAAGGAGCACCTTAAAAAATAGGTTTAAAAAATTGCTAGATAAAATTGGAAATGATTCTAAACCTGCTCAGCTATTTTCATGGGGAAGGTTTGAATGTTAAAACGGTGGCACAAATTGCTGAGGGTCTACAGCCCTCGGCAGAGCCCTAAATCGGCGTGCGCGACAATCTCGGACGAACTCTCAGCGAGGGACACATCGAAGTTCGTTGACTTGCGACAGTCGTAACTCTCGCGATCGCAAGATAAATACTCGAGTAGAAAAAGATTCCCGGTCGTTCTCCTAAGGGAGCCGATCTCGCCATCCCTCAGAGTCCATCTTCCCGCCCTGCTACCTCCACAGCACCCCTGCGCATTTTCTCTAATGTATTCACAAATCTTCCTTCCAGTGCGACGTTATCATTCTTCGAACAGCCTCGAGCGTCGTTTCGGGTGTGCGAGTGTGTACGTGTGCGAGCGCGCCCGCGACGGTGGTGCTTCTTTTTTCCCTCCCTTCGGGGAAGGGTGGAATTCATTTCGCGGCCCAACGCCCTCGTCGCCAGCTAGCGGCGCCGTTCGATTGCTTCGATTATCCTTACCTTATTCCTCGAAGCTCACCAACCAGCACCCCTTGCGCCTTCCGTCTAACTGCCATCAACCACCTTGACCCGGCAATCCTCTTTTTCTTCCTCGACTCTCGATTCTCCATTCTCGTTTCGGAACGTCGTCGGCCGACTCGATCGGTCGCGATTCCTCGTCGCAATCCCCGCTACTTTCGGCTACCCCTACCTCTCTTCAGCTACCCAACCCACGCCGCCACCCCTGAAATCTATTCTTCGGGGTGCAGGTGCCCCAAAATCCCGGATGGATCTCACCTACGTCGAAGGGCTGATTCTCCCGTGAACGGCTCGCTCGAGAGACGCAGATAGCGAGGCAGCGGAATAGGGTTGAAATAGAAATCGAGGAACGAATGAGATCCGAACGGGAGGGGGCTAGAAATTAGGGTTCTTGCGTCGATGCCGAAATTCTTGGATCGCTGTTACGCGATATCCCTATGGTTACCGCGGCCCGTGTTATTTTAGAGTTTGCCGTTTATTGCCTTCTTGCGAACACATGGGGGAAACTTGCTGGTTAGACTTAAGACGTTTCCGCTCGGCCGTGTTTGCCCGGAGATTGCTGGGTTCGAACGATCTTTAACCACTTAAGTGACGTTAATTGTGTTATTAAATGGTTTGCTAATTAATGTAGTTTTTTCATTTGACGAGGACTGAAGAAATAGGTAAAATAAAATAGGGTACAAAATACTTGATTTGGACTAAGTCTGAATTTTTGGACGAGATGCGTGCGTTGCATCGAACTGTGAATGCAATGAGTCACTTGACCAGTTAGCTGTTTTTGAGAAGAATGTTAATTCGTTACAAATAATCATTATAATCGATGGCAACAGATTTTGGTTATGGATAACCATTAATAATCGTTTTAAGCAAACTTCAATGGTTATACTTCAATTTTTTCTCGTTTTGTTTATAACAGTTATGGTCTCTGGTTTCTATCCCATTTTCCATTCTATATATATATATATTTCCCTAAGTTTAATTTTAATTCTTCATGATGAGTATACTCGTCAGGAATATGTAAGCGGTTAAGAAGGATATATAATTTGATATTCTTGATTAAATTATATATTTTATATAAAATGTTGTATTGAAACAAAATATGAACAAAATTAAACATATACAGTGTAATTGCAGTAACTTTCTAAAGAGATTGCAACAGCTAACTGTTTATTGCATAGGGTGGCCAACTTATAAGTTAACCTAAATATCTTCTTTATAACCGAATAAAGGATATTTCATGTGGAATTTATTAGGAGTATAAAGTTATCCCAAGGTCACATCGCTAAACGTATGTCAGTAGAGTATGCAGAAGATAAATTGTATTTACTGTCCATGTGATGGAAAAAGTTGTTCAATATCTATTACGCATTTACAAACATCGATATGGTATTAAAAATAATACAATTTCTCTAGTAGAATTTTCACTTAAAAATGAAATGTGAACGCGATATTTTAGGCGATTTGTACGATAAATTATTTTGGAATAATTTAATTATTCATTGTATTTTGAAAAATAGCAGTGATCTTGTTCAGTGTCTCGATAAGATCGTCTTTAAATTATATTATGCAATGTATTGATTAATTGGATCGCTTATTTCAAAAATAGTCCAAGTCCACTTATAAATAACGTGACATTTTATGTATTAAGCTAAGAAAGAGTAGCAATAAGTTGCAAGTGGGAAATATTTGTATTCTTAATATCAAAGATTGATACCATTGAAAGCCTTAGTAAGGATATTATTTGAATATTATATTATATTATATTGAAATTGTATTATTTATCCACATCTTTTAATAAGTTAATACCCATATTTACATCACTTTCAAAATAAGAAGTCCAACTGACATTACGGAAATTGTAAAAAGATATTCAGATAACCACCCCTATGTGAATCACTCTGTACACGTGTTAATAATTCGTTCACAACCTCGTCCGTCACGCTCCATACATATTGCTTCATTGTATCCTCCATGTCTTCATTACCTTGCTAAATATCTAAAATTGTTATTTTTAAGTCGGTTAACGTAGTCACGTGATAGATACACAGCCAAGCGACTCGAATAGGAACCGGACATTTTCAATGCCGTTCAAGTTGGTCGAATTGCCTGGCACGGATATAAATCAATAGTGATGAATAGTAAGATGTTACGTCATAGTAATAAATCAATTAATAGATTCCTACACTATTGTACATAGCCATTGTATGTGTTCGGTAATCATTTCGGCAGTCAAGGACAAATTATCTACTATTTATGACAGCGTCGCAGTTAGAGAAACAGAACTTTCACGTGGATGTACATACAAAATAATCATACAATATGAAATACTGTTTAAACAATACAGATCAAACTGTCTGTGTTAATAAAATATTCTGTGTACAAGTTGAGAGGTTAATTATTTATGACGTTTAACTTCGTAGCTTTTTATTGAAATGGACAATATAGAGAGAAGTAGAATGGCCGAAATAATGATAGGTTCATTTTAGTACGTTCTCGTCAGTTTCCTCACTTAAATCGATATTTTCTCAAAATCTTGAAGTGCTAGATCAATTTTGCGATCGGCATTGAAATCAGCGCGCCAAAATCTACGAGGAATGATGTATGACGTATTATTAAAAAATACAACTGTACGTGATACAGGATAAATCATAATTTTGTTGGAATATTTCAAATGTAACACAACTTTTCAAGGTTGAAAAATGTTCATGCTACATCCTTTCTACTTTTTCCTTATTCTGCAACATTTCGGCTTTGATGTAAAAAAATTCGTCGCTTTATCTCATTTTCATCACACTGAATACGCATAAATGGGCATTCTGGGGACTTTGAATGTTATAATAAATACCTATGCGAGGCAGGTAATTTATATTTATTGTATCACGGAATTTACTTAAATATTTAAATATTTGTAATAGCTAGATAGAATTTTATTTCGACGTAAAAGATACGTTCCAAATTTCTACGATATGGAATTTATATATAGAATTCATATTTCGATTCAATTCAGAACTGTGAAGAAATTAGAAGAATTTAAAAGTATTGTTAGATTATACTTAGTATATTGAAACTCATTTTTATTCTACGTCAATTTCTTACAATAAATGCAGACAATTTTTATTTTGCATAAAGATCCGCAGTCTACTAATTACGGTGCGGCCCAAATTTCAAACCTCTCTCACATTTCTCGCTTGCAACATTCTCCGAAATCCAATGTAATTCCGTCCGCATTAAACAAAAATGTCGGCGTTTCCATAATCTGATAGCTTATTCGGCACCGAAGGGAACTGGAGCAGAAATTTATTCATAATCGACTCCGCGCGGAAGGTCCGGATTCTGATCATTTCTGTAGTGTAAAGAATATCCCCCATAAGACTGGCGCGGAGGTCGTCGTGGAGGGGTTGAAATTGCGTCGTCATTCCAGAATATGAGATTTTCAGGAGCGCCGCTGGAGGGGTGGTCGTAGGTAAGAGGTTTGCGGTACGACGAAGGGAGAAGGTCCAAGAGAGAGAAATTCGCGAGCGTGTATCTGGGCGAAACGGACGTTCAGGGGTGGATATAATGGGCGCGGCGGGTGGGGTTGAGTCTCCGCTATACGTAACGTACACGTAGCGCATAAGCAGACGAATCTAGTCACGGGAAAAAGCGCGTGTTCGTACGAAGAAAGCCGCTCGGGGACATTATTGGATTCTGAGCATTCCCCGAGTTATTAAAATTCGAAGCAAACCGCGGAGCGGAGGACGGGAATATGCGGCCAGAACGAAAAATCCCCCGCCGTGAAGAGGGGCGGGAGGACTGTCGAAGAATATTAAAGTCTCGATACCCTTCCCTCCGTCGATCTTTCAGGAAAAGGCGATGGTTTTCCTGTAAACCTTATCCGCCGCCTTTCCTTCCTCGGTTTGTTAACCACCGGGAGGGAAACTCGGCGAGACTTATTCGCCTCGATAATTTTCCTCGGAGAGAGCCACGATAATTCGAACGGTATATCTGAGAAGTTCGATACCCATGGCTCATTTCACTCGTCTTACCCTCGTGCGTTCAATTATCTGCGCGTAGAATAATTAGACTGCGGAGCGCTAAGGGAATTCTCGTTGCATCGGTTATTTGATTAAAATTGAACTCAGAGAAATATAATGGAAAGTAGGATAGAAACCAGAGACTATAACTGTTATAAACAAAAAGAGAAAAAATTAAAGAATAACCATTGAATTTTGCTTAAAATTAATGGTTATTCATAACCAAAAAGTGTTCCCACCAATTATAATGGTTATTTGTAATCAATTAAAGTTCTTGTCATCGATAATTGTTATTTGTAACGGAAAACAATTTTCGGTATTTGTAATCCTTATTTGTAACCAAAAACTGCTTCCTTCATTTATAATGTTTATTTGTAATGTTTATTTGACATTCATTTATAATGTCTATAGGCAGGGATTGCCCGCCGTAATCTGTATAATCGCTTGCCGTCCATCGATCATGTTTTCCGTCATTTATACTGATTATTGGTAACCAAAAATTGTTTCCATCATTTACAACCATTAATTAATAATCACAACACATAAAAGTTCATTTTTTCTAATCATTGCATTTTTTTAAATTTTCTTTAATAATTTAATGATAACTACCCTTTATGTGAATGAAAATCAATTTTCTATTCCTGAGTTTTTTCTATCGAACTTTTAAAAACTGTCATTTTTTGTCTCTGGTAGAAACGTCGTTTATTAATGAAAACGTTTTTCTGCATTTTACGAAGTCTTATGATTAGTCTGCGGATCTGTATGAAAAATAATAACTTTCTAATTATATTGCATTAATTTTGAATTAAGTAGAAATGTACTTATTTTGATAATAATTTTAATAAACAGAGAAGAGTAAGCATATTAGCATTTGCGTCAACTTTGAATATACGCTTGTTAAAGTTATGTCAAATTAATGGTTATGTCAATTTAAATTAAGATTTAACAAGGTAATCGTTTAAACTAAACTAAATACTATAAACTCAACTACTCTATTTAATGATCCAGCAACATAACAATCGTATCTTAATGAGCACCACGCTAAGAAATGAACAATACAAATGACACTATACCGTGCAACGAATCTGCAAAGTCAATCATTTTTGTGAATGCATATTATCCGTGATTATTTTAGTGGAATGAAAAATGAGAAGACAATCGAAGTTATGAACATTCATCAAGCTAATTTCGCCGAGGATCGCTTGAAATACGGTCAGCTTTTTATCTGCCACCGCCCACCCTTAGTCGATGCTATCAGGCTCTATTATCAAATCAAAATGATCAATCATCAGGGTCAATAACAAATACAAGGCAGAAGTGGCTTTCTCGCCGATGTGGCAAACACAAAAGGCGATAGCCGGTTTTCAAGAGGGTCCGGTGAAAGGCTGTAGAAGTCACCGGGGGCGGATTTAGAGAGGGAAAGGTGGTGGCTTGTTCTCAAGCTCGGCCAGGGGTGTCTATCATATGTGAGCAAATGCAGGGATTGCCCGCCGTAATCTGTATAATCGCTTGCCGTCCATCGATCATGTTTTAACAATAAACTTAATATGATTTTGCGTCAAACTGCCTGGAAACCTGGACATGGTCAATGCGAACATTTCAGCCGATCCCTTAACACGCGTAGCTCGTCTAACAATCGAAAATCTGCGTCCCTGGAAATTTCTTTATTTCTGTCAATGTAGCGCCGTTAGTCAGATTTCGTTCAAGCTGCAAAATTTTATACAGAAGCTTCACGAGGAACCGGTTGCAGAATGCTTGTAATAGATCTTGAGGCATTTATACTATAGTAATAATTGCCATTGAAATCAAATACAAGTAAATTATCAGTTTATATTAACACATTCATTGCATTTTTATTTTACGTTTATGGTAAACGATATTCCTGTCGATGAATTAAATTTATATCTTATTCTGATTTTTATGAAATGATCTGTGAAAATGGTAATTTACATAAAGATCTGTAATTTACTTTGGAAATTTGGAAATACGTCATAATCGTAGCAAAAGTTAAATAAATGGGTTGAACAATTTACTCTTTTACTTGAAAAGTATTCATTCTTTAAAACAAATTTCAAATAAAGAAATGTAGCTTTTTTGTTACTATTTTCTGTAATAAGATTTTAAATAATTACTGTTTTGTTCTTGTTGTTTAGTGGACATGATACACGTACATCAGTGACTTGGATGAATTGTTTTCTAAATACTATTTAAAAAAAATATTCAAACGTTTGTTAGATTCCTCACGCACTTCGATATGTATTTTAACCAAGAGACAATAAATTTACTTCTAATTTGAACAGCCACATACAAGCTGCAAATTTTTATGGACATTTTTCTTCCAACCTGAACGAAGGAAAAGTTTCCCTAATCCTCCAAACTATTCCGTGTGTTAAAAATAATTCATAAATATTTAGAGCTATTATTACCATAAATGTCATCACTTATTCAAAAAATAACGCACATCGGAGAACAGTGAAAACAAAACACAAGACCGGACGGTTATCCATTCGGAAGAAGAAAAAGTAACAACCGTGCACAAAATAATACAGTTACACAAGCCACGGCTGAAAGCATACAATAATTTCGCTACCAGCGCGTCTTTCTGGCAAACAAGCTAAGAGACCGGATAAAATCAGATCGCCGTTCTTCGGCTACCTAACGAACAAATAAAAATCCCTTCCGCGCGTTACGTTTTCCGGCGCATTAGTCGCGCATAATAGTTCCGACGAAGGAGGCCCCGCTAATGGTACGCGGGCGGAACAAGGCCCGGGGAAAACGGCAAACGATTTCCCCGTGGCGGGGGCGCGCATAAATAAACGAAACGCGAGGCGTATTTGCGTACGAGCGTGAGCTGATTCGCAAATAAAACGCGAGGATTAAAGACGGGGTGGCGAGACAGTGTTTGGGCACCGCGAAACAAGGAACGAGAGGGAACGAAAAAAATAGAGGAAATGTCGGCTCTCCGATTCCGTTTGATTTTTGGTTTGCATTGCTGCTCGCCGGCCCGGAAGAAACGCCTTTAGAGAGTTTTTCCAGCTGGGAAGGCCGGTCGAATGTTGCGCGTTCTCCAGTTTGGAAGGAGACTCCTATTCAATCCTCTCTTTCATTTCCGTGATTGCTGTTTTAAATAATTGCATCTCTATAGCATCGGGCTGTGGCAGGTCCGTCACCCTTTCTCGGCTCGACTCGTTTGCGCAAAATATTTCGAATCGACCACGCCCACGAGCATTCGCTATTCACCCTCTCTGCGGGCGCGCAGTCATGTTTTTCATGGAGCGCCCGGTCCCGGGCGCCGGGCAGCTCGCGATTTTTAATTAAATACCAGTATCGGCCGTATCGATGAAAAGAAAATTTTGGCATCTGGTCGCGCCACAACACGTTGCCAAACGGGGATTTATAAAATTGGCTATCAGCCGGTTTCTATCTGCGTAGACGCGGACGTGGAAAAAGTCATTGGCGGGATTGAAATGGCCGTTCGATCGTTTCCGTGTGTTTCCCTGGAAATTAAATTCGCCTGATATTTCTCCTTTGAAAAACGAGGGAAACGAGGGTTTTCGGCTTCTTTGTGTGCACATGTGCGTATACGTGTGTATGTGTTTTCCGCTCTTTTTGGGGAATCGTCAACGACCGCCAGGTAACGCTCCGATGGAGACTCGGCAACCCTGGGAAATTAGAAGCGTCCAAGGGACCCGCCGCTTTTGAGGGTGTTGTGCCCTCGTCATTGGATATTTTTTAACGAGCTACTGTGGGGGAAAATATCATATTTCTGTAAAGGCTCCCCTCCTTAGTTAATCCCCCTTGAATTTCAGTCACCATCTCGAGCCGGTAAACGATCGATCGTCTTCGAACCGTCTCTCGCCTATTGTCTCCTCCGCGCCGAGGATAGAACGTGGGGAAACTGTTGGGAACATTTACATTCTTGATCGCGAACCTGCGTCAACTTTCGTGACGGCCCTGACACGAGCTGGGAATTACAACGGAAATTTATTCATTTTCACGATTTTCAAGCGTTTTAATTTGCCCTCCCTCTGCGTACTGTCTTGTGTTTGATTTTACTTTGTCAGTATAAATAAGGTCGCAGACTGAAGGTTAAGAATATATAAAAACAGTTGTTAAGAACGTATAAAAAAGTATGAAAATGATTAAGAACGTATAAGAAAATATAAATAGGAGAGAATTTATACAGTTATTAAGGTTATAAAAGAAAATATAAAAAGAATTAAAATATATAGAATTATTAAGAATGTATAACAAAATATAATAAGAAGAATATATATAATTATTAAGAATGTATAGAAAAATATAAGCAGAAAAATACATAGGATTATGAAATAGTCTAAATAATTAACCTTCTGTATACGCAATTGGTCGTTTTCGATTTTATTTTGGCTAAAAATGTTTCGTTTAAGAATGGCAATCAAGAATGCTATTGATGAAGAGTGTGACGTTAAAGTGGGATATTTGTAGTGTTTTATCCCTCGCATGACGGACCATAGCATCTACATATACTCGTTCAACGTTTTGCTGGAACGCGTACATGTAAAAGCCTCATTTCACTTCTATTAATCTATTCATTTTTTGATTATTCCTAATATTATTACAATGAAAGGTGACAGGGTACGAAAAACTATTTATTGTTCTCTACTTATAATAAGTAATTTATTATATTTTCTTACACATATAACACATAAAGGTCATCGCAGACCCGGTCATCGTCATGCAAGGGTTAAATGAAACTATCAATCACACGCATCACGTTCTAGAAAATATAGCGGTGTAACATTTATTTGGTTGGCAGGTTTATCAAATGCAATATATCAAGTTATTTATTGTGGCACAATGATTAGGAATGTTAAATGGCGTCTGATAGTATAGTATGTTTATATATGACACGCCAATCTAGAAGCTTTTCTTAACGCACCGTTGAATGTAGTGCTAATAAATCAGCTAAGCATGAACGATTCCATATTTCTCTTCCATAAAGATATTTTCAGTCATGGTCAAATTATTATTACTATTCTGTCAAGCATTTTTGTTGGAATAAAGGTGTAATAAATTTAAATTTATGCCAGTTTTCTTCTTCATAGATTGGCATTGGTCTAATAGTCATATTACAATTTGCCAACTTGACATTTTAAATAATTTCGCTTTATAAATAATTTTTCTAATAAATCTGATCGCTTATATTGCTTTTAATACATCGTTTTAACATTAGGATAACGCACCTCTTTAACAAAACTATCACCGAGCATGTTTATTACCATTTATAATTTTTGTTATGAATTTTCTTCAACAAATTTTTTAAGGTACACACTGTGTAGACGCGTTACTTTTTTCATTCACCTTAGCATCAGGTTTACAGGATCCGTCCACTTGATCAGTCCCAAATTTTTTAATTTTCGACTATTTAGATTGGAGAACCTTTACTTGCAAGAAACATTTATGAATTAATATGAAATTTTAGAAAATCTTTTTAGAAACATAGAAATGAAAAAATCCATTTTGAATGGAGAAATCATTTTTATAGATGTATTTTACATCTATATATGGGCATCTAAATCTATTTTATATCTATTTTTATATCTACTTTATAGTTATAGATGTACATACATACATGGAAAATTTATCCAATAAATTTGATTCTTGGGGCATGTATTATTATAAAAATTGTTTAAAATCTGAATAAACATATTTTTACGAAGTGAATCGTAATTAATTGTCAAAAACTACATGATCAAATAACAATATTTACTCTCGGGATCTACACGAACTCGAGCCATACCGAATAGAAGCTTATTTATAGTTCAATTTCGTTGCAATACTAATAAAGTCAAGTTCGAGCCACAATTCTCCGAAATTACCATTAAAACCCCTGTCACATCTAGTAACATCTAAGGATACGCAGAGGGACGTGTCGAAATCCTCTATTCGTGAACACGGGCCGCAAGAAAAATTGTTTATAAGCAGACGACTGTCGCCGGGTCTCCAAAACAACAGTCGGTGATGCAAATCGGGCGATCGTAGGCGTGTCGTTCTTTACCAAATCTCGGCCGGGTGACCGTGTCTCCGTGTTACACCGGAGATTACGACCGGTCGGGGTGCTGCGGAAGATAAGGGCGAAGCGAACCGGCGCCGCGGCAGGAGACAAGCGAGAGTCCTGCCCGATTTTTCGTTCTGGTGGGATCGCTTGTAGAGCAGGAAACTCCGATTGACAATGCGCCAGACAAAATCGAGGGTTCCGCGAAGCGGCGGTGCAGCAACGGCGACGGGGGCGACAGGGCCGCGTCGGGAAGCTCGCAAAACTGCGATATAGAAGTGGTTGAAACGGGGGGGAAAAGGGGGGTTATATAGCTCGTCACGTATCACGCGGCGGTGGCTGTCGTGTTTCGTGCGAGCCGGCGGTCCTCATGATTCGAAATCGTTTGGTGCAAGCAGCAACGAGACAACGAGTCCGCGAAAAGAGGAGGAGAGGAGAGACCGAGATGAAGAAGAAAAGCGAGAAAGGGGGGGCGAATGGAAAGAGAAGAGGCAGAGCCGGCGGAAAGATAGAGAAAGAGAAATAGAGAGACGGAGAGAAATAGGGTGAGCGAGAGAAATAGAGAAAGAAGGGGAAAGGGAGCGAGAGACTGAGAAACAGAAATGGGGGGCAGGGGAGAGAATGAGGGAATGAGGGAATGAGAGAAAGAGTGAGAGAGGGAAAGAAAGGGAAAGAAGCCTGGAGTGCTAAGCCCGATGCGAGAGTGGCCAGGCTAAGCCCAAGGCAGAAAGAAAGGTTTTATCTGCTCGCAGTTATTTATCGCTTTCCGTTGTAGCGCTGTCGTCGGGGCACGACCAATCAGAAGTCAGTATCCCTGGGTACCAGTCCGCGCCATCCGCATACATTATCGTGCGGAGCCTCGGCCATTGTCTTTCCACCGTTGTAAATCACATTTTATTCCCTCGCTTACGGTTTCGTTTTATTTATTTGTCGGAGAAACGTATCGCTACCGTACTCGTGGCCAAGGGGCGCGCGCGCGCCAACCGCTCGCGTTCTTCGCTATAAACGCTATAAACGCGCACACATAGAGGGTAAGGGAGTGAGAGAACGAGAGAGAGAGAGAGAAAGAGAGAGAGAAGGAGAGGGAGAGCGGGACACACACGAGTAGGATAGTACGGGAGAAGACACACGGTCACCCGAAGGAAACACACGCTTCCCCGTGAAATCCGTGTAAGGGGAACACAGACGCATCCGAGGGTACTGTCGTGGCACTTGCTTCGCCTCTCCCGGGCCGCAGTATGTGTGAGAGGGGGTTGGAGGCAGCGACCATACGACTTCGATTTTTATTAAGCACCCGGACCGACCGACCGACGTCCTCGTCCTCGTCGTCGTCCCCGACGACGACTGTTTAACTAAATTCCATCGCGGGATCACCCTGCTGCTTCGTGATCTCCCTAGGCCCCCCCTCTCGCGTTTTTTCTTCCCTCCCTCCTCGGGCCCTTTCTTTCGAATCGTTTTTTCTGCACGCTTCGGAGGAATAAAAGTGAAAGGTTCGCCTCGCATGATTTACGGAAACGATGCTGATGAAGCTGCTTTCCGATTCATTCTCGGCTACCCCGGGCCCGCCACCGTAAACTCCGCTCATACGACGATCCACTGCGGATACGAGCATTTATCTACTTGGGACATTCACTATGCGGATTTTGCTTGTTTCTCCTTTCATTTGTTAACACCTCGACTGCCCTGTCGCTTATAATGTACACGGGCGATCAAATTATTTCACTAAGAAAGATTCATTTTTACGTTAATACGTTCAAGGTCCGTTTGCACCGTAAATATTGGTATTCAATTTGATTTATTTACATGATCGGTCTAGATACCATTTTCATTTTTGTACAAAAATTCAATATCATGACAATAACAAAAATAATAATAATAATAATAGTAATAATATAAATGAAAATGAAAATGAAAACAATGTGATTACAACATACGAAGCAAACAGAAATTAAACATTCTAACTTTTGATAACATAATATAGTTGATCTCAAAATTTATTCAAATCATAAATATTATTATAGGTGTTAATCAAATTGAGAATCCTATTCAAAGAATCAGTATAGAGAAAACATAAATGATATGATTGTGGTAAAGCACAAAAACTCGGTGGCTTCTCGTACAAGATCGCGGATTGTTATTTCTAGTTTTCGAAAATTAATTTAAACTTTCACACGTTTCATTATGGTCCATACAATCGTGCAAAAGTATTGTAAACTATTCTCGTATTTTGTTATGCTGGCTAAATTTTTTATATTCACAATTTCGGTCGAATATTTTTCCATATACACCAATATAATCTAATACGTTGGCACGTGATTTCCACATCTCACAAAATGGTGCTACGCATAGTAGCATATTCAAGTCATGCAAGAATGTAAGAATGTCTGATGGGGTATTTCAACTGAATGACTAGGTAACTTTCTTAAATAATAATTTAATATGTTGGAATGCTTAATTAGAAACTATAACTATCCTTGATGGAAAATCAATATTAATTTGTTGAGATAATAGTGCCACCTGTATTAAAATAAGATTTAAAAAGTTTGAAAGATGACAAAATAAAATCATTTCAAATTGTTGATGAAGAGCACTGATACAATGGTATCATAATGTACTATATATTAACTTACATTAAGATGATAATGGAAATATTTTTATGGAAATAAATAAAAAATAGAGCCAAGGTTTCGCAAAAAAATTTTTGATTTTTCGAACGTTCGTTTCAATATCCTTGATCTTTCAGTTCAATGAACGTATACAAACTATTATAATAACGATATATTAGTATTAATTTATGTATTAATATGTATCACGTTGTTTTCACTTTTTCATAATAAAGTTAAAATTGTTACTTCTTTCGCAACTACTACTTACATAACTAGTTTATCCAGTACTTAAAACTTAATATGCAAAATTATTCAATTATTATTACTTTTAACCGTACCAGATTACCCGAACATACCGAACTTCATGCATTCATAACAAATGTGATCGTGCGTAAAATACTAAAGCCAAAAACTCATCCAAGAATTGGTGAACATTTTCACTAGTTGTCATTCCAATAAATTCCTTCCAAAAAAAAAGACGAAGTCAATCAATTATTTTTATTTCCGGTTAAATCGAAAATTTGCATAAACGTATACATATTATTCGAACAGTTTGCTTTATTTTTAAGAAAGAAACATACGACCTTAACTGGTTTTAATTTAAATTTTAGATGCCTTTTTGTCACTACGGATACATTAAAATGGCAGGGTTGCGCGAAGGCTGAGATCTTACCTGAAACGATTGCAAAAGTAGAACACTTTAGTTAATACCTTTTATCGACCAGCGATTTCATACGCGCACTTTGCGCCGCATGTTAATTATAGGTTGCGTTACCTTACGCCGATACTTAACTACGTACAGTGTTGCCGCGCAACCACAAGAAGAAGTATTTCGCTCACGGAGAAGAGAGTCAGGGCTTCGCGAAGTTTCAAACAAGAAAAGTGAACCGTTTCAGACAGACAACCTTTCTGTTACAGCTTCCCATTTAAATATTTAATAAACTCAATTTTGTTGTTTCTCCAGTATACTTACAACAAATAACTTCGCACATTTAACACGGTAGAAGTTTAACACACTCCATGACATCAAATATTTGAAAAACTACTTTAACCTGTCAACCGTCGAATTAAGTTTTGTTCAACTTATTTCACAATGGGGCCCTTTCCTTCGTAATGAGAAGTTACATTATTTTGACAAAATAAATAATTAACAAGTGAAAATAATATACCTTCTCTAACACTATACATATATATGTATAATAATAATATATATATATTATTATATATGTATATTATTATTATTATTATTATTATTATTATTATTATTAGTTACACAGTTTTCTTTAGTATATTCTGACAGCCTTAGTGCATTAATAGATTGATGCATATGAAATGTCGAATTTTTAAATGAATATGAATTTTAAACTTCATATATTTTTTTAAAAGATGTTTTTCTAACCAAAATATTTTTAATGTATATATGCCATTTTTAGAGGAGAGCTGAATGAATAACCTCGGCTTTATTCGTATTCATACTCATACAAAACTTACAATAAACGACAAAAATACAGAATGTTGAAAAAATTCTTTTTGGAAAAATATAACGTTGGTAATACGCAACAAGACTGAAAAAGAGACTATATTATAAATAACAACATTAACACGTTGTAAAAATCCGACATATGCACCATACATATGCACCAATTTAATACATACATATAAAAAACGTTATAGTGATGTTTGAAACTAAACCGTACAAATTCGGAGCGTTACCATACGATCATTCTAGGTTTTAGTGGGTAAAAATTTCCATGACGGAAAAGGTCGTCATATCCCGATCAACAGGTTAATTTCCAATTATAATTTTCATACCACTATGAAACAAGTGAATCGTCGTGCAAACGATGACTTGTCCTAACGAAGTTTCACGCATAGTTGATAATTCGGCGAACTGACAACGAAAACTATTTGATAAAGTGTGTTTCAATGAACGAGTATATAGATTACGACCAATCTGCGAACCAATTGTGTGTCAAAAATCCAGATTTCATGTTCCGCAAACTGGTATCGTCGCGTTCAATGGTTCCTTAATAGCAAATTATAAATCACGTTACGGAAACGTCTCCGTGCTCGCTATAAACCGGACTCTGCGTGCCAAGAATGAAACGACAATCGTCTACGATATGAAAATGAAGAGCGATTATTATTGATCCGCACCACTTGAACGATCAGCGTTCAATGTTTATTGTTCTAACAAAGCATCCTGTAGCCGCGGCAAAATGCGAGTGCCAGTTTCCGTGGCAAACAGAGTGAAACGTCTGTAAAAGAGTTCTACATGTTCACAACGGAGGCGTCGGTTTCGAGGCGAGAGAGAGTCTGGCCTGCTCTGTAGTTTCTCCGAATCGGTTCAGAAATTATAATGACGCGACCTGTTACGATTTCCGAACGCATTTCACGAAGTTGCATTCGAGTCGATCGAGTTCCGCGGCGGGTTACGAAATTCTTCCTCGTGCACGTGGACCACTGTGTCGTTGTTATTTACGCAAAAATTTTTTTCGTGTGTCAGAAAATTAAGTTTACGAGTAAAAAAAAAATTACGAGAATCACCATCAAGACCGAATAAAACATCAAATGCTTGTGATAGTTTCAGCGGTGCAAGTAGACCATGCAGGCCAGGTTCTCTCCCAGCCTCAGTCGCGTCCTGGCCATCAACAGGTCAGTAACAATGATAAATATTCAAGTTTTTTACGCGTAATCCGATGGGAAGCGTAATAGTGTGTACGCCTTTTGGTAGTCTTGTCTTTTTTTGTCCGTGTTCGACACGTTGACTGCCGCATCGTCTCCATTTGGCTGACGAAACTCTTCTCGTGGAAACTTCCAAACGAATTCTTTTCCCGATCGTACCGAATTTCCTTACGATCTATGGAACACAGGAGAATTGAAATTTTTTGATGTTATTAACACTAGACTCTTATGGAGCACAAAAAACAGCTGTTTTATATTAGTTTATAAAAATAACAATAAGACATTTATTCTGATTTTTAACAAGTGTTATTGTAACATTTGCTGTAAATAACATATAGATTGAATAAATAACTCATCAATGTATCTTTACGATATGAATAATCGTAAATATTAAAAAATTAGTGACCCGTCATTTTGACGGGTTTCGTAAATCTAGTGTTAAAGACATTGTTCTTTTGTGGTCATTGAGTCGGCGGTCAACGTGCTAACACATTGTGTAGATGAATTGTTAATTACTAATGATACTGAGATATTGTTCATTGCATCTATGCGCATTTAACAGCACCTCACTTTGATTAGTACTTTTGTGAGTGGCGTCAATAGCAGTTTTATCTGCATGTGAAGTAAATATGTGTAGAATTAATATTATATATATATATATATAGAAATAGATAATGTAACAGTTGTACGTAAAATGCTTTTGTGAAAAATTTCATCCGTGTGTCCCGATCAGAAAATTCTTTTCTAATTTGCAATTGCAACTCGATTGAATGTGCCCTTCAATTTGAAAAACTATTTTTAGTGCTGCTAAATATTTAAACGCGACATCGATGTTACGCTACTAAAAAGTATAAATAGAAATCTAACTTATGATATATTAAATCAATATATAAATAGATTCCTTCGCACACGCGAAACCTAGAGGAAATTACAATGACCGATTATAAAACGTAAACGCAATTGTTTATTTAATCGGTGTCGGTGAAAGGGAAAGCTGCTGGACACTGTCGTGCCAGTTTGGATACGTTACGTACCGCAGCTTGATCGTATATTCTCTGTTAAAGCAACTATTTAATTGTTTGTTGTCCCTACTTTTCCTCTATAATGTCGTTCATTTCACATGGAACGTATCATCAAACAAAAACTTTAAAACGATAATAACGCTCGGGCAAATGCATCGCCAAGGGAACTTCGAAAGTTTCCCTCCCCATTTCAGAGCAAATTGTAGCCACATGTGCAATGAGACAATAACATGTTTGAGCTGCTGTGCCCATGCTTGCACGAAGCTGCGGTTCTATCAAATTTTTAAAATATTCGTAAACAAACTTCTTTACATTCTCGCACATTTTCTATCGCTTTTATCTTTTTCTTGTTTTTGGAATAAAACGTGGTTTAATATTATTATTAATAATATTATTATTATTAAGAACTTTAAAAATAGATGAGGACAGGTAGAAAAGTGTTAAATAAAATTTTTGTAAGAATTCTCGATAAAGATAGCACAGCTCCGGTAATTTATTTCATTAACGGTTTAAAAAATATCTTCCTCAATTCTGGCAGAATATTTACAAGTAAAATAACAGGTACAATTTAAATACAGTTATTTCATAGTCCCGATATTTCACGTCGAAGAATTTTAAAATATGATTGAGAAAATGTTTTGAAGTGATCAGTATTAGGTAAATAAAAATCAGCATCTGGTTATTTACGAAGATATGTGTAAAATATTCAGAGTTAACACTAAAGTTACCATGCTGACCATTTTAACAAATTTTACATTTTTTATTCTAAGATTGCTGACATTATAAAAACTCTTTTACAGGAAATGATTGAAAACATTTCGTAAAAATAACCAAATGTCTAAATAAATTTAGTCTTCTCATTCTTATAAGATAACACACATCGATCACTTTTAGTGCTTGTTAGATTTAGCGTTAACGATACAATGTTAAAACTTAAATGAAATAATTTTGAACAAATATCATACGTCCAATTACAAAAATAATTATGGAGGAATTATTTTGGATTTACACTAGAACTTCGATTATCCAGTGCAAGCACAGTGACATAAATGCTCAAATAATATAACAATTAATTAGTTAAAGTGCCAGATGTCATCTTTATTGATTTATATAATAAATCGTTTTGCATATGATTCGCCTTTGATTGAGCTGATTACAGATGATTAAAATAACAGATGATTCTGATATTGGAGAACCGGAAAATCGAGGTTCTACATTTCTGTATTAACATTAAACCTACTGTGGCGGTCATTTTGACCGGTTTCAAATTTCTTTCATTAACATTGTTCAAGTCATGAAATTTCCTTCGTAGGATATGATTAATTAAATTGCATAATCCAAGTATTAAATTATAATAAAAATTACGAAAAGTCTAAATAAATTCAGTATTGCTATTTTCATGAGGCAGCACATTTGAAAATGTTTCTAGCGCTCGGTAGGTTTAGCGTTAACAAATGGATGAACAGTGGTTAACATTGGTTTTGTGTTACACTTTATACATTTCACCCTGTAAAAAGGAGCCTAACTGGCCTAAGCCGGTTGGAAATCGGCGGAAGCTTAAATCATCGTAATCCATTTTCACGGTCGTTTCTGCATACCAACCCCCAGCGACAGAATCGCCGGTCTAATTACTTCCTCGAGCCCCCATAAGCCACGTCCGCGTTTTTTCCTCGTACCCGCGGCTGCCTCCCCAAGCGACTTTTTTTCATTGCGTGCAAAATTAGTGTAACCTCAAATTAGTTGCCCGCCTACCCTCGAAGTCTCTCCCTTGGCACGTTTTTTTTTTATATCTTTCTATGAAACTCGAAACCTGTACGGTAACGTTGTTTTGAATTACGTCGCGCGACCAGAAGTTTTTTTCTGCTTTCCCCTCCCTTTCCGTTCCCTTTTGGTTCCCTTTCGGTTCCACTCGAGCGTGCCTCACCCTCCATGCAAATCAGCGTATCGCGGATCTACCGCGCCCTTTGCTAAGGGCGTGTGCGCACCACGAGTCCTCTTCCGAAAGGAAATACTCCAGCCGAATGGTCGAACATCTCTCTCTCTCTCTTTTTCTCTCTTTCTTGGTTTGTTAATATCGTCGCTTAGATGGGGTTGAATTAACCTGTCGCGTGTCGAGACTGACGCAAACCATAACAGAGGTATAGAAATTATGAGTGACAGATATTTCGGGACATAAACTATCTTTCGTAGGTTAAATGATGTCAAGAGGTGTACTGTAGCTTCAAAAACACTAATTTCTGATTGTCGACAAATATTGTCAATATTTAGACTGTTATAATTTTATTACATGAAATAATAGTCGGAATATTGAAATCTCCAAAAATATTGGAAAATTTCTTTCATGATTAAATCTGTCATAGATTTGAAGATTGAAGCTCCCCCGTAATAACGAGCCCTAAAAACTAGCTGTATGATTTTATTTAGTCGTTTTATGGAACAGAGACAAGAAACAACTTTGGTCGCACAAAGTTATCAGATATCTTATGTATAATAACTAATAAAGTTGTTAAAAAGAATCTTACTCTAAAGTTTAAAAGGTTGTTAATGATCTCAAACATCTCATTTGTACGCACTGATAAGGAAAAATGTTAAAATGAAATGTTATTTAGTTTGAACAACCAAATATAGTAAGTTCTCCCCAATTGTCTCTCAGTATGTAAACAAAAATGGACAATTTGGGAAGAATCAACAACTACAAAAACGAGCCGTGAGGCTCGAATAATTGCATCTTCTCTTCCCAAATTGTCCATTTTTGTTTACAAGCTAATAGACAATTAGAGAGAATTTACTGTATTATGTTGAGGAACAATTTTCCTCAAAATTTATGTTTATAAAGATTTTACGAGATCATTGACGTCTTCTTCAAAATCTGAGAGTATATTTTGATCATATATTTGATCACTTTTTTATTTTGAACACTTTATAGTTGAGGAGTTTTTACATGACACGTTGTCAAAGGTTAGTATATTCATTTATCAATATGCAAAATTAAACAACTTGATGTGTGAAGTCTCTCTGAATTGGAAATCAAAATGCAATTCTGCACAAAAGTTTGCCACATTTCGTAATCTTTCCATCTAAAATAGGATGTTACAAAGTCAAATTTCATACACATATGACAAAAAAGAATATATCAAGTAGAAACATTTAAAAAATGTAAAAATACTGTTGCATTTATAAGACTAATTTTGCGAAACTCCATAGTTTCTAGAGGAATATTCAGAACTAATTAGATAAAACGTGTGCAAGAAAAATGAACTGTTGCATAAGTATTGTAACTATCATAGCCGTGGTTCAAAAGCCTTATCAGCACTGCAATACAGAAAAGAATTAGGTACAGTGAAAATAAACGTATCATGAAGCCTATCAGCTACGAACCTCGACCCCTAACACGACCCAAAAACAGTCAAGTCTGCCTGTTGTCATGCACATTTGTAATCTTCCGCATTGTACCAAACAATACGGACATCGAGCTCCAGAATAATTTCAATGCTTATTGCCGTTACTCCATTATTCACCGTGTTAAGCTGCTACTGAAACCTCTTTCCGCGATTTACCAAAAATAGCTTCGCACAAATATGAATCAACAATGAGAACTGAACTATCGTCACGCTAGTACTAGACGAATATTTAAAAATCTGTAACTTAAGCTCAGACGCTTTTATAATTCTAGAATTAACTCGCTTGGCTTAATGGATCGAATTTTCTTTGACATCTACGCCAATTATTTCAATATTATCAAACCTGCTAATAATTTATTGTGAATTCTTCAAGTATTTATAACATAGCACCATTTTATATAATAACAATAACCTTATGCATCTTGCACCAAAAATATCAAATAATTCTTTATTACATAATTATTAAACATCCATTGGTAAAGTCAAACATAATAAGAAATTTTTTAAAAAATCTATTTTAATCTAAAATCAATTAAAATTCAATTAAAATTCAAATTTCTATAAAAATCTAGTACAATTCAAATTTATAATAGAAATCTTCAATCTTTCACTTTCGACAATGTGGAACGTGCTTTCAGTTCTTAAGTGATTTCAACATAAATTATATCACCAAATTATTTTTAAAGAATTCCACAAGAACTATCTCCGAACTTGCGAACCACGATTTGCCGAAAAATAAGGAAAGATTTGGTAACAAATAGTATAATAAACGAGCCACGATGGACTGCGAAAGTGGAGGGATATCCAATTATCGCTCGTCAGTAGTCACGACATCCGATAGCGCTGGAATTGCAAAAATAAATTCCTTTGTTGACTGAGAGAGCTGGGACATTGTCAAAGAGCAGCGAGGGGTGGGGGGAAGGTGGAGAGGGGCGGGGATGTGGTGTCAGGAAAGGCGGTAGGTCCAATAATAAAACGTCTCTGCTTTGAACTTCGGGCCGGCAATTCTTGTTGTCGAAGTTCGATCAGCGCGAAACGAGGCGAACGCGCGACGAGGAGAGGAAAAATAAGGCGAAAAAGAAAGACGGCTGATGGCGGAGGGCGAAGGTGACGGGAAAGGTGAAATGCAGGTTGTTAGATAGCTGAAATTATTCTTTCCGTAAAGTCTCCAGTGTATCGGGGTGCACGAGGTGATCCCGGTGACATATCGACTAAACAGCGTATCACGTTCGATGAGAGACGGCGCGGAGCGTGAAATCGACGTTCGGATCGAAACACTTCCATCTTCCCGGCTCGCCCGCCGGTCTTTTCGCAATCGTTCGTTCCTCGAGGTATCTCGTGACTGTTAGAACCGTGTCTGGGTGGGCCGAATCCGACGTGTATCAAAATGTCACGGCGGGACACGACGGGTCGTCGGCCGGATTAAAACGTTTTAAACGGAAACGATAGTAATTGCTCGAGAGAAATAATCTGCCCGTTCAATTTCGCGGACGATGCGTCGTTGCCAATGAAACGAGCCACGCGAAACATCTGTGTCGGCTGCGACTTTCTAGCTGAACTATAGCCGGAGTTGCGGGTTTATTCGGCGACGATGGCCGATAAAGTTTAACCGCGCTTACAAAAACCTTCCACACACTATCCGATTTTCGACAAATTCTTGATAATAGAAGTACCTATTTTAGGACGCTTTCCAGAGGGTATAAGATTAGAATCGACTTCGTTGCAACTTAACACGTTGAACGCCACGTCACCCACGCCTATGTTTCCGGAGTCTTCGACGAATTAAAGCAGGATTTTGGAGGTAATTTATAGTAATTTTCTTTGTAACACAACTATGACGAGTATAGACAATATAGGGTAGCATAAAGTATAAAGTAAACAGATACAAACATTAAAAATATACTTATACTAATAATAAAATAAGATAATGAAATAGAAAATATACTTATACTAACAAATTATACTTATGCTTAAATTTGTTTTTAAAATATTATAACATTTTATTAGTTACGATGGAATTCGTTAAAACATTGTAAACATAATTGGGGTGGCTCTGGACACTCAGGACAATACGTTATAAACTTTCGTAAATTTTTTTTCCTTCGGAGCGTGAAGTGTTCAACGTGTTAATAACGTTATCGTTGAATAGTTATACTACTGTTTGATTGATTAATATTTCTAGACAACATAATGAACTTCGAAATATTTATTTAATATTTAATAATAACATTCTGAAGTACGAGCGTGTACCTATTATGGAACACCGTTTTCGTACCAAATGTGTGTCAAATGTCCGTTCCAAAATAGGGACGTTAAATATGAAACATGGATGTAAATCGGGACATCGAAAAAATTGAAGTTCGCAATGTGAAACATAACCTTGTTTCTCATAAATGCATAAAATCCGCAGATATAATTTTATGAACACTGAAAGAAGAGAAAAATGTCATCCATTAGCTACTGAATTCTTTGTAATGAAAATAGTATAAAGATATTATTAATTTTTAGTAACACGTAGGATTTCTTGTATTTCATAAATTTCCACATTTCATGAATGCATAATATTCCTAATAAATATTTCAGTCTCTTAAAATTATCAACGCCCAAATAAACAAATAATAGTGCATTATTATTAATGTTTCATTATATTTATTTTTATTTGGAACGAAAATTATTACCAATTATATAACAATATTTATTTAAAAGAATAAATATAAATTGAAATCACAGATTGAGTTGGGAACGGATACATTGTTTCTCGAAAGAAAATAATCACTGTCTGCACAGTAAAAAGATAATTCGCAACTAGAAACGTGATAATTTGCAATCTGACAATTTGCACACCTCTCTATTTGCTTACGGCACGTGCAGCATTATGCGAAACGCGTGCCGTAATAAACGCATAAAATGTCGGGTCGCATACAAAGGCGAAAAATTAGAACGATGATTATTTTATCTGTTAATGAACGGCTCCTGTACAATGCACGATATTCAAGGCGAATGACCGTTTCCGCGCTTTGTCGAAGGTCAGGGGTTATCCCTGACTCTGCCACGCGTCACCTCTTTGAAAAAAAAACTCTGTAATGACCGTTCGTGACACGAAGCTATTTTTTTCGGCGCCTCCCATCGTAAGAACTCATGGCAATCGTGTGTCCCGTGATATGGGAAAGTACAAAGCAGGCATATAATCGGAATACATTTGCAAGAATCAGTAAAATGAGTACGCATTTTCTTGCGGTACGGTCCCAATAATGGAAGGTATCTTTGAAAAACATTACAAGGAAACTAATTTTTTCTCTTACCCAGCAAATACTTGTACAATAACAATTTGGAAAAAATGATTCATAAGAGCCCGATGAATTTTTAACCGCGAAGCATTTCTAATAAACGAGTTAACAACTTTCAATGCAAATACGATTGTAAAAACGCGTTTGTTGCATTTTATAATTAAAGTAAAATTAAAATAATAATTAATTAAAATAATTATTGTCATCACTTAATGCAACACGATTATTTATAGATAAAAATTTTGCCATCACTCGAGTCGCAAGAGAAATGATTTCAATAACATGTAACAACATTTGTTGTCAATGTTTAACTAAATTATAATTTTAACGTTAGAAATATATTTTACTTCAACTTCCCACTTTTATACGTTAATACGAGAAATTATGATGAATATTATGAATAATTCAATTTGATAAACATTATTGGCACTTGCTGAATTACTTTTTATTCGAATGTTGCGTTTTGTTACTACTCGCCTGATAAGAAATGCTACTACAGGGATCCTTCTTGTGTATGAAATCAATACGAATAGCAACGTTGCAACAATCGAAATAACAGAAAATGAAGTACAGCATAATCATTTTCGAACATACAATATTGTCTACTTGTAAAAACTATGGAACTTCTTCCTCTATCATTCGAAGCCTCTTTCTTATTACGGGTACGCGACCTATCATCGGCCTACCCTTGACAATACGGTAGCAACCCCTGGCGGTACCTCGTCATTATTTCTAACTGGCTTAAGTTTATTCGTGCATGACATTGAACAAGAGGAAATGTTTCGTTTTTGTAAAGATAGTTTCTATAGTAAAATAGTACCCTCGATATGTTCGCATATGTTCAGCCGGTAAATGCGAAGTACTGTACCGTTCTACTTAAATATTCGAGCTAGCATAACTATCCGAAAATTATTAGGTCGTTCGGAAAGCTTTCCTGCACAGTGTCTCTACTATACGTTTTTCCCAAGAAATTAAATCCTGGATGAATTGACGAATAAGGAATCCTATCGTGGTAATTTTTATGAAAGTATAATTGAAAACGTGTGAGCGAGCATAATATTGTATATACTTTAATATAGTACAATTATTTCATTTTTAATAAAAATAATGCAATCTTATATAGTACAATTAAGTTTTATAACAAATATTTAGAATATTTTTACGAATCATTGAACTTATTAGCAATGACAAAGATTTTTAAAGTTCTAAAATTACTAGAAGCTGTTATAAATTCTATCGTTACTTGTATTAATTGAGTTAGATTTTTTAGATTTAATTTCAAGCGGTGATTCAACTTGTATGTCACATTTGAAACATGTTCTTCATATTCTCTAAAACATAACAAATTGATATATGTAGTATACGTGCACCATTATTAAGTAATATTTATTAACCCAATTAATCAGATCTATCAACCAAGAATATGTAAGTACGAAACATAAAAACAGCTGGGTCGATTCTAAAAAAAATATACTACCCTGCTGCGTATGATCGGCCCCTCGATATAAGTTTTTTTTTACCCCACGAAATATCCTCACCCACCCCATAATTCGACTCTTCTCGCTCTGCGTGACTATCGCGCATGGTTATTACCAAAAAAGGGGGGCAGGCATTAGTACCATCCTCCCTCCCCTTCGTGACGCCATAAATATAAAAATATCCCCAACCCCTGGGACAACTTTCTATCATCCGTGTGAGAAAACGCGACGCGTGGAAAATACGATTCGAAACCGACATATGGAGCTTTGTTTGTTTGACGCGAATCGTTAACGTGTTTCTTATTTAAAAAAGCTGCACAGTATAACAATAACCTGATACAGTTGAGAGTTGAATCAAATTATTCTGAATCCGCAGCATATTAGAACAAAAATGTTTGAACTGGACATAATTATCAACTCTTTGCACCCTAAGGTATTGCTGATAATTGATACACCGTTACACATACATATGTTAACTGATATGATGATTCTTTCAAAAATTTATACCAGAGTCATGATAGACCCTAAACAAACAGTGCAAAAAATACGTTAATCTAATTTCAAGAAAAAGTTTCTTTGATATTTTATTCCTAGTTAGTCTGTAAAGTAATAAAAATATGAGAAATTGTACAAATTGTAATTGTTCAAATAAGATATCATTTATGTTTTTATAAACGTAATATATATATATATGCTTTGCTTTTCCGGAATAATACAACTCAATAAAAGCGAGAGGGACGATGTGTCGGTGCCCCTTTTCCTGCTTTGCAGCAGAGAGAGGGGTGCACAGAAGGATGACAAAATCACCCTTTCCACATATACGTGCGTGTCGCAAGGGACGATCGCAAAAAATAACCGAGGTATACCGCACTGCCAGCAGTGCCTCCGGGAGTATAACCCTGCTAATGTAGCCCACTGAAACTTATTGTACGCTACACCTTTTCCCTCCTGTTCGTATCTTTCCTGTTCCTCCGTCCCGTTGCGACCCCTAAACTACCTTATAAGGGAGGGCGTCCCTCTGTATTACGATCTACATTCATTAAGACGTCATCCCGCCGCTCGCAATTTGAACTTTATCGCAATAGATTCAAAATCGACACGAAATCGTTCGAAAACGCATCGTATCTTTGTTTACTGCTGTTGACACGTTTAACTAACTAAGTTTTGAAATTGAAATAAATTCTCATAATAAAATTTATAACGCAATTAAATTTACTAATAAATTTATAATAAATTCCAGAATTATGTATTTGTGAACAAAATACAATATTTATAAATCTATTCATAGAGGAATTAAAATTTATAAATTTGTAGTAAATTAATTTGTAATGAACTTGAATATACATGAAATTATACAAAAATTAATAAGTAAGTTTATAGGAGAACCAAATTCATTTATGGACTTCTAATTTTATAAATAAATTTGAAATTTATAAATGAAACTGCAGAGCAAACTGAATATTACCAGAATTTTTAGAATACGAGAGAGTTAAACTAATATCTTCTTCTATGGAAAATGCTAACTTTAAATGTTAACTTTCTAGTTTCGGTTTCATTAATTACATGACTGACTTCTTTTTTACTCTCGATGTTTTCTTGCTTTCCTATGCTAGAACCGAGTAGAACATGGTACAGATTACTACGTGCCGTTTCAATGTAAGAACAGACGAAATCGAGAGACAAAAATGTCTGAGTAACTCCGATTTGTTGAAACTGGCGCAGAAAATTTCTATTTTACGACAATTTAACAAGCTACGAAACAAGCTGCCTAAAAGGACGGCCGGTTATCTCAGATTCTAATCTCACCATTCTAACAGTCTAATCTCGTGGAACGTTAAGTGTGAATCATCGGATATTGTCGCGAAACCGCAAACGCCTTCGCCAAATGTTTCCCCAGCGATTCGGACATTAATTGCCCGCGCTGTAGCGGGTGCGCGAAAAGAAAAAGAGTCACGGTCTGACAAAGGCTGCAGGAAGAAGCGGCCGCTATGGAGTCATAAACATGAGTTATATTGGCTGTTAGATAGTTGAATCTCAGTATTCTGTGGCACGCTTTTGCTCCGTTAATATCTTCATTACTAAATCATCCCCGCCCTCGACGGTGTTCACGGTTCCTCGTACCGGCGCTCTGATAGACAATCACGTGGATGGGAATTTCTGGATTCTACCCTAAGTAGAACCATTTTCATCCGCCGCACATTTTCTTCCTCCACGGCGGACCGTATCCGATGGCGGAAAGCTGTGCTGTTCCTTCGCAAAGATATTTGGAACCCGGAAAGTTAATAACACAGTGCTCTCTAACAATGAAAATAGAACGATTCGAGTTTCGGCATTGAATACGCTAATATTCTTACACGGTTTTACAGTTTTTACAGGTTTTACAGTTCTCGTGAAAATATTCGGAAACCTTTTAAAAAGCAAATTCTTTATAATCGGACCAAATGATCTGAATTTATTTTCGTGACGTTACGGAGAACGAAGATCTGAACAATGCGTTTTGTAGGTCCCGGTAATTTATACTCATCTGTTTCAAACGACGTTCGGATACTTACCTTGGCCACTGTACATATTTTTAAGAAAATAAATAAATTTGTTATTTCAAACATAATTTTACTATAACCTACTTCAAGATTGAAGTTAGCATGATACAATTATTCTCTTAGGATTTTTAATGTTGCCAAATCTTTTGTGAGATTGTACTTGTAACGTTTAACTGTCTTGCTAGTGTTTCATTATACTCATATACAGGTTGCAGACATTAAATAAGTAATTCTAGACTATGTCCTCATCGAATGTTCAATAACGATTGATTTCTTATAATATTTCATTTACTTCGCGCAACACATAAAACAAACGAGAAAATTAGCTCGAGGTCTTTTCGGCAAATTACGCGAATCTTCATGCATTTAGAGTTTTAATTGGTATAATACGTTGCCATTAATAAACATTAACGAGCTTTATCGTAAAGAATCTTCTTATTCCGTCTCTCGCGAAAAAAATCCACCGAAATTTGCATAACTATTCGCCTTGTAATTACAGTTATAAACCATAAATATCTAAATTGATAACTGCTCTCGATTCGCCGACTAGCATTAAATCGGTTTGCCATTCCCCTCGTCGAGAGGATTTCCATATAATAAACGTTAGCCAGCCATGATAGTATTTGTCCGAGGGAAATATGCGGAGAAGAAGTCCAACCGAGCGGTTTTACTGTCCGCGTTGAACAAAGGCTGGGTTTAAAGCGGTCTCGATCGGGCATTTATACTGAAAAATTGCATGAAAAGTACGTGTCCGGCCGACGAACGAGTGGAAAATAACGGATCGTTCGATCCCAGAAATGCATTCTTTCTAATTCTCCCGTCCGCTGGCATTCCAGCTGTACTGTCGCGAGCCGGCTTTCTACCGAGAATTAAACGGACGACCTTAAATTAAACCGTTCATACGAGGCGCACGTGAAGCTCGACACTCGCGATCGTTCACATTGACCCGCGTCAACAGTGTCACCGTGTTGCATACAAATCGGAAAAATTCATGCGTACTTCGTGTCCGCAGCAAAATCACTGGCAAAATTCATACCGAGCCGAGCGAATGAGATTGGGGCCAGAAATCGCTTGTAAGACGTATCCTACTCGTGATAGATAACGTGATTTCCTCCGCGGCTCGAGACCAGAATAAATAAATAAATGTTAAATAAATTAAGGAGCCGCTGCTGTACCACAATGTGGTGTTTAATACAGTTTGCCTCGGAACGGATTCGCAACCCGAAGTTATTAAACGGCATTTTTTATTCAATTTTTATACCTTTTTATGACCACGTGTTATTGATAATGTTATTGCTGATCTGCAAGGTTATTAGATGTTGCAATATTGCATTGCATCTTTTACAATCTTTGTTACTGTACCTTAAGTTTTATTACGTTCTCACTGGCTATGCGTTTTAAAAATCCATTTGTTTTATTTATGCTACAGTTTACTAAAATACTACCGTTTAGATACTAATTCTTTTTTTCGTTACATTAGATGACGAAGAATCTGAATAGATACAATACACATTTATATTAAGGTACAAGTGTCAATTAATCAATTCTTATATTATATCTTTATTAAGATATATATAGATAGATATATATTATAAGATATTATATCTTTATTAAGATATAATATAATATGACATAATGCAATATAATATGAAACACTACCGGGTTAACAGTACGCTAACTCTATCTACCAAGTATGCTCGACGAACTTCGCGAAAAAATCACGTTTGTAGCCGGCGTAATTACGCGAATAGCGTGGCGTCGAAAGAATTAAAGCGACGAATTTCAACGGACGTTTGTAGCTCATTAAAAACCAGAGCGCAAATAAAAGGGCAGAAAAGATCGCGTTAACGACGTGCTCGACAATTAACCGAGCCGGATGGAAGAGGGAAAACGGCGGGGGTAGAGGAAGAGAGGTCTTCCTGTCGTCGCGGGACGGCAGGCCGGCCGGGGACAATTAATTAACGCCGTCTTAGCCGTTCAATTTAGGGCGCAAACGAGTTGAATCCTGGCTTACCGAGAACAGCCTGTACAAACGTCCTCCCGCTGCAACCTGTTGCTAGGGAACCAAAGAGGTGGTAGAAGAGAAACACGAGGACAGGGTAGGATGATGCTCGCGGTGGCTGATAGGGTGGCAGTGATGCTGCGAGCTGGCAATTAAGCCATCAACCCTTAATGAATGAACTCCGTTCACTGACACCGACCTCTGGCAACCCCATTAGCTAACTAACCCCGAGTTATTTGCATATCTGTCGGCGAGGGTGGATCGCTCAGATTCACCGAGACAATTACCACTGACTTCATGGTCAGGTGCTTAAAGGCTTAAAGCGGAGGAATTCTTAAAGAGGTCCCCGCGAGTTGATAATCAAGCCACAGGTCCTCTTAATCGCTCGGCTAACGAATCGGGCACTCGAATACGTTGATTCGAATTAACGGCGGATGTTCAATTTGCGCGGGCATCTTGATTTGTAGTCTTCTGTGGATTGTTGGGCGTAAGCCGGTTTTTAATTAACGTCAAAACAAATCTTAAAATATTTAATCCGCAGCATTTTGAGAATTCTTCGGTTTATTTCGTCGTGTTTCTATGATTATTCTATCTGTTTACATATACAGCGATTAATAAAATAATATTAACGCTAAACATTTGAGTTCTTAATTAATGCCAGTTAAGGTTCTGGCAAATAGAACTTACATTTTCTGTAAATGTATAATATATCATTTTACCAAAAACAGTGAGGTAATTATTGTTAGATTTTAAGTCTTACAGTACTAGAATAATTAATCAATTAATTGCAACAAATTGAACTCAATCTAAAATATCTTTTTTTCTTTCAACCATTTTAATAAAGTCAAAAGAAGACCGTATTACAATCAATTTAACTTTTTGCTGTTTTTGTAACTCAAAAAGTCAGAGAAAACATTTTCTACTACGATTTTCTAACATTTTAACTGTAATTAACTAAAAATAACTTCAAAATAATATACTGCAATTTTTAGGTTACTTTTAGACAATTATAGTTAAAATTTTGGAAACCCGTAATAGAAAATGTTATAGAAAATCGTACTTCAGTTTTCAAACAGTAGATATACTTAATTACTTATTATTCCTAGACGGTAAAATTTCTAGGAAACGAAGATACATAAATAGCAATGAAACGTTCGGTTTCATTAATATATTTGAAGATATTTTACCATTGAAGTATCTTCCATTTGCTGAGTAACCTAACAAAATCATTTATCACAGTTATATAAGCGTGTAAATGTTATAGCGGCGAAATTAATTTCGAAAAATCAATTTCACTGTAGACATCCGTTTATTACGAGCGAAATAAGAACGAAATGCAAAGTGATATTTTAGTGCACATGCACATGCACCGTAACCCGTATTAGCGCATGGGTGGTAAACGTGATGGACTGTTTCCGGCCGGAGTTAAGAAGTGTTTAATTAGTACAAGTTAACATGGTCGTCTATCGCCTTGCTCAATTTCACACGCGAGCATACCCCGCATCGCCACGGAATAAAAGATTCTGTCTTGGGGCGTGAAAAACACGACGAGATAGTTCAGCTCTTTTACCACGTGGGTCGGTTTATCTACAGAGAAGATCTTCGGACACAGCCCGAGCAAATTTTTTCTCCGGGACTCTCCCTCGCCGAGGGTAAAAACTTGCCTTCGCGCGTGCACATTTACGTATCGCCGAACTTGCGCTTTTTTTTCTTCGTCGAGTAAACACATATTTCTTAATTACTGAACCAAGACTACATTCAATGTGCTCTTTAAATCTGGACGTGTGGCATTTTCGTGACATAAGTCACAATATACATCGACAACTTTCAACCTTTCTTACAAATATAGACTACAATACTAATTAGTAGACTGCGGATCTTTATGCAAAATACAAATTTTCTACTTGCGTTTGAAGAAACAAGCGTTACTCAAACATTTATTTCTTAATAAATTTATTAAGTTGTATTATGACAACACTTTTTTATTTTCCTGACGTCTTCAGTGTTTTGTATGTTATTTATCCACTGTCAACACTTTTGCATGCACAATTTTGAATATATTCCCGAAAATCAGTTTATACAGCGTAAATAATATGCGAAAATTTGAATGGTTATCAAATAAAAGTAAAATTAAATAACGATTTTAAGAAATTAATCAATATTTTATTAAGAAGCTATAATAAAAGCACGAAACATAGCAAGTACACGTGTAAACAATTAATCAATTAGGAGGATACAAAAATAAGTACCTATAATTATTTAAAATTTCACTTGTTTAATCTTCATAATTAGACTGTAGTGTCTTCTGCATTTGCATCAATTCGGTGTTGTTTTCTTAATAAATTATCGTAAATCACATGAAGACAATGTATATAAATTTACAAAATAATGAAATATACATAAACGTATGCAGACTGTTTATAAATTTCAAATACTTTACGAGCGTTTGTAACACGTCGGTGTAACTCCCAGCCGTAAACGTGATAGAATTTCGAGAACTTGCGGGACACCGTGTAGATGGACATGATCGTTCAAATAGTTGATGAAAATTGGCGAAAGTGAAACGGCGTCGAATTAGTCAAAAGGCGAATCTGGAAGGGACGAGTGTTTGTCGTATCTGCACCATTCCGGGGCATCGCGTGCCGAGACGCACTTTGTCCACCTAACTCCCTATACCTTATCCAGTCCTTAACGCGGGAACGCTAATTCGTTGATTATCCTAATGACTGTCAGGGAACCAGCAGGAAAGAAGAAAACCACGTACCGTGACCCCTTTGCTTAATTTATTCCGAGTAGCCCCTTTGAACTCACCGACGGCGTTTGCATATTCTAAGGATTTCGAGCCCCGGCTGGTTCTCTTCAGCCGATATGATTACGCCGTTCCCGGGCCCGCTGATTCCCCAATTAACCAAGCATTCAATCAATATCGGGGAGAATTAAACAACCGACAGCCCGGTACGTTACTGCCCTCTACCCTGGAAATCTTCATTGCTTATTACGGCACCGAGCCATCTAATAGTTACATGCGCGAGTCTTGATCACGATAGGGCTTCTTAATCTTTCCAGACAAATCTGACGACCTAGTTTCTCACTTCCTCTCGTCTGCGCTTTATTCCATTCCGTGGCGAACTCGAGATATTACCGAAGATTGAAACGTCACGTTTTTTACCGAATATATGGTACCGGCACACTCTTCTGAGACACTCAATCATCGACGAGAAAATGTCCAAACAGTTCTTAATGTAGGACGTTCCGGAGTCGGGAAAGATTTCATTCGGATGCCGGATAAGAGACAAACGCTAGCGAATAAAATTTTATTCGACGCTATCGAATTAATATGCAATCGTACAAAAAATTATCTAGATAAAAATTTATAATTCTACAAGTATTTGAAATTGAACTGATCCTCTGAATGTATTTATAGAAATATATTCTTATCAAATTACGTAAAAACAGTGTCAATAATTATTCGCGTTGCTGTTCGAATAATTTCACAATATCTATACAAATTAATCGAATAAGTACAGATTGAATAATTTATGACGAATAATGAGTAATTGTTATTCGAATAATGCCCAACTGTGTCGGCGACGTTTGAGATTTTTGTAGATTAATTAATTATGTGTTGGGACATCGTCGTCTATCCTAATATGTTGTAATTAAACTTAGGACTTTGTGCACTATCAAAATATTCTGTGTCGATTCCAGTAGAATTTTTACTTTTGTGACGGAAATTTTTAGTAATTAAATTAAATAATGTAGGCATATATATAATGAATATGTAACTTTCTTTTCCACTTAAGAAATTATTACAGACGATTCATTGCAATTATGACCGAAATGGTACGGCAAGTGATTAATGCATAATATAACAGCATTCGCAGATTTTTCATAATAAAAGCTGCAGAATATTTATTACATATTTACACCTATTTTATATGAATGTGTACGATAAACTGTACGTATAATCATTGTATGATCTTATTGTCCTTACAACGAGAATATAATGGTAGTAGTAGTAGTATAATGGTAGTCCAACTTGTGGCAAAAAATACACAACATTGCATAATGCTGCAGTGCAATCGACAGAATAAAAATTTGTACAATAGCAATGCGTCTAAAATCACAAATAAAACTGGCAAAGGTTCAATTCACGATCGTGAGAATTTCACTTCATCACACAATATCAAATTATCTCGATGAGACAGAAAAATCAGAAACGATATCAATAAAAAAAAATGACATTCGAAAAATACATAAATACATAGGTATGGAGAAAAATACGAAACGAAGCGGGAACGATTAGGTAATTGCAGATGTTAAAATGTGCAAGGTCCAGAATAATTGGAAGCAAAAGAACCGCAATAAACACAACTGACGAGTGAAAGTGCCATTTTGAGAAGACAATAGCGAGAGAAAAGGGGAAATAATAAACGGTTCGACTGCGTCGAGAGAAGCTTCTACACATCGGTCGGAGAGGGCCACGTACAGAAACAATACAACGAAAGTATGCAAAAGTTGTTCAAGAACCCTTAATTCGACTCGGGTCGTTGAGAGGACGGTATATAAATGCGAATTTAAATTATACGGGTACCGGTTGCCATCTCGATAGGGTTTCTTAATCCCCTCTGGGAAACACTAACGCCCTACTTTTACACTCTCTATTCAGCCCCGGCTTAATTACTTTAATCATGTGTCGGTGTCACGAGGATCGACCAATCGCGGGACAGATTTAATGCTCGGTTACAGCAGAATTTCTTAACGCGAAGCTGAAGGAAGAAGACCCTAACATGCTCGAAGCAAACTCCATTTCCCGCGATAAGTACCAACCGTTCATCCAATTAACGCCTTCGAGGATTCTGATTACAGGGCGCCGCTGCTGTTTTATTTCTTAATTTCTGTTCGTTGACGACGATTCTTACGACGCTAAAGACACACCTGCATTATTTTTCGGGAAATTTCAAGTCGTCGGTTCGTTTTACGTTTTTTCTGTTTTTTCGTTGCGATTACCAAGTAACCTGCATGCATTACGATATTTTGCACGGGCTCGATTTTATGTCTTCACTGAACATGAAACGGCATTTTTCAAAATTAAGATGCAGGTACTACTTTGCCGATTAAATTTCTTCTTCGTGAATTAAAGTGGGCCAGCGAAATACACTGTTATTCTGTGAAATTGTTTCGTGCAGAGCTATATTACATTATATTACACTAGTTAATAAATGCCTTTTATTGATCCAGGTAATAAAATTGATTAGGCCCTTTGATTACAAAGACGCGATTTATTTATTGCGTCTTCCGAGCACGCTATTAATAACAAATAATAAACAATCGTACATATCTGAGAACAATTCTAAAAGACACGATCAACGATAAATAAATCTTTTGAATTATTTTAATCGAGGTAAATATAACTTATTCCCGATATTTCGTTGCACGGGCTTGGAAAGCAGCCACATTAGCATTTCCATAATTAAAAGCAACGAGAAACGTCATAAACAGAAAATGGACGAGGTAGATGCTGCATATATGCAACCTTGTGTGCTGCGAGACGATACGCTGGGCAAAAGGAAGACTCGCAACTCGGATTTGCAACTTGCCTCGCATTGATCGCGGGACCGCATTGGTTTTGTTTTACGGCAGCCTGGATAATTAACGTCTGCGTATCGATTACTCGCTCGACGAGCTCGATAGGACTTCCTTATCGACGCGATAATTAAAATTCACCTGTACGACGGAAGAAAAGAAACGAGCCCGGAGCAGCACCCCAGGAATAATCATTAAATTGCCGATCGTTTTCTTCCTCCTTTCTGTCTAACCGTAAATTACAAGATCGAAAAATTTTCATTCGTGTCGCGGACCTCGTTGTTTTTCTCTTTCGAACGGTAATAAGGGAGTGATAATAACGGCAGGAGCCTCGGATATTAAAATCTTTCTCCTTGGCGGGCTTTGAGTGTTTCCCCAAGAGAAGGAAGTGGTGCTTCTAGCATTGTTTGCGGGGTCGACTCGAATCCTCCTAATTAGAAAATTCTCGTAGCGACCCCGTCTTCGCGGGCGCCTTCATCGCTCCGCGAACCTTTTTATTATACGAAGGCGTAACAAGGGCCGAGGGTGCCTCGGTAATTATTATTCAAATATTTTTCTTTCCCCAGACCCGGCGCATTAATATTTACAATGGTACCCCGACAGTCATCCCTTCGCGCAAAGGGTTTACGCGAGCGACGAACCCACCCCGGACATAACCCTGGCTTTCTTTCTATCAGGAATTTCATTGTTAGGTTGCCAAGCTTCTTAGTTCATGTTCTTACTCTTGGAAAACATAAACTGTTCAAATTGCTGTTTCGTTTAACAGATTAATTGTTATTCATTTAACAGTTTAACTTCTATTCGTTCAACAGATTAATTTTCTTCCATTTCGGATGACAGTATTTGTTAAAATGTACTGCAAGAGTTTCACTATTACGTTGACATTCGTATTCGTATCAACAACGGTTTAATTCGGGTTCTCTCGTACTTTTGTACAAATCAATTTTCTTTCGCTTAAGAGAGAGATTTGCTTTCTTCCATTTTAGTCTCCAGTATTTATTAAAATGTATTTCAGGAATTTTATCGTTACGTTGACAAGTCTTGCGTTTCATGTCCATATTTTTAAGTAGTTTGATACTATTGGGTTGGCAATCGCCGATTTGTTCAATGAAATAAAAAATTTTTTTTTACTTGGAATGAAGTTTAATCTGTAATGTATTTTCTATTTTGTTCGATGACCTTTTGCCATCTCTCTGACAACTTGAAAATTCCACGCTCGTAGAAAGTCTGATCCTTTTCGGCCAAAAACTGAGTTAAGTGAGATTTTACAGCGTCATCATCATTAAAAGTTTTACCACGAAGGGAGTTGTCCAGGAATCGAAATAAGTGGTAATCCGATGGCGCGAGATCAGGGCTATATGGTGGGTGTAAGATCAATTTCCAACCAATATCCATCAATTTTTACCGAGTGGACAAAGACGTGTGCGGCCTAGCATTGTCCTGGTGGAAAATCACACCTTTACGATTAACCAATTCTGGTCGCATTCCCTTGCCAACCCAATAGTTTGATACTCTATCCAAATTGTTGTTTCTTCAACACATTAACTACCTTTCGTTTTAGTTGGCAATATTTATTTAAATTATACAATCTACTTCAGAAATTCCATTGTTGCATCGACAAACTTTATAATTCATGTCCATACACCTAGAAAATTTGATAATCTACACAAGCTGCTGTTTCATTTGTCAGGTTCACTTCTTTTCGTTGTAAGTGACAGTATTTATTAAGTATTTATTAAGTACTTCAGAAGCAATTTCAAACGAACGTTTCAGTTCCAGCTTACGTCTAATGTTGTATTTCTGTGTTTCCACATGTAGAAGAACCAATAAAAGTACCTTTGAAAATGTCCATTAGATAAATCTTCACTACAATTAATCTCATTGATTATAACATACGGAAACTACACAGACATCAATTTCTGGTTTCAATTATTTGAAAGAGTCGAAAGTACTACAAAACTTGCATCTCCAAATGGCTTTACTGTTTTGCATCTACTCGAATCTGTAACAAACGCATAAAATTCACACCGGATCGAGTTACATTAGACTTTTTCACACAGGGTTAAATTGTTATGCGGAGATCGCTTTTGGCAGCGATCGATCCATTATGCTAAAGAGTCGCGAGCGCAAATTCGAGTTTTCCTTGACCGAAAAAATTCCATTCCGCGCGCGTTTGATCTGCGTAACAAGCGAGGTATGCCCGTTTGTTGTAACGAGCCACGAGAATTCTCTCCGCTCGCACGTAAAAAAAAAGAAGAAGAAAAAAAAGCGAGAACGGAAAGAGAGAAAGAGGAAAGCGCACCCCCTTTGGGTGCTTCCTAACGATGTGCTAACAAAATACGGACCGCGGATAAAGGGCTGCTCAAGGAGGAACATAAGCAGATTGACGAGAAGGAGATCGCTGTGCGTAAAGGTGGAATAAAAAGTAAGGGCTGGCGAAGGCAAATATAAGAGGTTCGGGAGTTGGGTTTAAGAAGCAGACAGTGAAAACCGTTTTCCTCCTTGAGCCAAGACGATATTTCCTCGGCCTCGAGAGGGAGGCTTCCACCCCTTAATTATCCAACTGACAATTATTTTTAACGACTACGCGATATCTTAACGAGACCTAATCCGCCGACGTGGCGTCTATTAAAGAATCGGCCTCCGTGGAATGGTAAACGAAATGTCGCAAAAGGGTGTCTCCTTATCGTGTCTCTTTGTAATCCCTCGTCGAAGGCCATCCTCGCCTTCGCACCGTGACTTCTTTCGTCGAACACCGAGTGTCAACATTTTACGTTACCGCGTTAATTGCTGACTGACGCGCGCTTTCGTCGAATTTTACTTTCTGCTACGGTAAAAGAATATTGACTAGTTTTTCAGTGCGTACTCCTGGCGAAAAGTATTCGATCGAACAAATCATTATTGATAATTTAAAATATTATCTTTATTAACGATAAATGAAAGTGATTGATGGTATGTATTTCTGATATTCAGTAAACGTCTTCATAGTTATTTTAACAATTTTATTCATTATCTTGATCGAATGTTTAGGCTAGGTTTAGTACTTCATCTTTGAAACTTTCCAATAATACGTATGTATGTACATAATTTTCCCCCTCCGGATTTAAAACTTTATTAAAAGAAAATAATACATCAAAGTTATTAAATTGTCTTATTATACAGTTAACTGAAAACTCATTCTTCTTGTGCATTTATATGAAAGATCGAATGTAAATTAAATTTCTATCCAAAAAAAAAAATTTTTAGATTTAACCCCTACATTTTCATACGGAAATTTAACGATGAATTTCTCTTCATTGAATTAAATATATATATATAGCTCAGTTTGTCGAATTTTTTACTGTTTTGAATGCGTTTCTTTCATTTTGATTCATTTATTTGTGAAAATACCGCGTCTGAGAGGCAGACTTTTAAAGACTTAAAGCAATGTAATCCAATAGAAATTGATTTGAACACATTCAATTTTAAGTGAGACATAAGGAAACTGTCATTAGCCAAAGCGGGAATTTTAATTTGAGTACGGTCATGAATAAATTTTGCTATGGATATTGCGATCTCTGTAATGCAACATATATAATAATAAAAATGCCAATTAAAGATAATTAATTGACGAATGCCGATGGCGGCCAATTATTAATTGAGAGAGAGAGAGAGAATGATTCTCTTTTCTTTCTTTCTATCATAACATATGTATATGATGCTGTGAATTCATAAAATCTGATTGCACGAACCGTTGAAGCGGTCCACTACACCATGATCACATGACAGAGTCCACTCCTATCTTCAATCCCTATTACAACACAATAATTACCGCACGATAGACGACTTCCCACGTCCGGCACGCCTCACTCATTAAATTGTCGCTTAACGATGGTTACGAGTCTACGTCCTTTATGGTTATAATCACATACACAGTCATAACAGTCACGATATATCATAGTTAACCTTATTTTAATAAGTATCGATCCTAACATCCGCATTTATATCTTAATGCGAAGTCATGTTTTACGACAGGTTAGTCGTAACAACGAATTATTGTTTTTAATGGCCACGCAATCATTTTTTACAACATTACTTTGACTTTGAAAAGACGATTTTTTGCAATTTTGTATTAATTACTGTCTTCACTGGAAAGTCTCCGCATTTTATTTTCAATTCACCACTTATGCTGTGGCTGTGATGCATGGACTACGTTGCCATCTTCAGTTAAAATGTTTCATCTACCAATTCGCCGCTTTTTAAGATATTTTAAAATATTCGAAACATCGCGTGACTTTTACTTTTTAAACAATGCTAAAATATTCTATCGATATACTATCGCTAGAATATTCATCGAGTAGCAAATGTAATTCCATTTATTTGTTTCCGCTTATTTAAAAATGATTTTAATAATTAAAAACTTCAGTTTTTGGATGATCAGAAATGTTAGGACAATTTAACTGATGAGGGCAGTGCAGCAGTTCGCGCGCGCGAGTGCAAATTCACGTTCACGAAGGAATTAAATAAAAGTGAAGTAAATGATTATTTCTATTGAGAGAATATATTGTAATTCAGAATTATTAAAGCAAACTTTAGTGCATCAAAAGGATGATTATAATTTTACTCTTTGAACGTTGACTGAAATGAGAAAATATAGTGATATAAAAATTTACTCTTCATATTATTTTATGACTTTATGTTATATTCGTATCATATGAATGCCATTTGGATCGTATTACTTGTTCATACATTATATTCTTATTACATGAACGCCATTTACATCATATTATTTGTCCTTACTTAATATTCGTATTATATGAACGTCATGTAGAGATCATACTCTACTCGTACTTACATTATATTCACACTATAAATCATGTAATGATCATGATAGATCAAATATTTCCTAAACACCACAAATTAAATCAAATACCGGCAGTGCAGGCTAAACATTGAAAGCGCAAATCATTAATTCTGATCGATTAGAGTGGCGAAAATTTAGAGCGGCAAAAACAGAGATCGCAAGAAACTGGTTAAAATTAAATCTCGTTAAATACGCTAACACAAACAGAGCACAAAGAGATACACCCATAGCCTAGCAAATTACATAGAACATTCATCACGGGAAGACTGCACAGAGTGTATCCAAAGAACCTAACGACCAGTAATTAATGGTAGTCCATTAGCAACAGTCGCGCGCCAGTAACCCGAACAATTACCGATTTGATCTCCAATACAGAAAACCAATTGATCAAGCGGCGTGCTTGAACAAACCGTGCGCGTATAAAAATCTTAAGAAAATAATTACGCTGACATTCGACAGACGGCGATAGCCATCGGCACTTGACCCCATCAGGCTTGAACGGGGATGAGGGATGCGGTGTACGCGTCGAACAGATTCGGCGTCGAAAATTTCATCGGGACACGCTACGTTTTTCGTGTCACGTCAAGGAGGAGTATTAAACGATCGCCAGATGATTATCGCGGCGGAGAGGAAACAACAACGGGCGAACAGTTTTGCCGTGGTTCGGCCTCGGGTTCGGCCGAATTCGTGAAAGGAGCCCGAGGAATTCGTGGGCAGGCCGTGTAGCCGAAGGTGAAAATAACGAGGTGAATCTGCGCGAGCGTGATCCGCCCCTGACTTTGGATGCTCCGTGTTGCTCTGCATTTAAATAATTAAAGATCCGACGGGACGGATGGACACACGGACCCGTCGTATTAATGGGATAATCGAGCGTTCAACGTCGAGCGAGAAGAGAAGAGTCCCGGGAGTAGGGGAAAGGTTGGTGGTTGGTGACGGTGGTGGTGGTGGTGGACGGGTGATAATGATTTTATAGTCAGCTGAACTACCCGGGGGAGGAGGGTGAGAGACAATTGACTCGATAATACGGGTCTTCCTGCCTGGCACCCGTTGATACCGACGGCAAATCAAGTGCGAACACCCGACCAAGAGAAAGAGAAGAGCCGAGGGACAAGGATAAATGTTCCGTTCGCTAATGACCCTGGTGCCTCTTTAGGGACTGCTTCTCGACTTAGGCTACCGGTCGAAGACCTTTCTATATACCTCTTCGTTACAGGTCGAGGAATCAGGTACCTGACAGCAAACTCCACCTTCTGGCTTCTGCAACACCCTCTTGTTATGCGGACTCAATACGGATCCAGCTTTCTGCGGATCGCTCGCCCGATCGCCCGAAGAAACGTTCTTCGTCTAGGTTGATCACACAGTATCTCCTTCGCCGCTGAACACCGCCGCGATACCTGTGTCGGAATCGTCTGCGAGAACTGCTCGATCTCTTATCACCGGGCTGCGGATCTTTCTACAGAGTAAACGTTTTCCAACGCGATTGTGGGAAACAGAAATTAGATAAACGTAAATTGTTTCTCCAATAGCTTCAACAAGCTGAAACTAGTGTAATTATATCATTGAATTATCGTGCCGTCATAACTTTATGTTGTAGCTACACGTTTCTGCCATAAATACATAAAATCCGCAGTCTACTTATCAGTGGATCGCGGATCTGTATGCAGGATACAAATTATTTACATCGATTAAACGTGGATCGAACACTGCTTAAAACCTGCTAAACTGTAGAATATATTGCGAACCAGGATACTAAATCGTTAATAATACTAACGCAACCATAAATAAGTAATACAAACAGCTCTCTTTCTTTAATGATCTCAGTTAGCTGAAAATAATGCATTGATTATGCAGACAGAAAAGGGGCAAATAATATTAAGAAGAAATTAATTAATTAGGAATGAACATACTCTAAAACGAACCCAAGAAACGACGATAATATTTGAATATTTAATACGTTTGTACGTTATTAAATACTCGTAAGAAGTAGTAATTCAAGTTTTTTCTTGATCCAAGTCCTCTCAACTCGCCACATCGTGCACAGGTGTTAAAAACAACACCTGCCTCGGCAACGCTGTCTTGAAAATTACCATATAACAATATTCAACATCGAGATTGAACTTCGCTTATTATTAATACGACACAGTCGGTGTGACGTTTACGAAGACAACTTTTATCGCCATTGTTATCCTGAAGGAATGAAACAGGGTCACGCATGTCGCGCATGGGATTGTAAACGTGTCCATAATTCTGAAGGCAACTTCAACACGTGCCTACTCCAAAAAAAAACAAAAAATTTACTTAACATTGCTTTCACAATAATGATTTTTCAAAAAATCAAAATTGGCTCAAATTAAAAATTTTAAAATGTCATTTGCTTAACACGTTCGCTACCAGCGTCATTAGTATACACAGTCATATTCATTGTATTTATCGTATTAAATACGTCGTATCTTCTTAGAGAATATGATAAAAATATCGTCGAAAAGAAGCTATAAATTCTCTAAATATCATGCTATGCGCTACAATTTTAAATAATTATGTTTACAAAATTAATTCGACGTTCTTAACGTGAAATACAAAATCGTGGTCGTCACACCTGTGTGACGCTGGTAGCAAACCTGTTAACATCCTCATCGCTGTAATTATTTTTCAGAAAATCGAAATATGCTCGAATGAAATTTTAACACTTTGACCGAATATTTGATTAATATCCACTTTTATTGAGACCCGTAAAACATAAGGATAATGACAAAGTAATTCATGTCAAATTTAATTTTCTAAAGCTTTCGAGGTTGTTGTGACAGTGAAAGCATTAGGGCAGTACGAACAATTTCGGCGTAAACGAATGACGCAACCGAAAATGGATTACATGGGAAACAGATTAACGCGTCGAATAATTTGAACCGCCCACTGGCGGGACGGGCATGATTTTATTCGAGGAAAGCTCGGATAAAAAAGAAAAAAGGAAGAGTTTCGAGAGAAAGGGACCTGTCTACCTTCACATGCGGCAAACGCAAAAATAGCCTCGAGACATGTCAATAATTAATTAACAGAATTTATCGATACGCCACCGCCGTTATCTTGTCCGATACGCGTACGAAACGATTTTGTGGCCGGGCAGGGAGATAAGCCGTCGTCAATTCACTCGGCTGCCTCGTTCTCGTACAAATTACGACTTCCTCGTGATCCTCGACATCCAACATTTCCTGAGGGAGGTGCAGAGAGCCCTTACAACGAATGTCGTTCTCCGTATCGACGTCAAATGGGTGGGCAGGTGACTCGGAATGGTCCGACCCGAAATTGGGACCTCGAATATGAATGTCGGCCATTTAGTCGCATAAATAAGTATTCCCGAATTTATTCGTGGCCTCCTGAACCAGGTATTCCCTCTTTCAATAAAAACGGACTTTATTTATTCAGATTATCATAAGCTACCGACCATCTCCGTGCTCCCTTAATGAAATTACATCGTTAAGAGTTTTACCTTTCCCCATTATTAATTGCTACATTTAGTCATCCGGAAATTCGATGCTCGAGTTGTTCGGGCCAGATATTTCTTGATTTTCGGATAACTATATTCGGGAGATTAAGAGATTATATTGAACTTTATGCTTCTCGCTATATTCGCTCGAACATTTCTACATTTCTGCCGCCACCACTAGAGTGGAAACTTTACCGCGAAAAATGCATGCAAGCATGGTGCAATTTAGGGCAGCGGAAATGTTGAAACACTTTCGAAATGAATATCTGGAACTGGGTCGAAGTTCTTGTTTCAGAATCTGTCCTGGGAGAAATATTTTTAAGTGGTTCCGTACGAAATGTGCATAAAATTGCTTGGTTACTGAAAAAGGATTTTAAGACGTTCTTCAATGTTGGAAGTGAAATTGAGATTTTGAAACGTTGCGGTAAATATATTTCAGATTGAACAATCAAATAGAAACATTTAGTTCAGTTTGGAATTTGAACCTCTCGAAGTTTACTTAGCAAACCTAATTCAAAGCAAATCATTCTAAACCCTTTGCACTCGAGTTGTTCGTCTGATTCGCCATTAAACGTTATATCACGATCCAAAATCATTTTTACATTGTCACGTTTGTTCATATTTCAAAATCTGTCGAAAGTGTAACTGTTGCATGGATCACAAGTCTCAATTTTATATGCATATAAAATGAAAATACCGTAGGTCAGAATAACTATCTTGGATTTAGAGTTAAAATGACTTCGAGTGCAACGATTTAATTCTCGGATGGTGGACCATTTTCGCAACTGTACTATTGACGATGTTTATAACAATTCTAAACTTTATTCAGAAATTTTTCAAAACATATTTTATTCAAGATATTTCTTGCAGACTTATTAGCTTTTCTGTTGTTCCTCATATATAAGCAATTTATATATTATTTAATTCCCGAAAATTCAATAACTAAATGAACGACGATTTAAACACTCTGAGTCAAAATTGACCTGGCCACCATCTTGCGAGCCTCGGTGCTTTTTCTGTATAAATATTTATACAATATTGTTAAACAATACATTTAGATATCTAATAATGCAAAACTAAAATATAAAAAATTTCAAAAAGAACATTTTTGTTCTAACAAAAATACATGTTTAAAATTCTGTGGACATTTTTTGACCCATCCTTAGGAATGCCACGATTAATACAGTAAAGCTAACAGACTGATCAAAATAATCATTTTGCTTATTTACAAGTACATCGTAATAAATCTTCAAGTAATTTTCACAGAACGAGACGTTTGACCAGAAACAATTAGATCTATCGAATACGATCGTAAAACACGAGAGCGAAACATCATTGTCAGACCGTGGAAACGCGTTTGTAGCCGCGTTTTATTGAAACTTCCGCAGCGTCTGAAAAATCGCATTTACGTTCGGCCGGGCAATCGTGGACGCGAAGAACCACGATTTTTTTCTTATAAGATAGCACTCGACGAGGCCGACTATTGCCATCCCAATCATGACCGAACCGTTTCTAACGAAGTGCCATTCGCTGATCCAGAGATACGCACGGCGAAAGAAGAAGAGCGCGAAAGAAAAGAGATAAACAGAGCCGAGGAACGAGCAAAGAGCCATTGATCCTGGTGGTGGGACACGGTTGAAACCGTGTCCGGGCAGCAGTTCGAGGACTTGGACATCGGTCCCTTGACGTCTCAAGCGGGAGGGTCCCGCGTCGGCCGAGATAACGAAATTAGCCCGGTCGCTAATTTATTTCCTAATTCTCGCGGGAGCGGAGGTGTGAAACAGCCGTTCTGGACCGTGGTATCCACGATAACGGGCCTCGATGCGGTATAAAAAGTGGTGGAAGGGTTTCTCTCGTAGGAAGGCGATCGGCGGAAAGAGAGAGAGGGGACGAGAACGGGACGGAAACAGGGGCCCGCTGGATAGAGAACGAAGGAGGGAAAATGGAAGAGAGTGAAGAGAAGATAATACGAAGGCAGGAATGCACGCCCACGTTCACAACGTGTTTTCCTACGTCGGTGTGCTGGTCACCACGTGAGAAACCGACTAGCGAGCACACACGGAATGCACAGTTGTTGCATACTTCGCGTACCATGGTTAGAGATGCGCGGATGCATCGATCCTGACCGTGGCATTGATTTCTCCCCGATCTGCCGATCCACCGCTTCTCGGTCTCACCTTGATCGCCGGGATCGCACGAAAATCAACGATCTTCCTTACCACCGTCCTGCTATTTTAGTTCAGCAAAAATCCTGCTGCAAACTCTCTGACAACATAGCTGTGCATTATGCGAAGCTTTTCGAATAAATATTTATCCAGTATAATTATCCGTATGAATCCTTATTCGATGATTCTGAATGATTCTGTATTCGAATAAATCATTCGCATAATTCTTTATTCGAATAAGTCGTACGAATTGTAAAATTATTCGAATTAGTTATTCGAGTTGTAAAATTCGTTGAATAATAATGCGAATATTTGTAGACTGTTTTTGTTTTCACGTAATTTTATGAGAATATAATTGTACGAATACACATTTAGGATCGGTTCAGTTACAATTATTTATAGAATCATAAAATTAGACACATTATCAGTTTTATTCGAATTGATTATTTTCCGTATGAATTCCCATACGATTAATTCATATTCGAATGAAATCTTACGCGGATCAATTTTCCTGTAGATAAATTTTTATTTAATGGGACATTTATTCGATGGTGTGGAATAAAATTTTATTCGTTAGTCTTTATCTCTTATCCGTCATTCGAATAAGATTTTGCCTAACTTTGTCTAATTATTACTTAACTTTAATTTAAATTCGATCTGCTAGCATTTATAATTTATAACAAAAAAATGCTAGAAAATAATAATCTTAATAAACACGTAAGAAAAAATGAGGAACAAGTCGTTTTTACCTATCTGGTAGTTCTAAAGCCTTAAAGAAAGTACATTCTGTTAGCTTCATGCAATGCTTACTTGAATCTAATTAATCTTATTGTTTACTTTGATTTACATATATTATTTTAAAGCTTGTTTATCGATTAGTTTATCTGATTGAAACGATTCTTACTTCAATTAATCTATTATATTTAAATATGAGTCGAGTTATAGCTAGAATTTTAAGCAATTATGGCAAAAATTAGTAAGTGAAATAATAAAATAGTAAGAAAATACGAAGAATTAACATTATTAAAGAAAGAATAATATCTCTATTCGTTTCTAGTACCTCGCAATTTGTACAGAAAATTGTTATTTTGCATAATGAACACGTATCTACTCATGGCATATTAAAGTTGCTATTAATCTTCAAAGAAAACGAGAACCTAAATGAATTGTACCGATACATTGAATTTTAAAAAATATGCTACGAACTTGTAACACTCTCTAGCTTTCAGAAGTGAGATTACAATGACCAACGGATCATTCACGTTTCCAAAATGCAATGATGCGCATCGAAAGCTCAGAAAGTCGAAACGGGCAACGTCAGAATGCAATTCGCGAATGCAATAGCTTAACGGTTCGGTAATTGCTCGACTACTTCCGATGCGCTAGAAATTTCGTATTCATAAAACAGCTTCATCGGGGGTCGCTTAGAATTTCATCTGAAATTCAATGTAATCGGTGTTTGCAATTCGATTAGACGCCGCTGGCTCGGTTTAGCGAAGCGGAATCAATTTGACAAACTTCGCCTTGTCGTTCCGCTCTTCCAGGACATCCATTAAAATTCCTGAAGGCGCTAACGACATTCCCGATTATTTTGTTCGACGCCCTTCGAATGCGAGTTTATAGCTGTCAGGATATACAGACATATACCTACTTACCAGCGGAGCCCACGGTATTGCGTCTGACACGGAAACTCGCTCGTAAATTCCCGCCGAACAAATTTCCAGCATGTGTCGCGGCTATCTTAGGGCCAGTGCTTCTCAACCCTGAACCGCGGCGGGTTGGCCGGGATCGTTAACTTTCTGGCTTGTTAATAAAACCGGCGACACCTTAAAATGCAGTTCTATAAAATTTCTACGACGACCACCGGAGCCTCTACCTACGCGCTCGACGCGCCACTAAAAATTCATCGCCGCTTGTTGCTCGAGATTCGACAGAAATCAATCGATGTTTTGTACGCTCGATGGAGTGGAACGACAAACGAACCGTTCGGTTGTTTCATGTTGGAATCGTGCCGTTAGTTTGCGTGCCGATGAATTGTTATAGGGTCGCGTGTCGGATATGAGAACCTCTGGGACTTGGGAGCGGCCGGCAATCAGAATCTCGTACGTAGTCACACATTTAAACAAAAACACACATCGAGGTGGTACCGAAGCACTACTATCTCAATCCGTACGCAAATGAGCTCCTCTGCCCTCTAAGAAGACGAGGCAAGAGCGATGCCCGTGTAAAAGTGCTTCCTTGGATGTGCAAGTGCGTGCCGCTCCATGTGTTTTACGTGCATAAATTGAACACACGTGCGCCAATACGTACACAATGCCCATAACCGCGATGTTGATCGTGTACGTAGAGGCGTGGAACAGTAGGAGAGATTGGGCAGAAGGGAGGGCAAATCAGAGCCACTCAAAGAAATAACCAGTGCTCATTAAGAGTAATAACCCTCTCTTCGGTCGAGCCGATTGTTTCAAGGGTGTCACACGGATCGGGCAGCTGCGATACTGCGCATTACTTAACGGTCTTCCTTATTATATTATTTGATTCGGGGTTGCATCGGGGCCCAACGGTGACCTTGCTGACAGAAGAACCCTATTAACAAGACAGTCCTACAGAACGTCAAGTGATCCTTACTTCCTTTCGACGACTAGACGACACGAACTACACGCGCGTGTCTTCTCTCGCTTCTTGTTCAACCACTGTCGAGCTCGTAGATGCGACGGATATCTTAATCTTGAATTAACACTTTGACTGTCGCCGTCAACGACACGTCGGTGACTGAATTATTCGCTCAGATTTGAAAATTAATTTGTACGCTAATCTGTTGTATTTGACAATTTCGAATAAAATACTTTCGTTTTATGCAATTTTTGAGGTGGTTGGCGCGACATTCAAAGTGTTGCACAATTTATTGTTGTGGCTATAACTCGAGCTAATTAAATTTCGTTAATGCTTGCAAAATAAATTAAAGTTGAAAGTGATCACTAGGTTAGGAAAACTTGAAAATTTCGATACACTTTTATCTGATTAGAATTGTTAGAGGAGGAAATAAGCCTACTATTGCTTGCAATTGCTTGCAGACAAGTCTTGTATAAAAATCCACAGTTTTCATAAAATAAATTATGATTATTTCGTGGAACTTTTATAGCATACTGAAATACCTTTATCGAAAATAATTATTAAACTGCGAATCTTTTTTCTTATTTCTTATTTACCTTCAGTTCTTTAGTAAAATCAAACTTTCTTTTTTATTACAAGTCAAATTTGTATGACAATCTATTTTAGTCATAAAAGAACAAGTAAATGAATTTTATTTAAAATAACAACTGAAGTTAAGAATATATTTGGTATATCTAAATAAATTTGACGAATAAATTTGATGGAAATCTAAACTTGTAGAAAGAATTCCCATTTTATTTTACGTAAGTGAGAAAATAAATAAAAGTATTTAACGGATTTGGACACATATGTTTACAAATACTTATGAACCAGAAATATTGCCAGATATTTGCGACGAAGATCTTGCGATTGAATTTGATTAATAATACGGCAAAGATGAAATTGATTTGATCATTCAATATTTATATTTATAAATTTTTATTTAGCAATTAATGTAGAAAGAAGCTAATGAAAGAAATAGAAATGTGACTGGAATAAATCATTTTAATAATAACTTATTTCAATGTACATTACCAGGTAAAAAATTGAAATTTGTTGTCAGGCTTGGATGAAATAATAACACGTGACTTTTAACTTTATCAAATTGATATAACAGTGCACCATACGGTATCATATTTGACAGATAATGCACGTATTTAATGATTACGTACTTTCGATGAATTGTGTATGTCACTTCATGTTTGCATTTCATTTCCACACAAGATAACAATTGAATGGAAACCACGAACAAAGGCCACCGTTGCACGTATCTCAAATGCAACACAGACCCTTATTCAAGGTTTCCGTTCAATTGTAAAAAATCTCCTAGTCCGAAGAACACTTTCTTTATCCCAACTCTTCGTTATTATGGAGAGTATATTTGAAGCACATGCCATCATTCCTGGAATGACCGCATTCGTGTTTCAAAATGGAAACGATTATCCTTCGTAGAAAGAGGCCCCGGCCTTACGATCGACTAACGACGACGCAACAATATCTTCCAATCTAGCGTAGAATTTCAGTTATTTTATGGGGTACGTCGCTCGCGGTTCGGATTTCGCGCTATTTATACTAGCCGCGTATAGATTATAACTCAGCCGATTATAGCAACTAACAATCGCCTTCGCGCGTCACGGTTGAAATAGTCCGAGGCCTTATAATGAATTTACTACATTCTTCGTGAAACTCCACGACCTATAAAAGTTCGGAAGAGCTAGGCTCGCGCTGGCTCGCGGATACCTCCATTCGTACGCCAACATTTTTTTCTTCCTTTGCTTATTACGTCGCTTTACCTTCGTCCTGCATCGCGAAAAAAAGATTCCGTCCATCTCGAGACATAAAAACGCGGATTATTTGCTCTTATGATCGTGGCGGACCATAATCCAGACAGCCACGAGGTACCAGAAAGAAGCGTTAGTCAAACAACGTTACACGAGCGTCAGGGGTTCTCATTACGATCGGGGATACCAGAAAAATTGATCGACGATTCCTGCGGCACGCAAAAGCGAGTTTATCGTCCCTACTAACTATCGATTCTATAGAGTGCTCATGAGACACCCACGAGAGCAAAGATATCCGCGCATCTTTTGAGCGCGGCAGCTGGGTAGCCGAGTACCTCATAAATTAGATCTTATAACTGGCTACGAGAGCTATTATTAATTTAACACCAATCATTAATTTCTTTCATTTATAATTAAGGTCCTTCGAATATAACCAAATGTACCGAACCTAAGCTTGGATCTATACACGTTGGATATATTCACTGTATGTCTCTATAGTAGAAATTATAATATTTTATGATTATAATATTGATTATTATAATACATATAACATGATATATATTAATTATGATTATAATATTAGATTCTTCGTTATCTTAGATTACAATACCGATTAATGTAAATGATTAAAAGATTGGAGGACATCACTCTGATATTCAGAAGTACACGAAACAGGCTGCAAATGACAACATTTTCAGCAGTTGAATTCTTTTATTTACTAAAAATTGTTGTATCATACTCCGATATAATATTTACATTGCCAAATTTGTTTATATGTTAAAAACTGTTAAAAACGTGTCTGTTGTATGAGTCGTAAGACTGAATCACGTGTACATACAATGCACTTAAGTAATATACTCGTAAAACGGAAATATTGTAATCCAAAAAAACCATTCTGGATTCAGGATCAAAATGGCTTCTAGTGCAAAGAGTTAATAAGAAATTAATACTACTAAACTATCGCACGAGATATCCAAGTATATAATCGGATAATTTTCGTTTATTCAAGTATCATATGGGCGACTCGAATATCCAGGTATCTCATAAGTAGACTGCGAATTTTATGCAATTATGACAAAAACGTGTAGGCGAAATTTAAAACAACGAATATATTTACAGTATTTAGGGACACGCTCACTGGAATTATTAAAGAAAGAAAGAAATTACTACTTGTCCCGTGTTTGTTGCAATTGATGAAAATAACTTTTATTTTGCAGCGAATTGCGGATCTTTAGGCAAAATAAAAATTTACATCGTCCATTTAATGATACTGAAATTAGATAAAAATGTATTTCGTGTTTTAATGACGTTTATACATTGAAAGAAGTATTTTTAAATGCTTCACCCGTATACCCCGTTCTGCGCTTCGTTCATCTATTTTTGCGATAAAATTCGCAGCCTGCCCATAATAAGTCGCAGCTCTATTTCATAGCTGGATGCTGACTAGAGGGCATCGATAGTATGCGTCGATAATAATATTCTAACTGATCCTACGCTGCTCCGGATCGAGCTGATCACGACCTACGAAGCTTGATAATTACAGACGAGCGTCCAGCGAATGAACACGGGTATCATTAACACTTCCTGCCTCGTAACGACTCCTCGTCTGATACACGATATACGCTGTACCCCTGCGCGTCACTGCGTAAACCTGTCAACCTGCTTAATTGACATCGAACACCGACCGTACCGTTAACAAGCATTTAATCGAACCGATCTCGAACTATTCTCCGAAAACTCCTCGTTCCCGGGAATCGGTTGTAAAACCGTGTGCCGTATTCTTTCACGGTCTGGAATCGGGGCGAAGCTCAAGCGGAAAAAGGAGTAATCGAATTAAAATTAATCTGCGATAGGTATGTTCCAATTTGTCCGACTCCAGTGAAAATGGTATTGAATTCTTCTCTCGCGCCGGTTGCGGTTATTCCGTTAATGCCCGTTGCCCTGCGGCCTGGTTAATAGCGACCAATTTACCTGTCTCACCGAGGCAGAAACGAGTCCTATATAAATTCTCCGCCGATTACATCGGCGACGTTATTATGACAAAGTTGGCACAAATCAATTATACGCTACCTTCTGCTTTCTTGGCCACCTTCGTCTTAGAGAGGCCAAAGGCAAGCACCAGCTTCGAAACTATTCGAGCTATTTTGTATCTCTTCGCTAGAATGTATTTCGCAGATTACTTATGGTCACTTAGGACTTCGAAGATTGAAGGAAAAACTTGGAAACGAGTGGTTACGCGCGTAGATAAGTCAAGCACTCGGAGTGTGAATGCAGTCGCATCGTAAACATAGCAATAGAAAGTACAAGTGGGAATGATGGCAAAGACACTGACAATATGACTGTGATTAGCGATAGCAATGAAACCGAAAATGAAGATTGCTGTTTGAGATGCTTGAGCGGATGTAATCGGGAGCGCATGAAAGGCGTTTTTACTGCTTGATAAATATTCTTGTTTATTCGGGTTACCGATTTCGTGGAATGTAATACCACTGGACTGATTTCACCTTGTTCCTTCTCGTGAAACTGATTCGAAGATATTTAATTAAACCCTAGTACAGCGTGCAATAATAAACAACTTACAGATGACGTAGATAACATTTTTATTTGAAATATTCGATAATACACTAAATAAAATAATAATTATTCATAGTGCCAACAAGCATTTTATTGAACCTTGTGCCAAATTGACACTTTGTTCGCTGATTTTAATACGTAAATATTAATATTAATAATTTATATATTGTGCATGTACGTATTGTGCATTGTTTTACTAATTATGAATGACACGAATTTTATTATTATTATTATTTTATTATTATATTTAAATCCTAATATCAATGTTTGCTTCAATGTCAATACCCGACATTTTCTATGATATTTGAAAACATGGTTTGTTGTTAATTATCCAAGAAAGTGACGATCTATATCAATTGTGTTATTAATCAACAAGAACGTACACAAACTTTTAATCACAATTTCAAGTTTAGTGCAGGGACATTCAAGTACGGATATAAGGATTAAACTTATCTAGTTCTTCGCCTTCTTAACCACATCTAAATTCTTCGCTCTGAAACAAGCAATTTACTCTAAGTCGTTTATCTATCTTTATATCGTATTGATTTTTCACTATTATCTCAATCCGACAGAAAGACAAATCAAATCCGAAAAATCTAGGACGGACGATTGTTCACTTAGGAAATTCAATATTTATTAAGTAAATACAGGAGAACTATAGTAATCCGATTTACTATAGACAACTGAACGTATGGGTCTAAATTCTATTTTCGAAATTAATAGAATGTTATTATGTATGTCTGATAAACAATGTTCTATTAAAGAGCAACCAAATTTGAACGAGCTTTTAGGTTGAACCTAATTTACAACTTACAGACAACTAATACCATTAATATGATTAATATAATGACACTAAAAAGATACTTCTATCGGAAATCAATAAATATATTAATTCATTTGAATCAATATCAAAATTAAGTAAACAATCTAAGTAAATTCGATCTTGCAATAGTTGCAAATAGACTGGGAATTTTATGCGTCCATGACAGAAATGAGATCAAATGTAAAACAGTGAAAATGTTTAAAGAATTTGCAGACTTTGTCGCATTATTTTCCACTCATTAAAATTATTTAGAAAAGAACTAAATGCCTGAGTACCTCGCGTGTTCTGCAATCTGTGCAGATAATTTTGCATAAAAATCCTCGGTCTAGTCGCAAAGCGACACATCCCAGTCATTTTTAGCGCTCGACACGGTTAATGTTAATAGCACTGCGAGCACTTTCTTTTCTCAAAATTCACGGCGGCTCAACCTAGATGCCGGCCCAAACAAGACTACCCTCCCCATGATCACAGAATAATAATAGAAAAGACAACACGAATTTTGCTAACAACATCGATCCGTCGTTTGGTTTCAGTAGCGGCTCCAGGTTTAAGCAGCGTGATGCACGGTAACGGTCTGATGTCGTTGCACGTGGAAGGTGGCACGCAGGTCCAGGTGCCTCGCTCGTTGATGCAGGCGTTCCTGCAGCAGGACCCGAACCATCCTGGTCTGGAGACGGTGCGGCTGCCGACACCACCGTGCGGTTCCGACGAGAGCGACCCTCCGCAGCACTGTCGCGAGGTGGAGACCGAATTGTGTCTGGTGTGTCGCCGATGCGGCCGGGCCTATCCGCAAGAGTCGACGCTGCTGACGCACCAGCGTTCCTGTTATCTAGGCAACCAACAGCGTCGCGGTGCACTGCGTCTGGTTCAGTCACGCTACAGCTGTTCCTTGTGCGACGGCAACACCCCGGCACGCACCTACACCACCGTGAGCGAATGGCGGCGTCACGCTGAAACGCTGCAGCACCGTGCCCGGCTGGAGGCCAACCAGGAACGGCAACAGCATCAGCAGCAGCATCAGCAACAGCAGCAGCAACAACAGTTCGGCAACATCAGCGGGCTCTCTGGCGCGCAGTGCGGCGAAGAAGTGCACCCGCTCACCGACGAAATGGAGGACGTCGTGAACCAAATCACCTTGCTGGCTGCTCGCGCGGCCGCGGAGAGCACGACCGGCCAATCTCAGGGTAACGAGAGAGCGAACCCGGACAACAACAACGCTCCCGACGTGAAGAGACAGAAACTTGTGCAGGAGGTGGCCGCTTTAGCTGGGGCCCGTTAAAGTGCTCGCCGACCTGCCGCGCGGACTGCTCAACGAACGCGCGAAACGCTTTGGGCTGAAGCTTTCGCGGAAGGGTGCGATGGAATATGTGTATGTGTGTGATAGGTCCTCGGGGATGCGACGCGTCTCGCCCCGAACCGCGACAACCCTTGTCTCGCGGCCGGGACGGGACCGAACGACGGTGAGACATGGCTGAACAGGGCCGAGAAAGTGTTCGATGGGTGCTCTGTGAGGGATAATTACTCGATAACGAAAACAACGTTCCTAACTGACTAGATAACGGGGAGAGGGTTCCAACCTAGGCATGATATTGTCGGTGAGAGGCTTTTTCTTCCGCTCCGGGCACACCAGGGAATCTCCGATACTCCGGGTACTCGCGCGTGGACGGTGGACCAATTACTCGAAGATGACCGCATGCGAACCCCCTCTTTGCTTTCATTTTTCATTTCCGTTGCGCACTGCCACTGTCGCGCACCGTCGGTTGTATTACCATTAATTTTTATCGTCAGACGACTGTAAACAGCGTGCCATCGAGCAGCGCGTACACCAAAGTTCCTTCGATTGAGAGAATTACGAGATTCGATTAACGGTTATGATTGGGGCTGGGTTGGGGGTGTGGGGTGGGGGGATGATGATGACGATGATGATGATGATGATGATGATGATGATGATGATGATGATGATAATGATACACGGGCCGGTAGAGCTTTCTTTGGCGGATCGTCGATGAAACCGATGACGCTCGGGACGAAATTGTATCCGTGAAAGTACGCTGTTTCGCTCGCCGCGGGTAGAAGATGGACGGACTCGTTCGGACGAGCTTCACGCGGACAGGACGAATACGACGAGCAGTGGACGGACGATGATGATGATAATGATGATGATTATGATTACGATTATGATGGTGACGATGATGATGATGCTGATAATGACGACGACGACGACGGTGATTATGATGATGATGATGATGATCATTATGACGATGATGATTATGACGATGCTGATTATGATGATGCTGATGACGATGATGACGATGATAATGATGATGATGACGACGATGATGATCATCCCTTGACGGCGACGCCAGGATGACGCGTCGGGGTGGGCTGACTTAAACGTTCCTATGTAAAGTAATAATAAAAGTTTAATGCAAAAAAGAGTTACTAAAGAAAAGGGCAGACGTGTTAAGGCGCGCGGTGAGGTAGGGTAGAGGGCACGGCATTCGCAATGGAGAACAAAAAAAAAGAGAAACGATGAAAAGAGAACGCAAAGTGCCGCGATTATTACGAATACGTACGTACATATTCATCTAAATCTTCACTCTCTATCTCTCTGTCTCTCTCTTTCTTTTTTTACGTGCGTGTGTATGTGTGGTTTACGCGGAACGAGAACAAAAAGACACGGAGCCGCGTGTCGGACGGTATGCGAGAGGAGTGAGCGTGTCGTTTGACGAGGACGATGACCACTGAGAAAACGCCTTTGCTAAACTATACCGATGGGAAATGGGAAAGAGAACTGCGGTAGAGCCGCCGCCGCGTCCCTTTTCACGCGAAAGCGGACGACGGAGGGATTGGCGCGGATGAGCGACGGGTGGATCGACGAATGGTCTACGGCGACCCGTGAAAAATCGGTGGCAGAAGTGAACTTCGACCGATGGCCCGCACGCACACCTGCACACACAGAGTCACGCGCGTTCGTTTTTACAGGTAAACACGTGACAGGGACACGCGCGCGATCACACACTACGCGGTCACACATTACGCGATCACACATTTAGGCGGTCGCACGGTACGCGAACACCGGCGCATTATGCATCTGCGTATGCGTGTGTAGACATTGTTCGAATTAACGTACACGTGCGTACGTGCCTACATGAATGCATACGTACACAGATACATACAGGACACGCGCGCGTACACGTATACAGGGCACGGTAACCCCGTAGCTGGGTGGGGTTTAAGTATGACATTTCGCTAGCGACGTAGCGAATTTTAAACGTTACTCTCTCTCTCCTCTTTGTTTCTGTTCTGGCCGAGAACGACGCGACACTCTCACGAAACAGCGTTCGAAGCATAATCGAAAACACGAGAAACAAAACGGATGGAAAAAGGAAAAATAAAATAATACGGAGACGCAAGGCGGCGGCGACCTGTCCCCGCGCCCCGTCGCGGTGTCACACAGCTCGCGTTCACGAACAAGCAAAACCCAGCAACATGGTTCCTATATTTAATAAATTATATTTAATAACGCTAAACAGAAAAATAATGATTAATAATAATACTAATGATAACAATAAACATAGTAATAAATAATGATAGTAATAAAGAATCATAGTTATAGCTATCAATTAGCTGTAATAATCGTGCTCTAGTAGACAGATCGAACGATCGATCGATCGGTCGGTCGGTCGGTCGATCGGTCGATCGGTCGGTCGGTCGGTCGAGTATATCTGACGTACGCGATCGGGCTCACAGTGCTGGCAATGAGAGAAAGAGCACTGCGGCTAGCACGCGAACGGATTTTCCGGCAGTCGTGTCCCGTCTTTTCTCTTCCCGCCGAAACCGATCGTCCCGCGCCGGGCCGATCGACGAAAAGGATCGACGGACGTGGGCGTACGCGGGGGAGTGTTTCACGGTAGAGGGAAAGAGACGTTACGGGTGCGGACGGCGGCTTTAGAGACGACAAAGGTAAGCACAGAATAACGCGGCGCGCGCTGGTTATATCGATTTTTCAACAATTTCGAAAGTGTTTCTCGAACGCAGCACTGGATCGCGAGGCGATCGAGAGAGAGGAGAGAGAAACACACGCGCCTCTCGACCGACGCGGATAAAGGGTTTTGTAAAGATCTGCTCGGGAACGACGATGAATTCACTATTAGGATGTAAGTTACGGATAATTACAGCTAATGCTATAGTTTTTAAGGGAAACGAAAGGACACGCATCGGTAGACGACTGGCGGACGCACGCGTGCGCGAGCATATATACATTTATATAGATTTATATGTGTATATAGGCGTATGTGTGCGTGCGCGGAGAATATAAATATATATATATATATATATATACATATATATACTTGCGTATATATATGAATAAATGAATAAAAAATGAATAAATAAAATATATATATATATTTAAGTAGATAAATATATATGTGTGTGCGATGTATATTGTACGTGTGCGGGTATACGTATGCACAATATATGTCTCATATGTACATATATAATGTTGTAACGCTCTAGAATCCTCGCGGGTAATATCCGGAACGGTGACGCGTATGCACGCGTACGTACGTCGTGTTTCTCGCGTTCGAAATAATGGCGATCCGTGCTGTTCTCGGATGATCTGAACGAACATTTGACGGAAGATCGTCGGGCGATCACGGGATAGACCGGGCAATGCCAACACAAACAACGGCGAACGGTGTCGTCGCGGTTGCGAGTCGCGTTGACGTGTAGTTTGCGCGTTCGGTGCGATCGCACGAGAATGGGGGCTTGTTGTGTTTGAATCGCGAACGACGACGGCAGAGCAAAGGCGTACAGAAACGGGACAACAAAACGACAAACGGATTCGGTTTCTGAGAAAGTAAATCAGGAAGAGAGAGGGTACCGGGGGGGAGGGGCGGAGAAGGGGGCGAGAAGCGGATGGAAAAATTAAGTTTAAGTGGTCGTAGGGGGCGTGCGAAGCGCGATGCAACAATTATTTCTAAGGTACTAAGCAAACTCGAGGTTCCTGTCTGTAAAAGATGCTTTTTCTAATGTAACGTTGATAACGGCACTTATTAATATTATATTTGAATTATTCTGATTATTATCATTATTTTTTATTATAGATTAACGACAATTATATTTACATATATGTGGTCACGTATTTATTAATTATCTATGTAAAACGTTACAGCGTTGATCGATACCGAGAAGGAAAGGTATGAGTACTCTCTCACACGTACACAGTCATAACAAAGTACACGCAAAATGTTACAGAGATACATCGATGATACAGTCGTACCGCGTCGAACGGAAATCGTTCAGAATTGAGACTAACACGATTACACATCGTCTTGCTCCGTAACCATCCATTTTCTTGGTCATCGTATTCCGAGCATCGAATCGAGCATACCTTTGTAACTGATACCTCGCAAAATATGACAATTGTTACTATTCGGTGGTCGCGGACTAATTAATCTTTGTAGATAATTCGATTTAGATCGTAGTGGTCCTGCGTTACCATAGGTCTCGCAGTTTCGTCGATCTTGAACGCCCTCCCCATGGCGATTAAGAAAATACAAACTTCGGCGAACCCCGTGCTAGTGCAACACGTTCGCGAAACCATTTTCTACCGTTACTTTGTCATCCCACTTTCGCGGGCGATCGCTACGAAACAGGTCATTGTATAACGGCGATCGTCTCACTGCCCTCGAAACACTTCAAATTTGTTTTCCGCCGGTGGGGGATGTTAACAATGGGTTCTTAACGTTCAGCCATGAAAATGAGCGCAACACAGTTCGGATTACGTACTGGGGAGTGTAAATACAACATATTTTAACAGTCACCCCAGGGGGTACGTCGTGCACCATGCCGATAATCCGAAGTCACGCGAGACGTCACCGGAGAAAGTTGATCAGCCCCTGTTTCCACAAAATTGGTGAACGTCTTAACGACGCGATCGCGTATGTCCCCGTTCGGGAACGACTCGTTGCACTAACGCGGACCTCGCTCAAACCAGTATCACTAATCTTAGCACGAGGTGTGTATTCCAAAAGACGATGCGATCTTTTTAACATACATTTTTAAGAAACGGTATACACTTTGGCGCACAAAGGAGTAATATCATGTTCCTTTCGATCGTATACATATTCGTACACCGACACGGACATGCATACACAGATATATATATACACGTATATGTATACGCCAAACGATTAATTTTTCTAATTGATTCGCCGTCATGCGATTGCACGATGATCATTGGGAAATCAACGAACGCGCAAGTGGAAACGCGACACTTCTCACACGCTGTGTACGTTCGAACACACGAGACGCATACAGACACGAAGTGACACGCACGGACACGTATACACACCACGCGCGCGCGCGCGCGCTCACACACACCCCGGCACACACGAAAACACAAACACGCGGAACCACCTAGACATATATACACACACTCACACATATACATATATATATATACATATATGTATGTACACACATTGAATTTTCGAGAACGTTCTCGAATCGATAATATCGCATAAACGCGCGTAAGTTCTCAAAACGCGGTAACGTACGTGCGCGTGTACGCAAAACTGGATCTGGTTTTGGCGTTTTGAGTTTTGAGTACGGGAGATTGCGTGATAGAGTAACCGAACCTCGCTACTAGCTGTTCCTAAAATCAACAATGAATGAGTGATAAGCGTGCGCGAATAATTTAAGGAATGATTAAGAGACAGATGCAATGGAAAGATGTGAAAGAAAGATATTAATTATGTTGTGAGACTTAATGTGTCCTCCGCCGCCGTTTCTCGTTTCTCTCGTCGTTACGTGACCGTCAATTGTGTCATTCCCGATCCCGGCGAACGTGTCCGACATCTCGTTCTTCCCGGAACGTTTTGTCACGATCCACTTACAACGATCGACGGGATCACGAAATCTTTATTTACGATGACAAAATTCGGGAATCTTTAATAGACTACAATACGATATAATATAATATAAATATACAGTTCGCGAATACCGTTCAAGAATATCAAAAGGGCGATCTTTCTTTTATCGAGGCACCAAAGCAAAACCCGTGGAGACCTACCGTTCGTACTCGACGACAGAATAGAGTAGTCGGCGGCGAGAAAGTTTTTCAGTTTTCTAATCTCGTTGAGTTTCTACGATATATGTTGAGACACTAGTATTTATTGTAGAACACGATTGGTTAACCTCTGTTGCTATTGCAATGGACTATTATTGCGGCCATCATTATTATTATTATTATTATAATTATAATCATTATTGTCATGATCATTATTATTATTATTATTATTATTATTATTATTATTATTATTAACATTATTATTGCCATTATTATTGTCATGATCATTATTATTATTAACTTTATTATTGTCATTATTACTGTCATGATCATTATTATTATTATTATTATTATTATTATTATTATTATTATTATTATTATTATTATTATTATGGCGATAGAGGGTGTTTATTACTATTATATTGTGAGCATTACGACTACGACTATTATTATTGCTATTATTGCGGTTCGCATTATTGTCGATTGAATTGTACATTTGTTCGAGCGACTATTTCATTGACTATTAGTTAATAACGGATACTAATTGATAATGATAGCAACTAATTCTTGTGAGAGATTGCCATGTGTATATCTTATATGTACTCACTATGGGGCCCCGTGGTCGCGCGCGGCGGCGCTCGCGAGACGCCGTCGGGACGCGGGGCGTCCGAAACGCCGGCTCAAAGACCCCGACGATGTTGGCGCCGTGCACCGACCCGCAATACGAGAGCAATTTAAATGAAAAAAAAAAAAAAGAAATGAAGACCTCGATCGTCGTGTCGCCCAGTGTAAAAGCATCCAGGTACTCCTCTCGGACCGCGACGCTAAGCTCCTCGCGCTTCGCGCCTCGCGCCCGCCCCTTTTTTTGTAAAACGCGGAGGCGCGGGGAGACGTCCAGACGAGAGCACGAGCACAGAAAGAGAACAAAGAGGAAGATGAAAAAGAAAGCTGCTAAAGAGAACGTACGAGGCGAGCGGAAAACGAATACGGATACGGATACGGATACGATACGATACGATACGATTACCGACGGGCTCCGGATTAAATGGGAAAAGAAAAAAACCGAACGAAAAAAAGTAAGATGAGAAAAAAAGGGCGCGCGCGTACACGCCTCGTAACTTCACCGGAGGGATGCGTAAGAAAGACGTAACGCGTGGGCTTCTTCTTCTTCTTCTTCATCTTTTTCCGACTTTGTTTTGTATCGATCTCCAACACCCGCCATCCATTTTCGTTCGCGATCCTCGCTCGTTGTTTCCGCGCGTTCGCGACGCGGAGACGTCGCCGCGGCCGTCTTTCGCCGCCTAATTCCCGACGCGCGTTTATCCTCGCACGTGTTTCAGGAGGATTGCAGAGACCGCGCAGAGACGAACAGAAAAGCAAGTAAGGTAAAGATACATAACGATGATACCACGGATCAGCCGAGATAAAGATAGAGAGACACGTTCGGGACGTTCTTTCTTGTTCATCTCCGCCACCTACGCTCGCCCCCTTGTGTACAAATATATATTTATGGTGCCATATGTGTTATGCGCGCGCGAATAGGGGACCTCCTTATTCACGCGCGCATCTAGATTTTATAATAGAGAAAAGAAAACGACGAGGAAAAAAATGAACGCGCGTTCACACGTATCGACATGTACACAACTGGAGATACACATACACACACACACACAAACACACACACCCCACTCACATACACAGGCTCGCGCACGCACACAAATGCGCACGCGGATGCACACACGGTGTATTACACGTCGCCCACACACGGACACACCGTACACACGATACACGTGCCATACAAGATGGCTGTACCTGTATACGTATATAAATATACGCGAGCATACAGTGATGCACATATTTACGTGCGATATTCCTATAAAGAGTAAATGAAAAAGAAAATAGGAATTTAAGAGAAAGAGGCGAGGAAGATGCGTCGAGGCGCCAACATCGTGCGGCAAATGGGTGCGGTGCAATCATGTTCCTATTAGGTTTCATATCTAAGCGAGTAATTATACCACTAAATATAAAAATGATGAAGAAGGATATAATGATATTATATATATATTATTGGATATATATATATATATATACATATATATATACATACGATACGATTATATAGATCTAGTCTATAAACTATGAAAAAAAAATGAAGATTCCCCGTTTCCCCAGGTTCCTTCCCCTTAAAGAGATGAAAAGAAATTGCAACATATTTTCCCATATACATAAATCCTTTCCTCACGTGTAAACAGGACTACACACTCACACACACGCATCAGCTCTGGGATATGCGTGTACGCGAGCACTCGTGTAGCAATTCTGCGAGCTGGGACCGATGCATTTCGGTAAGGATTGTTGTGTTCCGCGCCAGCTCGTACGAGGACCTCGCGAACAAAAGAAATAATGAACCTCTTTGTCTAGAAGTAAGCAGGGCATACGAGTTTTTTCACTAGCCGCGTTTAACGAAACGAGAGAGAGAAGAGAAAAGATGAAACGGAAGCAAAAAAGAGAAACGAGGAAAGAAAGCGTCAGACGAAACAGAGCCTCTAGATTTTTTCCGGGGTGTCGATGTTGTTAAACGGCCGTCCGCCGAAGCGAGCGTTCAATCTCACGTTGTGCCGGGCAATCGTTACGGTTTCGGTATGCAGATATCACCGCGGGGGGTGGGCCGGTGTCGCGGGGAACGATGGGGATTGAGAGGGGCGACGTGCGACGAAAGCGGGCCGAAGAAGACGTTGCGAGGGAAAGATGAGAAACGAACGAACGAACGAACGAACGAACGAAGACGAGAAAATGAAAAAAAGAGATAAACTTTGGTTCCTAACGCGTCGTCCAAGGACAACGCCTCCTAGGATAACACCGTGTTCACGTTACTCTAGAAGGCTTTGCCAACAGATAAAAATGAAACAAAGAAAAAGAATACTGAAAACAAAGAATATCTTTCTCTGAAAATATCCGATGTACCTCGTTTTAATCCTACCCCCCCCCCCCACCCCATCCGCCGTCGCTTGATTTCTCCATGGTTTCGGTAATCTACTGCCGCTTCAAGTACTATTCTCCCCTAACCGGTGAAATGCGCTTTTCTTGCTAACGAATCTGACCTCCAGTCTATAATACCTCTCTCTCTCTCTATTTCTCTCCCACTTTCTCCCACTTGCTCACGGGACGCGCGTCCCTCTATTCCGTTTTCTTCCCTACACGTAAGGCGACAGGGAGACTTTGATAAGGAATTTTTACCAAACCACGAATGGAAAACTGTCTGACAGAAATAAAGCTTCTCTTCGGTAAGAAAACGAACATATCACTCATTCGTCGAAGAACCATTTACTCGGGCGCTCATTCTCGTGAGCACTCGTTTCTTCAATGAAGTTCTAACGAATCCCGTGAACTCGCACAGTGCGTCGTGTTTCGCTGTTGAGGCTGGCTCGGACACGTTCAGTGACTTGGTCGAGTAGTCGAGTTAGTCGAGTAGCTACTAAAAATGGTTCAGTGCATGGAAAGGTGTCCGGATTGGTACAGCTCTGCTTTGGAATTCCAGCATGGCATCTTGTGTTTCTCTTATGTCGGGAATGAACTCGACTAAACAAATGCATCCGGATTTGTTACATTAGCTATCAGCCAGTATTGGGAGAAGCCTACTCGATCAGAACGAAATGGATCTATTCTAGTTTTACTAAATAAAAAAATAAGTCCATGCACAGCAAGTTACTGAACTACTCGACGCTCGACGAAATCACTGGACTCGTCCGAAACAGCCGTAAGGGAGACTATGCTTTGGAGGAGTAGATCGTGTTCGACAAACGAACGCAAACCTCGCGGCGTTTAATCGATCGTGGGAGGCGACGATAGCTTCGATCGTCTCGTTCCCCGCGAGCCTATATATTTCGAAAGTTGCATATTATTTCGGCAGAATGAATTGTACACGAACACACGCCGGGCTTGATTCCGTGGATTCCCGGCCCGCGGAGTGTCCCATTTCCGAGTTCCGATATTAGCTCACCTGGCAATTTGCATAAAGACGCGAAACACGAGCGCTTAGCGAGCCAATATCGCGGTATCACGCGACACAGGTAACGCCCGTACCACGATGACCCGGCGCTATTTTTCAATGATGTCATTATGGATCTACCTATGGAGCTGCGGACGTAATCGATTCTCCGGCTTTCGTCGCCGCGCCGCGACAGTCTGAAATCATCGTATCGCCGTCGATCTCGAATTATTTCTGCGTCGCCTCCCACGACACTGAACGACCAACTATCGGAACCCCAGGCCTGCAAACAATTTCGTTCAATCCTCCTCTTTGTCCCTTACCGCACACTCAGTCCGTCTCTTTTCTAGTACCACGTCCCCGAATATCGTGCAAAGTCTGTTTGAGTTTTCTCAGTCCCGACAACAACAAGATCGACAACATCAACAACAACTAAAGTGTACTAACTTCGACGTATTCTATTAAACGCTAGTTTATCAGAAAATCGACATTATTGTTTCTTCATTGATCTCCTTGGCAAACGACTCGCATCTTGCTTTCTATGCTGCTGCCCCGTTCGCGATCGTTCGTTGCGGACACGGCTTCGCCTTCATCGAATTCGACAGAGAAGATCGTTCGTAAGTATACGTTTTCAATATCTTATCCTCCGCAATAAGCTTGGCAGAGTAAACATTACGATCTCTGGGAATATTGTTGCTCAAATAATAACGTCTTCGTACTTCTGTATCTACTCGATCGAAACATTGAATGGCTCTTTGTTGTTTAATTGTACAATCTCTTATTGTACAATAATTTTTATATATTGTAAATCTCGTTTCTGTAGAATCGAGTTGTAGTTTGACGTATTTGTTTCAAGCATGAGACTGTGAGCGAAGCTCAATCGATCAAATTAAAATGCTACAACTTCTGTGAAGTATATGACGATTTATACGTCTGTTAAACGTTATTTATTTCACACTTTGGTCAAACATTGCAATCTTTATAACATTTACTCTATGATCATAAATAGATAACCGATTTTATGCACTATTACAAAAATATTTCTTAAAAAATGCTGCTTAATATTAATTTTACCGAAATAAATAAATAAGTTCGCTAAAAGAATATTAATTTTACCTTATTAAAATTATCAAAATAAAATCTACTCCTAGTAATTGATACAGAAAATTTTCATTTTGCACAAAAATCCGCAGTGTAATTGTGAAAATCTGGTTTGCAACGTGTTTCGAGCACTCCGTGGATTTCGTTAGGAGAACGCGAGAGTCTGTCGAAGAAAAATCAAGTCGGTCCACAATTTCAGGAAAAGATTTCATCTTTACGCGTGTAAATAAATTGCTGACGGAATACGACAAACACGGAGAGTCGCGACGAATTTTGCGATGGATCGGAGAAAGAATCGAGGGTACGGAATAGCTCTCACATGAAAGAGGAGGAGGAAAGGCGGATCGCCGTCGTCTTCGTAGAGAGTTTACTCGCGAGATGAAACGCAAATTAGGTTTAGAAGGGGATCGAACCCCTGTTGTATCGAAATAAAGGCAGCACATAAAATACATGCGACCCCATCCTCGCTGTTCGTAACCTTTGGATAGCGGACTGCGACAGCAAAGCATTCTTCACCTCCTTCGGCACGGTCTCCATCTCAACCACCCCAATTTCTTCGTTCGAGAAACCCTTAAGCATCCCTACGACAACGCCTTCTTCCAAATGCTAACAGTAAACTTTTCTGAAATATCGAAGAACTTGAGTTTGCTCTTTTCGAGTGCTCTATTGGAAAATCTCGATCTTTATTAAATTGCACGCGATTCTCGAGCTTTGAAAGTGTTAATTGATTTCGAGTCTTCTGTTATTGCTAGACTGCGGGTTTTACGCATTTGTCGTGAAAATGACCATCTGTAATTTGAAACAGTAAGGAGATTAAAAACATTTAATAATGTTAATATACAATTAGCGGCGTTTTTTCTAAATTATTAAACAAGGAACTACAGTACTGCTGTATTTTACATCGGAAGTAAACAATTTTTATTTTTCATAGTTGCAAATACAATATAATATATAATATACAATAATATATAAATAATATAATATAATTTATAATATAAATATAACATAGTTGCAATACAGTTGCATAGTTGCAAACGTCAAAACGTTATCAGCTGTTCCTATCCGAAGAATTATACTCTTGAGATTATTTTATAATTTACAATAAATGTTACAAACGTTATTATTATTTTTACGTTGTTCAACTATTAAGGGAAGAAGTCCTTGAAATTGCTTCTGAACAAAATTAACATAGATCATTGACAACGTCGTGATACATAAAATAAAATACACGCCATCAGAACATTAAATATATTTAATCGTATTTAGCAAAATTATTTAACTTTCTACGAGCAAATATCTGTTAATAAATATACTTCTCAGAGAATAATAAATTGGATTATTAGATTCAATACGATTTTTGATCAGGGAAGGAAAAAATGTAATAAGAAAGAATTCAACACCTGTAAATTTCGAAGAAAATTAAGATGAGTTATGTATTATTAGTAATATATTCTTCAACGTGATGATATAAAAGATATTTTCAATATGCACGTAATAATTACAATAATAATAGATTATGATTATGACAAATATGACAATAAATATTACAGAATAGGAAGTGATTACTCTAAAATTTCAATAAAACGTTCAAATTATTAATAACGATATAATAAACAATGTGAAAAATATAGTACATATTTATGAAAAACTCGTTAAATTTCAGATACGTTTGCAATCTATTCATCGTACAATTCTAAATAGCTATGGATGTACATGAAACTAAAGAAGATGGTAGAAAGCCTCGCCGAGATTCCTCTACACATGACGAAAGCAGGAACGTACAACGTTTTCCTCTTATCTTTTCCATTTCCACTCAATCGCATCGAACACTTTAGTATTACATATCTGGGTATCTAGCAAACAGTATATTCGAAACAATTTCTCTCAGAGTTTGATACATAGTTCTTTATATATCTTCTATCAACAGCAAAATTAAATTATCAGTTAATTATCCTTTATAAGAAAAGCAATATCAGAGAATATAGAAAATATATTTTTATCAAATATAAAATATTTTATGAAAAAGGTTTTAGCATCAATGTGTGTGTTTATTCCTTTGTATGATATTATGATATAAACGTTTGTATGACATTTTTATACTTCGTATCGCAACAAAATAACATTGTCTAAAAAATGTTCATGGTCCTGAATGGTGCGAAGAAGAAATTTTATAAAACAATAAACGTAACAAATGACACGTATGATTGAGAAAACAATTAAATTGCGATCATAAATTCATTTGCATCAATATCATTATTACATTTTCGGATGTAACAATTGAATTTTCGTGACTTTACAAAATTCATGATTATAAAAAAGCATTTATTAATCATTTTAGCAATTCGTGCTCTTTTTACACACAATCTTGTCTGTGTCAATTCCAAGAGACAGAAACCAAGTAAATACGTCTTTTTATCTTCCATAATTTTAAAAGGTTCCAAATTATGTATTGATGTTATTAAATTCATTTAAACTTTTTACTGTTTTACGAGTAACTGCCCAATTCTGACATAAATGCATAAAATACGCAGAGTCTAGCAATGATAGACCAATGTATTCGAAATAAAACAAAGAGTATACTTTCTCAAAAATCACACAGATCATGCAGTCACACAAAAATTAACTGCACAAAATACTTTTCCAGCAATTTAAAGTGATATTTTTAAACAGTTGTCTCTAAATCATTCGTTACTCAAAATTTTTGTTCTTTCTTTCGATTCTCGAGCGCAAATTATATGACGTTTTTCCAAAAACTTGTCAAAAATTCTTAAAAGAAACAACAAAGATTTTAAGCAACGAATGATCTAGAGACAACTGTTCAAAAATATCGCTTTGAAAATCGCTAGAAAAGTATTTTGCGTTCCACGTAATTCTTTGAAGTACGGTGCAGTTAATTTTTGAGTAACTGTGTGTGATTTTTGCGAGGAACGTCATATAATTTGCGCTCGGGACTGCGATAAAATGATCCAAAAGAAGTTATGTGTTAAGTAAAGCGCAGACCATGCAGAGGCAGTATACGCAGGAAAAAATGCGGCTGTACATGATTCCTTCTTGAGCAGTGTTCTCGGAACAAGCACCCGGTATATAAGGAACGTACATCTTCAGGTGTTGTAGCATATAAGACTGTTATACCTACATATACGTTTACCAGCAGGTCGTATCTTCTCGTTAGCCGTGCGATGAAGCTACCCGCGCGGTAGAGTCACGTTTTTAATTTCTACCGAGCTGGCCTTAGTTCATTTTCACACCCCCTCAGTGGGCGCCCCCGATCGCCGAGCGTCTAATAAGTAAATAATAACTCGTTCCGCCACATAACTCCTATCTCCGACCTCCCCTTCGCTGACCGACCAACAACGGCCGTTCTCCATGCAATTAATACAAATTCCACGGTGACACGTCGTCGTCGCAACGAGCCGACGTTTATTCGCAATCGTCGCGAGCCTAAGGATCCGAAAAGAAAGGCTCGCAAATCTTCCGCGGGGCATAAAACAAGTTGGCTCGCGCGCATTCGAAGCGTTCTTTATCTTTTAGTACGAAATAAAATGATTGTGGCGACCAGCTCCGCGGAGATTACTTCGGAAACACTTTCTTTCGAAGCGAAAACCGTTTGTCGCCGATGATAAATCATATCTGATAACCTGTCTAAAAATCTCAGCCGTTTATTAACCCTCAATCAGTTTGAGCACAAAATTACCTGTGATTTCTTGCTGCGTAAAATGTAAATTCATGGTATTAATGGATTTATCGTGTAAACCGCTTATATTATAAGTATTATTTCATTTCCTTAGGGACTGTTCAAAAAGTAGTCAGATAGTCGGGAAATTGATTTTGTGGTAGTTTTCACAATTTTCAATAGAAGTGTTCTAATACATATATTTTTATATGAAATTGTCATTCATCGTTGTATTGTGAAACCTGCTGTATTTTTTCATAAAATGTATTGATCTTAATAAAAAGTATTTGACTTATATTTATGTAATATGTAATAGAAAATTAAATTAGAAAAGGCCAAATACATATTAATTAGCAGCATCGAACGAAAAGGCTAGTTATTGATAAAATATTATACAAAACATCAAGTAAATTATATTAATAAACATGAGAAATGTGTTAGTTTTCATCCGAAGCGTTTAGAAAAATTATTTTACCTGTGATTTCAAAATTTGTGTTAAACGATTCTTGTTCGCATTTACTAAAAATTAGGATTTCTAGGATTAAAGTAATATTACCTCAGCAAAATTATAACAGAGTTAGTTAATTTCTCAAATTGTTTCAGTTATATGTAGGAAAATAATTTATTACATACAGGTTATATACACGTTTTTATCTAGAAATTAATTTTTAACAACATACAATATTCTACTGTTACACAGTACAGTAAGCATCGTACTGTCAATAATTAAAAAGTACATTCATAAATAAATTAGTTACTATAAAACGAAAGACAATCTTATCTTACTATAATAGAGTACATTTGTAATATATCAGTGTGTAATGTCAATTTTAATTTTATCATTGCATTATCTTTTTATTCGGTAATATAGTTCTGCCTAAGTATAACGACACAATCTACGATTGTATCTAGAAAAACAATGTATTTTTCGATCAGTTACAAAAGTGACAATCGATCGATGGTCAAAATTATTGTACATGTGTGTAGTGTGTATACAATGTAATATTAGTGCACATATACTTTATTCAATACATACACATATACATCAATTACTTCTTGTGACGTTGAAATACATTTTCAGCATACAAATTAATCTTCAGTGAGAAAACATACACATATGAAAAAAAAATCATAGTTACATATTGTAATATAAATTACAACAAGCAATAAATGAAAATATACATATTCATTATTTTACATGTTTTTGAATATGTCGTACATATAATTCGCATATATTTTGCATATACTTTCGCATATTTTGCACATCAATTTTGCATGAAGAACCGCTAGTAATTATGTTATATTACGACTTATTTTCCTGCTGGTTGTCCAGCGCAATACAAGAATTCACAAGAGAAAATCGCGGACGAAAAGAATTAATGCGAAACGTATCGATAGAAACATATTTAGATCTAGCGTGCGTAAACGAAAGCTCGACAGAAAAGGGATTGGCAAAATTACCTTCTGGCTCGTATGAAAACGTAGATGTATGTCGTGGAGACCGAAAACGAAGGAAAAGGGGGGGATGCTGGAGGGAGAAGGAGCCCAACCTCCTTAGAATGCATGTGTTTGCCTTTAATACATTTTTCGACGATGTTGACCGAAGCGTATCTTCAACCTGTGTACGTGTGTACGCATATGCATGTGAGAACCAACAACCTACAGGGTGCCGCTAAAATATTCACCTTGTCAGAGCCGGACCACAAAATGTAGACTGCAATTTCCGCGGTGGCGAATTCAAAGCGGCGAACGTGCAGACCGATGGGGGGAATGAGTTTTCTCGAAAAAATTCACCTTATCTGATTCAACGAGCGAGAAGGCTCGATTTCGGAAAATCTGCGCAATAATTGCAGACTTTCAAAATAATTATTGAATCAAGTTTAAATGACCAATTTAATTAAAACGATGAAACTTAAATTAGAGAAGCGATTTTTTGAGATTTTTACCCAGATTGTAAATGATTTTCATTTTATTTCGGATGCGATAGAACTTAGAAGTTTAATATATTGGACATATATTTATAACATTTGCCATTCTATCAATGTGTCATTTATGTTTATTGTACTTTATGCAAAATAAAATAATTCAACCAGATAAAAGATTCATTCAGTACCTTTAAATTCTTTAAATATGTCCACTGTTTTTAAACCAATCTATTTATTTCTGACATAAATGCATACAATCCTCAGTCTAGTGATTATATAACGCAGAGTGTTTAATATAATGTAGTTTATATTTCATTATCATTACACATTTTTATTAAAGCCTAATATAGTATTTAGTTTTGAGAAAGTTAACACACTTTGCACTCGAAGAATTTTCTCAGATCAATTACCAATAATTGGAACGTATTTTTAATTATTTTTTAATTATTCTATTTAACATTCGAACGACTTTTTTGATAAAATCATACTTAAGTGTGCTTAGGATCGTTTATAATTTCATTTATTCATTTTCTCAACATATTGTTTAAGATGCTTCTTTTAAACACGTTAGTATTTCTGTAGATAAAACGTGTGAAAGTCTAAAATAATTGACAGAAATTAAATAGTGAAATAACAATATTTATTTGCCATAATCTAGTGTTAAGTAGAATTTGATACAAGATTGTTTGACACGAATCATATTAAACTAAAGTTCTTAATTTACGAAAAACTGCGACACACAATTTCAAATTATCTCGGAATTAAATGAAAACTCGATGTGAATTAAATGTAGTAAACAAAAATAATTTTTCACAAATTATGGCCGAAAATAGAGAGAAGTGGAATAAATTAAACACGTATCCTGTAAAAATTATGTAAAGGTTAAAATTGGAATGTTTGCAAAATATTTTGTATGCATTTTATCTAGCGCTTCTATGATCTAAAGAAAAATCAAATCGTTGCGTCCAATCTTAGAAAAGTTTTTCCGTTTTGAAAATTATTCAGACATGAGCCGCTCACTTGCCAAATCGATTAACTCCATAAAACAGAAAGTGGAGAAATATGATGAAGTGATATACGTTGTTTCTCCAAATTCCCTTTAAAATAAAGATTGAAATAAACATTGTATAACGCATAAATACAGATATAGCTTTCATATAAAGACATATGGAACGAATAAGATAGAATAGCCTTGGTGTAATTATTATTGACTGAAATAAATTATTTATTATTCGGCGACCGAAAAAATTTAGTTGGTGATGGTGTAATTCTGTATTATTTAGGAAATTTGTTATAAATAAAAAAAGTTATGACTGAATCAAGTGCTTTTACACTTAAATTTAAAATATTTCAAAAAGTGGAGTTAATCGATTTGGTCTGTGAACGGCTCACGTATAAATTTGTCCACGACTATAAGAAAGTAAAATAGAAAAGTTGCGATAATGTGTTGCATCTAGTTTTCTAACGCCATTTTGAAAACAATAAACGACAGCAGGATATTTTGAATTTGAACTGCGCCGTCAGTTGTGAAAAAAGTGGAGCAGCAATCGTTAATCCGCTGGTATAATAACATGAGCAAGCTCACGACTAATACCTACACATTCATCCGTACGGTTAACGAAATCGATAGTGTGCTCGATCGTCGTTATCAATATACTGATGATCCAATCGGAACGGATACATATTTTCTACCGCTATTACACATGTTTACGCACGGTAAATGCTTTTTATCGAATCATTAAGACAAGCTGCATTAACATAATCACAGTCGCAAGCTGAGATAGTAATTTCGGAAATAGCTTCCCCCATAAGTGTTCCGGTTCTGGGCAACAGCCAACCGGCTTCGGAACGATTTCACGGGAAATTATTCGAGACTTAAGTTTGGCCGTAACTGTTACCAAGAGAAAAAATATATGTTATTATGGCCACGCATGCAACCGTAGCTCATAAGTCAAATTAAACAATCAGTTTGCATCACACGGTATGCACCTTTTTACTCGTAGAATGAAAGGCAGTGGAGTTTCTGGAAATATGTTTTGACTTTACACGTGTTCTACGTGTTTTTCACTCTGCGAATGCCGCTTCACCCATATATGTACATAGCTGACAGAATTACTCGCTCAGATTTGGAATTTCATTTTTACGCTGATCTATTATATTATATTTTCCCATTTTGATCACGATTCGCGAAACGTAAGAACGTTGAGAAAATAATCGATGTACATACAACTTGACTTCTCGATTTTAGAGTTCGATGATATAAGATACTTTAATTTTATACAATTTTAAAGGTTGTGACGTTGACAGCCAAGGCGTTCAATATTTTCCGATGTATTCGCGATTTGCAGAATTATTTAAACTTTCATAGGTTAACGTTCACCGGTAGAATGTAAGACGAGGAATTATCGTGATAATTACAAAAATTACTCCTAATCATTCATCCGAAGGTGTTCCTTGTTTTATTTCGATTATACCCATTCGGAGAGTTTATGTTTTAATTACCAGCTGGACACCCGGCTCGTTGCGAAATCTAATTAAAGATAATATCAATCTCGTCCGTTCATTACCTTGGAACTAGATAATTACTGACAATACGAACCGCGATTCATTCAATAATTATACGACTGTCTCATGACCGCTGGTATTTCTCAATCTGTCGATCTTTAAACGAACACAGCGTATATCCGTTACGCGGATACGGTTCTAATTACTCGTAATTAACAGCAGTAAATTCTGGACTGGAAATCGCAATTAATACGTGTATACCGAAGAAAAATTCTTTGGATCTTGCTAAATTAGAGTTCGTTATTAGTTAATAGTTAATATTTATCGTTAATGAAGCAACTTGGATTTCATGTTAAGATAAAAACACGATCCTTAAATTAAGTTTCATACTACCGAGGAGATATTTTTTTTCAGACACTACATAGACGACTCCTTGCATTGAGTAACTAGAGGAATTATCTTGGATAATCAATCTGGCTGTACTTAATTTTCAAGTGTATTATTACATCCACAGAAAGTATATTCTTTTTTTAAATGTGCATTATGAAGTATTTAACTTTCAGTAAACAAGCTATGAACATAAACTTCGACTACTAAATCTGGACGCGATACTCAAATTTTTATAATTTTTATAGGTGCTAGGTGACACGAACTATCTAGTAGGTACGTTATTAAGTTAACGAATACAAAAATCAAATGTTAGAGAAAGTAAATCAATTAATTTTGCGACGTTACTTTATTTTCGTCATTAGCCGTTTCTAAAAAGAACGTGAAAGAATTCACGGCGAACGTATCAAGGATCCAGCTACGAGATAATTAGAAATATACCAGATTACTTAAGCATCGTAGGCGTACGGCATTTAAAACTTTCCCAAGCGTTGAGTGAAAGCTATTTGGAAAATGGCACTTCCGCTGACCATCGCAACCGCGGTCGGCAGCCCAGCTTTGTGGCGATTTCACGTAGTGTTGCCTTTGGCCACGGTTCCGTCACCGGCCGGAGATCCAAAGGGGGTTCAAAGACCCTTCGACGCTATTTCCCGCTAAAATCATTCGTGAAAGATCTCCTTATCTCGCTATGCAAAAGAAAGGAGCGGCGGAGATAGAAAATGACAATTCTCCTGGCCTCTGTGCCGCGGGAAACGTCCGTGTTCCTTCTTCGTCTACCTTCAAACGACCGTTCTGAAAAGCTGCGAGTAACGAAGGGAAGGGACAACGATAGCATGCGACAAATCTTTTTCTCTATGCGGAGAACATCGAGAGACAGACAGATGCGGGCCCGGACGAAAAGGGTGAAACAGAAGCAGGAACAGCACTTGTAAAAGCTATGCCAGGAAGAGGCAAAGACCCGAGAAAAGGTAAGAGACGCTGCTGGAGGCAGAGCGAGAACGAGAGAAAGAAAAAGATAGATAGTCAGAGGAAGAGGGAGGGAGGGAGGGTAAGAAATGGAAAGAAAGAGCGAAAGAGAGAGAGAGAGAGAGAGAGAGAGAGAGAGAAACGCTACTCGCGCAGTGTTTGTCCAGAAGGATTCGAAGAAGTAGTGAGTGTGTTCGTAGAGGCCGGCAGAGGGTGAAAGGGTGGTCACCCCTCTCAGGGCTACCTACGTAGGTGGTGGTTGTTGCAGGAGAGCTTGAAGGTGGGGTGGTTCCAAGGCAGTCCTCTCTTAGAGCATTTCAATATATGGCAAGGGTCTTTGAGGTTGCGGGGGTTGGGGTGCTCGAGGGCAAGAGGAGGCACCCACCTTCGTGGAAGTGAGGGGCACAACGATGGTGTGGGGTGAGAGGCGCTATTGATTCTTCTTTTAATCTCGTCGCGACCCATCCCACGGGCCGACCTGAGGTTCGGGCGGTGGGAGGTGGGTGTGCGGAGGGGGTGGATAGGGGGCAGGCGAAGAAAACGAAAGAAGAAGGACCGTACGGCCGAGGGGTGGCAACGCAAGGTCCTAGGATTGGGTGACACGGAGGGGCCCCGAGGGGCGAAAGGATGGTCTTACTTATTTGAATGTGTCGTCGCGCGAGACAAAAACGACGCCGGTGAATCTACGGAATCGATGTGCCGTGGCATCGCTACAGCCACCCTTATCGGCGCTCAACAAAATCGTGGAAAGTTTCACGCGGAGACGGCCACGCACGCGTGTACCGAGCACACGCACGTGGAGATGCCGCTGTGAGATGATATTTATGCATGTATTGATTGAGTACCGCCAACGCCGACGCCGTCTGCCTTCCCGTATACGGCTCACGTGAAACCGACCTTGATGAAACAGAGATTTTATGTGGTACGCGTCGTGGTTTCCTTAACCTGCAGATTAAGAGACTGCAGTTTAGTTTAAATAGTCAACCAATAATGTCAGAGAGAGAGAGAGAGAGAGAGAGAGAGAAATATTGTAGATACTTTGTTGGAACAATTTATTATTACATATATTACATATTTCCCATAGCATGTCTGACCCACTTCGGGAATAGATTATACGCGTGAAATCAATAAAAAAAAGTTCATATGGACATACGTTCTATTTTACTTTGTTTTCGAGTTAAGAGAGAAACTCGCCATAACTGGAAAACAAAGTCAAACAGAACATATGGCTATACGAAACTTCTTTATTGTTTTGATGTGTAGAATCTATTCCTGAAATGGGTCGCACATGCTGCGGGACACCCTATATGTGACGATTGTTCTACGTTATAAGACAGTTATTTATACATATGTATAACTGTGATACATTTGTATGTTATTAGATGTTCAGAAAAACGATATCGTTTATATTAATAAATCATTATATATATTTTAATACGACGGGCATTCAATTATCTTGAATTTCCAATCATCCCCCTTCACGATTACGTTGCCACAGTTTTCTCCCCATTGCCATCCATCTCAAATGATCAATATCCCGTTGAGAACCATTCTGTTTTAGCATCATCCATGATATTTAAGTAATTCTTTCAATTCTTAAAAATTTCGTATGCTTTTATATCAGAAATAGTCTATGAATTTTTTATGTAAAGTACAATTGTTCCTTATTGAATGCAAAAAATAATGGTATTTTAATCAATTGAAAAGACTATATGATGTTCGTAAATCCTTCGAATGTTTTCACTGTCTTATATTTCATCCATCTATGTTTTTCATAAATGCACAAATTTTAATTTAAAGGTAAGTGGCCAGTAGCGTCCAATATACATATTAAACTGAAGTAAATAATCTGATATGAATTTAATTTTAGCATGTACTACAAGTCATGAATGTTATTTACTTAGGAAAACAATTTACACAAATTCTCTTCTTAGTCTTTCTATGTTGTTCGGAGTCTAAATGCTCCAGGTCATGTATTAGTCTTATTGTCAAACGTTTTTAAGTACCACGTCGTTGGAGTCAAATTCATTGAATCCTGCAAATCAATTTATACTCTTTTTGTATGCTCATATTTATTATTACATCCTTTCATACAATGTGCTTAACCCCTTGCCGTACTTTGACGAGTCCGACTCGTCATGAAAATTTCTAGTAATAACTTATTGAGTATATATATTATTCTGTCCATTAAAATTTGAATAAAATTCTAATCTCTTGTCATCAATATTTAAGCATTCAAGTAAATGTAGGCACACACACACACACACACACAATAAGCATCAATTTTCTTTCCCTTTTAAGAAATTATGGTAATCGAAAAATTTCTAATCGCAGTAACTGCGAAGAGAATAGTATGTCAAGGGGTTAAAAACACAAATTTATTGTCAACACAATAACTGCAATCATTTACAAATGTGTATTAACTGACCTATTCATCTAATTCTATCCTATTTGCTCATCTTAACTTTCCACGAAGTTCGGAAGTTTCATTAATTACGGCAGTTGGCACCACGCGTTCGACTGGCAGTGGATGTTTGTAAACCGATAGGAGCACCGCGTTACTCTTCAAAATACTCCCGCATCTGTATTCGCAGTAGATATCGAAATTGGGAGCGCGCAGCACGTGCCAGCTAGGTATTAAAAGTCCATAAGTATGGGCCACATGCAACGTATAAAAATTCAGGAAACGCAATAAGCGCAACGAAATAAAGTCGTGCAGTTTCTCCCGTTACCCGCTATTCCACCGTCCTTCTTATACCACTTTCGAACTCTAGGTCTACGCGTGCACTCCATACCATCTTTTCAACATCTTTCTCGATTTCTCTATGCTCTCTCTCTCTCTTTCTCTCTCTCTCTTTCTCCCTCTCTCTTTCTCTCTTTCTCTCTTTGTCTCTTTCTCTTTTTCTCTCTCCCACTCTCTCTCTCTTTCTCTCTCCCTCTCTCTTTCTCTCTCTCTCTTTGTTTCTTTCTCTTTTTCTCTCTTCCACTCTCTCTCTCTTTCTCTCTCTCTTTCTCTTTCTTTCTTTCTCTCTCTCTCTCTCTCCCTCTCCCTCTCCCTCTCCCTCTCCCTCTCCCTCTCCCTCTCCCTCTCTCTATCTCTATCTCTCTATCTATATATCTGTCTATCTATCTATCTACCCTAGAGAGAAAGAGAAAGAGAGAGAGAGGAAAAGAGAGGGAAACAACGAATACCGTGGAGGGGCGAGAAAAAATCTGCTCCGCGGCCGAAACAACCAGGGTGCATCGACTGAAAGACGTAGGGATGAATTGTGGGATGAGAATCGGCAGTGGAAATGACGAGAAGACGGGGGAGTCACCCTATTTTTTCTGCCCTCGGCCGGGCTGGGGTAAGATATTGATTTTTTTATTTTATAATTAGAGGCTCGCACCCCCGGGCTGCCAGAAAAACATGTCACCCCGCGAAAACTTTAACGCGTTACCGAATAGCAGAAACGTCTGCTCTAGAACTCGACGTAAAAATCATTTGTTCCATCAAACCGACGCAACTAACCTCTCTACTTCTTGCATTACGTATATTAATATAATTAATTCCCCTAAGGAGGTTGCAATTCTTTCTTTTCTATCTCTTCCTCAACCTAGCTTATCCTAGCTTATGCTAGTGCTTTCTGTTTCTTACATTACGTTTACAGTGTTAACCCCTTGGACTACGATTTCTTTCACACCTGCATTCATTAGCGCTTCTTGCTTTTTGTATATCTTACTTACTTACTTTGGCAACGAAAGAATCAAATTTCGTTTCGATTTTGAAAAAATGAATGACATTCATATGCATACAGTAGGTCTTGTATGACATTTTTATCGCGAGTCTGATTCGTTATTATTGCGCTAAGGATTAGTTGTTCCTGTTTCAGGATTGCGCGCAATGTTCAACAGCATATCTTTTCTTTCATTGTGCCATATTTTTCTAAACATTTGCTTTCAGAGAATATTCAAAAATATTTTATTTAACATTAGAACTGTGCAACACTAAATACGACCGACACACATTGCTTTATGGTAATAGTAGCAAGATGAAATATATACAAATTTCGTCTTAATTACGGCAATAATATCACGACAAACATTTATTTTGACCATGAAACAATGAAAATGTTACAGAATTCTATGAAAACTGTTCGGTACCAAGCATGGCTGTTTATGGGTGGCACAGTGCTCGACGGAACCACATCTCAGCGTGCCATTAACCCCGGCACGTTATAGCACAGTGTAGACACTGCCAAATTGAAATC